>NC_088111.1:17707590-18307620 GCF_036370855.1 Dromaius novaehollandiae | reverse complement strand
CCAGCGCCGGGAGCCTGCAGGAAGGGCCTGGCTGGGCCGCCTCGCACCCGGCCTGACCCCAGAGGCAGCACGAGAAGAGCTATTTATTGTGCGTGTCCCTTCATTAGGAAAACATTTGCCACTCTGTGTAACTGGCTGGAACACAATGAATTTGTTCTGCAGTCCGGGAGAAGTCATCTGTATTTTCCATAGGGCCTCTGACTGTAATTGAACATTAGTCAACAGATGCCAAAAATAAAATATCACCAGCTATACTGTCTCCGTTACAAACAGTTGCTGCTAGTCTAAATAATCCCCTGAAAAGTCTAATGCCTACATACCAGGGAAGCGTTTCAGAGGAAAATAATTCCTTTGTACTCCAGCTGGCAAGCAGATGCCAACCAGAAAAAAATGCCATCTCCACCCCAGCCGCGGGGAGGAGAGCTGGGAGCACCGTGCAGCTCGTGGGCACGGCAAGCGGGGGGCAATGGCTCCCCACGGCCACACGCCTCTGGGCTGTGCCGGGGGAGCGGCGGGGCGAGCCTCGCGCCGCGTCCTGTCCGGCCACCAGCCTTCGCAGCAGCACCGCTTCAGCGTTTTTCTCGAACCGCCCTCAAAAGCTTGGGCTGCCCGGCAGCCGAGCCAGGCCAAATGCTGAGAGCTCGCCAAGGCCCGGAGCGCGGGGAGGGCGCGGTGCCCTCCTCCGGTCCTGCTCGGCCCTGGGACCCCGGCCTCATCCCCAGGCGAGTCGCAGCCCCTCTGCGGGCAACAAGAGTTTCTGCAAAGCTTCACAAACGGGCCTTCTTCTTTGCATCTGGGGTTTGGCATCCCCTTGGCCTCCACCATGTGTTTAATCCCTGTGACTGGCACTCGGGGGCTACACGAGCAGAGCAAAGCCCTGGAGAAGACAATGACCTGATTTTCGGGCATTTCTGCACGCACTCCCCAGACACAGGCCCCGAGCCACACCGTGGGGTTAATGGAAGCAGGGTGCGGGCAGCTCCGCGAGACCCGGGCAGGCAGCCGGGAGCAGCGGCAGCCTAGCAGCCTCCCTGCCGGCCCTCGGGAAGGCGGCGGGGCCAGCGCTCGGCTTGCTGGCGGCAAGGGCTGCCCTGCCCTCCCGCCCGGGCGCCCGTGGGGAAGGCTGGGCGTCCCGCAGGTCCCCGGGGCCTTCCAGCAGCTTGCGGCTTGCCATGGGAGGCCAGTGGCAGAGGGCCAGGCCGAGCACCCTGGGGTGACAGGGCTGTGGGTCAGACCAGGCGGGGGAACCGGGCACGAGAGGCCGGATGAGAGGGAGGAAGGGCCGGACGGGGGTGGGAGGCCGGGGGCACCCTGATGGGTGAGCGAGGGAGGAGCCGCGCCAGGGGAGGACACAGGGAGCTCCCAGCCCCAGGCGAAGGCTCCCCGCTTCGCCCGCTGCCAGCGGGGACGAGGCGTGCCAGCGGGGGCAGCCACGAGGGACCACGTCTGTCCTGGCGTGCCAGGGCTCCTCGCGTGCGGCCTGGCACCATGGCTTGGAGCTGCTGGTGGCTGTGCGGCCCAGCATCCTGCCGAAACCGGACGCACCGGTCACCCTCAGGCTGCCCTTGCAGACCTCCCGGCGCACAGCTCGCAGGTGCCTCCGGGCTCCAAATTCAGCTCGTGCCGGCCAACCCGGGTGGAGACAGGTCCCCCACAGCTCCCACCCCCCGCCCGAGTCCCCCAATCTGCCGAGAGCCACTCGAAGGCGAACGTGTTGCTTCTGGCCTGCAAAGCCCGGGTGGCCAGGTGCAGCCTGCGCGAGGCATGCCTCTGTCCCCCTGGGGCAGAGGGACAGGGGACAGGGACAGGGACAGAGACAGTCTCAGCTTGGCCCCAAAATAGCCAGTGACCTGGAGGGCGCGGAGGGAAGCGGAGAGGACGAGACGCTGCTCGTCCCAGAGCAGGGCTGGTGCCGCGGGGTTTTTCCAAGGACTCCGGGGCCTGCGTGTCACCTCTAAGCAAAGGCAGGGCGGGCGGAGGTAGCGCCCCGCTGCAGCTGGGTGTGATGCCAGCCCCAGCGCCCGGCCGTGAGCCAGCACCTGCCGGAGAAGAGAAATATTCCCCGAGTGCTCAAAGTGGGATATTCCTGACGGTCTTTCGGTCACGGGCTTCATTTCCGGTGACCTTCAAGGTGTTACATAAAGTCGCCCTCCCCTTTCCACCTCCTTCACCCTCCTTTTTCCCCTACATGGTCTCCAAATACACCACAAGGCGAATTGTGCTGATCTGCAAATGGCCGGCTGCTGTGCCCTGCGCGGCGAAATGGGACGAAGGTTACAGGCTTAACACCCTCCGCCTGTCCTCCGGCGGCTAAAAATACAGCCAGCAACTGTATGGTGGGAGCAGAAGGAGCCGCTCGGCCGAGCAGGGGAAGCAAAGCACTCGGTCGCTGGCGCCTGTTTGCCCAGCCCCAGCCGCTCGGCCCCCGTAGCAGCCTGCCAGCCAAGGGTGACGTCCGCCCCGGGGGCCTGTCCTGCGGGCCCTCGCTGGCCCCGGAGTGGAGCAGGGACAGCCTCCAGCGGCTGCGCCGTGCAAACCCGCTGTAAAACGACACGGGGGCTCCCCGCGTTCGTGCCCTGCAATGTGCCAGGCAGCCGAGCGGCATCGAGGCAGAGACCTTGCCCCGCTCACCTTTGGGGCCTGGCCTCCGAGAGGGATGCCAAGCGCCAGGCTCAGGCCGCCCCTGCCCACATCACCCTGTGACGTGAGTCTCGTGCCCCTTTGCACAGGGCTGGAGTGCTCCCCTGCCCTCCCAGCCACCCGGGGGATGCCACTGGCCTTTCCAAAGCCACAACAGCAACCTGAGGAACAACGTGTTATAAGGATAGAAGTCTCAGGGCGGGGCTGTGTGCAATGGGATGTTAGTGCAGAAAAAAACTGCAGAAAGGATAGGGGTGGCTCCTAGAGGCCAAGGGGAGGCTGGCTGTTTTTCTCCACCACTTCAGATACCAGCAGGTCTCTTGCTCACCACAAGTCTCGGTGGCCACAGCCTGGCCTGCAACTGGGCATCTTTGGACCTGCAATTGCTGGGGAATTATTGCCTGTGTAGCTTAGGGCTTGGAGAAGGTGATGTTACACAAGGGGAATGAGGCTGTCCCAACTTCACTGACTCTAGGAGTCATCAGCTCCAAGCCTGGGATAAGTCACCCAGGCCCAAACAGCTGGAGCGACAGGGAAACCTGCAGCTCCGGCGGGATGCCCAGGGCCAGGGACACCCTGGGGCTCTGCTGGAAGGGGGCTGTGTGGTGCCGGAGACTGGCCAGGGCTGCTGAAAACAAGCAGGGTCTTGCCACAGTGCCCCACCAGCCCGGAAGGAGAAAGGCTGTAAAACTGGAATGTGATTTCCAGCTCAAACACGACCCCGAAGAGCAGCCGATGCCTCCCGCCTGCTCGCAGCAGCCTCAGCCCCGCTGAGCACTGGTGGGATCAAGTCGGTGCCATTCCCCATGTCTCCAGCCCACAGCTGGCCTTGGAAGTGGCACACCAGCACCGTGCCATGACCCTTTCCGGGGGCTACCACACGCGCGACCCTTCCCCACCACGTGCCTGGGACACTGCCCCCGCGTCATCCTTGCAAAGGGCCGTGTTAAACCATGGTGCCGAAAGGAGCCGAAAGGAGCCTGAGAGAGGAACTTCTCCCAAGAGCGGCGCCGGGGCAGGGGACGGCCGAGAGGGACAGATGGGCACAGATGGCCCTGGGAAGGGCGCTCTCCCCCTCCCGCAGAAATAGGAGCCCCGAGTGTGGGGAAGCAATGCGCCGCACAGCGAGGACGGCCTTTTGCGCTCTCCCTTCCCCTGAGCAAATCCCGGGCCCTCGCGGCGTGCAGGGAAAGCATTCCTGTCCGCAGTGGCCGCTTTAGAGAGGGACATTTTTTGTGGTTTGCTGCCACCGCCCCAGGTTGTGGGAGATATGGAGAAGCAGGGGCAGGGGAGGCCGCAAAGCCGGGGCTTCAGGAGGATCGGCTGCCTCGGGTCCCAGCAGCAAGGCACCCGGGGCCTGGCTCACGTTAGGACTGCAGGGCAATTTGTTGCCAACTAGTAAAACAAGACCAAAAAGCTCCTGCTGGAGCGACTGCTGATTTCAGCTGGATTTGGCAAATTGTCAGGACAAAGCAAAGGGGGGCTAGAGAAACCCCAAGGAGGAGGCAGCATTTCCCAAGCGGATCACAAGTCCCATCCCATGGTGCCTCCAGGGTGGAAGGCCTCACACAGCACCACTCCTGCTGCAGTCGCCAATCCCCGTAGCCCCAGCACTGCCTCGAGAGCAGACGTCCCGGCCTGCGACGCTCCTGCCGAGGTGATGCTCACCGCGCGCCCCGCTGGCACTCCCGCAGGGGAAACTTGGCGTCTCCCCACGCCGCCCCTGCGCAGGTGCTCAGCGTAAGGGCTCCCTTCCTCGCTCACGTTTTACCCAACGGCGGGGACCCATGAAAGCCAAGATTAGCCCAGGCTTGGTTTCCATTCTGCTTTTTCAAGGAGCGGGAAACTCAAGCCCTTTCCAGGAACAGGTGCAAGGGATCATTTTATGCAAAAATAACTTCCGCTATGGCAATGCACCATTGCAAATCAATGAGACGCTGGTGAATCTACCCCAAAACGGCATCTCTACCCTTTCTATTACACTACCGTGAAGGACATGCACTACAGTTATATTACAAACATGCCTACGAAACAGCATTCACCAAAGGAGCTGGCGTTTCAGGGCAGGGTCCCAGGGGCAGCCCCTCGCAGCCCAGCTCCACTCCACAGGCTGCCGTCCCAGCAACGCGGCAATGTGGCTCCGAGGCCGCAGCCGACTCTCAAATGGATCCCACCAGCGATTCATAACCAGCCCTGTCCCCACTCAGTGCTGTGGGACGGTCCCGGAGGAAAAGGGCCCCCGTTGCCACAGAGCGACGAGCGCCAGCCACGTCCTTCCCCGTGCGAGCGAGGACGACAGCCACAATGAGACGGCATCACTGCCGCAGGACAAGGGACATGGGCTCGTCCAGCGCTCAGGCTGAGAGCGAAGCCAAGGGAAGCTGAGCCAAGCCCTCGGTAGTCGGAGGAATATTTCTTGCTGTCATGATTTTCATTTTGGCTTGGTCAAATAAGTGTTCTAGTCCAATGGGCTTGTTTGACTCAGAGGAACACTTTTCTGCAAAGAAAGAAGCAAGCAAGCATTTTCTCACCACGGCTTTTTTTTCTTTCAGACCAAAAGGAAGCCCAAAAACCTGTCTTTCCCTTCCTTTTTGAGGAAAAGCAAGGCTGAACTAAGCCCAAAGTCTGTGCTTTGTTCTGACAAAAAGTCCTCTAAAACATCCAGGAAAATGGTTGGACTCGAGGGAAGCGTTTGGCACTTGCCAGGATTTTCCATCGAGGTCACCAACAGGACTGGCCTTGGCTGCAGCCCCGGCCTCTGAGCAGACCCCCTTTTCCACGAGTCCCCCCGGTTTCGTGGCAATGCCTCCACTCGGGAGACGTCCCCGGCTGCGCTGCAATGGCTCTCGCTCTCCGCCAGCTAACGGCCCATGAAGGAAAGGAGGGAAACGTGCATGAAAGGCCCAAGAAGTGATTAGCTCCAGATCATTTCAAACCAGTCGGTTCGTTGCCTGCCTCAGGGCTAAGGCTGGCTGGGACCCTGACATGAGTTTGCCAGGTCTCTGGTGCTCCAGGCCCACCCTGTGACACTTGTCTCTGCCTCAGCCAAGCATCTGAGCTCGACTGCTCTGGCTGCTGAGGCCATCGGCTGCTGTGCGGGTGTCCGCCAGGGAAGGTATTTTATTGCGCGGAGATTACAATGCTCCATGCTGTTGCCAGACAGCAGTCTGGCTGTTGGAAAAAGTCAGTCAGGGAGGATTAGCCTTGTGTGCCTGACCTTTCCGCAGCTCGTCGCCATTCCCAGCCCAGCCCTGCAGCAACGGCGCTCGGGGTGTCTGAGTCGCGGGGCAGGAGGCAAGACGAAGCACGCCAGGGACAGGGTGGCCGGGGCACGTGCGCAAGGTGCCTTTACTCCGAACAATGCCATTCCCCGCATCGCGGGGCCGGGGCGACCCGCTGTGTCAGGGGCTATCTCAGGCCTAAAGCAACACGTCCCTAATCTGCAAGGTCCCAGCTGCACCGTGCACCCCCCCTGTGCCATGGGGCAGGTGCTAACCCCATGGCGAGCAGGCAAGTGCACAGAACGGGAGCTTGCACAGCGCAGAGGTGGGGAGAGGCATCGCCCCTTTGCCAAGCACCCTTTCCCGGGGTGTAAAGTCCCCGCTGGCTGATACAGAGCAGAGCAAGAATTGCGTGATGACCTTTCCGTGCTGGCGAACGGCCCCGCGGTAATTGCAGTGGGAATTGCATTTCAGGGCGATACCCGCCCCGGCACAGGGCCTCGCATGCCGACGGCTCCAGCTCCTGCGCAGAGCCAGGCTCCTGCCTGACGGTGAGGTAGAAGCAGGCCAGAGCTCGCTGGATCTTCGTAGGTGGCCCCATACAGCCACTGGTATGACCCACAACGCAACGGGGAAGGTGCCAGGGCTGTGTCCTGGGGAGGCCATTTCGTGCCCCTGCGAGCGCTCAGACCTCCTGGAGAGCTGGTTGTAGTTGAGCTACACCAAAGAGCTTCCTAGTCCCCCGGGGCAGCCTTACAGAAGAGAGACACCTCCTCAGAGACAGGCACCAGCGAGCGTAGCACAAGACGTCATCCATTCCCTGATCTGCTCCGGTCTTCCCGTGCCTCAGTTTCCCTCTCTGGGCAATCACAGTTGCACCAGCACCGCCAGCTCTCCAGGCACCCCCAGCAGAGCCCACTGTGGTGGGACAAAGCGGAGGGGCTGCTGCTGCTGCTGAGCCCCGCGGAGGCAGCGCCTGGCGTTTTATTACCCATGTGTTTAGCATTAGGGCTGCTCGACAGCTCGCGATGGCCAGGGCAGTGCTGCGGGCTCCAGGAGAGGCGGGGAGCACGTCTCGAGCGCAGATTTGGAGCAGACCAGGCCAGCACCTTCACAGGCCAGGAATTGTCCCAAAGTGGGGCTCAGGAAGCCAAGAAGCCCTCCGGACCCGTCCCAGAGGCTTTAATGCTTCCAGGAGCACCAGCAGAAAGTGCACGGTGGGCTCGTTTTTCAAAAGGAGAAATAAACGAGTGTGAAAGTAGAGGCCAGGCAGCCCAGCTCTGCCTCTCCGCGGATGATAGGGGTAGCAGGCCCAGGGAAGAAGATAATCTAATCAATGCAAATTGCAGTGAGGATATAGGAAACAGATTTGTCAGACTAACTTGATCTCATTTTTGGAGATTACAAGTTTAGCTGAAAAAAAAATTGACTGTTGATGTCTATAAATAGTCTGATAGAACTGCATGATATTTTGATTAAGAAAGCAGGGTAGAGAAATCTCACCAGGATGCACTAAAGGGATTAAAACCAGGCTCAGAGCTTTCTAAATACAGAGACGAAAACGGGGAATCATCTTTGTGGGGTGTTTTTTTGACTGCGCTCCCACAGGATGCCTACCCTAACATTTCTATCAAAGACTTGGAAGAAAACCCAAACTCATGACCAATGGCTTGCAGATGACACCAAGATCAGGCAAACGGAAAATAAAAAAACAAACAGCTCCCTGGCAGGGAGAGATCTGGATCCACAAGTGAGCAGACAGCAAGAAAACAACATGCATTTTGGTACAGCCAGATGTCACGCTGTACGTCAAGGAACCAAGACCCTCCAGGCTTGAGAGACGAGGAGTCTTTCCTGGCAGACAGTGACTCTGGAGGAGACGGGAGAGCAGAAAGAAGGCTCTGGGAACATGATCTTCAGGGATGGTGTAAGGGTCAGTGAGGTCGCCGCCGCGCGAGGAGGCATAGTTGGGACACTAGGCTGCAAGCATGACGGTGCAGCCCCACGGGGCTCAGCCACGGTGCTAGTGTCCACGGCCTGTAGTATCTATTGTGGTGTCTGAAAAATTGGAGAGGGTTCAGGGCAGAGATGCAAAAGTGGCTGGGAAATGCTGTGCCCTGGGTGATGGGTCTGAAGGATCCTCGAGGGACCCCCTTCAAAGACAAAGGATTGACTCCTGAAAGGTTATGATGAACTTGCCCTCAGAGGCCTCCAGTGATGGGAAACTTCTCCAGCCTGCTCCAGAGCTTTCCCAGCTTGCCCCAAAGGACATCCTCCCTAGGCTAAACTTGAATCTTCCCAGGCGGAATCACAGCCCCAGGCTCCCCATCCTGCCCGGGGGCACAGCCCAGTGTGAGAAACACCGGGAGCTCTGCTGGGACCCCGGGGAGGAGAGGCTGGAGAGGCGAGCGCTCGCCGGGCCAGCAGCGAGGCGTGATGGGTGCTCGCCCTGGGGCTGCATTTGCCATGTCCCCTGGGGAGCCTGCTGTGCTCCCAGAGGCATTGCCGGCACTGGAGGAGCCTGCCGATGGCAATCGGGATGGGGCGCTGGCCAAAAGGCATGCACAACCCGACGACTTCTCCAGCAGTGCTGCGGTAGGGTCCTGCCACCTCCTTGCAGTGATTCCTGGTCACCCAGGCAGGACAAGAAGAGCCCTCAGGACTCATCAGCCCAGGTTTTAATGCCTGATGATCCTTTCTCCCACAAGATCCTTAAATACTGGAAGACATCTAGGCAGAGACATTGCCCAGCAGAAGGTCCTGATGTCATTACCAGCAGTACCTAGCCCCAGCGCTCTCGCCCATAACCGCCACAAACAGCATAGGGGATCCGAATTCAGCTGTCGAGCAGGGATGGGACTGTGTGGCTCCTCTCCCTGTGCAGATGTTGCTCCATCCGCCTTTCTGCAGGGTCCTGCCCAGGCATTGCCGTGCTGCTGCTGTGTGGGCAACACTCCCCAAGGCTGCGGGCAGCCCCTGAGGCTCCCACCCAGCCAGGGACATGGTGGCTCCTCCACGGACACAACCTGCTGTGGGCCTGACTTGTGGCCTCTAAGCAGAGGTATGGCCCTGGGACATCTCACACCCTGCACTTCCAAGGTTGGGGACCCAATCTCCACACTTGTTTTGGGAGCCTGGCTTGTCCTTCTCTGCTGTATTGCAGGGCCTGTGATGCCTTCCCCAGCATCGCTCGCTGAGGGGAGCTCTAGAGAGGGACGGATGGATGGAGCAAGGTGACCACAGCCATAATAAGACCACGTTCCTCTCTTTGGAGACCCACACCAAGCCCTTGTGTCAGGCACACAGCACCCACAGCCCTCAACAACAGGTATTTTATTGCCCCGCATCAGAAAACACCTCTTCAGCTCTACCACCTCCCAGCCTCTTTCCCGAGGCAGACTCCAAAAAACACCAGTCTTGTAGTTTTCCCGAAATCATCATGCCTTCCCCCATCACATACACGCATAACCCTCTCTTCTGAGTTTCAGCCCCCAAAATGCTGCTCACTGTCCCCTAGGACCCCTCTCTTACCATCCACCCCCGCTAAGCCTCCCGGCAGGGCAGCAAGATGGCAGGATGCAGGACAGCATCCCTTTTTCCATAGCCGGTGTGCACACGCGAGCCCAGAGTGAACCGGGAGGCCCGGCACAGTCAAGCCACACGCCCGGCTGGCTCTGCAGACCTCCTGGGTTTGTTGGCACCGGAGCCCTTTCTCACGGTGCCAATGCCTGGGCCTGGCTCGGAGACTTCCCCAGCCCAGTGGCCTGGCCCCTCCGCCAGCCTCCACCGGCGCATGAGCTCGTAGGCTTCCTGGGAGCAGCGTGGGGGCTATCGCTTACAAGGGAAATGTCCCCGTGGGCTTAAAATAGCCCCGCGGAGCGCTGCCAAGCCACCAGGCCCAGGAGCTAGGCCTGTTGCCATTTATGCAGGGTCTGAAGAATGGGCAATTTTATGAGCGATTCGGTCACCCTTGGCGGGGATTTCTGCGCCCTGGGGAGGCCATGCTCCTCATCGCAGGTAGCTGGCGTTGGCGTGGGTGGGCAGTGCCATCTCTGCTGGATGCCCTGGGACTGGCATTGCTCACCACCAACGTAGAGGGAGGCTGGCGGTGCAGGGACATGGGGACGGGGAGACAGAGGCAGAGTGCAGCCCGTGGAGTATTTCCCCAAGCACCGCCCTGCAAGGCTCAGCCCACCTCTTCCCCAGCACTGCCTGACTCCTTCGTGTGGTGCCACAGGGGTGACATGGTCCAGCTACACATGGGGCCAAGAAGGCTCCCAGAAATGCGGGGGCCGATAGGAAAGGGTGTCACAAGGCAGCCAGCACGCCTGACGTCTGGCCTTGCTTTGCTCAGCCAACAACATGGGAGAGAGCTGGGACACCCGTGGGGGCTGGCATTTCCACCGGGTAAGGTACCAGTCATGCAGCCAGCACTAGCAGCCAAATCTGCTGCGGGTTGGGGCACCCTGACTCTGTGCCTAGCTGCAGCCACCGAGGCCGTTGATGGGTGCACAGGAACAGGGCAGCCAACCACCCTCAGCAAGGCCCAAAGGGCAGCGGTGCCCAGAGGTTGTGCTGGTGCTGAAAGTGGAAGCTGGGTCTGGATGGGATCTCATGGGGACACAGAAGCCCTGCACCTCCGGAAAAACTCAGCATCCTGGGGGGCATTTGCCTGGGATAGTCAGGGATGGGGGGAGGCCAGGACTAGCAAATCTGAAGCCCACCCATGGGTGCAGTGTCCTGGGCCCTGAGTCCATCCCGAGGTGACACAACCCAGGCGCTGCCTGTGCTGCTGGGCAGATGCCAGCAGCTCCTCAAGCCCCGGCCATGTGGGCCATTGGCCCTCTTGGCAGGGACTGAACGAGTATGGGTGCAGGGCCCTTCCCACCGCACAGGCTTGGGGAGCGGTGGCAGTGTCCCAGCAGCCCCAGATGTCACCAAACCCTCTGGGTGCTGCAGCCCTGACCCCAGGAGCCCAAGGGCTCCCTTGTCCTAATGCTCCTGTGACCAAAGGATCTCCAAAAGCTGGGCAATTTGGTCTCCCTCCCATGCCAGCCTCCTCTCCATGTCCAGCCCAGCCTCTGCCAGTGGTGCCCACCACCAGAGCCATAGGGCAGCCAGATCGCCTGGGTCCCCGGAGAGCAATGGGACACAGCAGAAGGGAAGCTGCCTTGGCCCAGGATCCAGGGCGGTCCCAACCTTCCTCTAGCGCCAAGAAGAGACCCAAGGGCCTGGGAAGCACCTGGACTGGGACATCACCACTTGGGGGAGGGGAAGATCTGGCCATCAGTGGCCCTGCCCCACAGTCCCCCTGAAGCTAGGGAAGGGGAAAGAAAGCACCGTCCGTCCCCCCCCCCCCCCGCCCGGTGCAGCCCCCTCCTTCCTGCCTGGCCAGGCTGGAGCCAGGTGGGGAGGTGCAGCTGGTGCCTGCGCCGCGGGGAGCCGGGGCCAGCGGGAGGGAACAGGACAGCAGCGGGCCAGCCCACGCGCTCAGAGCCCAGCGTGACGGCCAGGCCAGGGCCGAGCAGGCTTCACGGGCAACCGCAGCAGCTCTGTCATTTCAGCTCGGTAATCCTACGCTCTCGTGCTCGCCCGTTGTGAAAAAGCTGAGCAGCTTTATCCCCGAGGTCCCATCTCCGTGCCAAGAACGAGGCCGGGATCGGTAAATCAATCATTTCCCTGCACGCCGGAGGAGCTACCCCAACTCTCCCCCTCGCCACCGCTGCCGGCCCTGCTGAGATGTAGCTGCAACCCGGATTCCCCGGCAGACTCCGCTTGCCCTGCTGCGCCCCCCTGTCCCTTCTGGCAAGGGGATCGCGTTTTAAACGGGAAAATAGACCTCAAAAAGTCTGGAAATGGCAGCAGCATTCCGTGTTACCGGAAAAGCCAGGTGTGGGGAGATGGGAACCACCCCAAAGTGGTTCGATTTTGCTAAAAATCAGCTGATCAGTGGAAAACGCCAGAGCGGCCTCTTGCAAACCAAAGGCGAGCTTGTCTGCGAGCCCAGCTTCTTGCCCAAGGCAAAATAGGCCTTATCTCGCACACGCTGCCGGCCCCCCCCCCCCGCCCCCGGAGCAAAGCCACGTGCCGGAGACATGCCCCGCTCACACCTCGCGCCAGCTCATGGAGAGCAGGGCGAACCGAGGAAAGGCCGTTAAGCCCGAGTCACCGCTCCCGCATGGCTCCGCAGCCGCCGAGCTGTGGTCGCACCGGCGCGGAGCTGCCCGTCCCCGTGCCCAGCTCGGCGGGGGACAGCACGGGGAGCCGGCAGGCCACCGGGCGCTGAGCCTGTGAGGCACCACGGTGCGGCGGGATCCGGCCGTGCCCCCCGAGCCCCTTTCGTTCGCAAGAATGATAAAAGATGCCCTTAAAAGGCTGCGCGGGCCCGGCGGCGGTGGCGGCTGCAGGAGGCGGCAGCTGGGGTGCCGAGCGCCAGGCTGGGGCGGCGGGGGGAGGCGGCGGGCCGGCGGTGGGGGCCAGGCCCCGCGCGCAGGCAGCGCAGTGTCCCGTTACAAGGCTGTTTCCATACTTAGCCGCCGGCGGGCGGCCCGGCCTGCGGAGCCCCGGCCAGGCAGCGGAGCAGGACCAAATTAACTCAAGGGCGAGCAAGGGTAATGGCAACGCCGCCCCGGCGCGAGCGCGCTGCAAAGGCGGCAGCCCCACGGGGCACCCGGCCACGCGCTGCCCGCGGGGTGCTCAGCGGGGACAGCACGGCCCGGGGAACAGGGTCTGGGTGGCCCTGGGGGTCACCTAAAATGCTAACTTGCTCGGCATGCCTTCACTGGGGGGGGGGGGGGAGGTGGGGGAAGAGAGACCCCCCCACCCCGAGCCCAAATGCCCCCTCGGCCCCTCTCAAATCCTGCTGGCATGCACTGGGGCGAGCAGCCGCCGCTCCTGCTCCTCTCCCAACGCTGGGCGCCCCAGAGCCCCAGTGGCCCCCCAGCAGCCTCTGGGGCTCCAACCCGCTGCCCAAAATCTGAGCCACGACACCCACCCCCGCGGGCCACACCACCGCCGGGCACACCAACCCCAGCACGGTCCCCCACGCCACCCCCAGCTCCGGTGGGGCAGCACCTGGGGGGGCCCCGGCGTCCCCCCCTCAAGCCACGGGCCCCCCCTGTCCCACCGGGGTGGGGGCTGGGTGCAGCGGGTGCCCCGCGGCCCCTCGCGCCCCTCACCTGCGGCACCGAGGAGCAGCAGCAGCGAGGCCACGCAGCAGCAGAGCACGTTGAGGCCCTTCATGGTGGCTGCCAGGGGCTCTCTGCCGCGCCGTGCCGCTATTTATACGGCGGCGGGGAGCAGGGCAGGGCGGGCGGCCCTGCACACATGCTGCCTGCTGCGCGGCTCCCGGGGGCCCCCGCCAGCACGCAGCGCGAGCGCGGGGCCCGACACCGCAGGGCAGGCTCGGGGCGGCCGTGGGCCCACCTGGCACCGGGTCCCCGCGGCGTCGCCGGCTGGGTGCTCGGGAGCTGGTTGCCCACCCCCAGGCAGCGCCCGCTCGGGGAAGGCCGGGCTTCCCCCCAAGCCTGGGGGGCGGCAGGGCATGGCGGGGCAGGCCGCATCCTGCCCGCAGCGGGCACAGCCGGGCGCTGCGCCGGCACCGGGGCTGTGTTGGGGCTGCAGCATGGGTGCTGACCAGGAGAGACCCACAGCCCTGGGGAGAGCCGAGGGATCCAGCAGCCCCACAGAGAGGCATGGGGAGAGCTGGGTGCCCCATAGAGAGCCATAGGAAGAGGCGGGTGCCCCCCCACAGAGCCATGGGGAGATGTGGGTGCCCCGTAGAGAGCCATGGAAAGAGGTGGTGGCCCCCCACAGAGCCATGGGGAGAGGTGGGAAGAGAGGGGTACACTCCCTCCCCGAACTATGAGGAGATCCAGCAGCCTTGTGGAGATCCATGGGTAGAAATGGGTGCCCCATGGAGAGCCATGGGGAGATCTGGGTGCCCCCCACCCCAAGCCATGGGGAGAGGTGGGTGCCCCATGGAGAGCCATGACGAGAAGTGTCACCTCCCCACCCCGAGCCATAGCGTGAGATGGGTGCACCCCCGAGGTGTGCAGTGAGCCAGCAGCTCCTGGACGGGGCACATCTGGGTCCCCTCAGCGAGGGGCGCTGGGCGCCCATGGGGCTCAGCCGCCTGGTGCGGCACCGGCCACGCAGCCCCCGCACCCCTGCCCCACCGGCCACCCCGGAACTCAGCCTGGGGGCGCGGACATGGCCCGGCTGCCGGGGCCTGCTGGAGTACGGCTGCCACCTCCCGGCTACGGCCACCGCCATGGCCCCCGCCTCCCGCCCCGGCCCCGCAGCGCCTGCCGGGCCGCACGCAAGCCCACCGCACCAAGCCCAGCGCCGGCCCCAGTGGCGCAGAAATCCACAGCACGGTGCTCCACGGCGCCCGGCCGGGAGCCGCACCACATCTTTAAGCATGGTTGCAGGGGCGCTGCAGCATTTCGGAGGCGAGCTGAGTCCTGACATGCTCATAGCACGTGTGGGCAATGCTGGTGGCCGGGACGGGCACCCACCAGCTCTCTCCCAGAGCACCAGGGCAAACCTCCCCCTGCGGCGCCGGGGGGGCCCGCGTTAGCCCTCGGCCTCCACCACCACGCATTTGGTCACATAACAGTGCCCGCGGCCCCGGAGCCAGGCCAAGCGGCTGGCGCGGGGTGACCCGCTCAGCCCTTTAAATACAGCATCAGCGCACAGCAGGAAAATATGCTCATCCCCAGGGCCGGGATTATCTTCGCCTTCGTCTTCCTCCCCGTCCCAGCGTCCTCACCTGCGTCTACCCCCTGGGAGCTGGGCAAGGCTGCAGTCGCCCGCCCACCCAGGCAACGCCAGCCCCGGCCTCAGCTGGCTGCTGCTGGGGCTCAGCCGAGCCGTCCCGCAGCGCCCAAAGGTGCTGGATCCGCCACCCCCCTCCCCAAGAGGCTGCGATCGAGCGGCCCGGCCGCCGGCTCCGGCCCCGTTTCCCGGCCCGACAGACGCGATGCCAGGCAGAGAGTCTAAAAAACAAAGTACAAACTTTATTTTGTTTCTTTACAAAGGCACGAGCCTCTTTTTTTTTTTCACTTTCTTAACAAAATATAATAGCTTCTCAATGAACACAAAGACCTGAAAATCGTAAAAAAAAAAAAAATACAAAAAAAAAAGAAAGAAACCGAGAGAGAAACAGCTGTGGCTGGGGAGGAACCTACCAAATACCAACAAGGCTCTACACAAGACTGGCCTAAAACCCTACAGCCGCACGGGGGGGAGGCGGAGGCGGGGGAGGCGGAAACGAAAAACGGGGACCCCCCCCGAACAACGAAAAAATAGAAGCGACACAATCACAAAACAGAAAAGCTCTTCTGACCTGACGAATCCCGCAAACCGGATTAAGTGCTTAAAGGAGGGAACAAAGAGGAAAGGTGGAGCGCGAGGCTGCCGGGCCCCGGCCGGGCGGCGCCGAGGCCGGAGCCAGGCGGGAATTCGCCGTCAGGTTTTCATTTCGGGGCCATCACCGAAACTAATAACCAAAAAAAAAAAACCCCGAGCTCCGTCCCCGTCGCCCATCGTGGGGGATGAGGGAGCCCAAAAGGTCTCGGCGGTGGCGTGCCTGCCCCCCGCCCCGCAGCCTGTGCTCGCGCAAGCACCTTCCCGGTATTTTTAAGTGGCTACGGGTGTTTTTCTCACCCAGGCGCGGAGCCGGGGTACGGCCGGAGGCGGCAGGGTACGTAGTGAAAGCGCCCGCAGCGCTCGGCTCCCCCGGCCCGGAGCGGGTGCTGTGTTTTATGCAGTGTCACTTCGCTTGACGTCTCCCTTGCAATGCACCCCCCCCTTAAAAATTAAAAAAAAAAAAGAGGAAAAAAAATCAAAAACCCAACTGAAGACCCCGTCCCAACAGAAACGCGTTTGCTGACACACAGCACCCGCTCGCCAGCGGGGAAAGCCGGGACTGGCTTTGGTTTTGCAGGATTTCCTGCAGGTTGGTTGGTGGGGGGGTGACAAAACTCGGGAGGATCCGACCCCCCACCCCCCCGACCCCAGACGCCCTTCCCGAAACAGTTCAGCTGAGCTCGGAGCCCAGGTTCCAGTTTTGGCCCGTGTCGAGTTAACGCCGCTGCCCTCCCACCGCCCCCCCCGGTGCCAGCCCCCAACGCCGCACCCCCCGTCTCCCCTGCTTGCTTTGAACTGAACAGTGAACTTTGCCTGCTGCTAGCGCTCTGATTTACAGTATAGGAAAAAGGTCATAAAAGAGACCCAAATCGCATTGTATTTTTTAAAAATTTCAGCATATTCTCTGACGTTTCCCTCCCCTGCCCCGTCCCCTCCCCGGCTGCCGGCCGGGGGGTGTCAGGGCAGTTCCCCTTCCCCCAAGGGGTCTTCTTTGCTCTGGTCCATGGAGTCACTGTCGTTGCCCTCTGTGTCGGAGGCGGTGTCGGAGTTGGAGGGCTCGGGGCAGGCCCGGACGGGCGTCACGATGACCGCGCGCCTCTGCTCCTCTTCCTGCAGCTGCTTCTCCTGTGTCCCTTCGATGTGCTGGATCGCCTGCCGAGGGGAACCGCGGCCATGAGCGCAGCCCCGCTGCAAGGGACGGGGGCCCACCCCAACAGCACCCAGCTGCCTGCGGGCCGGCACCCGCTCCGGAGGCTGCCGGCAGCACGGGCCGGGCTCCCGCACGCTCCCTCCCACTGCCCCCCGGCCCTTCCCGGCGCTGCTACCTGAACAATGGTGTCCAGGTTTTGCCGGGACGTGGAGACTGTGTTGATGACAGAGGATGGGCCCATGGTGACCACAGTGACGTGATGGGAGGGAGGCGGTGCTGGTACGATCACAGTGGGGTGGTGGGTGGGCGCTGGGGGACCGTGTGCTGGCAGGAGCTGCGAAGAGAAGCGAAACCCCCCTCCGTTAGCACGGAAAACCTCCCTCCAGCCTCTGGCAACCTGGCCGCAGCCAGCTGCACCCGATGCGCCGGCACCCTGACGCAGCTCCACATCACCTGCCCCGAGCCCAGGCGCCCAAGGCGGCAGACACCCCGGAAGGCTGTTGCACCGCAGCACAGTGTAACACCGCGGAGCGACCCAGCAGCGCAGGGCAGCCTTCGCTGACGCACTCTCCCAACCAAGCACGCCAGCAGGGCTCCTGCTGCCCCTCAGCCCAGCACGGGCTGTGGGCCCTGCACCGCTGGGGGGATTGAGCACCCCCAGTCCTTCCTACGCCCACACCACATCCTTCCCAGGGTGCAGAGGGTCCGCAATAGGCAGCCAAACTGGCACTGGCTGGGTCGAACACTGATTTGTCTTCTCCAGGCCAGGCACTGCACTGTTTGGGTATCGAGACCACGGGAGTTTTGCACGTGTCCAGAAGTGCCAGCTCTTGGTGAGATGTCTGGCTCAGAGAGCTAGGCACAGGTAGGTAATTAAGGAAGAAAATGCGACCCATAACTTAATCCCCGTGGTCACTGCAGCGTTTTCACATGCTTGCCATGTCTCTCTGCACCAGTTTTAATGTAGGGTAACTGCCTCAAAGTGGGAAGAGAACTGGAAGAGATGCACCCCACAGGGGAGGAAAGAGGTGGGCAAGAGCCCTCGGGCTGGGGCAAGGAGATGATGGGGAAAGCATTGCACACCAGAGGCCCAGATGTCTTCAAGAGACAATAAAAGCCTGAACAACAAACAGCCAAACTGCTCACATTCATGCGTCCTCCTAGATGGACGCTACAGCACTCCATCTGAGAGCTTGGTGGCCTTAGCTTTGGCAGAGCAAGAGGCAAACGGGGTTGAAAGGGCTCTAGACCTCTACCCACAAATGCGTTCCAGCTTTCTCCAAGTGCAGGAACACAGATTTCCATTTGTCCAGCTGCAGCACAACAACTGCCCTGCACCCAGCACCGAGTTTAGCCAACATACTGTTATGTTGTGCAAAACCAGGAGAAACTTCAGCAGCGCAAGAGATAACTCCCAGCCCATGTTTGGAGAGGAGAGAAAGCAGGGACCAGAGGGAAGACAAGTAACTGCCCCTTCAGCACAGACACATGCTGGATTGCTCTTCTGCCTCTCAGGATGAATTTGAAGAATTCCCTTTACCCTGAAAGGGGAAAGACCTGGCTTTTAAGACAGCAGAGGCAAAAGCCAGATCTGAGCTACCACTGCCTGCTAATCCTCAAATCACTCTGAACTGCTCAGCTGGGAACCTGCCACACCCCTAAAAGATCCTCGTTAAAATAGCGGATGCAAAGAAACGCCCTAGCAGGAGGCTAAGGAAAGTTCACCTAAAAATAGGCTGAACTTCCCTAGGAGGCAGCTGGGCACGGATCCTGCAGGGAAGCATCTCTGGAGAAGCCAAATGACAGAGGAAGTCAGTTTTTCTCGTTCCCTTTGAAGTTCCCCATGCCGGAGTCTCCCCAAGGGCTGAGCTTGAGGGATGGCTCAACGTCAGGGCTGTGACAAGCAGCGGAGGGAATCACCAATGCAGGGACTGCGCTCTCCTCCATTCTGCCCCAAGCACACATACTCCCCAGGGCATCAGCAATGTGATTTTGGCAGGGGTAAAGACTGAAGACCTTAGCACCTGCAGTCCTGCAACTTCTGACAGGCAGCAATGCTTGCCAACTCGCCTGCTCCCCAGCCCCAGCCTAGCTTTGCACGTGGTGGTGATTGGTTTGGGGGCCTCCAAAAATAGGCTAGAATCTCCCAGTGAGACTTGAACCTTCAGAGGTGGTGTCGGACCTTTATGTCATTGCAAACCACCAGCTCTGGCACGGGAAGTGCTACCTGCATCAACTGCTCACACAGCATTTCAACTGCTGGCATCACCCGCGGACAGGGCCCAAGACCTGTTCCTCACCTCGTCCCATGCCCAGGCCACAGCAAACGTGACAGAAATGTGCCTGCTGAAGCCAGCCCGAGGCTGGGAGCCAGAGCGAGTACCACAGCTCAGCTGACAAGCGGGAGCACGGTCTCCTCCACCTGAGCCCCCGGTGGAAAGGCCAGGCTGGGAAAGCTCAGCAGAGAGGAACTCGGCTCCTGCGGCCGCACCCAGCGCCTCCCGGCAAGGCCTTGGAAGTCCGCGGTCCCTCCAACGCCAAGTTGAATCACTGCCAGCTAAAAAGCAATCTTCCACATACAAAAGCCGTCAGCGCTGGGGAACGGAGCCACTTGAAAGCTGCTGTGATGTGGTCCAAGCCACAATCCCCCCAACACAAGGGGCACCAGCAAACACAGCCCCCCGTTGAGCTAACCCGGGGCCGCAGAGAGGCTGGCAGTGGAGTCCCGCAGCCGCACACAGCGAGATGGGGTCCTGCCGGCAAGGATGGGGGCACCAAGCACCAACTCTGGAGCAGGCGAAGAGGGAGCTGTGGCCACTGTGGAGCAACTACCACGTAAGGCAGGACTCTTTGGCCTGGGCATAGCCTGCCACAAGGCCAGACTCTCCCCAAACCATGCAGGCACCGGCGCTGCCAGTGGGACAGGGGAGCTGGCTAAATCCTGTGTCTGGCTCTGCTGTCCAGGGAGGTTTGGGATGCAAAGTCAAGTGCCATCAGCCAGGTTACTTCATGGCCACAGCCCAGCTGGGAATGGCCCATCCAAGCTCAGACCAGCACCAGGGCATTAAGCCTGTTCCCAGCCATGACGAGGACTGGTGGGTGCATTTCTGGGTGGAGCAGAGCAGCAGCTCTGGGTGCCAGCATCGTCAGCAGAAAAGCCAGGACCCAAGCCACACTCCCCACCACCTTTCCTGCAGCGGGCACCTCTGGGGGACTCCAAGGCTGGCAGCAGGACGAGGCAGAGCCAGCTGCTAGTGCCTTTCCCGGGGCAGACACGATACGGCAGCCAGCCGAGCTGGCTACGAGGAACTCAGTGTCCCACGGTGGGGGCACATCACCAGATCTCTCTGCAGTGGGCTGCAACATCGGCTCCAGTCCCAAACGGAGCCCAGCCGGGACACAAGTACATGGGGAGGCTGCGCACCAAGTCCTTCCCCCACCCCCGAGAATGCAAGCTTTGCTAGGACATCCCTGCTGATCGCAGCCTGCCCCAGGGACCGGAGGTGCCAAGCACCGCGTTATCGAGCTGCCCCTGGCCCCATGCACTTCACCACCCACACGTCCAGCTGCACATCTCACGGAAAAGCTTGTTCAGACAGGAGGCAGCTGGGGTGTCCCCGCAGCTGGGCTACAGCCGGGGCGGGAGGCATCCACGCACTCACCTGGGTTCGGATCTGCTGCTCACGTTCTAGCTTCTCCTGGTGCAGCAACCTCACCTGTTCCTGCTGCTGCTGGAGCTGCACTTGCTGAGCAATCACCTTCAGCTTCTCGGGGTACATGTGGGCCTCCAGGGAGCGAACCTGCCGGCAGAGAGGGCCCGGACGCGTTGGTGCCGGAGCACAGCATGCTCTCCGCACGCACCCCTCTGATCCCACGGCAACACGGCCCCCCCGGCACCAAACCCAGGGGCAGGGCACCGCCGCTCCGTGCCCGTCCTTGGAGCCATGGGGCAGACCAAGCAGAGACCCTGGGGAGAGCCCACCGCCGAGCCTGGGGAGGGAGCAACTGGCAAATCCCAAAGCAGCCCGCAGCGACCGAGAAACCATGAATCGCTCCTGAACGGAGCCTGCTCTGCTAGAACGGACCAGCCCATCAGGACGCTGATCGATGTGCCGGATCCAGAGAGTGACACAGGAGATAAAGCAAGGCTTCGCTCCACCGAGATGGTGTTCAACAGCTCTCTGGGACCTGCAGGTCGCCTGTGTCAGACAGGAGACATCACAGGAGCAGCAGGTCCTGACCTCCCAAATGCCCGTGACAGCACCTTGGAGGTGGGCCTCAGCCCAAATCAGCCTCGGAGGCCCCAGGCCACTGGGTTGTGGTGCTACAAAACGCAACCTGGTGCTACTTGGACCCTTGCACAGCCCTGGGCAGGGGAGCCCAGGACAGCCTCTGGGCTCCCGCCCACACAGAGGTGAGACTTGGGCACCCTGAGCCGAAGGAGTTGGCGTAAGAGCAGCGCAGGCAGGACGGGGGCTGGAACACAAGCAGCCTGGCCTGCGTGGGGGCGGCCAGGAGCCGCCAGGCCACGTGCGCTCGGCTCCGGCGCCGCTCCAGCATCCCTCAGCGCTGCCCGCTAGAGGGCGAGCCCGCCCCGCGCACGGCCTGCGCGGCACCGCACAGGCGCCCCGCATCCGGATCCGGCCCCGGCCAGCCCCGGCCTCACCTGCTCCTCCAGCATCATGCGCACCGAGCGCTCCTTGTCGAGCTGCTGCCGGAGCTCGATCATCTCCCGCCGCAGATCCTCGGCCTTCTCGTCTTCCCAGATGTCCGGCGAGCCGATGCCCTCATCTTTGTCCTCCGCCCGTCGCCGTTTCGGGGAGGAGCCACTGAACTCCTGCCAGATGGATGTGGTGTCAGGGGCCAGACCCGGCGGTATGGGGAGGACAGGAGTTTCCCCTCTATTCCTGCCCCGATCCCCCCATCCGGACCATGCACAGGACCACAGGCTCCTCGATGGTGGAGATGTGCCTGCCCACCCTCCCGGGCTTCACCCCTACTCAGCCTTGGGCAAAACCACTTCTTCCAGGAGCACCTGCAAGCTCACAGCATGACAGAGCCCTGCTGCCAGGCAGCTCCATGGGACTACCCGAGACCCAGAGCTGCCACGGGCATGAGAGATTGGGGTCCTGCCTGGATACACTGACCCAAATGTAAAACAGGAGCCCTAGTCCCCTTCTCCTCCTGCTGCATTGGGGATGTCAGGTTAAGCTGGGCACCTCTGGATGCCAGGAGCGTGCGAAATGCCTCCATTTCCCTGGCACAGGAGGACAGAGGGTCTCCACCTGACCTCCGGGGAGAAGCAATGATGCACTGACACCTCCCAAATTTATGGAAGGAGTTGCTGGCAGCATAGGGAACGAGCCCTTCCTCGGCCAGCCCAGCCCCACCCCAGCAGTGCTGGGTGCGAAGGGAGGTACTACCTGGATGAACCGCTTGAGCTGGGTGTTCTGCTGCAGTAGCCGAGTCTTCTCCTGCTCCAGTGAAAAGATGTATTCAGCCGTTTGCTGGAGGATCGCCGCCTGGAGAAGAGCCAGGAGGGGGACCGGTGAGGCAGGAGACTTTTCTGTGAGGTCCCTCCCCAACCGCAGGAGATCCGTTCCTGCTGAGCTCCCTTCCTGCCTAGGAGGCAGCAGGACCACTCCTTGCTGGCCCCAGCATCTCCAGGCTTTGCTTCACCTCCAGACCTTGTGGCTGTGCTCTCTCCTGGGCTTTCCCTCCACCCAGTCCACACAAATGGCACTAGATTCGATTCATCTTTCGCAGGAACATCTGACCTACTCCCTAGAGCTGCCTCCTCCCACCACTCTCCTTCTGCAGCATCAGGAAAGTCCCGCTGTGAAAGGGCCCCCTTCCTACCTTGGGCACACACAGTCCTGGTGCTGGGAGGCTGGGTTTTGTTAGACACACCCAGACTGCTCCTCTGCTCTGGCCCCGGGACACCGAGTTAAATACGCACCCCATATTTAGCATGCACACCCCCCCACAAAGGCAATTCCCCCAGGGAGGGAACTCCATCACACTTTGGAGAAAACGGCTTTGTCCAATGCAATGAAAACACTAGTTCTAAAGTCTCCGAGTGCTAAAGAGCCTGGAAGTGACTGGCAAAATAATGTATGCAATTATCCCCAGTCATGCTTACAGCCCCGTCCTGCCTGCTCAACAAGCATTGCAGAAAACCTCAATGCGCAGGACGGACATCTGAATCGCACATCGTCGATGTGCTGGAGCACCGATTCCCCTGCTGGGTGTCCCTCGCAACCCAGAGGAGATGCCACCTCACACGTGGCTGCTCCCTGTGCTCACCTTGCTGAGCTTCTCCCCGTCCGTGTGTGGGATGAGCGTTTTCAGAGACTGGAAACCAGCATTGATGCTCTGCATCCGCCTTCGCTCGTTGCTGTTGGCGATCTCCCTGCGTATCCGCCGCTCCTGGTCCCGCTGGGTCTCCGGAGTCAATGGGATGTTGGCCAAGCTGCAAGAGACGCCCGCAGTTAGGGAGGGACAGGGCCTGCACCCCTGTGCACACCCTGGGGACCGCTCGCTCTCCGTTTGGAGCCCCAGCGCCGTGTCTTGGGCTCGCGCCCTCTGTTTCCTCCCCTGCTTTGCAAGGACAGTGCAAGCAGCCAAAGGGACTGTCAGGAAAAGCCACGGGCGATGATTGTCCTGGTGCTGCGCAGGGCTCAGCCCACACCTCATCTCCAGGCACAGATCGAGATGCTGGTAAAAAAGCAGCAGGGAGGTGGTCGTTTTTTTCCACCCTCTCCCCAGTATCCTAACCTCAGCTGGTCCTTCTAACACCTCTGGGGACGTGTTGACCCGAAACACAGCCCCTGTGCAGCCCACCAGCTCCGCAGGCTTGGACAGGAGCTGGCCAACAGCAATCTGACAGTATCCGTAGGGCAGCTCCAGACAAAAAGAGAGGGCTCACGGACACCCCATGCGCAAAGATGCCCTGGCTGGAGTCAGACACAACTGTCCCCTCTGCCTGCCCTGTGTCCGAGCATCCTCTGCTACCAGCACAAACTACCCGCTGCCCACCAGCGGGTCGGTCCCGGCTGCGAACACAGCGCCCACTGCGTCGGGAGGTCCCTGACAGTCCCAGGCCGAGCGGCAAAGCCGGACCGTACCCCACCGCCGCGGCACCGCAGCCGTGCCCACGTGCGGGGCCCTCAGCAAGCTGGGGATACCATTACCCAGGCGATGGGGCGCAGCGAGGGTCCGGGTCCCCCTCCCCGGGCGGGCAGGCGGGCGAGCGAGGCCGCGGGCTTGCCGGCTGCGGTCCTGGCGGGGCCGGCCGGCGTGTGTGGCCCCGGGAAGGCGGCTCCCTCCCACTCCCGCTGATGGCTTCCAGATGACAGCTCCCAGCAGAGAAGCCCCCGTCCCACCCGAAGCCGCAGCTCCCGCCTGCTTCCTGCCGCCTCCTCCTCACGCCCCGCTCGCTCGCTCGACAGATGGGCCGGGAAATGCTTCCCAGACCCGGCGCCACTGGCAGCAAGCGGGGATGGGCAGCGGGGAGGGAAGAGCTGCCGAGCGGCAACTGGGAGGGCTCCGGCTGGCCGCCGCCAGCTTGCACGTGGTCCGCGCGCCGGCCCCCGTCTGCACCGAGCAAAGCCCCTTTCAAAGGGGGTCTCTCTTCCTCCTCCAAGCCCAGCTTCTGCAGAGGCCCCAAGATGGAGCGGGGAGCAGGAAGACTAAATCCTAGCATGCAACAGACTTGTTAAATCTGCAGAATAAAGAGGGAAGGGATTTACACCGGGAGGCGAAGCAGGCAGCGTGCCCACCCCACGTTTCTCCCCACCTCCCTGAGGGCAGCATGGGGACGGAGAGCGGCACCTGCCCGGGGCTCAGCGCTGGGGAGGACGGTCCCGCAGCGCAACCAGGGAGCCGCTGCTTGGAGAAGGACTGGCGACAACCGCAGAGGGATCCGATCCCTCCCAAGCCATACCGGGCAGCAGCCGGCAACTGCGAGTAATGCGCCGGGCGAGCAAATTCTGAGCCCCGCGTTCACAAGATAGCTGGCCATTAAAACAAAACAAAACAACACAACCCACAGACCACACCATCCTGATGATTATCTTGCTTCTCTTTTGTTTCCTGGCCCGAGTTTAGAAGCCAGACTATTAAAAACCAAGAAACAGATTTCCACGGGCGCGAGAGGCTACCCGGAGTACATAAGCCATTATCATGCACATGCTATAATTAAGACTCCATGAGAACGCAGCTATTAAAGTCAGGCTGGAAGGTCAGGGCAGGGAAACCTGCACATCCATCCACCTGCCGTCCCGCTGTCCCTGTGTCCCCAGCCAGCAGGTCAGATCTGAAGGCCAGAGGGACCCCAGCCTCCTCCAGAGCCCCCTCCCTGCCCAGGCACACGCTGCACACCTGCGGGGCTGCACCTGGCACGGTTCCCTGGCACCGCTACCCCGTAACATGGCTCAACCACGTCACGAAGCCAGGACGTACTGCCGGGGCTGGGGAAGCTGTGAAACACCGAAGACTAAACACGAGGCACAGCCTCCCAGCACAAGGTGAGATAAGATGGGTTTCAGCCTTCATCTGGAGGCGGCGGGGACGGCTGTTTGCCCCCAGCTTGCTTTGCAACACTCGTGCAGGTGCCAAGCAGTACGAGGGGCTGACGCCGCTCCCCAGGACGCCCCAGCTCCCAGGCCCCACGAGCCAAGACCGCGTCTCACCCTCTCCCCTGCGTTGGGGCCGGAGCGCTAGGATCACTCGGGTCCCTGTGGGAGCGGGATCAGCCAGCAGTGCCGAGCAGGCATGCGGCCACCAGATTATCTTCAGGCAGCCTCTAACAGGATCGGCATAACCCGAGCCAGCTGGGATGAGCAAAAGGCTCCCAGAGGTCAAATGCTGTCTGCAGGAAAGGAGCAGGGCTGGTGCGCCAGACAGCCCAGCTCAAGGTCAGAAGGGAGTAGGGAGGGCTTTCTGCCCAATGAAGCTCTGGGCACCAGCTCCAGGACAGGGAGACCAGACCTGTCCCACTCAGCACATGACAGATGCTCGGTTCAGACAGCAAGGCCTTGCGTCCACTGCTGAGGATGCTGCAGCTCATGCTGCTGCAGCAGGACAGTTTCTCGTAGACACCCTGCCTTCACGGCCATCGTCTTGACAGTAAGCAGGTTTAGGAGCACAGGGACCCTCCCAGAGCACTCATCAGCTGCTATAGCCAGGGAACAAACTGCAATTCCTTTGAGCCCCATGCATCTATGCATCTCAGCTCGCAGGGCTGAGCAAAACGCTTGTCCTGATCTGCCACAGCCAAGCGTCATGGCGCAGGTGAGCACAGGACGATGAGTGCCCGATGCACTAGACCTCTCCCGTGCAGCTCCAAATGGGTGCCCCGGGAGGGTCTTGAGATGTAATGGGTTGCTGGGGGTCTGCCCCGCTTGCTGAGAGCAGCCGTCTTGCACACCGGCTCCAGCTCCATGGGCTGAGAGCTGCCTGCAGTGGTGTGGTAGCCTTCTGGCACAGACCATGACATCCGGGCAGCAGAGAGGAGCTCACAGGCCTCACATCCACTCATGGCTCTCACCAGCGTTCCTGAAGCCGCTCAAAACACCTCTGTGAAGAATGGGCCCAAACTCGTCCCTATGGGTTAAAACATACCAAGCCTTTGCACTTCCCAGCACTAGCTGGAAAAGGGTTACGGGGCCTGAAATCACCGGGGCAGGAGCATACACGCAGGAACAGAAATCGCAGCGAAGACATGGCGATTCTGCCAGAGCAACGAGGCTCTTGCAACCACAGCTTTCTACTACAGGGGGACAAACCAAACCGGGCTGAAATCAGCCCCCAAACACCTTTGTGCTTCTGGCCTTGACTTCGCCAGGCCCATGCTCTGGGGGCAAGGCCATCCAGGAGGTTATGCCCAGAAGGCAGAGCCCTAGGAGCCCTTGGGTATCCACACCCAGCCTTGCAATCTCGCATCAGGATCGCATCAGGTGATCATATCTCGTATCAGACAGCCACCTCAACACCCTACAGCTGGATGACTGAGTGCACAAGGAGCAAGCAGCAAGGCAAGAAATCCCACTCTCACCTCGAGGACGCCTGCCTGGCTGTGTTCTGGTCACAGCCTGCAGCTGCGTTTGCATGAGGAACCATCCTGCATGGGAGAGAGCCCCTTGCTCCTGTCCCAAAGGAGAGCACATGGCCAGGGCACCGGGCCACGTGTTCATACCTCAGCTCAGAGCGAGGTGGTGGCAGGGGGAGCACAGCCCAGGGCTCTCTGTCAAGACCACCATCACTGACATTTATATTTGGGACCGCTGCCAGGTCATCGTCACTGCAGTGGTGTGGACAACACTCCTGGGACAAGGAGAGACAAGCACAGAGGGGAAGCAACAGGAGAGCAGGAGATGGACAGCCCTGACCTGTCTCCGGCAGCTGCCCCCAGACTGGGGACAGAGAGGGAAAGTTCTCTCTCTCCTTCCAGGAAACAACATGTAAAAACGCACCACGGGTGCCGTGCCGTACGGTAGGGGAGACCCTGTCACCCAGTGCCTCAGCCTCTAGGGTTAACCCCTTCCCACGCTGCAACCCTGCAGCTCCCACCAGCTCAGGCCGAGATGCTCTGCCAGAGGCCAGGATCTCTGCCCAGCTCCCCGCTGGGCAAAGGAAACCCGCCCCTCTGAATTGGGCTACTGGCTCCCCAGTGTTCCCATCTTTAACAAGACAGTAACCCCCCAGATGCTGAGCTTGGCAGGTTATAACGACACTGTTCCCCTGTTAAGGGCAGGGTCTGCCCCCGATCTTCTTGCAGTGCTGCTTCTCGGGGCCCTAGCACGTGGCTGCGGGGCCTTCCTCCAAATGTGGCTCAGGGATTTTCACCCATCAGCCACAGCCCCACAAGAGGAATTAGACAGAGACCTCTCAGGCCGGAGAGCGAGGAAGCAGTTTCTTAAATACAAGAGAAGGAGGAAGAGCCCATTTCCTCACCAGGAGACCTCTCATAACCTTCCCCAGCTGCTCTTCCTGGGAAGAGACTTATAAAGTGACAGAGCTGAACGCAGAAAGGGGAAAAATAAAGGCATCGTTTCAGAAGATGGCCTGGTTGTCAAACAACACACTCAAGTACCTCGGGCTACTTCCGCTGGGAACCGGGGGAAGACTTAGACATGCCTGCTGCCAAATGCAGCCCAGCTGATCTCACGTTCAGCCCCACATGCACAAGAAAAAGCCAGAAGATAAGTCAGCCCAGTGCCAGCCCAGATCCTGCCTGCAGAACCACTGTCTCTGATTGCCCTGGCCAGGCAGACACCCGCGAAGGGCTCGGAGAGAGGATCACACTCACCACGCAGGCCCCCCATCACTGCCCAACAAGTCACACCCGCACAGCCTGGGTGGACTTCACCACGGGATCAAGTGCCTGCTGGTAACAAGCACTAGGGAGCCACTCACAGAGCAGGGCTGGGCTGTAATGGGATTAGGGAAGATCCATCCGCACCAGCAATTCTTTGCCCACGCCCCTGTGAAGGACCCTACTCCTGACAGCGAGTTCAGCTCAGCCCTGCAAAAGCCACACTCTAAGCACATTGCCCCAGGAGAGACCTGCTTACGCAGCATATCAGGCTCCAGACAAGATACCGATGATAACGAGACTTCAGCAGTAGCCGGCCTTCCGGGCTGTAACCCTGCCACTCGCTCACTTCTCCGGCACATTACTCAAGTTCACCCTTCCTGGTTCCAGCTGTTCCCGCGCAAGTTCACCCGGACACGGGAAGCTCTCTTGCCATAAAAGCTACTGCAGAGAGAAGCCACAGGGTTTCTACAGCCCTCTCTGCCATGGGCACACCAGGGAGGCGAGCTTTGGGTTGTGCAAGTAGAATTTGGTCTTTCCTTCCCAAGCTGCCCACTGGCATGCAGGTGCAATTTGGCAGGGGATATTATGTTGCCTGATATCTCAAGGAAAGCAAAACCCTGGAGGTAACAGAGCTGTCTGACCCTGCCTCTCTGCTTCTCTCCCTCAAGGATGCTGACAAGCTCTGAGACCTACCACAGACACCCCAGCTCGTTTTCCTCAGTCCTGAACAAGTGCTACAGTTTGTGCTGATGGGAAGAGGAAGCATGGCCGTATGGGGCAGGGCGTCCCCAAGCAAGGGGCACACGTGCGGCCAACGCAGGGCAGAGTGTCCCCAAGCGAGGGGTGGGTGGAAACCAGACCTGCAGGCTAAGTTTCTGGTCTGCCCTATACTAGCTGATGCCCAGGGTGAGCGCAGAGGCCCGGAGAGAAGGATCATACTTTCCTGCCTGGATTTCCCGAAGGAGCAGCCTGAACAGTGTGCAGTGTGCCAAGCCCGGCAGCAACCGTCGCCGGGTTGCCAGGCAGGAGGCCGGTGCTCCTGACGCAGGGCACGAGCCCGCGCTACGCAGCTGTGCGGCTCCAGGCAGGACGGGGCAGCCCCAAGGACCCACGCAGCACTGCTGGGATTGCTCCGGAGGGAGATCCCAGGTGAGGGCATGCTGCAGGCTCCGCCTGCCCTGGCTCCATGCCACCACGGGGCCCCGTCCTGCAGCTGGACCCTGGTGCTGGGATGGGTGGAACAGGGCGTCCCCGAGGAGGTGGCAGGGCCATAGGGGCCCCCATGGAGCAGGGCTGCCCTGGAGCAGGCGAGCTCAGGTGGGTCACAGCTGCCCCACAGGTATGAGTAGACCAGGGTGGGTCAGGGCTGCCCCACAAGTGCAGGGGGACTCTAGTGGATCAGGGTTGCCCCACAGCAGTGGGTGAGTCCCGCTAGGTCAAGGCTGCCCCACAGGGCCCCAGCAAATCTCAGCTGCCCCACAGGCACATAGGGGCAGACCCAGCAAATCAGGGCCACCCCCCAGGGCCCCTCTGGCGTGGGATTGCCCCACAGTAGGGGGTGCGCCTCGGTGGGTCAGGGCTGCCCCATAGGTGGAGCTGGGCCTCACCAGGTCAAGGCTGCCCCACAGGGCCCTAGTGGGTGCCCCACAGGCACGTGGGGGCCCAGGCAGGTCAGGGCCACCCCACATGGCCTCAATGGCTGAGACCTGCCCCACAGGGCCCTAGTGGGTCAGGACTGCCCCGCAGGTAGAGGTAGGCCCCACTACAGCCCTGGTGGTCAGGGCTGCCCCACATGGCCCTGGCTGATCAGAACTACCCCACAGGGCCCTGGTGGTCAGGGCTGCCCCACAGCACTGGGTTGCCCTGGTGGCTCAGGGCTGCCCCACACAGCCCTGGCCAGCCAGGATTGCCCCACATGGCCCTGGTGATCAGGGCTGCCCCACGGGGCCCCGGCCGGCCAGGCCTGCCCCACGAGCTCCCTCCGGGTGAGGGCTGCCCCACAGCACCGGGCAGCCGCGGCGGCGCAGGGCCGACCCCCGGGCGGCCCGCAGGTGGAGGCGGCCCCGCAGCCGGGGCCACCCGCAGGCCGCGGCGGGCAGGGCCCGGCGCAGCGGCGGCGGCGGGGCCCGGCCGGGCCGGGGCGGCGGCGGGCGCGGGCGCCGCTTTGTGCGGCGGGGCGGCGTGGCCCGGCGGGGCCTACAGCGCCCACAATGCCGCGGCCGCCGCACTACATGTCCCGGCAGCCCCGGGCCGGCCCGCCTCCTCCAGGAGGGCTGCAGAGTCACGGCCAGGCCCGGTAGTAAACACACCCCCCCGCCGCCCCGCCGCACGCCGCGCCGCGCCGCCGCCGCCGGCCCCGGCCCCCCGCCCCGGCGTGGCCCCCTCCCCGCCGCCGCCGCCGCCGCGGCCCCCCGCCGCCGCCAGCCGCGGCGCCCGCCCGCGGCCCGCCCGCCCGCATGGCCGCACAGCGGGGCCGCGCCGCGCCCGGCCCATGTGCGCGGCGCCCGCCGTGTCCCGCGCGCCCCCCCGCCCGTCTCGGCCCGGCCCGGCCCGGCCCGGCCCGGCCCGCGCCCCCCCCGCCGCCGCCCCCCCCGCCGCCGCCAGCCCCGCGCCCGCCGCCCCGCGGGCAGCGCCGCCGCCAGCGCACCCACGTGCTGCGGCCATGGAGGCGCCGCCGGGTGCCCGGGCAGCGCCGCCGCCCCGCGGCCCGCGCCGCCGCCGCCCCGCGCGCAGGCTGCCCCGGTGGAAGCGGGGAGCGGGGGGGCGTTGACTGGGTTTCGCGGCCGTTGCGGGGGGCGCCCACCTGCAGAGCCCGCCGATGACCTCCTTCTCGGATTTCCTGAAGTGCTGCAAGGAGGGCATCTTCTGGGCGGGCACCATGAAGTACTCCATGCCGAGCGGGGCGGGCGGCGTGCGGGACGCGCCGGGACGGGGCGGGACGGGGCTGCGCGCCGCGCGGCTCGGCGCGGCTCCGCCGTCCGCCTGTGTGTGAGTGTGTGTGTGTGTGTGAGTGTGTGTGTGCGCGGCGCGCGCGTGTGTGTGTGTGTGTGTGTGTGAGTGTGTGTGTGAGTGTGTGTGTGTGTCTCAAGGCGGGAAACAGCTGGTGCGAGCGCAGCGCTCCCTCCCCCGGCGGCGCCGCCTCCGCCAGCCACCGGCCCATGTAAACAAAGGACGGCGCGGGCCCCGTCGGGGAAGGGGAGGGGGCGCGGGGGGGCCCGGCGCGGCAGCTGGCGGCGGGGGCGCGCCCGGGCCGGGGGGCGCGGAGCTCCGCCGGGGGGGGGGCAAATGGGAAAAAGGGGGGAACCCGGGGGGACGATGCGCGGATGACAGCGGGGTGAGAAGGGGCTGCTGGCGAGCAGGGCGCGTGGGCACGAAACGCGGGAGCGGGCCGCCGCCGGGGCCCATCGCAGTGGTGCTGGGCCCCGCCGAGCACCCTCACCCCCCCGAGCCTGCCCCGGCCCGGGCGGCAGCAAGCTCCCGCCAGGCGCACGGGTTGCCCACACAGCCCGTTCAGCGAGCGCAGCACCACGACGTTGGCGCGAGGCGTCTCCAGGGCCGCCGTGGGCTCGTCCGGCAGAGCCTGCGCCGCCCCCGGGCATGGCGGCCCCTCCGCGGCGCCCAGCCCGGGCTGCAGCAGCCTCCCGGCGAGGCCGAGCCTCCTCAGGTCCAGCCCGACGCCTGCGGGCCGTGGCCTGCCCCAACCCGGGAGCCGGCACCGCCGTAACGGCGCTGGCAGCTGCGCCCTCCGCGTCGCCAGGATCAGGCCTGCGTCCCATGGCCCAGAGCCCCCCCAGGATTTGACGTGCTCCCCCCGGGACGCGGCAGGAGCTGGCCGGCGGTGCCCGCCCGGCGTTGCACGAGGCACCGCAGGGCTGTTTCCCAAGTTTTCGGCTGAGGCAGAGGATCGCGGGGCTGGCGGCAGCCGCAGCCCGCCAGCTCCCTCCTGCCTTCCCTCCTCTTCGCCGGCTGCAGCGGCGAAGCTCGTGAGGGCTCCTGGGGCTGTCGGGAGATGTAGTTGGGAGGTGCGGCAGCGCTGCCGAGGGCTCCCAGCGCGGGGGACGCTCCAGGTGGACGCGGTGGAGGTCTCCTCGCCCTCAGCCTGGCGTTTTCTGTTAGAGGGCGCAGGACCCCCGTGGCCCCCGCTACGATGAGCTACCACAGCCGTGTCAGGGCCGGACCCGCAGCCCCCCGCGCTGGAGGAGCGTCCTGGCCCCCCCCCCGTCATGGCCAGGCCTTGCCCATGCCAGCAGGCCCGAGCCCCCCGGGGCGTGATGGGAGGGACTGTCCCCCCCGGCTCCTCCTTCCTCCCCTGCTTCCTTGGCCCAGGCTCGGCCGCCCCGCAGAGCTGCTGGCCGTTCCGAGCCCCATTCCCCACAGGAGCTGGAGGGACAGGTCCTGCCTGGGCCCTGCCTGTCCCCCATCCCCGCCTGTGCCCCTGGCCCGGCCCTCCCTGCCCCAGGGCTCTGGCCAGCATGGCCCCCCCGCCCCAGCGCTGCCGGAGCCCCTTTGCGCTGGTGGCAGGCTCTGCCCGGCCTCTCCCGCCACACTCGGCCTCCCTGGGCCACGTCGTGGCGCCCGGTCACCGCAGGCCGGGCCCCCTCCTCGCCATGCTTTCCCGAACACGTGGGGGACTCCCGTTCCCCCCCCCCGCCTTCCGCCTTCCTCCTCCCCTGCTGCTCCTCCACCGGCCCTTGGCCGCCGGCTCTGCTGGCAGCCGGCTCGGCGCTCTCCTCCAGGAATTCAGCCCTCCAGATGTCGGCGAGGCCGCGGCACCACGCGGCTGCTCCGCGGTGAATCAGCCGCATACCAGAGGCGAGGGCGCGAGCGGGCCTCCGCCCCGGGCCCTGGCCCCATGGGGGCCCGCTGGCCGCCGCCGCACCACCGGAGCCCCCAAGGACCCGGCCATGCTGCCGCGGGCAACGGGCACGACCGGGCCCTGGCTCCGCTGGCCGGCACCCCAGGGGAGGGCCCGGCGCGGCGCGGGCAGTGGGGGGCTGTCTCGCAAGGCCTCGGGGCGGGGGGCCGCTCGCAGCGAGCCGGCAACATCGGCGTGGGAACAGACAGGGAGATTGAGGCCAGCGACGAAACCGGGCTGGGAATTAGGAGCTGCTCCATAACTGCTGGAACAGGGAGGCTCTGGAAGAGGCTCCCGGCGGGAGCAAGGCACAAAATGGTCGTGGGCCGGAGCCGCCAAAACCCCCAACGGCAGGTGCCCCCAGCCCCATAGCAGGGCCCGGAGAGGAGCTCGGTCCTTGCTGGGGAACCCTGGTGCCCCGCAGTCCTGCTCTGGCGACATGGCCACCTCCCTCAGCCAGCGCGGGGTGGCACGGCCGGCCAGCGGCCCCCGGAGCAGCCGCCCCGAGCCGAAACCCAGGGGCCACACGCACCGCGCTTGCGGGCGCCCCGTGGGGCCTCACCGGCCACCCCGCACGGCAGTAGATGGCCTCGAAGCACCGCGGGTTGCCCAACGCTTCCCCTAAGATGCCGCTCGAGTCGCTGGCGGCGGTGCCTCTGCGCCGCCCGGGCTGCGGCCGCCTGTGCCAGCCGCCTGTGCCGCCTCGGGCTGCAGCTTTTCTTTTCCAAATTTCAGCTGAAGCGGCTCAGTCATTTCCAAGAACAATATTGGTGGAGAGACATTGTTTTTTTCCCACGTTAGAAAAAAAAAAAGAAAGAAGAAGAAGAAAGAAAGAAGGAAGAAAGAGTAAAAAATTGGTGACAGCTGCTTCCCCGAGCCTCTGCGCGCCGGAGCGAGGTGCTGGCGGCCAGCAGCAGGGGAGGAGGAGGTCACCCGGGGACCAGGTGGGGCCTCAGCGATGCTGCAAAAATCCTGCCCGCACCGCACAACTGCAAAGCCTCGCAAGAAAAAAAGAGGGAAAAAAAAGAACTCTCTGCTTTTGCACATGCTCTGGGGAAGCCTCGGGAGGTGAAACAGGCAGCAAATTCCTCCTGCGCCAAGCGTGCTCCGTCCTGCCCCGCAGCTGGCCGTGCCGCCAGCCACGCTGAGCCTGGGCCTGCAGGGGCTGAGCCGGGCTTGGCCCCGTGCCTCCGGCGCCAGGATCGTCTTTCCTGTCAACCCGGTATTTCCCCGCTAGTGCCAGAAACAGAGCGAGTGGCCCGTCCTGCCCGCAGAGAGGCGAAGCCCCCCGGGAAGGGCGGAGGCAGGGGAGCGGGGCTGGCGGGCACCGAGCGGGGACGAGGGCCACCAGGGCCGAGCAAAGCGCCACGGAGCCCCGCACATGGGTTTTCTCCGCTGTCAGGCCCGCTCCGCGGTGCTGCACCCACGTTTCTCACCGGAGCTGGGAAACTGGCCGGGTGCCCAGCCCGCAAGGCGCCCGGCGGCGCCCCGGACACGTGCTCACCGGCGCGGTTCCTGCGCAGCTGGCGCTGCAGAGCCAGCCGCTTCTCGGGTGCGGGGGCACGCGCCGTTCGCCCCTTCGGATGCCCCGTGGGGGGGCCCGGAGGAGACCCCGCCAGTGGGAGCCCTGTGTTCCCATCACCGACGCACTCCGGTGGGACGCTTCCTTCCGCTGCCTGCGGGCACCGGCCACCTGCGGGGAGCGAGGCCTGCCCCGTGGCCGGGGACGTCCCGGCTCGCCCGCTGCCGCGGGGGTGTGCGGGGCTGGATGTCCCCACCACCGGGGCGTCCCCACCTGGGGGGGGAGCGGGGCCCCGACGGCTTGTGCAGCACCGGCGGGGCAGGGGCGGCTGCGGAGCGGGCGGGCAGGGCGCCAGGTGCCCCCGGGCGGCCCGGCTGCCCCCGCCCCCGCCCGGCCCCGGGAGGGAGTTTCCAGCCGGTCACGGCTCCAGCATCCGGGCCTGCCCGCCACATCCTGCCTCCGGAAGGAGCCGCGGCCCCGGCGCCCCGGGACAACCCCCGCCCGCCCCGTCGGGGCGGCTCCCGGCCGCCGCCCCCCCCCCCCCCCCGCTCCCGGCGGGCAGGTGACGTCATGAGGGAGGCCCCTGCCAGCCGTGACGCCAGTCCCGCTCCGTGACGTCACGCCGCTCCTGCGGGGAGGGGGATCCCCACCCCCACCCCCCGGCCGCCCCTCCCGGAGCAGACCGGGTCCCTCCCGGGAAAAGGCCCCGGGGGGGGGCACCGGAAAGGGAAGATCCGGTGCGCGCGACCCAGCTTCCTGCGCCCCGGCCGGGCCCCCCCGCCCCCGCGGGGACCCCCGGGGCTCCCCCTCCGCCGGCATCCGGCGCCCGGGGGGGCCGAGGGCGGGCGGGGCCCGGGCGGCGCGGGGAGGGGGGGATGCGGCCGCGGGGACGGCTCGGCTCTGCCGCATCGCCTGTGCCGGGGCGGCGGCGGGCGTGACCTTGCGGGGCGCCCCGCGTCCGCGCTGCCCCGCCGGGGGCCGCGAGAGCCCCCCCCCCGGGCCCGCCGGGAGTCGCCGCCGCCCCCGTGCGCCGCGGGGCGCCGGTCCCCCCCCCGCCCGGCGCTGCCCCCCCGCCCCCCGGGGCCCCCCGCCCGGCGGAGGGGCCGGCCCGGGCATGCGCTCAGCTCCCCGCCCGCGAATGGAGGCTGGGGCCGCGGCCGAGCGGGGCCGGTCCTAGCGGGGCGCTCCGCAGGGCGGCCATAAATCACGGCGGGCAGAGCCGCCGCCGCCGCCGCCCCCCCGCGCCGCGCCGCCCCGGGAGCCGCCCCCGCCCGCCGCCGGGGGGGCCCCGCCGCCGCCCCCGCCCGCCCCCGGCCCCGGCCCCGCCGCCAGAGGCGGCCCCGCGCCTGCAGATGTGGCGGAGCGGCGAGGCGTCCCGTCGGCGGGGGGGCCCGCTCCGCCGCGCCGCCCCGGCCCCCGCCCCGGCCCCGCGGAGCCGCCGCCGGCGCTGAGCCCCGCCGCCGCCGCGCCGCCGCCGCCCGCAGGTAGGCGATCGCGCCGGGGCCCCTCCCGGCTCTTTGTGGCGCCGCCGCGGCCGCCGGGGGATGCTGGCGGCGGGGGGCGGCGGGGGCCCCGCTGCGCCGCGGAGGGGGGGCCCCCGGCCGCCCCCCGGGAAGTTTCGCTCCCCCCCCGCCGCCTGCCCCGGCGCTGCCGCTTGGGGAGCGGGGCCGCAGCGCGAGCCGGGGAGCGCCGGTGCCGCCGTCCCTCCCCCGCGCCGGGAGCCCCCCCCCACCCCGGGGTGCCGGCGGGGAGCGGGGCCGCGGGCGCCGAGCTCTGCCCGCATCCCCGGGGCTCGGCGGGGGGGGCGGCGGGAGGAGAGGCGCTGCCGCCGGGGGCCCCCCGGGGGGGCCGGGGCTGCGGGGAGCCGGGCTGCGTCCTCCGCTTGGCACCTGCCGGCCCCGGGGAGCGCCGGGGCCGGGGGGGCCGCTGCAGCCGGGGAGGCGTGGGGACGACCGGCTCCGGTGGCTGGCGAGGAATCGGATGGAGCGCGGCGCTGAGTGCCGGAGCAGCGAGGGGAGCCACCGCGGGGGCCGGGGGGCTGTGGCGGGGGCTGCCGGCACCCCGGCGCTGCAACCCGCCGGTGCAGCCCATGGCCCCGCTCGCTCGACGCCGGGGACCCCAGCGTCCCTCTGCCGCCGGCTCCTGCCTCGCGGCGGCGGCTGTCGCCTGCTCCTCGGCAAAGCCAGGCCCCGGGGGGTCGCCGGTGGCGCGGCGCCCGGCGGAGCGGCCGTCCTGACCTTGGTTCCCCGGCGGGCGGCTGAGGCCTGGGACGTGCTTGGCGGCTCTGCCCGCCGCGCCGTCCCCTCGGCTTCGGCCGAACCGCCTGCCGCAGGGGCGGCAGCCTCGGTGGCCCTGCGCCGGGTGCTGCCGGGCCAGGGGTGCCAGCTCCCCACGGGGAGATGCCGAAGTTTCCCTGCGTTTTCTGAGCCGAGCGCAGAGGAGCAAAGCGCGCTTTTTTGCTGTACCCCGTGGCCGCGTGCTGGCGGTCACCTGTTGTCCCCATCACCTGGGACGCGGGGCAGCGACGGATGCGGCAGGGAAGGCGGCGCGAGAGTCGGGGCCGGAGCAGGCGAGTGCGCGCCCGGGAAACACCCTCTCAACCGCTCCTGGTGCCTGCCCCGGTGCGTGCTCCCACCTTCAGCCCCCAACGTCCCGCCGTGCTGCGGTCTTCCCCGCCGCAGCACCACGCGCCTGGCGCGGGCCGACGGGGAGCTCCCGAGGGAGCCCACCACGCGGCGGCCAGATTGCACCGGTGGGATGCGGACCAGGATGGCAAAGCCTGGGCTACATTTGCAAGGAGAGATGTGGGGAGCTGTGCCTGGCCTGGATCCCCCCGGACCCCCCACGTCCCCTTAGGGGCCGAATTCAGTGACAGTGGGAGCGGTGGGGTTGTAAGGGCTGGGGGTGCTGAGCGCCTGACCCGCTTGTGCAAAACATCCCCGCCGTCGCAGCCCCGGGCGCTGGCGCAGGGGCTCGTTCCTGACCTCGCGTGCCGTCCCCGGGAGGAGGCCCCTGTGGCGCCTCGCCCCACCGTCCCGGTGCCCGCGGGATGCCCGCGCTGCCCTCGCCCTGCCACGGCCGCTCCAGGGCCCGCCAGCCCGTGGGCTCGCCCGGCACCCAGCCCAGCCCCCTCCAGCAGCGGTGCGGGCGCTTGGTTCTTGCGGCAGCGTAACCCAGGTGCCGCTGAGCTTTAACGCGCGGGAGGATCCGGGACCGGCCGTGCGCCTGGTCCTGGCGCCGTTCAGCCGCATCCCTACCCGGACGGTTCCCACGCCGAGCGAGCCGCCGGGGCGCGTTGCTGGCGTGCAAGGTGCTGTATGGATGTGTGCACCACCGGCGCTGCAGGATAGAGCCCCCGCGGCCGGCCGGGGGGAGGTCGCTGGCCCCCTCCCTCTGTGCGGCGCCTCAGCAGTGATTTTGGGAGCGTCCCCTCCGCAGGGGGTGGCAGGGCACTGGGGGCCAGCCTGTGCCCGTGGGGCGCCCTGCTCGCAGCCTCTGGCTGCTCGCCTGCCCTGGGACGCCCCCGCGCTGGGCGCAGCCAGCCGGGCAGCCCCAATCCCAGCATGGGGAGAGCAGCGTGGCTCGGCGGGCGGCGCAGGGCAGAGCCTGCGGCAGGGGCCTGGCAGCCAAGGGCCCCGAGGAGCCGCTCGTTGCTGGCCCCGTGCCCAGCGCTGGCTAGCAAAGCCCCGCAGCTCCTTGCCTCCGGCCACCGGCGCATGATGCTCCTGGGGCCGGCGTGCCAGGGTCTGGGCCCTTCTCGCAGTGCTTGCTCAGCCGCGTGTTAGGTGTGTGGCTGCAGGGGGATGGGCTTTCCCGGCTGGATCGGGACACCCAGGGCCCACTGGCCTCTCTGGGCCCTGTGCTGCAACTGGGGACCACGTGGCATCTCCGAGCCTGGGGCACGGGGTCCCCGGGGGCAGCCGGTGGCACCAGCCAGGGCTCACGGACCGTGGGATGGAGCCACGGCCGTGTCTGAGTGGGGAAGCCTTTGGGCGTCAGGCCGCGGCACGGGGCAGCGGGCGCGAGAGGCTGGCGAGGAGGAGTGGGGATGGGCGCTGGCGCCCGGCAGCGGGAGCAGAGAGCGGTCACCCAAGCTGTGGGCAGCGAGCGGGCTCACGCGCTGGTGAACACCCGTGGGCTACTGGCCTTCTCGGAGGTGATGCTGAGTGCTGGCACTGCCGGGAATGGGGGTGCAACAGGATGGGGAAGAGCAGGGGCCGGTGGTGGCTGACGGGACGCCGGGGGGACCCGCCGTCGGAGGGGGCACGCGAGGCAGGCAGGTGGCAGCTGTGCGGACCGGGGAGCCGCTGGCAGTGCGGCGGGGATGCGTCCTGCGACGCTGTGCCTGTTGCAAGGGGTCCGGGCCCGTGGGCTCCCTGCTGCTGCCTGCGCTCCCGGGCCGCCCTTGCGCCCAGCCCGCCTTGCCGCCGGTCGTGCCAAGCGCTGGCGAGGCAGCGGCGGCGAGGGGGGGCCGAGCCCAGCCCGCCCCTTTCCCCCGGGTGTCTGCAGCAGCAGACGATCTCCCGCATCGGCGTTAGCCCCCGCCCCGGCTCGTCCCCGCGCGGCCTCGGGCCCGGTCGCCAGCCCCTCTCTGCCCGGCGCGGCGCCCGGGATCCCCGCGGGGGCTCCCCCTGCACCGTGCCATCCTCGATGTTCCTCGCCGCGTCTAATCCGCAGATTAATCGGCTCTCGGGAAATCTCTGCCCGGCTCCCCCGCGCCCCCCCCCCCCCCGCACCCGGGCGCATCGGCAGGCGCTGAGGACAGTCCCTGCACCTCCTGCGTGTTCCCGCTCTCCCCTCGCTCTTGCTATTTCTGGCCGGTTTCACGTCGCAGCTGCGGCTCCGCAGACGGCTCGGGGCTGGGCGCGCTCCCCTTGGCAGGAGCCCAGGTGAAACGCTCGGGACGCCGCTCTATCTTTTTCAGCACGTCCCTTTCCCAGGGCCGGGGCAGGCGGAGGCCCGGGGGGGGAGAGGGGCCCCCGCCGTGCCGCAGAGCAGGGCGGCCCCGGCGCGGGCGCTCCGCAGCCGCTGCCTCGCCCCGGGCCTGGCATCCCTCCCCGCCGCGGGCTGGGGCGCGAGGCGCTTCCCGGGAGCGGGCGAAGGGCCGCGCCGGCGTTGGGGCTCGGGCGCGGGCCCCGCGCTGACGTCCCAGCCCGGCCGGGGCTGCGAGGGGAAGCGGCGGCGGGGACGGGGGTTGCCAGCGCCTGGCTGGTGTGCCGGCGGGCAGGAGAGGCCGCCGGGGGAGGAGGCGGCACAGGGCAGGGGCCTTGCACAGGGGCCGGCCAGGCTGCCGCCGCGGGGGCCGGCGAGGGGCCCCCGCACCGCCGGCAGCTCCCACCAGGCCAGCCCCCGAGCGGGGGGCGCGTGGGGGGCCGTCGGGCGGCCCCGCGGGTAGCCGGGGCCGCGCTGGCTCGCGGCGGCACCCACCGCCGGCCCCCCGCCCCGCCTGCCGGCCCGGCGGGCGCAGGAAGGGGTTAAGCGTGCCCGCGGGAGGGGGGGCCTCGCCGCGCCGCCGCTTAATGGTATTTGCACAGCACAACTGAGCTCAGAGCTGTTTGCTGTTCCCCGGCTGCCGGCCAGCTGCCGGGCCCTGGCGGTGCGGCTGGCCCGGGGGGCGGCCGGCCCCCCTGCCCCTTTGCCGCCCCGCCGCGGACGGGCCGGGGGGCAGGATGCGGCACGGTGCCTGCTGTGTCGGAGGAGCGCGGTCGCGCCGTGCCCGGGGCCGTGCTCGCCTCGGGGCCCGGTGTCCTGAGCGTGTCGGGGCTCTGCTTGCGGGCGCTGCCCCGGCTGTGAGAAGGGCCCCGGGTGCCGTCGGAGAGGGGAGGGTGTCCCCGGGTACGGCAGCGCCGGGGATGCTCTGGGCACAGCACGTCCCCAGGCCGCCCGCTCGCCATGCTGGTCGAGCAGGCCACGGTGGGCGAGGCGAGGAGGCTGCCGACCCCGGCGCGTCCTGCGTTACGCTGGCCCGGGGCTGTTTCGGGGTGGCCTTGGGGGCCGGCCAGCCTGCCGGGGGGGTGCCCACCCCTCCGCTGCAGCCGCCGCGGGCAGCGCCGGGGCGCCGGTGCCCGTCGCGGCGAGGCGGGGGCCCCGGGGAGGGCCCGTTCCCAGGAGCTGCTGGGCCGCGGGGCCGTTTGGTTTGGCAGCCGCCGGCCCGCTCGCTCGCTGGCGGGAGCCATTTCGTCAGCGGCTGGAGGCCGTTTCCCACCGGCCCCACCCGGGCCGGCTCCCCGGGGCCGCTCAGGAATCCGCCGTGGGGCCCCGGCGCGCCCGCGACGCCCACCCTGCGTGGCCCGGGCGGCACAGGGCTTGCAGGACCCCCGTCCCCCGGGAGCCGAGCCTGGCTGCCCCACGGCGGCGTGGGCCAGGGGTCGCGGGGCGCTCCGGGGCCCCCTGCGGCCGGGGGGCGCGGGAGGGGGCGGCCGAAGCGCTGCGTCTTGTTGGCAGGAAGAGGAAATGGCTAAATAAACTTTTTAAAGTGTTTTAAATAGAACGGGGCTGCGCCCGTCCCCTGGGCCGCCTCCGCGCGCTGCCCCGTGGGGCGCCGCCACGCAGAGCCGGCAGCGGCCCCCAGCCCGTGGCCCCCGCCGGTGCGCGACCCCCGGGCGGCCTGCCCGCCTCCCGGCCCCCTCCCTCGGCCAGGCCCAGGTGGGGAGATGTCGGGGCATTGGGTGCGTTGCCCCCCCCATCTTCTTTCGTCCATCCGTCTGTGCAGCATCTGTGCGTCCATCCGTCCCCCACACTAGAGCTGTGCGCTGGGCCGTGGGGCTGCGCATGGCAGGGTTGGTTGGAGCTCACGAGCCGTGGGGCACATGGGGCAGGACCCAGGGCGATGGGCTTGATGTAGGGACTCTGCTATGGGGCAGGCTCCAGGGCCATGGGGGCTCAGGACAGGGACCCCTCTAAGGGGCAGGCCCATGGGTTGTGGGGGCTCAGGGCGGAAACCCCGCTATGGGGCAGGCCCTATGGCCATGGGGACTTGGGGCAGGGACCCTGCTATGGGGCAGGCCCTAGGGCTGTGGGGGCCTCAGGGCAATGACCCTGCCATGGGGCAGTCTGTAGGGCTATGGGGACTCCAGGCAGGGACCCTGCTATGGGGCAGGCCCGAGGGCCTTGGGGCCTCAGGGCAAGGACCTTGCTATGGGGCAGGCTGTAGGGCCACGAGGGGCTCAGGACAGGGACCCCTCTATGGGGCAGGCTGTAGGGCCATGGGGACTTGGGGCAGGGACCCTGCTATAGGGCAGGTCATAGGGACATGGGGCAGCCCGGTGCCCACGGGTGCCAGTGGGGTGGCAGGACGGGCGCCACGGTGCCCACAGCAGTGGGGCCCCGGCGGCCGGAGCGGCCCGTGCCCCCCACCTCACTGGCCCCCCGGGCGCCTGGGCGCGCGACCCCGAGGGACCCGCCGTGCCGCCGCCATCACGCCCCCGGGCCGGCCCCGTGGGGGGGGGACGCGGGCTGGGTCTCCCCGCTGCCCGTCCCTGCCTGCGGCCGGGCCCCCGCCACCCCCCGCGCGGCTCCTCCGCATTCCTCGGCGTCTGAGCCGGGCTGGCCCCCCGCCAGCGCCGGGAGGTGGCCGCCCCGGCCGGGGGGGACACGGGCCCCGCCGCCCCCTGCCGCGCAGGTGCCCCCCGCGGCGGCACCGCTTCCCGCCCGCGCCGGGCCCCGTGCCCGTGGGCGGCCCCGGACGAGGGGCCCCGCGGGGGCTGGCGCCTGCTCTGCCATCACCGCCCCACGTGGGAGCGGAAGGGAGGGGGGGCGCCGCGGCCCCCCCGCCTCACCCCAGGTTCGGGGCGCAGCTCCCGCGGGGCAGGGGGATGGGGGGAGCCCCCCGCCTTGCCGCGGGAGGCACGTCCGGGGCTGCCGCCTGCGGGGCTCTGGCCCCGCGCTGGCTGGGAGCTCACTCCTGCAACGAGTTTGCCGTTCTCAGCCGCCTCCTGGCGTAGTCGTGGCGGGGCTGGCGTGGGGCCGTTGCAGTTTGGGCTGGGCGGGGGGGCCGAGCTGGGTGGGGGCATCCCCCCCGCCTTCCTCTCGGGGGTCAGAGAGAGGGACGAGCGGGCCGCGAGAGGTGGCAGGTTTCCACAGAGCGGCTGGCCGCGGCCCCGGGGGCTGCAGATGGGCCCCGGCGAGGGGGGGCTCGGGGCGCCCCACCGCGTCCTGGGGGAAACCGAGTCGGGGCAAGGCAGCTGCGGCCGCGCCGCGCCGCCGGCAGCCCCCCGCCCGGCCCTGGCAGGCGGCGGCGTTGGCACGGCGGGGAAAGGGGCCCCGGCGGGGAGGGGAGAGGAAGCGCGCCAGGCTCGGCGGCCGCAGAGCCCTTCCGCCTCCCGGGGCAGGGGACGGCGGCGCGGCCGCCCGGCTCGCCGTGGGGGGGGGGCTGGCGGCCCGCCCCCGCCCTCCGCTGCCCCTGGGGCCGGGGTGCCCGGCGCCGTGGCGGGGGCCGGGGGCTCGCAGGCCTCCCGCGCCCACGGCGGCCGGAGGGGCCACGCGGCCCCCGAGTGCTCGGTGGCGCGGGGGGGATTTGGCAATTCCCGGCGGGGTTTGGTAATCGGCTGAGGGGCCGGGCCGGGGCGGCCCCGGGGGTGGCGACGCGCGGAGGGCCCCATCGGCGTCCTCGGCGCGGGGTGCGGGCCCGGGCGGCGGGCAGGGCCGAGCGCTCCCGCCCCATGGGCAGCCCCGCGCCCTGCCCTTCGCCCGCAGCCGCTGCGCCCCGCTCGGCCTTGAGCCCGCGCCAGGCCGGGGGGGCCCGCGGCTGGCGCGTCCGGGCACCGCCGGGGGCCGATGCCTCGAGCGGCGCCGCTCACCGGCTCCTTCCCTCTGCTTGCGCCCCGCAGCCCGCCCGGCCGGCCCGCGGCCCCGGCAGCGCCGCCGGCGCCATGCATTCGCTGGACGAGCCGCTGGACCTCAAGCTGAGCATCTCCAAGCTGCGCGCCGCCAGGGAGAAGCGCGAGCGGGGCTTGGCCGGCTCCAGGCCCCGGGGCCCACCCCGCGAGCCGCCCCGCGCCGATGAGGGCGCCGCCGCCGCCCCGCCGCGGGCGCCCGGCTCGCCCAGCTCGCCGCCAGCCGGTGAGGCCGCCGCGCGTGCCGGGGGGCAGTGGGGCGGCGTGGGGGGCAGCGTGGCCATGACCGCTCGGCCCCCCCCAGGCCTCCTGGCGCACTCCAAGTTCCTCGACAAGCGGGACGCCCGCTTCGCCGCCGTGCCCATGATGGACCTGAGCCTCTCGCCGCCCTCGGGCGTGGAGTCGCCCGGCGGTGCCGCCTCGCTCTCACCCGAGCGGCAGGGCAACGGGGACCTGCCCGTCCCCACCCCGCACGTAAGTACAGCCGCCGGGGCCGAGCGCGGGCGGCCCTCGGGGCACCGCGTGGCCCTCCTGCACCAGGCACCGGCTCCCCGGGCGCCCTCCGGGCTCCTTCCTCCCCAAACCGGCTGCGGGGCCGTGCCCCCACGCCAGCATCGCCGTGCCGTGCCATGCCGGAAGCCCCCCTCGCCGCTCCGGCCGGCGTCCCCGCCGCGGGGCGGCTCTGTGCCGTCACCCACCCGCCGGGCTCTGCTCTGCCGCCAGGATTTCCAGTCCCTGCGCTATATCGATGGCATCCCCAGCTCCTTCCAGTTCTTCCTGCCGCTGGGCGCGGGGGGGGCCCTGCACCTGCCCTCTGCCGCCTTCCTGCCGCCCCCCAAGGAGAAGCGCCTCTCGCCAGAGCTGCCCCTGCCCAAGCAGCTGGTGTGCCGCTGGTCCAAGGTGCGCTCTGCATGCCCCCTCTGCAGGGCTGGCAGAGGCTGGGGGACCTGGGCCTGGGGAGGTGACGCTGGGCTGGGGAGGTGACGTGGGGCTGGGAGGGTGATGTGGGGCTCGGAGGCTCCGTGGAGGTGCTCGGGCTGGGGAGGGGTGCGATACGGCACGGGAAGGCCACACTGGGATGTTGCAAGGATGCGGGTGGTGATGCAGGGCTGGGACGCCGCACAGGGCTCACACGTGGGTCGGAAGGCCACGTGGGGGTGTTTTGGGGCTGGGGAGGTGATTCGAGGCTGGAGGCCATGCAAGGGGCGATACGGGGCCACGCGGTGATGAGGGGCAGAGGAAAGTTTCCACCTCGCTGTCCCCAGTCGCTGGCTGACGCTGTGCGCCAGGTGGAGCTGGGGGGCCTGGAGTGGGGTGGCGGGGGGCAGGACCCCCCGTGATGGCGCTGGCTCTCGAGGCTCTCTGGAGGGCGCAGGGCGTTCCCTGGTGTCCCCCCCGCCATCCCCATCTCACCCCCATCCCTCCCGCCCACAGTGCAACCAGTTCTTCGACCTCCTGCAAGACCTCGTGGACCACGTCAACGACTTCCACGTCAAGCCCGAGAAGGACGCGGGGTACTGCTGCCACTGGGAAGGCTGCGCCCGCCACGGCCGGGGCTTCAACGCCAGGTGGGCAGGGGGCACAGGGGCTGCTCCGAACAGCTGGGGGGGGCATGAACCCGGTGCTCGGGGGCGATAAGGGGCCAGGGCCTGTGGGCCGGTGCAGGCCCCCCTAACAGCCGGGCGGCCCTCGCTGGCGCAGGTACAAGATGCTGATCCACATCCGGACGCACACCAACGAGAAGCCGCATCGCTGCCCCACCTGCAACAAGAGCTTCTCCCGCCTGGAGAACCTGAAAATCCACAACCGCTCGCACACAGGTCGGTGGACGCTGTGCCCGGCTCGCTCGCGTGGCAGGGACGAGTCCCCCCTCGCCCACCACCCGGAGCTGCTGTCCCTGGGGGCCAGTGCCGGGGGGGAATGGCCAGGGATGTCCCGCTCGGCCAAGGGGGGAGGGGGGGGAAGCCAGAGATGTCCCGCTCAGCCGAGGGGACCCTGGGGGGGCTGCCGACCTCCGGGCAGGCCCCAGCCGGGCTGGGTGCTGTGCTGGGGGCAGCCGTGCTGGCCGGCCCCTGGGCAGACGGCAGTGCTCTGTGCCCTCCCGCAGGCGAGAAGCCCTACATCTGCCCCTACGAAGGCTGCAACAAGCGCTACTCCAACTCCAGCGACCGCTTCAAGCACACCCGCACCCACTACGTGGAGAAACCCTACTACTGCAAGATGCCAGGCTGCCACAAGCGTTACACGGACCCCAGCTCGCTGCGCAAACACATCAAGGCCCACGGCCACTTCGTGTCCCACGAGCACCAGGAGATGCTCAAGGTCCACCAGCCGCCCAAGACGCCCCTGGGCTCGGCGGAAGTGCCTTACGTCAACGGGGCGCAGCTCATCATCCCCAACCCCGCGGCGCTCTTCGGCCCGCACGGGCTGCCAGGGCTGGGCGCCTCGCTGCCCATCCCGCTGGCGCCGGCGCCCCTGGATCTCAGCGCCCTGGGCTGCGGGGCCGTGGGCTCGGGCGCCCTGCCCGCGCTGCCCAGCCCCGTGCTCTCCCTCAACGGGGCCCCCTTGAACTTGGCCAAGAACCCGCTGCTGTCGTCCCCCTTCGCGGCGGGCGGCCTGGGGCTGCCCGTCATGTCGCTGCTCGCCGGCGCGGGCAAGGTGGAGGCCGAGAAGTGCCACGGGGCTGACGGCCGGCTGCCCAAAAGCGGCAAGTCGCAGGGGCTGGAGAGCCGCAAGGAGTCGTGCGAAAGGACGGAGCTGGCGCGGCTGAGGGCCACCCCCGAGAGCCTGGCGATGCTGCCCGGCGCCGTCCTGGACCTCTCCACCGGCGTGAACTCGGTGGGCAGCCCCGAGGCCCTGCCGCCCGGCTGGGTCGTCATCCCGCCCGGCTCCGTGCTGCTCAAGCCGGCCGTGGTGAATTGAGAGGCCGACGATGCCCAGGTCCGGCTGCAGAGCCCGCGGGCAGACCCCGGCTGGGAGGGGGCCGGGGGTGCAAACCCCACGCCGTCACCCCACCACGCCATCCCGCGCCCCAGACTTTGGCTTTCTCTTGTTTTTAACCTTCACGAAAGAAGAAACGGACTCTTCTGAGAAAAGCAATAATCCCTCGGCGGCCACGGCCAGCTACGACCCCGTGCCGGGCTCAGCCCGGCGCGACGCACTCCAGCAGCCGCCTCGCAGCCCCCCCGCTCTGCCAGCCCCACCCCGGCCAGAGCAGGCCCAGCCCGGCCAGACACTGCAGGCGCAGTCCCAGGCCCCTGCCGGAGCCGGGCAGCGGTGGCGGAGCCGGTCCCCAGGGTGCTCCAGGCTGGTCCTGCGGGGAGGCGGCCTCCCCCCCCACCCCTTCCTGCCTGGCTCGGGCCTCGGCAGCTGGAGACGCCTCTATTTATTTATCGACCAGACCCCCCGCGCTCCGACAGGGCCCCAGTTGGGCTCTTCTGCTCTTGCTGACTCGGTGTCTCCCTGCCTGAGGCCTCGGGCCCCAACGCTGCTGTCGGCCACCCGTCCCAGCGCAGCCTGTCTGGGCGTGGGGGGGGGGGGGGGGGGGGCCACTGTCCCCATCCTCCTGCTGTGGCTGGTGCAGGGAGGAGCAGGTAGAGCATGGGGACAGCAGGGTGACAGCTCGGGGACCCGCTCTCGCAGCCTTGAGCTTAGGCAGGAGCCCGGCCACACCGGCTGTCCCGCACTGCATGGCCTGGCACAGCTGCGGGCTGGCCGATGGCACCACGGACACAGCGGGCCTCGTGCAGCGCCCTGCTCCACGCTGGAGCTGCAGCATCATGGCGGTGCCCGCTCCCTGCCAGCCTCGCTCCCTCCCTCCTCGCCATGCCAGCGCCGGCCCTGCGGGCTCGCTGCGTGCCACCACTGGAAGAGACGCCCTCCGTGGAGCTGGCAGCACGTGCCTGGGAGAGCCGAGCCCAGCTGGCTGGGCACGCGCCGGGGCGGCCGCCTGCCACGCCAGCCCGCTGCCCTTCCCCGAACACCCCTCCTGCACTGCAGATGAGGCCGAACTTGGAGACTCCGGACCGCACGGCGTCAACCCCTCTCCTGGACCACGAGCGCCAGCCCGTGCTCGCCCGCCCCGTGCCAAGGACAGCCCCGCGTCGCCTCCCGGACCCCCCCCCCGTGACAAGGCATATGGCTGCGTATGCCGCTCACCGCGCCGGCTCCGCGCCCGGGGCAGAGCCATCGTGTTTAGCTATGTTCATACCTAACCATGTAACGCAAGTGCATGCAGCCAGCAGGCAGCACGGGCAGGACTCCGGCCTCGGCTGTGCCAGGCTCCACGGGCACCGGCAGGGCTGCGGGCAGCGCTGGGGGGACCCATTGCCCCAGCCCCGGCCTGTGCCACTTGGGGGTGGTGGCTGGGTGCTGCTGTGCCCCATGCCAGCTCTCTCCTAGGTGCCCTCAGCTCGACTGTGTACTCGCCTATCCGAGCTGCCACATGGGCATGGTGCCACTGCCCGAATTGCGGTGCCAGTGCTCCATGCCGAGCCCCTCGGTTTCTGCAGCCCCCTGGGCAGCATCTTCCTGGGCTGGCACAGGGACTGCAGGGCCCAAGCCACGCGGACATGCGGGACACCCTCTCCTTGCGAGCCTAGGATGCACTGACCCAAGTTCCCGAAGGAGCCCCCCGGGGCCGCAGGGCAGCGTTGGCACGGGCCGGACGCTGCCACGTCAGCGCCGTGTGGCCCCGGCAAGGCACCTGGCCAGTCACGCACCTGGGCGCTGGGCCTGGCTGTGCCCCGGCAGCCGGGGCTGGGACACGCGGCCTTGCCCTGGCAGGGCCGGGGCTGCGAGCGGTGCCAGGACCTGGCCGCATGCCCGGCCTCCGCGTGGGCAGACCCCCAGCCCAGCCGGGGCTGGCTCGGCACGTCACCCCCGCTGCCCCAGCCAGCCGGACACCAGCTGCCCCGGCGCCGTGTGGCGATACGGGAACGCTGAGCAGCCCGCACCATGCCGGGCGCGTGGGCCAGGGTCGCTGCAGGGCCCTGGCACGGCTCTGCCAGCAGCAGCAAGAGCAAGCAGGGAGCCCTCCGGGGATGGGGCTGTCCCCCACCTGCCGGGGTGGCAGACGACCCTGCCAAGCTGCCCCAGCTGGTGTCGGGACCCTTGGGCTCCAGCCTTGCGCACGCATCCCCAACCCTGACCCTCCCTCCCCGAGGGACCGCTCGTACTTGCCATGGGGCCGTGACCGCCCCCAGCACGGGGGCCCAGCTTTCCCTCGACCGCCCCCGCTCCCGTGGGGTCACTGGCATCCCCCTCGCCCCGCTGGCACACACAAAGGGGTCCTGCGTACCTCGTACCTGCCCCTGGGCAGGACCCCTGCTCACAGCTCTCTCCGAACCGGCGGTCTCCCTGACCCTGTCCTAGCCCCGCTGCTGCTGGAAGGAGTCCCCTCGGGGGGCTGAGGCTTGGGAAAGGCCCCCACCCAAAGCACCGGCACCCCCACGCGCCCCACGGGGAGCCGGTCTCCCTGTGCTCACCCTGCTCGGGCTGGGGCGCCACGGGCCGCCCAGCGCTGCCACAGCATGGCATTCGGCCATCGACCAGGCCTCCCCGGCCGGTGTACGTTTTCTTGCTCGTTTGTTGGTTTGTTGTTGCACATTCCAGGACATCAGTATTTTAACGGTCTCTAAGTGCCTTTCTATTGTAGTTTCTGGGTTGTTTTTATTTTCCTCCTGTTGGGCTCCATCGCTGTTAGCATAGAGTTTAAGGACTACAGAAGTAAGAGATAAGCTAACGATTATAACACTATATTCCTCCATGGGAGAGGAAGTTTATTAAGAAAACAATAAAGTGAAATTGAAGTAAGCTCCTGTTTCAGTCTGCAGTTGCGGTGCCCGCTTGCCTGGGCCACGGATCTGGGTGGCAGCGAGAAGCCAGAGATGCAGCCAGGGCCAGGGGAAGCTACAGACCTGGGGAGGGGGGACATGCGCTGAAGGCAACAGAGCTGCGATCCCTCGCGGGACCCAAGCCAGCGCCAGCGAACAGCCATGCCAGACCTGGCTCTGCCAAGCCCTGGGCAAGCCAGGAAGGGCCTGGAGCAGGCAGAGAGCACCTGGGCAGGCAGTGCAGGGACCGCACCGTGCCGGGCCCCAGGAAACTGGGGGGCCAAGGTCCCGGCCCACAAACGGCTCTGCTCGACCTCCTGGTGGGGCTGCACAGGGTGCCGGTGCCCCACGCTCCTGCGGCCAGGCAGCCCACATGCTGGGGCAGCCCTGCCAGGGCCGCAGCGTGAGCCGCAGGCTGGGACAGCCTGCGCGTACCCCCATGCAGCCCCTTGCTGGTGTGCCCTGACCCAGCAGTTGTCCCCACTATCCATCTGTGAGGGGAGAAGGGATTTGGCCCAAGGCTCCCAACTCTCATGTGATTCAGAGCCCAAGGCATCAGCGCAGTTGGGCTAAGACCATCTAAACCCACCATGAAAACAGCTCCTGCAGCCTCCCCACAGCGTGATTTGAGCCCTGGCAGCCTCTGAAGCCCTGAGGCCCAGCTGGGGACACCCCTCCTTCCTCACATCACCTCCATCACCCACAGGCCACCACCTCGCCACGGAGCAACCCGGCCCCGTGCCAGCCCCTCACAGGAGCCGCTGGGCCCTGGTGCTCCCCCTGGGGCAGCACCGCCCCCCGCAGGCTGCGCGGAGGGAAGGGGCAGGGCAGCGGGCAGAGCTGGGGCAGCCCCCGCTCCCTCCCCAGGGTGCCGAGCATCCAGGCCAGGTGCTGGAGGACATGACATTTATTGGCTAGCTATAACTTATGGGTGCGGGCAGTGGGGGACAGGGATGGCAGGAGTCACGTCTCGGCCTTCCACCCCGTCTCCTTCTCGCTCTGGGCCTGGATGCGGAGCTCCTCGTCCAGCCGCTCCTTGGCCCTCACCACCTGCGGGACAAGGACACAGGGTGACACGGAGCCTGCACCCACACCACCTTGCGCAGCGGCACCGTTGCACCCGTCCCCCAAAGGCAGCAAACCATGCCGAGGACAGAGCCGGGAGGGTGCAAGACAGGCGGCCAGCCCACCCCCTCAAAATCCCTCCTCTCTGCTCACCTTTGACTGCAAATAGAAGGAGCCTCCCACCGACTTGTCATTCACCTTGAATAAGTGGTCGTAGTTCTGGCAAAGCAAAGCTCCCTGTTAGACGCCTCTCCACTGCCCTCTCCAATCCCCCGTGCCAGCGGCCTCCGGCTCCCGGGGGTGGAGGCTGCTCCACGCAGCAGGGATAAGTGGCTCCAGAGAGCCCCGGTGCCGCCAGCGCTGCCGCGAGCGGCACCTGGGTGAGTGCCCCGGGCTGCAGGGCGAGGAAGAGCCAGCTTAACGCCTGGGTGCTGCTGCCAGGCTCAGGGGAAACCCTGCTCGACATTAGCTGAGATGGCACCCACGATCCAGGGACCAAAACACGTGGGAGTCACCCCAGGCCCCTCCCCAGCGCCCTGGCAGCCGGCGGGCTGCAGCTGCAGGAAGGGCCAGGCAGGGAGCAGCCTCCGGGCACCCTCCCGCAGCAGGCGCTGCCAGCTGCCTGCCCTCCCCGGCCACGGCTGCTCCGAGGGCTGGCTTTACCTTCTGGATTTCCTCCGCGTTGAGGTTAGAAACGTTGAGGATCTGTTGAGCTTCTTGGAGGCTGATGCCGGTGATTCTGGAGGCAGCAGCGGACTGGGGCCTCTCTGAGCGCCCCCGTGCATCTGCTGCAGCTCGGCTCGCTGCCCAGAGACACTGAGCTGGTTAGTCCTCAACATGTCTTGCTCCCTGGAGGGCTGGGCACAGAGGTGCCCTCCAGACCTCGGGCAGGAGCAAGGCAGCAAAGCCCTTGGGCTTCAAGGCGGGTCACAGCCACAGAGCGCAATTTCACCCTTCTGCCCTCCTCGCACTGGCTCCAGCGCTGCCCGACCATAAGAGTCAGGGCCGCTGACGCTGTGCCAGGCATGGTGCCTCTCCTGCACCAGCACCAGGGAGGCAGCAGGGACCCGGAGGCCGGCGAGGGCCACCCTTTGGCCGAAGCTGATCACGACGGTGCCCTCAGCAAGCTGGGCCGCTGGCATGCAGAGGCAAGTTGGCAGGTTTGCCAAGAGACACAAACTCGGGCTGTGGGATCTTGGGGAATCATCCGGCTCTATCCTTTGGGGCTGCCAGGGTGCCTCCAAGCCTGGCGGTGGGGCCCGGCACAGGGCTGTGTTTGGGATGGCCGCTGAAAGCCTGGCCCAAGCTGAAACGCACTTCAGCAAGGCCCCAGGACCCTGTTGCTGTGTGACACCCTCTGACAATCCTGACAGGTCCCCCTCCCGCAGAAAGCCCGGGGGGACGGGGAGCAGCACGGTGCCCTGGGCGAGGGGAGCAGGGGGTGACAGTGCCCCGGGATGGGGAGGCTGTGCAGTGCCCGAGGCGGGTGGCAGAGGCGGCGGCGGTGCCCTCAGCACAGCGCACAGCAGCGGCAGTGCCGGGAAGGCGGCTGCAGGTTGGCTCCTACCTGCGAACTCCTGGCGCAGCGCCCGCGCGAAGGCCCGTCCGACCACCTGGGCCCCCACCAGGATGATCTGCGCCAGGTACTTGGCCTGCGGGGACACCGCGCCGTCACGGCTGCCCCGGGCCCCCGGCCAAGGCCCCCCCGCCCCGGCCCCGCCCGCCCCCGCCGGGCCCTGACCAGGCCCCGCCGTGTCACCCTCCCCAGCCCCCGCCGTGTCACCCTCCCGCGGAGCTGTCGCCCGGGCCCTGCCGTCGCCTCCCCGCGTCCCGTCACCGCTCCCGAGGCCTTGCCCGCCCCCCCCGGGCCCAGCCCCGGCGGGCGCCGCCGCTCACCATGTCCCCGCGGCCGCTTCCGCTCCGCCAAGGTCACGGGGGCAGAGAGCGAAGGTCGCCGCGCCACAGAGGCGGCCGCGCCAGAGCGTCCCCCGCGGAGCTGCCGCGCCCGCCGGGCCGAGCGTCGACTCCTGGCGGCCGCGGCGCGCCACGCAGCGCCCGGAGGCCCGGCCCGCCGCACAGCGCCGCCTGGCGGCGCCACCCCCGCGCATGCGCGGGGCGGCGGGCGGGAGCCCGGGGCGGCGGGCCCGACCCCCCGCCCCCGCCCGGTTCCGCCATGTTCCCCCCCCGGCGCACGAAGCAGGCCAGGACACGGGGGCTGCTGCGGCGGCTTTAATGGCGGGGCCCGGCCCCACGACGGCACCCGGGGATACGGGCGGCTGCGCGGCCCGAGCCCGCGGGCGGCGGGGCCAGTGCAGGCGGCGGCGGGGCCGGGCAGGCCGCAGGGGCAGGCGGCTGGAGCGGCTGCAGAGCCTCGCGGCGGGGGCGGCGGGCGCGGGGTCGCCCCTAGTCCTGCAAGAGAGCGGGCAGGGGTGAGCGGCCGCGGGGGCCCTCGCGCCGCCGCCCATGCCGCCCGCCGCCCCACATACCCACTCGTCCTCGTCCACGCCCTCGAAGGAGTCCTGCGGCAGCGGGTCGTCCCGGCTGCCCAGCTTGGCCACCATGGCGCTCAGGAGCTGCGGGGAGGCAGGGCCGAGCCGTGGGTGCTGCCCGGCACCGGCTCGCGGGCATCGCCCAGATGCGGGCATCGCCCCGCCGCGGCCAAGCCCCCCGGCGGGAGCCCGTGTCGGGCTCCCTCCCCCAGCACCCACCTCCTCCTTCTTCTGCTCATCCGACTTCTCCGACAAGTACACGGCCGCGGGGACGAACTTCCGCGCCGGCGCCTCCTTGGGGGCCTCGGTCACTGGGGTGGCAGGGGAGCGGGCGTAGGTGTGGGGCCCTGCGCCCCGCCGGAGAGCGCCACGTGCCCGCTTCACCCCACAGCCACCACCCCGCAGTGGGCAGCCCCCGCGGCCCTGGCTCTGCCCCCCTGCGCCCACCTGGCGTCATGTCCGCCGGCCGGAGGCTGGTGCGGCGCTGCTGCCCGTCGGCCCCCGCCAGCCAGGCGCTGGCCCCGAGCGCCGGCTCCCACCACACGCGGGTCGGCGGGTAGATGTCGTCCTGGAAATACTCCTTCTGCGGGGGTGCGGGGCGGTGAGAGGGGGTGCTCCTGCCACACCGCCCCCCGGCACAGCCCTGCCCCGGCGCGTACCTTGACGCGAGGCACACGGAAGGCCACCGGCTCCAGGGTGCTCTGCCTGAGGCGCAGGGCGCGGGCGAACTCCACCTCCCGCACGCTGCACTCCGTCTTGCGCAGGAAGAGGAAGCCCTGGTGGGGCAGAGGCGTGAGCAGGGCGAAGGCAGCCCCAATGCACCCCAGCGTGGGGCAGGCCCCCCCGAGGCGGCTGGCTCTGGGTGCTGAGTGCCAGCCCAGCCTGCAGCCCCCGTGCCGCTGGGGGAGGGCGGGCGGGGGGCCGGGCCGGGCCGCAAGCGCCCTGTGCCCCTCACCTTGTGGGGGTCACTGGAGGTGAAGCTGTTGCACTCCAAGAAGTAGGGTGGCTCCGGCGTCACCTCGTACAGGAAGACGCGGGTGTCACCCTAGGGACAGAGTGGAGACGGGGGCTGGCATGGGGCACGGCAGGTCCCCCACAGCCCTGTTGCCCCGTGCCCCGAGGCCGGGCCCCGCTCTGCCCCACTCGTCAGGGCACCGTGCTGCAGCAGGCCCTGGCCCACCTTGCCGGTGAGGAAGACAACACCAGTGTCTTCGTCGTAGAAAGGCAGGAGGGTGGATGGCGCCACGTCGATGCCGAGAACAGAGAGGGGCCCGGCGGACAGGTCCCGCGCCTGGTACAGGAGGATCCTCCGCTCGCTGCGGCTGTGGAGACGCAACGGTGAGCGGGGGGGCTGGCACGGGGGCGGCACGGAGCCCAGCAGTGGGCACGCAGGGGCTGCCTCGTGCCCCCTGCCCTGGGACAGCCGGGTGCCGCAGTGCCCGCCCTCACCTGTCGAAGCCGGACGCGAGGAGGTAGTCACCTTCGCACACCCACACCAGGCGGGCGCCTCGGCTCCCCTCGGGGCCGGGACCCTCCTGCTCGCGGGGGAGAAGGACCGCATCAGCCAGCTGGACCCTGCCTGCCTGGTGTGTCCCCTGTGGGGACGTGCCCGGCACCCCCCGCTCGCCCTTCTGGCCCCTCGCCGCCACAGGCCCCACCTGCTCGGGTTCAGGGCTTCGCCGTGGGTCGTAGAGCCGCAGCTTGCCGTCCTTGCTGACCGTTGCCAGCTTCTTCCCATTGGGGCTCCAGGCCAGGCTGAAGATCTAGGAGATGGCCGACCCCTCCGTCACGGATCTGTGGCCCCTGGGCACCCTGGCCTGTGGCTTGCCGAGGGCACACGGCAGCACCGGCACCCTCAACTGCTTCCAAGCCCCCGTGGAGGCACTGGGCAGCCATGTCGGTGCAGCCACGCGCACCCCTCGGGCGGGTGGCCCTGGCTGCTGGGGTCCAGGGGTGATGGTGGCCCAAGGACACCTCTCTTCCCTGATGGCATCTCAGCACCGTCCTCTGGGAGCCCGCTCTGAGCTGACCACTGGCCGGCAGAGGTCCAGCATGTCCGAACGCTGCTGTCCCCAGGGAAGCTGCTGTGGCCCCTGTCCCTGACGCCAGGCAGTCCCCGGGCTCAGCCCTACCTGGTCTTTGTGTCCCCGCAGGCACAGCACCTCCCGCCTGGCGCCCAGCTCCCATATCCGCACCGTCATGTCGTAGGAGGAGGAGACAAGGATGTCGGCCGCCACAGGGTGGAAGCGGATAGAGTAGATCTTCTCTGTGTGCCCTGGCGAAGAGAGTGGAGCGTGGCCTCATGCCAACCTTGCAAGGGGCACTGGCACAGGGACACCGCCGGGGCTGCCCTGTCCCCCCTGCCACTGCGCGGGGCTGGCTTTAGCCCCCGCTTTGCCCCCGCTGGGGGCCTGGGGGCGAGCTCACAGGGACCTGCGGGCGCCTGGCCCTGTCCGCATGCACCCCTCACCTCTGAGCACAGCCTCGGGCTCCTGCAGCGTGTCCTGCAGCCCTCCCTCGGGGATTCTCCACAGCCGGATCTTGGCGTCTTCGCCCGCTGCGTCACCGAGATGGCCGGAGAGAGACAGGGAGCAGGTGAGGAGCCGCCCAGCGTGCCCGGCCCCGCTCCAGGCAGCACCCCTCTCCCGATAGAGGAGGTGGCGTGGGCAGGGACCCCGGGGCATGGGGGCTCCCCGCAGCCCCGTCTCCATCGGGGAGCCCCCCCGCGCTGCCGGGAGAGCGCTGCAGGGAGCGTGCGTACCAACAGCGAGGCGCCGCGTGTCGAAGGGGTCCCAGGAGAGGTCCGCCACCGCCGTGCCGTTCTGGATGGTGGGCACGGCCGTGTCGGGGAGACGGCCTGGCTTGGAGAGCTGGAGAGGGTGACGGGGTGAGGGCAGATGTCGGCAGGGACGAGCAGGGCCCTGCCGCCCCACGCAGGGCAGGCGTCCGGCTCCCTCCTGCCGTCGCAGCCCGATGGGGATGCAGCCTTGTTAGAGGGGGCACGCGGCGCCCGGGGTCGCGGTACCTCGAGGACGGCGATCTGGCCACCAGCGGAGAGCAGCGGCAGGGCAACGCGCTGGTGGTTGGCGCAGAAGCCGTCGCACTCGCCCGGCGTGGTGAGGCTCAGCCCCTTGAGGTTGGTGATGTGGCTGTCGCGGTGCAGGACCGTGCCCTGCGCGTGCCGGAAGCGGGAGCTGGGCCCTGGCGGAGGCGGCGCCGGTGAGCAGCCCAGGTACGTCGGATCCCGCCACCAGCACCGCTGCCTCCCCGCGCGCTGCCGGCGTCACCTTGGCACCCGCTCACCTAAAATGCTCTGCAGTGACTTCTGGCTGGGGCTGCTGGCGAAGCCGCTGGAGGGGCCGGTGCTGGCAGAGAGCGAGGTGGCGGCACTGCCCGGCGAGGCCAGCGAGCTGGACGGCGAGGAGTAGCCGCTGCCCTCCTGGGGGAGAAGGTGGGTGTGCAGGGGGTGCCCGGTGCCTGTCCCCCTGGCCAGCACACCGGGCATCCCGCTGCCCCCGCGCCCCCTGTGCCCCCCAGCACCCTGTGCTCACGCTCCGGTCGGCGTCCGCGGGGCAGGCGTCGGGCAGCCGGGTGCCATGCGCAGCGTCGTCCGCCTGCCGGGCGCAGGGGACGAGGGGGGACGTGAAGGCCTCCGTGGGTCTCCGCGCTGGGTGCAGGCTGACCTTCCCCACCTGCAGTGGAGCAGAGCCGTGGGCAGGGTGCTGTGGCACCCGCGGGGAGACCCTGCCGTCTGCCACCACCCGCTCACTTTGCTCAGGAGTTCACACCAACCAGCACAAACCCTGCCTGGAAAACCCTCCTTTTCACCTGGTTTTGGACTCTGTAATTACATTCACTGAAAGCTGTTGCTTGTGGCCTCTAACTTAATGTGGATATCGCTGCTAGGTGGGGAGATGCCCTTTTTCTGGACATGGCTCTGTAAGTGTTAAAGAGCCCTGATACAGTTTTACTCAGTCTATATTTTTCAGGAAAATCATGAAGTGTGTTTTTTCTGTTAGATTTTTACTCTCTTAGCTGCATCTAGGTGGAAATCACAGTTTGGCCAGCTGTGGAACGGCACTTCTGAGCACCTCCTTGTTCAAGAAACCATTTAAAATTCACTGGGTGCATACTACAAAAATACAAGGAGGTCTGTGGAAATGTGGTTTGCATTTGAAACCATCTGATTTACCCAAGACGAGGCGTTTTGAGGAGACCCCCGCGGGTGGCACTTACCTGCTGGCTGTCTCCTGCCCACCAGGCCTGGGCGGCGGTGGCCGGCACGGTGCCGGCGCAGTCGGGGAAGAGATCCTCGTGAAACTCCTGGACGGACTGCGAGGGGCGGGGTGCGCTGAGCGGCAAGGCCGGGTGTCCCCCGAGCCCCCGCAGCACCCAGCCTGCTCCACCCTGGCGTCGCCTGGGTCACGCGCGGGCAGGATGGCGCCCAGCACCCCCTGCGCGGCCCCCCGGGACACCCCGAGCGCAGGCGAGGCCAGGGCAGACCCCGGCCGCCCCCGGCTCCTCCTGCCCGCGGGCCCCGGCTCCGGCCGAGCTGCGCGGCGAAGCCTGTAGGTGTCAGACGCTGCCTGGCTTTGGGCTGCCTCTCGCACCCCCGAAAGCAGCCAGCTTCCAAAATCCAGCACCCAGCCTCCAAAATCCAGCACCCAGCCTCTGGCCTCCCTGAGCCAGCGCCAGCCTCCAGCACCGAGCATGCGGGACTCAGCCTCCAGCACCCAGCATCTCGCCTCCAGCACCCAACATCAGCACCCAGACCCAAGTTTTAGCACCCAGCCTCCAGGACCCAGTGTTTTGCACCCAGCATCCTGCCTCCCTTACCCAGCACCAGCACCCAGCACCCACCACGCTGTTTAAGCACCCACCATTCGGCACCCAGCACCCGGCACTGTTTCCCTCCTCTCCTGCTCCCCCCAGCCTGGGGCCGGGGTCCCCCCGCTGTGGGCAGCAAGGTGAGCACCCCTGGCATGGAACAGGGACCCCCACCCTGCCATCCTGCCACCCAAGAGGGGCCCCTCAGTGGCACCCACAGCAGGGCCCAGGGGCTGAACTTTCACCCCAGCACCACTGGGGGCTTGTGGGGGCATTTTGGGGCAACGTGGGGGGCAGCTGCCCGGGCAGTGCCTCGCTTGGCAGGGCTGGTCCCCCACCCACCCCCGGTGAGGAGGGGACAGGGCAGCGAGATGCGCGGGAGGAGAAGCCCCATCCAAGCGGTGGCTGCCGCCTCCGTGCCTCAGTTTCCCCCCGGGGGGGTCACCCCCCACGTCCCCCCCGGCTCAGTGTGGCCCCGCGCCCCGGCCTGGCTGAACCCTGGCTGCCCCTCGGCCCGTGGCCTCCCCGCGGCAGTGCTTACGCTCAGCGTCTTTTTTTAAACGCGAGTTTTTCCACAACGGTTTCTGTTTACAGAAAAGGGTATTTTTGCTGTGGAGTGAACCACCCTCCCCCCGCGCCTTTTTTCTTTTTTTTTTTCTCAGAAAATTGCTGGGGAGATGATGCAAACGCCAGGAAGAGCCCGAGCGCCGAAGGGCAGCCGGGACATCCCGGCTTGGGACGTGCCCCGGCCCCGGCGGCCGGGTCCCCAAATCCACAGCAGGCTCTGAGCCGGCCGCCGTCCCCCCGTACCTTGCGGGGCACCGCGTAGCTGATGGGGACGATGAAGCCGTCGGTGAGCTGCAGCACGCGGAGCACCTCGCAGGCCATGACGTCCAGCGCCAGCTTGGGCACCAGGGCCAGCCCCCGCGTCGGGCCCTCGGTCAGGCACTGGCTCACTGCGGGCGAGAGGCCGAGCGGGCCTGAGCGGCGCGGGACAGGCCGGTCCGCGGGCCGCCGCGGTGCCCCGGCGCACGCCCTGCTTACCCTGGCTCAGGGCGGGCTGCGAGGGCGACACGTCGAAGCAGCGGAGGAGGTTTTCCCCCTGCGGGAGAGCGGCGGTAGGCATCAGCAGGGCGGTGGGTGGGTGCCCCGGGGGTCCTGGGGGTCCCGGCCCTGCCGCCGTCTTACCTTGCCCGCCAGCAGCAGCAGCCCCGTGTCGGCATCGTACAGCGGCATCGCCGCCCTGCAAGAAGGCGAGGAGCCCACTGAGCCGCACGCCCAGCGGCAGCGGCGTCTCCGGACCCCGGGGTGGGATGCTTGGCAGCCGCAGGGGACCGCAGCCACCGCTGGGGCTGCCCCGGCTGCCCAGAGCCCGGCTAATCGCTCCTTTAACGTGCCTAAGACACGGCTGGAGGAGAGAGCTCCGCGGGCAGCTTTTTTGAGGAGAACAAAGGGACGATATATTACTTTGGGGTTGACATTTTTGTGGTTACGCTGGTTGGGGGAAGGGAGCACGTGCTGCGCTGAGATTTGACACGGAACGACTTTGAGGAGAGGCCGGGAAAGAATGGGCTGCCGCGGCCTTGGCTCGCTGCCCCGGGTGCTGGCTGGTGCGCGGGCCCTGCCGGCCCCCCACGTGCCACCTGCCCGCAGACCCCAGCGGGCCGAGGATGCTGCGCTGGGTGCTGCTGCGGGCTCCCCATGGGTGCCGCTGCCCCACGGGTGCCTCCTCGCTCGCGGGCAACCCGGCGGGCACGGCGTGGCCCGGCCCAGTCGCTGTTGGCACAAGCTTAGATAAACACTGCCAGGGTGAACGTGGCAGGTGTGGTGTGCCCGGCAAGCCGAGCGCGCGGGGATGCCCTGCCCGGTCACCGCCACCGCAGTGCGCGGGGAGGGGACGAGGGCGTCTCTGCTCGCCCCAGGCTGGCCCGGGCAGGCTGTCAAAGCCGTGCTGGCAAAGGGCACCCCGCCGTCCCCGGGTGCTGGCGTGCCCTCCCCGGGCCCGGTGCCCGCTGCCGCCGGTGAGCCTGTGTAACGAGGCGGCGCTCGGGGCAGCTCTGCCACCGCCCGGGCATGCGGCAGCCCCGCGAGGGCCACCCAGGGCACCACGGAAGCCAGGGAGCCGCCGGTACTAGGGTACCGTGGATGCTGGGGTGCCGGCGGCTGGATGTCGGGGCACCGCGGATGTCGGGGCGCCGGGGCACGGTGCATTCCCGCACCCCGGTGTTCCCGGGAGCATCGGGGGCACAACGGAAGCGCCCTGGGGGTGCTGGGGCAGCGGGATGCTGGGAACCCCGTGCATGCTGGGGGACGAGGTATGGATAGTCGTATGTGTATAGTCGTATGTATATCACACGTATGCGTATACAAATACACGCACACAGCCGGGCTGCTGGGGGTCCCGGCGGCCCCGGGGGTCCCGGCGGTCCCGGCCCCCCCGCACGGCTCCAGGTGTGCGGGGGCGGGGCCGCCGCCCGGCCACGCCCCCCGCCGCCCCACCAATCGGGAGGCGGAGTGAGGGGAGGCCCCGCCCCGCCGGGCCCAAGCCCCGCCCCGCGGTTTTAAAGCCGCCCCCCGCGGCCGGCGGTGCCAGAGTGAGGGGAGCGCCCGCCGCCTCGGCCGCCGCCGCCGCCATGGAGTGACCGGCGCGGCCCGGCCCGCCCCGCCCCGCCGGTAAGTGCCGCCGCCGCCGGCCCGCCGGGCCCGGCCGCCCCCCGCCTCGGCGGCGCCGCACGGTGTCAGGGCGGGGCCCCGCCGGGCCGCCCCCGGTCACCCCCTCCCGGGCCCCGGCGGGGGGCGGCAGCTCCCACCGCGCTGCCGCTGTCAGGGCGCGGGCCGCGGCGGGAGCTGCTGGCACCGCATCTGCGAGCCGGCGCCCGGCCTGCTCTCCGAGGGGGCCGTGGCCGCGGCGGGCAGCCGCCTGCCCGGGGCCGCCCGTCCGCCCGGTGCCGGCCCGCGGTGGGGCCCGGCAGCCCCGGGGCGCTGCCGGCGGGGGCTTCCCCGCGCAGGGGGCTGCGTGCCAGCCGGGCCGCCTGCCACCTGGCCGCCCGCCGGCGGGGATGCCCCGTGGGCCCTCCCGCTGGGAGCGCAGCGCCCGTCCGGCCTCGCGGGGTGATGCCGGGCTCTGCCACCCCCCCGGGGTGACTCTGGGCCACCGGAGGGCAAGTGCTGCTTGCTGCACCGGCTCCTCGTAGGGCAACGCGCTGCCACCAGGGCCGGCGCATCCCGCTGCTGGTCTGGGGAGATGCTCCAGTCATGGGAGGGCTTGGCACCCCTCCTCTGGGCCCAAAGCCCTCACCTCTGTGCCCCCTCCACCCCACAGGCAGCTCTTGCCCTGCTGGGACCCACTCGCAGCCTGTGTGGGGCCGCTGGGCTGCCCTGACCCGTTTGGGGCCGGGCTGCTGCCCACCCGGCACTGGGCAGTGCCGTCGTGGAGGATGACACTAATTACTATTTTCTGCGCGGCACGCCAAGCCCGGGCCGCCCTGACGCAAGCGCTGCCTCGCCGGGCTGGCTCTGCCGCCTCGGCTCACCTGCCGCACCGGGCCGGCGGCAGCCGCCTCGCGCGGCAGGAGGAAGCGCTGGGGGCAGCGAGGCGGGGAGCCGCCCGCGTCAGGGCACAGGAATCCGCCCGGCCGGGCCGAGGGCGCGTGTGGCAGCCGGCCCCCGCACCCCGCGCTCGGCCCGTGTTTGCACTCCGGAGGCGGTGCGTCCCCGAGCAAAGCGGCTCTGCTGGTTTTTCTCAGTGCCGGCACCTGAGACGGGAGCGTGGCTGGGCGCGCGGGTCAAAGGGGCAGGAGCCGCGCGGGGGCTGGGGGGAAGGCGAGGGGCGGGCAGCCGGCTCGAGCAGGGGGACCGAGCGCCCCGGGGAACGCAATAACCAGGCCTGCATTCCTCCGGGGCTGCTGCGGAAACTTTAATTAAATAGGGAGGGGAGCCCGGGAGGAGGTGGGAGCTCCAGCACGGGGTGGGTTGAAGGGAAGGAGGATTAAGGGCTAATCCCGCATCCCCCCTGCCGGGTCCCAGGAGGGGGTGCGTGCTGACACGGGCTTGTTTGGAGGGCTTGTAGGGGAGGCCGGAGGCCGGCACGGCGGAGGGCCGGGGAGGAGAGCAGTGCCTGCAACCCGAGCCGGCTGCCCGGGCGGCTGCGGAGGCGCCGCATTCCTCCATGCGCGGGGGCCTTGCGCACCTCCGCGCCGCGGGCCTGCGGTGAGGGTGCCCGGGCCCGGCTCCTCGCGGGGACGCGGCACGGCTCCCCCGGTGCTGCGAGGGGCGGAGGCGGGCCACCAGCCTGGCAGTGTGCCGGTAACAACGGTGGCTTTGTTTGGCGCGAGGCGTCGGGGAGCGGACGGATGCGGGGTCTCGCTTGGCCGTACGGTGTGGGTGGCCGCGGGAAGGGACATCCCTGCCATGCCGGCTCCCTGGGCTCAGACCTGCCGCAACGCTGGCAGAGCTCAGCGCTCTGGTGCCGGGCAGTGCAGCGCGGGTGCTGCCCGTGGGGGCTCTGGTGCTGGTGAGGGGCCCGTGGTGGATGGGAATAGCCCTGCCTGGGGGCCGGAGCCAGGGGAGAGTGGAGATCTGGGGGTCTGAGGGGCCTGTGGGGCCGCTGCCTGGCGGGAGAGGAGGATGGGCATCCCTGGGGTGAGCTGGGTCGGGCTGCGCCATGGCAGTGCCCTGGGAGACCTGCTGTCCTGCCATGTGGACGTGGCATTGGGGCCCGAGTGGAGTAGGTACAGCCTATGGTGGAGGAAAATAGGTGCTTGGGGCCCCGAGTGGCCCCAGTGGGCTGCGGGGCTGAACCCTGTACCCAGCACAGCCCTCATGGCTCAGTCCCCCGAGGAGACCCGCTGCCAGCCTCCCCATGAGCTGCTCAAGGCAGCCTTCCTCCTGCAGTACCCTGGGCACCTGGCGAGCATCTGGGCAGCAGCGGTTGGGTGGGCAGAGCTTTTGGGACCCTCAGCCAGGCAGTGACAGTGCCCTCTGGTCTGCCCTGTCCCTCTGCATGGCTGCTTGTGGAGCGCCTCCAGACTTGCCAGCCCCCGCGCGAGCGAGCAGCCGCTGTGGACCCTACTGCTAGGGAAGACGGGCGCTTCCCCGAGCGGCAGGGCAGGGCAGGGGCACCTCCCGGCCCAGCTGCCCCACGGCGAGGGACAGGGGACAGGTCCTGGCGCAGCTGCCCTCTCCTGACCAGCCTGCGGCGTGTGCATGGGGAGCCGCTATTGCCACCTTAGCCGGCTCTGCCCATCCGCACCAGCTGTGACTGGCAGCCGGCTGCCGGGACGTCCGGCCTGGCATCTGGCTCCTCCTCAAACACGCGGCTGGTACAAAACGAGCTGCTGCTCTGTCTGCAGCACCGGCCTTCCCGTTAGCCCCGGCGCTGGGCACGCTGGCGGGGTGCCGAGTCGCTCGCCCTGGGCAGGGAGCGGGGCTCACATCATGGGCACCTCTCGGGCAGCTCCTGCGGGGTCTCAGGGCCCGGGAACCAGCAGGCAGGTCGTGCTGGTGACGGGGGGAGCGCTCCCACCCTAGCAGGCTGGCAGGGAAAGGCTGAGTGAGACTGGGGGAAGCTGGGCCCAGATCCTCCCGCAGCCGGAAAATATGAATAATTCGGCAAGTATCTGTGGTGCAGGCTTGGGGGAGCCCAGCCAAGGCAGCAGCAGGCAGCGCGTCCGAGCGCGCGCGCTCGCGGGCTGCTGGCAGCAGTGTCCGCGGGATGGCTGAGCGCCCCTAGAGAAACCGGGGCTTCGTCCCCATCCCTTGGCCCCTGTCTTGGACCTGGTGATGCTGCTCCCTGCCTGTCTCCCCATTTTGGAGGGAGCTGCCAGCTCATGTGAGGCTGGGAAACCCTGCTGAGCCACGTTAACCCCTGAGTGACTTAAGGCATAAAGCGCATGCAGGCCCTGAGCTGGGAGCGAGGCTGGGCTGCGCGGGACGCTGGGCTGGGGTGCTTTGGGGAGGCCCGTGCCAGAGGAATGCGGTGCTCCGCAGGGAGAGGAGGCGGCGGCAAGCTGCGCTCCTCCATCCAGGGTGGAGCGCGCCGCTCGGGGCGGCTGCGCTGCGCTGTGCCGGGCTGACCTGCCCTGTGCTCGTGGCGAGGCGGGGATGCTCGCGGTCACGGCCGGGCCGCGGCCCGGCCCGACGAACCTGCCTGGGGCCGGCGGAGCGGGGAGCCTGGCAGCTGGGGAGGAAATGCCAGCGTAATTAAAGGGACGAGAGCTTTGGAGTCAGCAGCTGGTTGCAGCATGGGACACGTCAGCGAAACCCGACCCTGGCATTGCAAAACCGAGTCCCAGCCCCAGGCTTGTGCCCTGCGAGCACCCAGCAGGCCTGGCGGGGTTCCCCTGCCACTGCCCCCCCCGGGGGGGCCTGGCACTCCGGGCCCTGCTGCCCCCTCTCCTGGCGGCGGGTCATGCCCAGCAGGCTGTGCTGGGGGCTCGAAGCTGTCCTAGATCCGAAGCCCCTGGCCTGGCAGCAGTGTGGCTGTGCCGGCACGTGTGCCAGGCTCTCGGTGGGGTCAAGGGACAGCAGCTCAGCCCCTAGGCCACCCCAGCTCGGTGCCACTGGGCTGTCCCAGCTGGCCTCTGTCCTGGCTGAGGGTCAGTGCTGTCACCGCTGGCTGCCTGCCCAGCCCTGTGCTCTGCTCCGGGGGTGACCCCGAGGTCTTTGCTCGTGGCAGATAAGCCTGTTCCTTGTTCCTGGTTAGAGGCTGCTCTAGCCTCAGCAGGGGCCCGAGGGCTTGACTGCCAGCCAGGCACCCTCAGGCCTGGGGAGGCTCTGCTCTAGGGCTCTCGCTTGGCTCTTGCACTCGAGGCCGGCACTGAGCACCTCGAGGGCTTGCACAGCTGTGAGACTAGCGATGCATCTGCCCCCAGCCCCGTTAAATACCCCCAGCACGGGGACGGGCTGAACTGCACCCCTGCAAGCAAACCTGCCTGGCCCCTCTCTCTCCCCAGGCTGTGCCCCCTCGGTCCGGCCTCCTTGCGGCGGGGGGCTGACGGCGTGGGTCACGGCGGGGCAGGGCCGCTCGCACCGAGTGACTCAGGCACTCGTGACCCTGCCCAGCGGCTCGGGTGCACCCCACCCTCCGGGGCCCACCGGTGAGGACGTGCGCTGGCTGCAGCGTTAACCCCGGCCGACCGGGGTCGGGCGGCGCTGCCTGCCTGGCGCTACGCACCCTGCGGCGCAGCGGGGCCGGGGAATCGCCTGGGCCGGGGTGTCCCGCAAGCCTGGCTACGGCACAGTTGTACCCTGGGCCACCCGGCAGCGCGGGGGAAGAGGAAACAGACGCAGCTAGACCCTGCCCCCCCACCCCAGCCGGCCGCGGCTCGGCCTCCGCCGCCGGCGCAGCCGAGACAGGGCCCCCCGCGGCGGAGGGGTGTCCAGGGCAGCCGGCACGTGCTGCTGCGCGACCCGGTAGCCCCCCACACACGCAGGGCAGGGGGCCGGCGGCCCCTTGCGAGCTGCAGGGGTTTTATTTGCCTGCAGCTATTAACAGCTTGGAGCGGCTCGGCGGGAGGGGAGGCGGCGGCGGCTGGGGAAGGGGCTCCCGGCAGCCTGGCGGGGTTAGCATGGCGCGCTCATCCCTTCCCTGCCCGCTGTATCTCTGGGGGAGGCTGGGGCTGCAGGGAGCCCCCTCTGCCACCCCCTGGCTCCGGCTAGGAAGGGGCTGGCTCCCTGGCCAGCTAGGACGCAGCCACAGCACCAAGCTGCTGAGTGAGCCTGGTGCTCCAGGCACAGCCCCGCTCACCCCAGCGCAGACCTGGGGGTGCTCCGGCTCTGCCGTCCCTTCCCCAGCTGTGTGCGCGACCCATCCTGCTCGTGCCGGCAGCACCGCCACCCCCTCCCTGGGCTAATTAGGGCTCTCATTAAACAGGCTGAAAGACGGCGCTGAAAGATGAGTGGGCCCTGCGCAGCCCAGCCAGCCGGCCTCCCCTTGGCGGGCAAAGCAAGGACATCAGGCGGGGCATCTCTCCAGGGGGGCCTCATACAGCAGCTCCCCTCAGAGAGCAGCATCCTCCCTTTTATCCCTGCTGTTCATCAGCTATGCTGCCTGTGCTGGGGGGATGAGGAGCCCCCAGCCCAGGGGCTCTGGGGCCAGCGCTGTGGCCCGGTGAGGCTGGCTGCGTGCGTGGCCGTGCCACCTGCCCCTTGGGAGCAGCGTGCTGCCCTCGGTGGTGGGGGACATGCTCGTGACTGGGAGACGACCGAGTGCCATCCTGCCACGCCAGCCCTGTGGTCAGTCCCGGTCACGTCCCCTGAGCCAGCCAAGGATGGGATGGGGCAAGCTGAACCCAGAGCTGGGGCCTGCCACCATCCCCTGCCTGCCGAGCCCCGGCGCAGTGGCCGGGCAGAGACATGGTGTAACATCTGCCAGCTGACTCAGGGGTGGGGAACGTGCGTGCCGGGGGGCCGTGCCCGCAGCATCGCTTCAGCTCCCAAAGGGAGCGAGAAACAGCAGCCGGCCAGGGAGGACGGGGTGCAGAGCCGGGGCGCGGGCAGAGCGGCTCCAGCCAGCACGGAGGCCCGGCAGGCAGTGTTTTTTCGGCTCCGTATCGCTGTCAGCAACACCAGCGTGTCGCGAGCTTTGCAAGCGTCTCCAGGCTGGAGCCGTGTCCCCAGCATCCGGATCCAGCCGTGGCTGGAGCCAACCCAACCGGGCTGTGCTCCCCGGGGCGTGTGGTGCCCGGCGTTGTGTGCAGGAGCTGGGCAGAGCCGCACTGCCAGGGCTGCCAGCTCTGGGGGCAGCACGGCGGGCGCTGCTGCGGGCACGGTGCCCGCACCCAGCTCAGGCAGCTACCAAGGCGCTGACACTTGCTTTAAGTCTCCCTCCGCCCTCCTGGACCTCCCTCCTCGCCCGGGGAAAAGGCAGGGACAGGACGCGCACCCCGCGGGACTGGGATGCCGGGGTGGCCTGGCCCTGGGGAGCAGGGCGCTGCTGCTCTGCGAGGCCGAGCTGGCCCTCTTGCCGGCTGCCGCTGGGTCCCCTCAGCCGGGCAGGATGCAGGCAGCCGGGTGCTGTGGGGTGGGTGTGTGGGGCTGGGCTGGCTGAGCTGTGCTGTGGGGCAGGGGAGCAGCTGGGGGCCGGGGGATGCTGGCAGAGCTGGGGGTCACAGCCTGCATTTGGAGAGAGCCAGCTCCCGCCCTTGTCTGGCACGCTCAGGATTTTGGAGGGCGCGTCACAGCTGGTTTACTTATAAGCGTTACAAACAACCCAAAACACACTGTCTTGGGCTCTGAGTTCAGCCTGACCCCGGGGGCTGTCTGCCCGCTCCAGGAGGGCCATCCGGCAGCTCCCGGGCGCTCCCGGGCACAGCGGGTCGGCGGGGCGCGGGCTGAGGCACCGACCGTGCGGCGTCCGGGGGCGTCCGCCCCACGCGGTGCGGCTCGGGGTGGCCGTCGGCTCGGCGCGAGCAAAGGGTTAACGTCCTCCGCGCGGCGTCGGGAAGGCCGGCCGGCGGCTCCCACCCCCTTCCCTGGCGCGGAGGCCGAGCCGGGTGCGTCTGCTCGGATCAAGGCGGCGCATCCCACATGTTTGATTTGCACCCCGCCGAGAGGAGCCGGGCCGCGCGTGGGGCCGTGCCCGCCGGGGGAAGGTAGGGGCGCTTTGCTAGCGACGGACAGGCGGGTTCGTGGCACCCCGGCAGAGGCAGCCCCAAGAGGCCAGGCCCGAGCCGCGGGGGCACACGCGCGGCGCAGCGGGAGGGGGCACGCGAAGGCACCGCATCCCCACATCCCGGGGGAATGCGCAGGAGCCGGCAGGATTTGAGCCCAGGGAGGAGGAGAGGGAAGAGCTGGCGTGGGCAGCCAGCACGCCGCTTTGCGCTCTCGCTGGGGCCGTCCCGGGCAGGAGCCAGCGCAGAGGCGGCACAAGCGCAGCGGGGACTTTCCTCCGCAGTCCCGTTGGGGCTGGCATGTCCCAGGCAGGGCTCGTGGAGACAGCGAGAGGCCAGCGAGAGGCCCCCACGGCGTGGGGCTGGCAATGCAGCCGCTCGGTTCCTCCTGGGAAGGCCAGGGTGGGAGGCCATGGCGAGGCAGGAGCCGTGCCTGCGTGATGGGCAGCCTGGAGACAGCCCTGCTCTCCCTGCCCCGCTCATGAGCCGGGCCTGGGGGCTCCTGCCCCCAGCGGTGCCTGGGAGCTGCGGGGAACCAGCCCTCCTCCCCTAGCATTGCCACAGGTTGCCCGTGAAGCACAGGAAAAGCCAAATATTTAGCATGTGAAGCCGTGCTGGCCCTCACCTGCGGGAGGGGAGCCCAGGGAGCTGGCTGGGGCCTCGCCACCTCGGACCTGTGTGCCTCGCCATCTCTCCCCTGGCTTCTCCAGGTGCCCTCCCTGGCCAGAGCCTGAGCGCTTCCCAGCCTGAGCTGGAGGATGCTTGGGCCAAGCTCTGTGCGGGAGCCAGAACTGCCACCCCAGCCCACCCCTGCACCCTCCCCTCCCTCCTAGGCTTGCCAGCGGTATTTGCTCCATGTATCCTGACTCACGCAAGCTGGCAGAGCTGCCCCTCTGCCCCGCTCTCCCACCCCAATGGCTGGGTGCGGAGCACCCAGAGACCATGGAGGGCTCACAGGAGGGAGGTCTGAGGCTCCCTACCACCCGACAGCCCAGGGATTGCTGCTGTCCCAGGTGGAAGACACCTGCACTCTGGGATGCACACAGCCCTGAGACACACAGGAACGCTGACACGGACCCCTGTGGCTTGGCGCCTAACCATGACTGGGTTTCTCTCTCCTGCAGAGTCGACACCATGAACCAGCTGGTCCTTTGCGTGCTGCTTCTCTTTGCCCCCGGGGACCTCGTTCAGGCATGTCCCGCAGGCTGCCAGTGCCAAGACCCCAAGACCATCCTGTGCGCAGCAAGACGAGGCCACACCGTGCCCAGCGGGCTGCCCCCGAACACCCTCTCCCTGTACGTCTTTGAGAATGGCATCACGATGCTCAGTGAGGACAGCTTTGTGGGCCTGCCCGCCCTTCAGCTCTTGGACCTCTCACAAAACAAGATCACCACCATTCAGAAAAACGTCTTCCAGCCCCTAACAGAGCTTGTCAACTTGGACCTGTCCTCCAACCAGCTGCAAGAGATCACCAACGAGACCTTCCATGGGCTGCGGCTCCTGGAGCGGCTCTACCTGCAGAGGAACAGGATCCAGCACATCCACGCTGCTGCGTTTGACACTCTCGAGAACCTGCTGGAGCTGAAACTGCAGAACAACCAGCTCTGGGCCGTGCCTCCCCTCGACCTGCCCAACCTCCTGCTGCTGGACATCAGCTGGAACAAGATCCCTGCTATTGCACCTGGGGCCTTCCACGCCGTTAACATTGAGTCTCTAAAGATCGCGGGCCTGGGACTAACAAGCCTGGATGAGGAGCTCTTTCAGACTCAGAACAACCTCCATGAGTTGGACGTCTCTGACAACCTGCTGGAGCGCGTCCCAGCGGTGCTGCGGCGGCTAGGGAGCCTCACCAAGCTCAGCCTGGCTGGGAATGCACAGATCTCCCAGCTGCTGGCAGAGGACTTCCACAACCTTCACAACCTCCAGGAGCTGGATATCAGCAACCTCAACATCAACACCATCCCTCGGGACTTCTCCGGCTTCTTCCCGAGACTCCGGGCCATGACAGCTGCAGGAAACCCCTTCAACTGCATCTGCCAGATGAGCTGGCTGGTTCACTGGGTGAATGCCAGCGGCGTGGTCCTCCGGCGGCCTGAGGAGACGCGGTGCCACTTTCCCCCAAAAAACTCGGGCAAGCTCCTCCATCATCTGCAGTATGCTGACTTCGGCTGCCCCACCACCACCACGACCACCACCACAACCACCACCCTGCGCACCACCACACTGCAGCTGCCCGCTCTGCTCCCCACCAGCGGCCGCCCGTCGCTGGAGCCCAGCACCGCCGCTCCCACCCTGGAGGCCAGGGCCCCGCAGGACAGCTCCACGCCGATGCCTTTCAGTGCCCCGCTGGGCCCCACGAGCCCCCCGACACAGATCTGCCCCCCTCGCACATGTTTGAACGGCGGCACCTGCCAGCTGGATGCACAAAACCACCTGGAGTGCCTGTGCCCGGAGGGATTTGCTGGGGTCTACTGCGAGTTGGAGGTGAGGAGGACAACAGTGTCACCAGCCACGCAGGCCCCCACTCAGAGCAGGCAGATCAGCATCAAGCAGGTCAGCAGCACGTCCTTGAAAGTGGACTTGCAGAACTACGTCCAGTCCAAAGCGCAGCTGAAGGGCATCCGGCTGAGCTACCGAAATCTCTCTGGGCCAGACAAGCGGCCCGTGATGCTCCGCTTACCAGCCTCGCTCTCCGAATACACCGTGAGGGCACTGAAGCCCAACTCCACCTACCGCATCTGCATTGGGCCTCTGGGGGAGAAGGTCTCCAAGGAGGAGTTCTGCGTTGAGGTGCAGACCTTGCAGGTGACCCACCAGCAGCACTCACCCGTCACCCAGAGCAAGGACAGCAACCTCACCCTCATGATCGTCCCCGCGCTGGCTGCCGTACTGCTGCTTGTGGTGGTGGTCACCGTGGTCACATACTACCGCCGGCACCGCCGGGCAAAGACAAACACCAGTGCTGGGGTGGACTCCAGCCCCCTGGAGCTGGAAGGTGTTAAAGCCTGCCTGGAAAACGGGGATTTGAGCAACCACAGCCACAAGGGGCCAGAGAACGCAATGCTTTCGAACACCTTGGAGTGCGAGGTGCCGCTCATGCAGTCACACTACCCCAGCAACAACAACACCACAGCACTAAAGCCATCCTACTTCTAAACCAAGAAGGGGCAGGCTACCAGGTGAGGAGACCCCCGGACTGAGATGAGGGGAATGCTCCAGTAGCAGAGCTAGGGCCGTGTCCCTTCCGGGACGAGGCACACTGAGGAGTTAACTAAATTAAGGCGGAAACCCAAAACTCGTAACGTGCAATTTCTGAGAGGCTTACACACTTAGGGAGTAGACACTAATTTTACCGCTCAGCATATGACTAAGTGCCTTGATTTCTGTGACTCTACGTAGAACGTGGGTAGCGAAAGAGAAGGCTTTTTAATTTGGGGTTTGGGTTGGCTTTTTTTTAGCTACTGCTAAAAAGAAAGTTGTCTGTGACTTAGCTAAGGGGCATCAATGTGCTGGTAACAAAGGGTCCCTCAGCTAAGCATGGCCTGTGACTCTGAACTCCCTGGGAAATCGATGTGAGCAGCAATAAGGAAAGACCCCCGTCCCCCGCAGGAGGCTGAGGAGCTGGGACCCTCGGCCTCTCTGTGCCGTGCATCGAAGGAAGTGCCGAGAAGGCGAACCGGCAGCCGAAGCTTTAAGAACTCAGAATATTTATACATGGTTATTTCCCATTTCTTCTGGGAAAGCTCTTTTCTAGTACAGATTTGCATACATCTATTTTGTAAGGCAGACAGAAGGGTGTCTTTTTGTAAAAAAAACAAAATAAAATTAATAATAATAATAACTAAAACCTCTGCACAGCATTTGCAATCATGGAGGGCTGCGTTAGAGCCCGCCCCACGGCTCCTCAGTCCTGCTGGCTGCGCAGCCAACGTGCGGTTTCCATTTCTGCAATCGCAATCACTCCCCATTTCCATCCCAGATGTGGCCTGGGCTCTCAGCGCCTGCTGGGCCTGATCCCGCTAGCCGGGCAGGCAGACCCGCCAGCCGCCTGTACTTGGGTTTCTCCTGGCACAGGACTTCTTCAGCAGAAGCCTCTGCGGCCCCGCTCCAGCGTTGGCGTTGCCATGCTGGGGGGCAGAGCGGGTTTCGGGGGTGCCCCAGCCCTCCATGAGCGCTGGTTGCTCCAGGAAGGCCCTGGCACAGGGTGACCCGTGATGGGGTGGCTCGGCCACATGTCCCGCCGGGCTCTGGCCCGCGGCGGGGGCAGCGCGGCGTGTCAGCCTGCGGCGGGCAGGGAAGGCCAGCCTCATCTTCCTGTTGTTGTTGGAGGGGCGGCGGGATGAGTCAGGGCGCGGGGGGAGCGTTGCCAGCACTGGGCCGCGGTGCCGGGGCGGTCTCACCCCCCCCGAAGCTCCCCCCACTGCGAGTGTTAGAGAGGTGTTACAAAAACAGAGGCCACAAGTTTCAAATCAGCCCTGGCCCTGCGCATCATCCAGCCTTACTTCATCCCCATCGCGGCTGCCAGATGTCTCCAGGGGCAGGCGAGACAAACAACCCAGCCCAACCCCGATGACCTCCTGACGTCACCCTCGTCCTCCTTGGGACGTGCCCACCGAGCTCGGCCGTGCTGATGGGCTGGGCGGCGCTTCTGCCCCCGCCGCGGGCACCCGCGAGGTGCCGCGCGCCCCCGCGCCGGGCCGTGCAGCCCAGCCGCCGAGCCGCGTGGCAGCCCCGAGGCGCCCCTGCCAAGCGCCCTGCCCTTTCTGCCCACGCTGCAGGAGACGGGCCGCGAGCGCCGGCATGGGCAGCTGCCGCGCTGCCGCGCCGGATCGGGCTCCTACTCCCGGCACCGTGCCAGGCGAGGCTTTGCGGATGCTGCCGGCTGCCTGGCCGTGGCCCAGCCAGGTATTTACCCACAGCTTTGGGAGTGCGAGAAGCTGCACTTTGCTCAGGCCAGCGCTTCCTTCCCCGAATCCCACCGCTATTGACACAGCTGCCTTTCGCCGGGCCCCCGCCTGGCCGCGACGCCACCCCTAGCCGCTCGCCCGCTGCCTGCCGGGGCCGGGCAGAGCTGAGGGTGCTGCTCGCCCTGCGCGGGGTCGGGCCCACGGGGGCTCCGGTGGGGCCTGGAGCAGGGGCAGCTTCACCCACCCGGCCGGGCACGGACCAGATACGGCCCTGCTCCCATGGCACCCCACCAGCGTGGGGCCATGAGCGCAGCGCAGCCCCTTGTTGCCGCAGGGCCCGGCACCCTGCTGCGGTCCCCGTGCACCCTCTGACCTCCAAGGCCGCGGCACCCGAGCCCCCGGCTCCCCAGCGTGTGCCCCTGCTCCCCTCGGCCTGGAGCAGCCGCCCGTGCGCGACAGCGGGGGGGGGCTCGGAGCACTGGCCTCCCGTTTTAATCGTTTTACAATCCTTTATCTTTCAGGCTGGAATTTTCCAGGTTGGGTCCCTGCCCGTGGAGGTATGTTTTATTCGGAGAAAATGAGCAAACCGGGTGCAGCCGCTGTCCCCCCCCTCCTCCAGCGAACGCGGCCCCGTCTCTGCCAGGGCGAGCTGCCGAAAGGGTTACAGCAGCGCGCTGCAACCTGACCTGGCCGTCTCCCTCCCCGGGAGCAGCGCGCGGCCTCGCAGCGGGGCCGGGGCTGGCGGCGCTTCAGAGCCGGCCGCCGAGCCGCCCAGGTGAGCGCCGAGCCGCCCCGCGCCCTCGGCTCCCCGCTTTCCGGCAGCACGCGGCCCCCGGCGCCGCAGCAGCCCCGCGCGCTCGCCCTGGATGCAATTAGGGCCGGGCTGGCGAGGCTGGGGCCTCGGGGGGCCGACTGCTGCGAGCGCCCGCCCGCCGCTCCCAGGTGGGCTTCCGGCAGGGCTGGCTCCCATTAGGGCCGGCGCGGCAGTGGCGGGGGCCCCCGGCCGGCGCGGGCAGCCCGGCCTCGCGGGCAGGCGCGAGGGCCACGCTCGCCCGCTCAAAGGGCCCATTGTGGTCCTCTCCCCGCAGATTTTTTAAATTAGCATTCCCAAATTCCTCCGAAAATTGCTGCTGTGTAAATATTTTCCCTGCGCGCTTTGTATATTTTCCAGCCCGGCGAGGAGGAGGGATGAAAACCCCGCCGCCGAGCTCGAGCCGCGTGCGGGCGGGCGGCCGGCGAGCGGTGCCTCCTCACAGCCCCGCCGCAGCCCCGTGCTTGACAGACGGACGGACAGACGGACGGATGCCTTCCCTCCTGGCCCCTTACTGCTAATGCCCAGCTTTATATATGGGTTTCATACATGCCAGCCCCCCCTCCCAAGCTTTCAAATAGCCCCAACCTGGCTGAAACCCTAACCCCCCCCAAACCCAGCAGCTCCCGAGCCCCGAGGCCCCCCCGGGCGCTGCCAGCCCGGCCACAGGCCGGAGCGTGCCAGCAGTGGCTCCGAGCGGTGCGGTGCGCGACGCTGCTAATTCCTCCGAGCTGAATCAGCGCAGGCAGAGGATTGCAAAACCCCTGAAATGAGACCAAAAAAAATCCCGCTTGCTATTCAGTGCAGCTGGGCTGGTGAGCGAGAGCCGCGGCCAGAAGCCGCCGGCCGGGTGAGGGGCTCTGCGAGGCCCACAACGGTCCACGCGGGGCCGAGCCGCCTCCGGGCCTGCTTGCCGGCGCCGTGCCATGCTGCCGCGCTGCGCTCGCGGCCGGGAGAGCTTGCGGAAAGGCAGAAATGCTGCCGGCTTCCCGGAAAGCGGATGGGGCCTGAGGTTTGGGAGCGCCGGTCGCCCGAGGGGGCGGCCCGGGGCCTGGGCTGCCACCCATCTGGGAGCGATTTCAGCAATTACGCTTGCCCTTACACCGCGAGCCGGCCCCTGACGAGGCGCTGGGCTATTTTTACATGGCGTAATTAGGTGGGCTGCGCCGTTGGGCTGCGAGGCCGGGCGGCCGCCACGCCGCGTTAACCCTTTCGGGTGGCCGCCCCATGCGGCCGGACGACAGGCTGGTGGCAGCGGCCCGAGCGGGGTCCCCGGGGGCCACGCGGTGCTGGCACACCTGGGCCTGGTGCGACATGGCTTGTGTCCAGCTTGTGCATCCCACCGCCAAGGTGGCACGAAGCTGCGTTTCCGGCGTGACAACGGGGCTGCAGCGGTGACCTGCTCCTCCGCCCGGGCCTGCGTCTGACACTTCCAGCCGGGCAGACGACGGGCGATGCTTCCCGGGCCGGGTCCCGCTCTGCTCCCGCATCTCTGCCTCAAGAGCCCGCGGGTTTTCGCTCCCCGGCCGAAGGCACTTGTGTCGCTGCAGTGATGGCAAAATGCCCCGAGGCGGCTCCTCCGTGGCACCCATCCCGCAGATCCCGCACCGGCAGTGCCATGGCGCAACCGCCCAGCCCCGCGAGGCGCCGTGCGGCTCTGCACCCCGTTGCGTCTCCCCGCCACGGCCCAGCTTTGCACAAAACGGGCCAGAGCCGGTGAGCGGGGCACGCGGGCCAGGGCAGACCGTGCTCGGCGGCGGAGACGCCTGGAGGACGCCCGCCTTCCCTCCCTCTGCCCCGCTCCGCTTCAGGTCGAGGAAGAGAGCTGCAGAGGAAGGGGGAGCGTTAATGGCACGTGGAGCCAGGAAAAGCCGGCTCCTCCATGCCGTGCTGCCCCCGCCCCGCTCCCTGCAATGGCCAAGCTGCATCCTGCGGGAGTGATCCCACGGGCCCCGCGATCCCACAGGGGACCCAGCAGCCCACGCGCCCCCAGCTGCTGGCTTTGCAAAGGGATCTGCGTCCCACTGCCCAGCCCCACAGCGCAGCAGATGCAAGAGCTCAGAGCCGCAACAGCCCAGGAGCAGGGAAAGCTCACGGGTGCAGCGGGTCCAGCTTTCCTAGGCCAGCGTCCCAGGTGGGAATGGCCCAGGCATCGGCGCCTCCTGCCACCACCCGTGCGGAGTCCTCAGCAAGGCAAATGGCACCAAATCCCTCCACAACCCTCTCCTTTGCTGTGATTCCTCCCTCCTCACAGGCACATCCCGTCCCAGCTGCGCGCATCCCCGCGGAGATGTGGAGCAGATGGGGGCCCAGCGGTGCTGCTTTAACCCCAGCCCAGCGAGCAGGCCGAGCATTTCGAGCTGCACAGTCTCTGCTGTCTGGACCGGCTGCACCGCAGGGAAGAGCCTCCTGGAGCCACGGTGCGGGGGCACCGGGAGGCCCCGGCACGAGCATCACCAGAGCCGGTTGCCTGGGCCCTGCAAACGCAGCCAGCCGCAGCCCCGAGCTGGCCGCGGCGGGGGCAGGATGCTGCCCGCTCCCGTCTCGGCCGCCTGCCTCCCCGGCGGGCGGCTCGGGCCAGCCCTCCTCCTTCCCGGGGGGGAGATTTAGGGAGGGCGGAAGGCGAGGTGGTGGCCGCCGCGCCGCGGCACAACAAGGGAGCCACTGTTCTCGCCCGCGGGGCCGGCCCCGGCCCCGGGCAGCGCTGCGGCGGCTGCGGCGGGCGTGCGGCAGCCGGGGCTGGGCGCTGACCCGCGAGCCGGCCCCGGTAACCCAACCCCACCGGTCCTGGTTACAATTTAGGGCAACAATAACCTATTGAGGCCACTTCCTGGCTCCTGCCCTGCTGCTCCTTGATCTAATTAAACGAGGCCAGAGGGAAGACAAAACGCGATTCAAAGGGAGCGCCGGGCGCCCCAAAGGCAGCGCGGTGCAGCCGGCAGCACGGAGAGCGGCCGGGGCCACCCAGCCTGCTGCTCCCGGCGCCCTCGGCGGGTTAGTGGGCCGGGGCCAGCAGAGACGTTTCGGGGCACCGGGCAGGGAGGGAGAGCCCCACTGCAGCCTGCGTCGGGAGAAGCGCTCGCCCGCTCCCAGCGCGCTGGGGGGGGGCCTCCCGCGCCCGCCAAGCAGCCGCGCCGGGCTGCACCGGGTGCCGGGGTCTCCCCGGCTGCTGCCGTGAGCCCTGCGCTTTGAAACGAGCTTTCTGCACTAGCAAGGATCCTGCTGGCCCAGTTTTCAGGGAGAAAGTGAGGGTGGATCAGGCCAACGCCTCCGTCTTCCACCTCCCCGGCGATGCTCAGAGGGGAAGGAGCCCCCCCGGGGCTGTGGTTTGGCATCGGGTGAAATGGCTGCGGGCCCTGCCGGTGTCCAAAGGGCGCCGGATGGCATCCGACGGCTCGCGCTCCCTTTCCTGCCACCCGGCGCCAGTAATGAACGGTTTGAGTTTCCTGCCCACCCACCGATTACTCCCGCAAAGAGCCTCCGCGAGCGGCAGTGCCGGGCTCCTCCATCCCGACAGTGGCCAGCCACAGCGGCCCCGAGCCCAGAGCCACTCCGCAGCCCCCAGCCCGGCAACGCTGCGCCCCGCAGTCCTGTCCCCAAACCGTGGCCTCGGCGGCACCCCGGGGTCCTCCCTCCACCGCCCGTCCCGCTGCGCGTGCAGCCCAGGGGCTGCGCGTGGCTGGGGCACCCAAGCATCCCAGTGTGCCGGCTGCCGGGCCAGGCAGCTTTGGCGGGGGGAAAACACAGCTCGCGCTTATCACATCTGCCGGGAGCAAGCCAAAAATCCCCCTCCGCGATTTGTCATCTCCGAGAGATTTACGGGCCGCGAGAGGTGGGGAGCGGGCTGGAACTTCGGCTGTGAGCGCTCAGCGCCAGCACGCGGCTTTCTAAAAAAAGCGCCTCCCTCTCCCTCGCAGCGGGCGCCTCCGCGGAGGAGCGGGGCCCCCGGCTCACCCCGGCCCGGGGGCTCGCTCGGCTGCCTGCCGCCGGCCCCGGAGCGCCCGCCGCCCTTCTCCTCCGCCGCCTTATCAGCTCCCATTTCCAGCCAGTCGCAACCTGGCGAAGCCCCGGCGTGACACGCAGATAAGAGCCGCGCACGCGGAGCCTGCCAGCCACATTCCTCGCGGCCGATAAAGCCGGCAGCCAAAATAACTCCAGCCGGCGCAAACAGGGCCCGGAGCAGCGCCGCGCGTCTGGATCCAATTTAGCCAGGCTGGCTCGCCGCGGCCCCACACCGGCGGGAAGGGGCGGTGCCGAGGGCCCGGGGCGCGGGGGCGTGCGGAGCGGGGGACCCTGTCGGGGTGCGCAAAGCGGCGGGGCTGCGGGCAGTTCCTGCCGGTTAGCTGCGGCGCGGTGGATTCTCTGCCGGCAGCTCTAAGGCATCGCCTGTCAGCCTCTGCCTCCCCGGCCTGACTGCAGGGACCCCAGCCCATCCCATATCATGGCGGGGGGCTGTATCTGAGCTGTTTTTAAGGACGAGGCATCACCTAAAAGCATCCCCTTGACATGACCTTTTGGAGTGTGTCATGTGCTCCAGGCTCCCTCGGAGGTGTTCACTCTGGATACTAATGATGCGTCTCCACAAAGGACAAAGAGCAGCTACAGCCCACCCCCAGCAGCGCTTGCGGAAGGGATCGCTTTCCATAGCGGTGCTCTCACTCTCTCCAGGACACAGCCAAGGCTGGATGTGGCACCCCCGAGGCTGCCTTTGCCCCTTGTCCCGGCAGAGCCGGGGTGCGGGAGAGCCCGGAGAGCTGGCGGGAGGAGGGGCGATGCTCCGGCTCTGCTCAGCGGCAGCGAGGCTCTGCTGGAGCCCAGCCTTAACCGAGGCTCTCCCTTCCCACCTCCGATCCGCCCGATCCGCCTCCCCACCAGGCCACGTGCCAACCGGCCCTTCCTTGTCGGGGACCTGCCAGCACCTCCCCATGCAGCCCGGCCGCTTGCCTCCCCCCCTGCCAGGCCCAGCGGCCGGCGGTGTGAGGGACGCCGGCCGGGCAGCCAAGGGCCGGCCCGGCTGTCGCAGCTCGCCCAGCTCCTCGCCAGAGGCCACGTAGCGGCCCCATGCTGCTCCTGAGCCCCCAGCCTGCCCCGGTGCCCCGGCTGCGACGGAGCCGCCCCGCGCATGGCAAGGGTCTTCCCAGCCCTGCGGCCCTCCATGTGCTGTCCCCAGCACTGCCACCTCTGGTCACAACACCATGGAGCGTCCTTCCACCCCAACGACGCTGGGGACAGGGCCAGCTGTCCCCAGCACTGCCACCTCCTGTCACAGCACTGCAGAGCATCCTTCCACCCCAACGATGCTGGGGACGGGGCCAGCTATCCCCAGCACTGACACCTCCTGTCCCAGTGCCATGGAGCATCCTTCCACCCCAACGCTGCTGGGGACAGTGCTAGCTGTCCCCACCACTGCCACCTCCTGTCACAGTGCCAGAGAGCATCCTTACACCCTCAGCGTTGCCACCTCCTGCTCTTCCCACTTGAATGATGTCAAGGACAATGCCACACTGTCACCAGCACTGTCACCTCTGTCACAGTGTCACGGTGCACCCTTCCCACCCTGACGCTGCTGGGGACAAGGCCACACTGTCCCCAGCTTTGTGGCCAAGCACTGCCGACACTGGCAGCTCACTGCTGAATCCTCCTCTCCCGCCACGCTCACGGCGCCTCTCTGGGCAAGGGGGAGCGGGCGGCCACGTCCAGGCACGTCCCCCTCCAGCAGCGGCTGAGCACCCCGCTCTGCGCCGCGTCCCCTCCGGCGCCCTCCCACCCCGCAGCGTGTCCCTGTCCCTACCCGGGCGAGGTGTCCAGCGTCAAGGTGTGGGTCGCACTGCCGAATTTCCGCGTGTCCCACAGCTTCACCTCGCGCTCCCGCATCTGCAGGGGCAAAGACGTGGCTCGGTGCCCGCCCAGCGTCGTGGAGGCGGCAGGGAGCAGAGCGTGCGGGCTCACAGGGGACCTGCCCGGCGAGGACCGTACCTGGCTGCAGCCCACGGAGATGACGTAGTCGCTGGCGCCCATCCAGACCAGCCGGGAGTCCTTGCTGTGCTCGTGTCCCTGGACGCTCTGCAAGGTGCAGAAGACACCGCGGTCATTATTTCCCCCGGCCGCGCTGCGGGGGACGCATGCTTTTGGCGTGACTAAAGCATGACCGTGAAAAGCCCCGGCACAGAGCCAGCAGAGCCAAGCATGGCCCCTCGGCCCGGCAGCTCCCACCGGGGCGTGCTCGAAGGTGCCCGCAGTGGCAGCAGTCTCACGGTGCTGGCAGCAGGGACAGTGTGCAAGCGGTGACATCCTCAGCCCCCTGCCGCAAGGAAGTGGGAGAGGAACTTACTTCCCTGGGCGCGTCCCTGGGCTCTCATCCACGCCACATCCCGGCTGCAAGGGGCAGGCGCCCCGCGCGTGTCCGGAGGCTACCGAAACACTGAGGGTCAGCCGAGCCGGGCGGGCGCACAGCGGCGCTCTCCAGACCGCCGCGGCCCCTTCCTCGCCACCCGCGGCCCTGCTCCTCCTCGCACGCCCCGCCAGCCGCCACCTCCGGGGCAGCAGCCCCAGGCCCCACACCTCAGCCCCATGCCGGCCGGAGCCCTCCGGGGCAGCCAGGTGCCCATGGCGAATGAGGGTGTCCGTGTCCGTTCCCACCCACAGCGGCGAGGAGCCCGGGGCAGCGGCACTGTTCAGGGGAAGACCGTGGCAAGCTGGCCTCTCGCGGCCTCGGCCCTGCATTGGCACCGCTGGTGGCAGAGCGGGATGAGCCCCTCTCCCTGTGCCGACCCTCGGGAGCCGGATCCTGCGCGGGCTTTGCAGGAGCGGCCGCCGGGGCGGGAGGAGACGCGCGGTGCTAAGCTCCGCTCCTCGCTGGCTGCGGCACGGGCGCCTCGCTGCCAGCACAAACACGGCACAAGCCAGCGCAGCCCGCTAGGAAGTGGCGGCGCTGGCCAAGCCCGGCGTTCCCAACGGCGGCGGGCAGGATGTGGGGCGGGGGGGGGCCCTTCCCCGCCTCCAGCAAACTGGCACTGGGAACGTCTCCCGGAGAGGACAGGATGACCCTCAGCTCGCGACTTGCCCCTGCCGAACCGAGCCAGGCCTGGCGGCGGGGATGACGGCCCCAATTCCTGCAAGCTTCATCCCGCAGGAGCTGCCATCCCGGTGCGGGGAGTATCCCCACGGGGGGAGGAGGAGGAGGAGGAAGAGAGACCGAAAACCGGGCAGCACAAGAGGCATCCCAGGACCCCCGGGCACAGCTGCGCAGCCCGGCAGTGGTGGAGGAGTGGGTCCCAAGGAGCTGGGGACGCAGAGGGCTGGGGGCTGCGGTGGTCTCCTCCGCGCACGCAGCCCACTGCCTGCCTCCGGCCCAGAGCAGCGATGGCAGGACGACGGCACCTGCTCTACCTGTGCGGCGCCCTGGCCGGGACCGGGACCCCAGCTCGGCCCCGCGCCGGAGCCTCGCCGCCTCCCGGCTCGCGGCTGCGCGCTCGCCCTCGCCGCGGCGGGGAAACATGTTTTCTGCATTAGTTCCATCCCGGGCTGAGCAGTACGTATGTCAGCAAATATGCGGGGAGGCTGGGGCTGGGGCGCTCCGGTTTCGGAGGTGGCTCCGACACCAGGCCGCGCGGATGCTGCCGGAGGTGAGCGTGCGGCGGCGGCTGGCGCGTGTGTCGCACCACCTAGCGGCAGCCGGGCCGGCGGCCCCCCGCCCCGGGCGTCCTGCCCCGCTGCCCCCCGGGGCAGGTGCTGGGGGCTCGCGGCAGGGACGAGGCTGCGCGAGCAGCGAGCCAGCAGCCTGGCGCAGACGGGAGAAACTGGTGCGGTTGGGCCGGCGGAGAGCCCCGGGCGGCCGCCGCGGGGTCTGCAGGGCTGGCAGAGCCGGGCAGGCGCCCAGGTGCACCGGGCGAGCAGGGGACGGGGCACCCAGCAGCCGCAGGGCACGCGGGGGCATCCCGCCTGCACCTCCGCGGGCTGCTCGTGCCCCCGGCAGGCTCAGAGGAGAGGCAGGCGCAACGGCGGCGTGCCGAACGCCGGCAGCATCAACCGCGGGCCGGCACGCGGGGAGCCAGGGAGGCCTTCCAGCTCCCCCGCCGCAGCGCCGGGGAGCCCTGCCCCTTCCAGCCCATCGTGCGGGTCCAGCCCAGCTGGCCTGAAGCAGCCCCGGCTGGGGGGAGCGTGTGCTCCGTCCTCCGAGAGCGCTCAGCAGCCCGGGCAGGATCTCCCCATCGCAGCCCATCGCTCCCCCAGCTCTGCGCCTTCCCCTGGCGGGACACACCGGGCCCTGGGGGATGCCCAGCCCCAGGCGCTGGCCAAGGAGCCCTCAGCTGAGCTGCTGGACGCAGGGGGCTGCGGGGGAGCCAACCATTACGCACCAGCTGGGGAGTAGGAACGGCACGGCCAGGGAATAGGAACAGCGTGTCGGATGCAGCTGTTGGCAGCGGAGCTGCAGGCGGGTTTCGTGAGCTGGCAACAGCTGGCTGCGGGGAGCGACGGCTTCTTGGCTTCGCTGCCGGCTGCCTAGGAGAGCACGACACGGAGCAAAAACTGCTCCCCGCGCCAGGGCGAGCACCGCCTCCGCGGGGAATATTTACCTTCGGCTGCGATACGAGGGCAGGGGGAGCTGGGGCCCAGGGAGCCCGGGGCAGAGCTGGGAGCTGGGGGCTCCCGTGGCAGCGAGAGGCTCCGTCCCACCGGGACAGGCAGAGGCAACCTCAGCCGCGCAGCTCACGGGAGGCCTGGGGTCCCCGCTGGCTGCCTGCCCCCCGCCCCAGCCCCGCTCGCTGGGTGGGGCCTGCAGATTTTTGCAAAAAAGAAACAGATAAAGTTCAAAAGTCCTGCTGAGCAGGGACGTGCTGCCAGAAAGCCTCTCCTCTGCTTTTAGCACGGCTGCAGGGGCCCTGGGGCAGTCCCTTGCCCTCGGAGAGCTCAGCCTTGCCCATGCCCGCGCAGCTTGCAGATCGTGGGCATCCAACCCCTACCGAGAAGCAGAACCAGCGGTGGGATCTGCAGAGATCCCAGGAACAGAGCTGGGCTGAGCCATGTCTTTGCCAGCGGGTGTCGGGGCAGGAGGGGTCCCACAGGGCCCCCCAGGCCAGGGTGCCAGGGCGGGCTCTGCCCTGGGTGTGGGGCTGGGGAAGCGAGACACAGGCAGACACCTCTTCCACATGCCAAAAGCGTGAGTCTGCGCAAATCAGGGAAGCAACTGCTTCTTCAATACGCCCCCGGGGCCAAGGCAAGACTCCTGGGGCAGGAGGAAAGGCTCCCGGGAGCCTTCTCCCAATGGTGCCGAGAGGGTTAACCGCGAAGCATCCTCGGCAGAGCAGAGCGGTGCCTGCGACCCCTCCTCCAGGCAGAAGAATGTGATCTCCCAGCACTGCCAAACACAAGTTATTCCAGAGGTAGCCAGGAGAACAGAGCAGCTTCTCGAAGGCCAGCCCAGTCGACGCACCAGGCCAGCCCACGGCCGTGCAAACTGCAAACCAGCTCCTCGTTTCTGGCTAGAGCTCCAGGAAATCGCGAGCTACAAAAAGCCTACGGAGAAAGCACAGGGCAGGGCTCGGCAAGGGACAGTCTGCATGGCTGGAGCGGCTGCGAGCTCTGGGCAAGCTTGAGTTTTGCAGGCAGGTTACCCTCCTCGGTTCTCCTCCGAAACAGAGGAAAAAGCGGACACATAGGCCCAGCCACTGAGCGAGGGTGACGCATCTCTTGCCTCTGACTGTGCCTGCTATTGAAGGCCAGCTCTCCGCTCTGGATTTCAGAGCGGTGTCGCACTCCTCACCAGCCAGCTACCCCTCGCTGAGCTCCCGTAACAAACCGCTGCTGTCCCAGCTGGTGGCCTGAGGTGGAAAGAGGTTGCAAACTTCCCCGATGGGTCAGGGAGGCATGGACAGCCTTCAGACTGGTTTCAAAGTCTCACTTTCCATACTCGTAACAGTGGAAGGACAGTGGGGGGTCTGTCTGTCGCGGCGGGGAGGGAATGCTGTGAGCGCACACCATTCCCATGTCACCACCTCCAGGTCCTGCCCGCCAGGCAGAGCAGGTGCCCCCACGTCACGGGGAGCTGGGCAGTGTCGGAGACATTTGCAGGGTCTCCCAGGCCAGGGGACTCCATGCACCCAGGGAGGAGGGGAAGGCAGAGGTATGAGAGCAGATCCAGCCCTAGCCCACAGGTGCTTAAAACCACCCCATGGGTGGTTGAGGTCCAGAGCTGAGAGGAGGGCACGGACAGACAAGTGAGGACAGGGGCTGAGGCCGAGAGCAGGGAGACAAGGGAGATCCACGCTGCCACAGGGATCTCCGCAGACCTCTTCAGCTCAGCTGCTACATCGCTGGAGGGATCCCATCCTGGTGCCCGCAGACCTCAGGAGAAGGGCTCCTGGCCTCCATCCGCTCTCCCGTGCCCTTGGCGAGGCCAAAACAAGGTCCCTGAGGGCAATCACAGCTCGGCAAGGGCAGGGAGGTCAGTGGGCTCCCAGCGGGGACAGCCACCAAGGCTGCAGAGAGATGCCCACCTCAGCGGAGCCCCTCAGCCATCATGGCCCTAACGCTGGCCTCCGGCAGGCAGGAACGCCATGGGGGCTTCACACCCCTTTGGACCCCATTCTCGGGTTTGTCTGCAGCAAGGTGGGATGAGGCCTTCCCAATCCTTCCTGACGCCTGTACCGAAAACGGCCGGTGCCACGGTGCTCTCTCCTCGCTAGCCCCAACACCAGTATCTGCCATCTCAGGGCATTACTGGACATCACCCATGTCCGGACCCCACGCAGGCAGTGCCCTACGGAGCGCTGCACCAGCACCCCTGCTCTGCTCTGCCCTCCCGGAGCCGGGCAGGGAGCACAGCGGCGATCCCCAGGCCGCTCGGCATCGCTGACTCCGGAGGGTGGCCGGGGCGGACCGGAGCACCCATTCGCACACCCCATATCCCTCATGTCTCAGTGCGTCTTTCACCCTGCCAGCAGTGGCCTGCAGCCTGCCAACCCGGCACGGTCGTCCCCACCAAACCAGCAGCAGGGAAAGGCAGCGCGAGCGAGGGCCACGCGGGGCTCGGGGCAGGGGGCAGGCGAGATCGTGCCCCTGGCCCTCGTGAAGCTGCGAAGAAAGCAAAGGGCTTGTCCTGAATCCGCCTCTACTTCCCCATCCCTGCAATACCAAGCAGCATTCCTGAGAAGGAAGGATGAGGGGGAAGCAGAGAAGAGGAAATATAAACAGTCCCGTGCAGCTACGCTGGGGAACAGAAGCATGAGAGATTGGAGTGTGCGTTACTATAAATAGGCAGCCCAGAGCTAGGCCAACTTTTTCAAAGCTTCCCACGGTCTCCTTGGGAATGTGGGATGCTGTGGACTTTCCCCCAGCCCGGAGGAAACTGCTGCTGAGGCTGGGAGTCAGGTACCCCCGGGGTGACCTCAGCGTGGGATATCCAGCCGTCGGGGTGGGGGGAAGGAAGGCCAAAAGCCTCTCGGCGGCCTCGCGGGCCTTGCCACCGCTGCGCCGTCCCTGCGCAGCACCGGGCTGAGGTGCTGAAGTGCTGATGGCCGCGGCTGGCTCCCGAGCGGAGGGGCCGCATTGGGGTTCCCCGGGCTGGGGTTCCCCGGCTGTGCCGCCGCTCTGCGCCAGGCACGGCCGTCCTGCCAGGCAGGGGCAAGCTCTGCCCGGGCGGCCAGAGAAGCCGCTGCAGCATCCGGCCGGGGAAGATGGAGCAGCCGTGCGGCAGAGCTGCCGCAGCAAAGGTCCTCGGGGGCTCCCAGCGCCTTTCCCTCACCCTCTCCCACCGTCACCCCTGCCTGGGACTATGCCGGCAGCGGCCAGAGGACACATAGGCCACGGCACGGCCTCTCGCTCCTGGGGGACGCAGTGGTGCCGGGGGCCGAAGAGGGCCTGCTCTGCTTGGGGAGCCGGCCCTGTGCGCACTGCGTCTGGCGGGCAGCCGGGCTGGCTGGCGGGGCCGGGACGCCCCGGGGGCACGAGGCCGCGTTCCCCCCGCTCGGCCCGTCACTAGCCGTGCAGGGCTGCCGGCGTCCCCGCCGCGGGGAGGAACCGGAGTGGCGTGCCGTGCATTCCTGCCGCGGCCCAGCCAGCCCCGGCGCGTCGCCACAGCAACGCGGCCTGCGCGGCGCCACCGAGCACCGCGCGGCCCCCAGCCTGGCCCGGGCGCCAAGCTGCCCGAGGGCACCCGCTCACCCTCTGCGCGAGGGCAGCCGGGCCCGGCCGGGCCGCGGGGATGGGGGCAGCGCCGCCCCACCGCCACGGCCCTGACATGGGGTTTGGGAGAGGCCGGGTGATGCTCTGAGGCGACACACGGTCCTGCCCCGCGCTGGACGTGCTGTGGGGGCCGCGCGCTGCGGGCGCTTGGGGCCCACATCCGGGCTCCCGCTCCCGCACGGAGAGAAGTCGTGCCCCAGCGAGCGGCCGGCTGCCCCCTGCAAGCTGCCCCCGCACTCGCCCCTTCCCTCCGTGCGCGGGGGCTGCTGCCCCAGACGTGATGCCCCACACCCTCCCGCCTGTCCCTGGCCGCCCTTGGCCCCGGGAGGGCTGCCATGGCCCCGAGCAGCGAGCGAAGGGGAGCTGCTGAAGACGTGAGCCCGCGCAGGCGCTCGCCCGGCGCGCGCGGCTCTTCCCTCGCCCCCGTCCCGCTGAAACCCTGGCGGTGGAAGTTTCTCGTGAGAACGGAGCGAGCGCCGATCCAGCCCACGCTGGCCACGCTCGCCGGCTTCCCCGCCGCCCGTCATCAGCGCCGCCTGCCCCCGGCACCATAATGGGAGCCAGGTGCCGGCCAGATGCACGCCGCTCTACGCGCGCTCGTGCAGCGTGTGAGCGCGGGGGCGGCGGCGCAAGCGAGCGGGCAGGAGGGGGCCGCAGCCCATCCGGCTCTGCACGCCCCCGTCCCAGCACGGCGCTCCCCGGGCGGCCTCCCCTTGCTGCAGCCGGCAGCCGGGAGCGGGCTGGCAGCTCTGGCAGGCTCGTGCGCACGAGCTGGGGTCGCCGGCTCAGGGTGGGGCTCGGGCAGGCGCGTGCTGCAGCGACGCCGTGGCTGGCAGCGGCAGCGCGGAGCCGGGGCGCGGGCTCTGCGGGAGGATCACGGGCAGCGCTGCCGTTCGAAAGCGGGGCACCAGCTTGCACGCAGCCACGCTGCACGGGTGTCTGTGCACCTTCGTCTGTGGGGTCCTGCACCGGCCCAGCACCGCACACGCCTGGTTCGAGGTGCACGCCTGGGTTCGCCCCTTGCTCCCCAGCCACGTGGTGCAGGATGTCGCCCCCAAGGAGCTGCATTCACTGCGTGAGGCAGCTCCTTTTTCTAGAGGACGTGCAAGACCCCAGACCGACGCATGCAGAGGGGACCCTGCAGGCTGCTCTCACCGCCTCCCCCCCCCCACCTTTGCCAGCATGGGAGTAGGAAGCAGAAGGAGCTGGGGCTCGCGGAGCCCAGAGGAGAGCATGGCAGGTGGAGGTGCCACCCCGGGCACCCTGCCAACGCAGTGCACGAACGAGCGCTCAGCACCGGCTTTGGTGAATCACCTAGGGCGCTGGGACGCTGGCCACGAATCCTGCAGAGCCGTCGCTCCGCTCCCGCAGCCCTGCACCCGCCGCTACACAGAAGGTGCCCACAAAATCAGCGGGCCGGCAAGCACCACGCTGGTGCCCAGCACTGCTGGGCTGCCCCCCTGCCAGAGCGGGCACGCTACATCAGACCGTCTCGCTCCCGGCTGATGGGCAGCTCCAGGACGTGAGCGGTACCCAGATGTATCCCAGCTTAGCAAACGCATCCTCCCGCGAGGCGCCCTGACCCCCGCTCAGCACCGCGTCCCTCAGCACTTCCACCCCATCCCCTCCCAGGCTTGGCTCCTGCAGTGTGAAGCCCCCAAGGCAGGGGCTGGAGGGATCTGGGAACACGCAGCGGGAGGAAGGGTTTTTATGAGCTTTGCTGAATTCCCAGGTGTCGCAGGGACGGCAAAGACGAGAGCGGGAGAAGCAGGCGGAGGTACAGGGAGCCCCAGCGGAGCAGGCCTGGGAGCCGAGGCCAGGAGAGACCGGATGCAACTCGCTTCCAACAAGAGGGTCAAGATAAGGAAGGCGACTCCGCACAGCGGCAACGGGTGCGGAGCACGTGGGAGGGAAGGGCAGGCCGCGGCGCGGAGCACGAGGAGCCCGGCCTTGGAAGGAGCACCAAGGCCACGGCTGAGAACGAGACTTGTGGGACCTTTCCAAAAGGACTTCCGAGCTCTCCGGGGGCGGGGGCAGGCCTGGATCGAGCTGGGCCAGGGGAGCACAGCGACAAAGGGAGGCATGCTAGAAGCAGCTGCAGCAAGGGGTGACCCTGGCACCCCGAGGGGGGCACAGAGAGCCCCGTGCCCCCTGCTGAATGGTGCTGAGCGGCCACTGCTCGACTCACCCAGGATCCCCACGTTGCATCGGCTCTGGCTTATTCCAAACTATCCGTAGCACAGGATTGAGCCACGGGCAGAGCGGAGGCTGAGGTGGGCCATGCTGAGTAGAGATGGGCATGGTCCCCCCGGACGCTACCAATGTCACCGTCCAGGAGCCAGGCCTCCGGGTATACCCCGGCAGGACAGGGTGACGGCTGCTCCCCAAGCACGGGGCAGGGCTGCACCCTCTCGCCCGCAACAGTGGCCCACCCTGGGCAGCAGCATGCCCACGAGGGGCTTTAGCAGCCCTTTTTTCACCCCTGTTCCCCCAAATGACCCCAGATGGCCTAGGCAGTCCAAAGCTAGCTTAGAGGCCCCAGGGAGTCACACTGGACTCCAGCCCAGATGCAGCGATGAGGGGCTGTCGGTCCAGCGGGGTGAGAGCAAGCCCATGGGACACCTCAGCTTTGGGTGTTTACCAGGATCTGCTGCCCGAGGGGGTTGGTGAGCCCCTGGACACCGCCAGCCCCAAAAAGCTGCTCTCGCTGCACCCTGCCCTCCATCACGGCTCCTGCTGCGTCATGCGCTGCCTGGAACACGCTCAAAATAGCCGTGACACACGCAGCCAGGAACATCGGGGTCGGGCCCCCAGCCCTCCCCGCCGTGGCGACAGCCATGCCCTGGGCCGTCCACCCCGAGGGCACAGCCGTGGGGCGCGTGGGGAGCCCGCCAGCGCTGCCCTCAAAGCCAAGGAGCCAGCGGCGCCCTCCTCGCACCCTCCATCCTCCCTGCGCGAGCGGCGCGGGACGATACCCCCGGGGACAGTCCCCAGGCTCGCGCGTGCTGCGTCCACAAGACCCAAGAGCGGTGTCAGGCACGGCAGCAATGCAGCACCTCCTCCCCTGTGCCGAGGCTCTTATTTTAAGTCCTTTTGATTTTTTTCCCCCCCTTTCCTTTAAAAAAGGAACAGCTTAATGAGGCAGGCTTGGCAAATTAAGAAAACCAGCCAGAGGAATGGCCCGCTGCTGAGACAGGCTTTCGGCACCACGCGCTACAAAGGGATCAGTATGAGTCCGCAGCAGCGCTGGAGCCGGAGCCGGAGCCCTCCACCTGCTGCCGGGGACGTGGCTCTGAACGGAGCTGGCTGGAAATCCAGCCTTGCTATTCCTGCCTCGCCGCCGGGGCCAGCTGACCTGGAAAACTCATTGCACTGCTAACCTCGTTCACCGCTGCAAGAACTGGGTGACTTCAAAGACTGGAGCGCGAGAGGCACTGGCACCGCTCAGCAGCCCCAGGATCACCCGGTTTCGTAACCGCTCTGGCCCCCGGGAGAAGGAGCCCGTCCAAATAACCCGGCCCCGCAGCAACAGGGGGAAAAAAACAAAACACAGGAGTGTTATTCCTCTTGGCTAAGCAAGTCCTGTGCAAACTTCCAGAGGATTTATGGCATTTTAAAGTTTTCCCCTTCAGCACAGTACTTCTCCAAGACTAAACATCTTCATTAATTCTCAGCAAGACGGGGTTATGGCTGCAGCGCTGCAGTCCTCAGCAGCGGCAGCAAAGGTGCATATTTCTTTTGGCAAACCCCGAGTGCAGGCCCGGGGCTCGCGCCGAACCCGGGCTGGATCAGACGGCAGCGGAGGGAAGCGAGCTGCCTGCTTTGAACAGCCCCCATCACTCACACGTTATTTTTAATAGCTCAGCGAGACAGAGTCCACCCTCCCCAGGAGACTTGGCTTGAGCCCACGGAGCTCGCGGCTCGGCCGAAACGCCGCTGTACAAGCCGACAGGTCTGGCGGGGAAGAACCGGGGGGCAGGCAGGGAGGGGAGCCGGCGGACGCGGTTTGCGGACGGACACAGGCTGAGTTTAGGGACGGAGACCCAGCGCCTTACCGAGCGGCAGGCAGCGCAAGGGAGAGGCAGGAGGGCAACGCAGAGGGCTGGGACCACTCTGCCCTGGGACCCTTGCGTTTACGACCGCCGGCCGCCCAGTGTGAGGAGCCAGGGCACCTCTCGGCCAGCAGCAGGGAAGGCCCTCGACACTCTGCTCCCAGCCTTGGGTCGGCAGCATCGTGAAAAGAGAGCCCGGCTCCCCGGGAGCGAGACGGCCGCCCCACCTGCAGGGCGTCCCCGCGCGAGCGGGGCAACCGCCACGGCCAGGCAAAGCGCGGGGCGAGGGACGCAGGCGGTCGGGGCCGCAGGGCAGCCGAGTCCAACACCGCAGCCGCAGCCGCAGCCAGACCAGGGCCACAGCAGCAGGGAAGAGCAACGGGCCGTCCCGCGGGCGCAGGTCCGTCGGCGGGAGAAGAGGCCCGAGGACCGGCACAGGCACGGCAGGACGCGGGCGAGGAGGCAGGGAGACGGCTGCAGCTGCCTTGGCCTGGCCTCCGCTGGCGCCCTCCCCTCCCAAACGCGCTCAAAACCTTCTGCGCAAGAGGGACGGCAGCTTCCTACAGCGAGAGCCCCGAAGCCACAGGAAACCTCTAATAAGAGGCTGTTTAAATCTAAGTTGAAGGCAAGGCCCGAGTCCTCTACTTATTTCCTAATCACTGTTATTTGCTGAGCCGCACGGATCCAGCTGTCCAGACCTCACCCTTGGCAGATCCTTATCCGAGAAACCCCTCTGCTCCGCTCCTGCGTGGCAGCACAAAGCCCAGGAGCTCCCAGCCACACTGGAGCCCTCGGCGGCCGCAGGGCTTGGGAACGCTGCCCGCAGGCGGGAGGCGGCGTGGGGCTCCTCCGCGGGACGGAGGGGCAGACGGTAGCAGCAAAGCCCTCACGGCCGCCGCTCTGCCCAGCGGCAGCAGCCAGCGAAGCGAGGAGAGCTCGCTGGCCCGGGCGGGAGGGCAGGGATCCCACCCCGGGGGGCAGGCGACGGGCTGAACTCCACGGGGGAGGAGGCAGGTCCGTTCCCACTGCCATCAGCCTGGGCTGCTGCGCTGCCACCAGCGCCTAGGGAGCCGGGGCCTCTCGCAGCCGTAGCGAGCCGCAGCATGGCTGGGATGGATCCGGGCGCCGAACCACCCCGTCGCGATCGGCCCCACTGGGGAGGTCCCCCTGCTCCCTCAGCACGTCCGGCGAGGACGGTACCTGTGATGCAGCCGGGCTGGCTCGGGGGTCAAAGATCCGCAGTTTCTTGTCCTGGTGAGATAAAAAGAAAACAGAGGAGGGTTAAAGACCCCGGGGCCAGCAGGATGTAAGGCCCCATCGTGGGGAGCGCTGCAGCAAGCAGGCCCCCTCCCTCCGCCCCAGCGCCTGCTCTGAGGGCCCCCGGAGCCCCCTCCCGGCCCTGCCCCACGCTGCCGGCTGGGGTGCAGCCCCAGGACGCCCGGAGCCTCACCAGGCCCAGACCCCAGCACCCCCAAAATTGCTCCCAGAAACAGGAGGGAGCCTCCAAACCCGAGCTGTGGCCCGACCTCTCGGACCAGTGGCTGGATTTGAACTCGCAGCTGCGGAGGGAGAGACTCACCCGTCCCGCCTGCCTGCCCTCCCCGAGCTGCGAGGAGCAAAGCGAGGGTCAGAGACGGCTAAGGAGACATCACCGAGCCCTGCGCACCGCTGGCCGGGGGTATGTCGAGCCTCCTGCCAGAGAGGCCCTCGGAGGCATCTCAGACGGAGGAACCGCAGGCCTGTGGCCGGGAGCGCGACAGAGACGCGAGATGCCGTCAGGGGCCCTGAGGAACCAGGAGCAGGCAGCACAAGGCAGCACCAGCGCTGGCTCTCGCTTGCCGACGCTGCGAGGCCCCGATGAGCTGTGGACTGAGAAGTTGTCCTGGTGGCCACAGACCCCGCTGGCCTCAGCATCGCTGCCAACAAGGGCCTTGAGCTTTTCCTCCCTGCGAAAGCAGCGGGCCGGCTGCATTTCACCTCCCGAGCTGTAGAGCCGGGGGGAGCAACCCCGGGTGCCGGCCTGCTTCCAGGGTGTGATTTGCTCTGCAAAGCCAGCGCAGCTGGATCTGCTTTGGTTCTTCAAGACACTTCGCGGCCTCACACCTTGCAGAGGAGACCTCAAGTCCGATGCAGGCGTCAGAGCCCAGGTAGCAGCGCTCACTACTGAGGTGCCTGCGGCTCGGGCAGTGTGTAAGCCCACGTGCATGCAAGGGACACGGCCGGACCGGGGGTGCCACTGCTCCCCGCACGGGGCAGGCCCCGCTTGGTGGCCCTGGGAGCCGCTGCCGTAGCAGTGACAAGGAAGCGCGGAGCTGCAACACCGCGCAGCAGCGCTGCCGGCCTCGGCAGCCATGCGCCACGGCTCAGGAGCTGCCCACTCGGCCGGCTCGCACGCTGAGCGTGCACACCCGGCCGGCCTGCACGCTCCCTCGGCCTCCACGCTCAGCCTCCACGCTCGGCATAGGGCCCCGGCTGCTCACTCGGCCTCCACGCTCGGCACGGGGCCCCGGCTGCTCGCTCGGCCTCCACGCTCGGCCTCCACGCTCAGCACGGGGCCCCGGCTGCTCGCTTGGCCTCCACGCTCGGCCTCCACGCTCGGCACGGGGCCCCGGCTGCTCGCTCGGCCTCCGCGCTCAACCCGCGCACGCGCTTGTCCGGCACCGCGCGAGCCAGCGGCGGGCAGCAGGCGCCATCTAGCGCTCCCGTCCCGCTCGGCTCCGGCACCCCTCGCCGGCCCCGATTCTGCCCTTTCTCCCCCAGAACGGGAGCCAGAGCTCGCACCGCGGGAGCGAGCCCCAGCCCGCGTGGCGGCGGCACAGCCAGCCCCGCCGCACAGGGGCGGCGAGGCCCTGCGACGCGTCTCCAAAGGCCCTCGCGCTCCCCTTCCCCGAACGCTGAACCTCATCCCAGCAAAATAACCCTTGGCCAAAAAGTACCCAGAGGGTCAGGAAGGGAACCAGGGCCTGGGGAGGCAGCAGGGTGGAGCTGGAGAGAAACCAGCCTCTATCCCTGTGCAGCTACCTACGGACTTCTGGTTGCGAAAGGATGTGGGTGCCTCTCCGACAGGCCAGCAGGGATGGAGAGGAGCCACAAGCAGGGCAGAAAGCCACTAATTCCAGCTCAACAGCAGGCAGGCAGCACCCAAACTCTCTTGCCCTGGCACCACTCCTGGGCCAAGCCCAGCGACAAAAGTCCCTTGGGACCCGTGCTCCTCCCAAAGGGTAGACAACTGCCAACGCCAAAAAGGTCTGCAGGCTGCAGCCGGTGCCCCTCAAGTCCCTGCCCTCTCTCAAGTAGATTTACACAGTCATTGGAAACATCTTGCGTGGAGGAAAGGGACCATCAACCAGTGCTCGCAAAATGCCGCGCTGGAGCCCAGCCTTGCACAGGGCAGCTGGGACACAGCAAATGCCCGCTTGGTCACGCGAGCCCGGCAGCAGAGAAGGAGGGATGTCTGCTCAGACGCTTGCACTGTACCATGGTTTCATCGCGCACAGCTAAAGTCAACACCTCTGGACACCCGCTCGAGAAGTGGCGTGCACGACGGCTGCCCTGCTCACCTTGCAGGAGGTGCCGAGGAGGCGGCCGTCTTGCTTCCAGGAGAGGCTCTGCAGCAGGTCCCCGTGAGAGTCCAGGTCTGGGAGAGGAGAACATGGTTAGGGCCTCCAGTGGGGCCTGGGCACCAGCGGTGGCTTTTCCCCCCAGAGGACAAAGCGGGTCCGTCCCACCCCAGCCCCAGATGTTCAGAGCAGGGGCTCAGCACTGGCAAGGTTTGCCAGCAGGAGCTCTGCTTGGCACCACGCTCTCTGTTTCCCATCTGAACGCTTTGGTTTTGCAAACGGATGCAGATTTCTCTTCTCCAGGCTGGCTCCACGCTTTTCACACAGAGCATGATGCAGCCACTGGCTCTTTTGAATCCAGAGCCGTTAAATTCAAAACCCCAAACATGATGGCACTGGTATGCACAGCTTTGATGAGACCCAGCCTGTGTGCCCGCACATCCCACACTGCCTGAGCAGCAGAGCTTTTCAGCGATGCCTTCAATCTGACTCTTTTCCTCTAACGAGCCTTTCTATAAGGCACTTGAGATTTCCAGGGAAATCCAGGGATTTCCAGGGTAATTTCGCCATGGAAACCCATCACTCTGCAGCCCACGTAGGAGGCAAACAGGATGGAGCTGTTGCCTTTTTTATCTGTTACTACCAGAGAGCTTCCCAGGTGACCTGATCTGGCCTGCCTGAAAAGTCACATTGCCTCGGCATCGGAGGCCAGGGCCCGCCAGGATGCCGCCGTGTTTGTGCAGGCAGCATCCCAGCTCTGTTGGCAGCTCAGACCGTAGGGGAGGAGACCTGGGGAAGGCCCCATGCAGGGCGCTTATGCACCAGCATCACTCCCAGCCCTCCTCTCCAGTGGGTCTAGCTCCGGCCTGGGCGAGGCAGGCAGCGGCAGCCTGGTGCTGCTCAGCGGCCAATGGCACCCACGTCCAGCCGCTCGCAGTGCTGTGGGATACCCAGGGAGCAGGATCTGTCCCCACGGGGGACCCCCAGCAGAGCTGCTAGAGATGGGCCAGGTGGCACAGGAGCTTTTGGGCTCTGCACCAGTCTGTGGGAGCCCATGCGCAGGCAAAGGGGCTGTGGTGCCACCACCCTCCGTGCCCAAAAGCCACCTGCGCTGGCCGTGCAGTGACACCAGGCTCCAGAGCAGCCCTTGAGCCCATGGCTCGTGCGGGGCAGTCCCAGCATCAGCACAGCAGAGAGGAGAGCAAACGCGTGCCGCGGGGCGGGGAGCTGTCGGGTACGGCCGTGCCTACCTGTCAGCGGCTGCTGCCGCCCCACGTCCCAGACGGTGGCTCGCCTCCCCGCGCCGCTGGCCAGCACGCCGTCCGCCGTGGGGTGGAACTGCAGCACGTCCACGGGGCAGCCCACGGGCCCCAGGGTCAGCCCGGCGCCGGGGGGCACGTCCTGGCCGCCGTCGGGCAGCCGCCACACCTTCACCTGCAGCCCCAGGCACACACGGTCGGCGAAGGGACTCACCACCAAGCCCAAGTCGTCTTCGCCCCACATCCCCCACAATGTGGGGACTTCCCACACCTTTCTTGAAGGCTGGCACCCTCCACCCCAGAGTTGTCTTCTCCCCATCTCTCTAGATGCATTTTCCTGAAGCATCCCAGCCCTTCTGAGCCATGATCAGCAGCAAGCCGCAAAGAGAAGCACCGGGGCCCCACCACGGCTCCTTGGGTCCCCACGGCACCGAACACTCACCGTTTCATCAGCAGAGCCCGTTGCCAGCAGGAGCTGATCGAACGGCGAGAAGTCAAAGTCTGTCACCACGTCTGGAAGGGAGAAGAGCAGAGGCTCATCCCTGCACCTCCCCACTGCGAGCTCCCTGCAGGCAGCGTGCCCACTCCCCACTTGGGATGGACCCTTCCAACACACACACGTCACCCTGCAGTGCCCAGCTCTGGGGCGCACCGGCAGCCAGGGGCGGATCCGACCCCACCAAGGCATTACAGAGCACATTGGCTCTGCCACATCAGCCTGGCCCCTGGCTCTGCACATCGGGGCCTGGCGTCCCTTTGCCTCCCTGGGCACAGAGACGGGAACCCTGAAAGGCAGCACTGCACAGTTGCGTTTCCCCATCCAAACCGCTGCCATGCAGCTGTGGCTTTTATTTCACGAGAGCTTTGAATGTTGTGCGTGGCAGGACACGGATCGTACAACATGCGCACAGAGCTCGGAGCAATAAGGACAGACACAGACGCCCTGAGCTCGTATCCCACGCTGGAGGACACGCAACCCGACGTCCTTCCCAGACTGTTTTATGCATTAACTGCAACAACCTCACTGCATGGACAGCAAAGGGCCTGAACTGAGCGGCTCAAACCGCAGCAAACCAGGGCACAAGCCCTGACTTTCTGCTGCAGTTGCCTTTGCCGCCTGGCCTGGGACACTGCATTGAACAAGACTTTGGTCTGCAACACCGAGCCCGCTGGCAGCCCGGGCCGGGGCAGAGCGGGGAGGCAGGGGGACGCGCGGCGTGCAGAAGCGCGTTTGTGCCAGCCCTGCTGCCGCTGCTGGAGGCCCGGGGCCAGCGAGGGCTGTGCGGGTAACAAGGCCGCCTTTGTGAGGCCCGGTTCAGCGTGCCGGCGGCAGAGCCGCTCCGCGTAGCTCCGTCAGCGGGGACGGGGGGGAGGAAGGCTGGCACCGTAATTAACAGCCCCTCTGCTGCATTTGGCACGCTCGAGAAAGTAGGTCACTGTGTACTTTTCCGCTTCTACGAGGCTGCCGAGATACGAGCCCAGAAGGCATGAAAAAGCAACGTACTCCAGCTTCCGACTCCTCTGCTGCATTTGCCCTGGGAGGAGGAAAAAAAATCCTTCCCTGCTTTGAGCACAGAAGGGAGGCGTTTCTCAGGCACAGCCAGCTTCAAAGTGGTTGTACCGAAAGCTCATGAATGGGCAGCACCGTTGCACCCACGCGCCAGTCACTAGCGCCCTGTGCCGCCTCCTCGCCCGCCCTCCCGGAGCACTCCTCTGGGGCACGGGGAGCTAAGCCCAGGCCATCAAAAAGCTTTCAAGTGCCTAAAATCCTCCTGGGAGGGACCTGGCATCCCCAGGAGCCTAAGGCAGCTGGGAGGTTTAAAGCCTCCTTGTTCAAGCGGCAGCTCAGCTGGCCTCAGCCCTGCAGCACAGGGACTCGGGTCAGCCGGCCCGACCCGCCTTTTATCCCGCCAGGGCAGAGCTCAAGCGTTCCTCGCTTTCCGAGCGGCAAGGCGCGCGGGAGGAGAGCCAGCGCGAGGCAACCGCCAGCGCTGCAGGCCTCCGGAGGCAGGGCGTGCTGGAGGCAGCGCGGCGAAGCGGGCGGCGTGCCACACCTGGAGGCGGCCGGCTCGGCAGCCAGCATCTGCCCTGGCGCTGCCCGGACAGGCCGCCCCGGAGAGCCCGACTCCGGCTCGCCAGCTCCGCTTGCCTCAGTTATACAAAGCGTTTGCTGGCCCGTTTGCGAAGGCTGTGAGGCAGCTCTCCGCAGCCAGCCCTGTGCTGCAGCACCCTCAGCCTGCTGACGCCCCGGTGGCCAGGGAGAGCCAGTGCCGACACGGCGTGTGTTACCGCAGCGATGCCAAGGCACTGCGTGCACGAGGGGATGCCGAAAGCAGCCCGCCCCGTCAATGCCTCCAGGCTGGCAGGGCTGCAACAGCACCGGGAGAGGGGTACCGCAGGGGCCGGGGCTCCCCGGTGCCCCACCGCTCCGTCCCCGTGCCAGGCACCTGCCTCCTGCTCCACGCTCCTGCGCCAGTGGCGACGCTGCCGGCCACCTCTTCCCCCGCGGCACCCGCTCTGCCCACGTCAGAGCCGCTCCGAGCCACGCGGTCGCCCGTCTGCCCTGCTCCTCTCCTTACCCGAGCAGCCTGCCGGGTACATCCCCGCCGGTGTCCCGGCCGTGGCCTTCCCCGCCAGCTCGGTGCTGCGCGGCCGCATTCCTGCCCGCCTCCGCCGAGGCCGCCCGCCCCGGGGCCGCTCCGGTGCTGCTATTCATCGGATCTCTGCCGAGCGCTTTGGTGCAGGATGCTTGAGTTAACACGGGGCTAGAATTACGCTCCCTGGCCACTATTCCCACTGCTTCGCTCTGCTCACGTTTTGTACCGGCAACTTCAGGGCGTGCAACGAGTAACACGGGAAGGGTGTGCTAAAGGAAGTGCACGAGCTCTCCAAGATCTTGAGAGCAACACGCCTAGACCTCTCTGCAGCTCTATAGACGAAGGGATCTGGATCAGTCCAGCTCTTTAGCGATAGCCCAGCCTGCACGGCCAGGCACATTCAGTGTGGCCGGCTGCCAGGCAGCTCTAAAACCCCTGCTAAGCAGCACCTCGGGTGCCCCCAGCTCCCTGTGCTGCCCAGACATCGTATGCGGAGGACATCCGAACGCCTCGCTCTGCTGCTAGGAGCCAGGGCATCGGGAGGGTCCGCAGGCAAGGCAGGAGTCGCAGCTCTTGGCTCCATAGCTCCAAACTCAGCAGGGGCTGCACAGAAATGAGCCACGTCAGGGTCCCTGGGGACTCCACCAGCTCACCCAGCCTCTAGTCTGGGAAAAATACAACCTGGCACAGCGATGGCTGAGTCATAGCCGAAAATCAGCACCTGCATCATTCTGCAGAGCCTGAGCTGGGCCAGACGCCTCTCGTGGAGGTGGGACGTGGTAGCCAGCTCCTTGGTGCCCCGGCGCAGAGGGCTGCACAGGCACGGAACAAGCTGGATTAGGCCTGGCAGACACCTGGCTCACCTGAGTGGCAGCAGAGCTGAGACACGGTCCTCTTGTCTCCATCCCGGCACTCCAGCGGCACGATGCCCAGCACCCCTGCAGGAGACACCCCGAGAGCAGGTCACCTGCTGCCCGCCAGATGCCCATCACTGAGGCCACTCAGAGCCTGCCAAAGAGTCCAAAGCGGGACAGCAAGAGCTCCCAGGAAGCCCCTGCGGCTTCGGACAGATGCGGGGGACACCCAGCTTTGCAGTCCAAGCTGAGATCTTTGCTCCACATGCAGGATTGCCACCACCTTTGTGTGAATCCAGGGAAAGCCTCCCCAACTTGCCCTTATGCCTCCCCATCCTTGAGATCACCCTTCATCCGCCACCCGGACACAAACCTTCTGGGGTCTGTGCGGCTCCCCTGCGACCCAGCCCTTGGGGGACCGCAGTGGCAGCTTTAGGGACAAACATGCCCCGCGGGCTGCACGCATGGGCCTTTCCAACGTGCGCTGTGCACCCGCGCCCTCACGCCTTACCTGCCGAGTCGGCATTGAATGCTATCCAGCGGCAGCTGGCCTTCACGTGGTTCCCGCAGGACACAACGGAGCCAGCTCGGACATCCCCAATCCAGGCCTAGGATGGAGGGGAAAAAAGTCCATGTCAAGAGATGCCTCCGCTTTGGAGGGATAAGACACTTTGGTCAGAAGTGGGGAAGACGACCGAGCGGCGACGCAGGATTGCTAAACACACTCAGTCCCAACGGAGCTCCCTCGCCAAGGACCTGGTGCTACCTAGAGCCTGCCGACACCAGTGGAGCCGTGCTGAAGGCAACCACGGAGGAGCTGGACATCCCCTTCCCGGGGCTGGCGGCTCAGGGCCGCCTCTGCCGTTGCAGCTGGAGCTCAATGGGAACGGCGAGGGGGACTGCGAAAGCCCGGGGCAGCCGTCCTCCCAGCGCTGCCTCTGGCTGTGCGGCCGCCTTCTCTTGATCTCTCCCGCGGCGCTGAGAGTCCAGGAGACTTTGCGTTAAACTGGTGTTAGCGAACCGGGGAGGGCGACAAAGGCTCCCGGGCCACGAAACGCCAGCCACGCTGCCAGGCCGTGCCCGAACGAGGTGTCGGTGCAACACACGGACGCCTGCAGAAGAGCCCCTCGCGCGGACGCGCATCCAAGGAACTGCACTAGGATGCTCCAGGACCAACATCCCACTTTGCAGCTAGCTTCCGACCACCTCTGCGGGCGACCACAGCATGTGCAGGCCTGATGAGCCCTGCGTGGGTGACGTGGACGGGCTGCCTCAGGCGGCCCCCAGCCTGTGGGGCCAGGAGCTTCACGGCGCTCCCGGGGCTAAGTCCAACCCTGGAGCAAAGGCGACGGGGCCCTTCCCAGGTGCCACCACACCCAGGCGCCTGCTGGCGGCCACCAGTGTCACCCACAAGGGCATCAGCTGCCCGCAGCCGGGGACACCTCCGACCGGGGAGCCCCTCACGCAGACAGGTGCTGAGCACCCAGAAGGATCGGGACCCACGCGTCCTATCAGGGCCTGGCTTTTCCCGCAGCACTTTCTTCCCTCCTCACATCAGCCTTTTTGGTGGTGGACCTCTTAACCCTCCCCTGACCCAAGGGAGGCTCCTCTCCCTGCGCCCGGCAGCAGCGTGACGCCATGGTGGGGACAGGAGCGTGAGCAAACCCAGCCGCGCACCAGCGCCGAGCCAGACCGGGGTGCCGGGACGCCTCCGCCGGGAAGCTAAAGCGAAGGAGGGCGTTCCAGGCCGAGGGCGAGGAGATGAGCGTTTCACTGGAGGCATCCACGTTCTTCCCAAAGCCAGCAAGACCCAGACACCCGGCCTGACCCCTCCTCTTCTGGCCACATAGCTGACGCCAAACGGTACCGAGTACCGAATGGTGCTGAGCAGGGCACAGCCTCTGCGCTGAACCGATCCCCCCAAACCCGGGCAGCAACGTCCCTGCCACCCCCGCGGCCACAGCCAGAGCCGTTCCTCCCCCCGGGGATGGTCCCCAAGCCCAGCAGCAGCTTGGAGGTGCTTGAAGGTGCTCCCAGCCCCTCCAACCCGAGTCCATCTCCTTTCCCTCTGTGCTCCCAGAGGGATTTTGGGAATTTCTGGCCCCCTTTTGTCAGCAGAACTGGGGCGTCTCCTCACCTCCATTATCTAACCTGGAAGAGGAGGGGACTTTTGGTGGCTCCAGGGCTGTCAGAGGGCTTGCTTGCAAAAAGAGCCCCCCGGGGAAGGAGCAAAGCTGTCCCAGGGAAGGAGCTGCCCATCACAGAGGGAGTCAGCGCTGCCCTGGCACCACCGGTAACCAGACCGGCCTGCGCCGGGCTGCCCAACACGCGCTGCCTCTTCTCCACACGGGCCCGCGCCCCACGGGAGCTCCTGCCCCACATCGCGCCCGCCGCTCATCTCCCCGCCAGCGCCACCGTGCCTCGCTCACGCCGGAGCTGCTCCCCGCGGGCCACGGGCCATCCTGCTAACCGCGGTACCGGCACTGCACCGGCAGCACCGGCCTCCCGGGCCCGCTTCTGGCGCCGGCTCCTTCCTCGCTTCCCGGCTCCTGCTTGTCCTAGTTCGTCTCATCCCACATTTCCAGGAGCACGGCAGAGCAGAGGCAGCCACGGAGACGCGCAGCTGTGGGTGCCCAGCCTGGGGGGCAGCCGGAGGGCCGGGGCAGCCCCCGGGAAGGGCTCCGGGCGCTGGCAGCACTCCCTCGAGGTGCCCGCAGGGCTGGTCGCCCTCAGCCGCACGTGCCGCGCCTGAGCGAGGGTCGCTGCCCTCCGGCCGCGCGGAGGCCGGGCCGAGGCCGATGCCGGGCAGGGCGCGCGGGGGCCCCGGAGCGCTCGCGGCGTCGCGGCAGAGGAACTCGGCGCCGGCCGCAGGGCCCCGGCACGGCGCTTCCTCTTTGCGGTGCGGAAGCGTTTGTGCAAGCTCAACGCCTAACGCTCGCGGGCCTTCGCGTGCCCCGGCGCTGGCCACGCAGCCTGGCCGGGGAACGGGCGCAGGGCGGGCAGCACGAGGTCTCGCCGGTGCTGGTGCCGCCATCCTCCTGCCCCGGTGCGGCGCAGCCGAAGGCAGCGGGTCCCGCAGGGCCAGGCCGACCCGCGTGGGCTGACAGCCGCGACCCTATGGCAGGAGCAAAAGCAGCCAGGTCCCTGCCGTGACCGGGCTCGGCCACCCCCGGCGGGCAGCACGGGCCGGTGGCACGCGTGGGAAGGACGCGCCCAAACGCCCCGCGGGCTTCGCCGAGGCCACCCCGCCGCGCTGGGCACCGAGGGGGCTGAGAAGCGCCCAGGTGGGCGGGCTGCGGCGGGATGGCGGGGTGCCGAGGAGGGGCGGCCGGGGCGATGGGCGGCTCGCCAGCGCGGCCGGGCGCCCCGGGATCCGCGCCCCGCCGGGCCCCTGGCCCCCAGGGGCGGCGGGGCTGGCCCTGCCCGCCGGGAGCCCCTGCCCCGCACCCCGCGGGCGCCGCCGCGCTCACCTCCCTGCGGGGCAGCCTGGCCGCGGTGTGCCGGAACTTGGACGCCCTGAAGCGGTTCATGATGCCCCGGGACGCGACGGGACGGCACCGCCGTGCCGAGCCGAGCCGAGCCGAGCCGAGCAGCGCCGCTCCGGGGCCGCCCTCGAGCCCCGCCCGCCGCCTCAGCCCCGCCCCCGCCGCCTCAGCCCCGCCCCCGGACACGCCCCGCCCCGAGCGGCACCGCTTCGCGCCGCGCCCCGGGCTCCTGGCCCCGCCCCCGCCGCGCTGGACACGCCCCTCGTCCCCGCGGAGCCCCGCCCCCGGCCACTAGCCCCGCCCTCAGGGCCGCGCCCTGGCCGCGGGTGGCGCGGGGGCACCGGGAGGGCCGGGCCCCTCCGGCCCCGCACCGTGCTGTCACCGGGCGCCGCACGCAGCACCCTGCGTGGCACCGTGTCGCTGCCCCGCCTGGGCCGCAGGGCTCCCGGGCAGCCTGACCCTGGGGATGGCGCTCCTGGGCCCCCACGCAGCCCGGGCGGCCACTGAGTGTCCTGGGCCAGGGCCAGGCCAGCGGTGGCTGTCACCATGCTAACGGATGTGTCCTGCTGGGACGAGGGACACCATGGGCACAGACCAGAGCCCTCGTTCCCTCACGGGGGTGGGCGTCCTGCAAGGCGGGCAGCTCCCCGGGAGCCCATTTCTCCCCAGCGCTGCCCCAGCTATGGGCCCCCTTCTCCTCCCAGCTCCTCTTCCCAGCAGCCACCACGCTGGGAGCACTGGGATGTCTCCGACAGCAGCGCAGACCCTCCAGCTTTCGGGGCTGACTCCCAAGCAGCAGAGCTGGCTGCGAGCGAGGCCCGGGGTGACCATCTCCGGAGAATTTGGGCAGGGGCACAGATCCCCTTCCTTGGATCCGGCAGATTCACGTTTCATGGATTCCCATCTCTCTGGAGATGTCTCCTGTGCCCATCCCCTGCGAGGCTCACAGTTCACACGTCTCCAGCATGACCAAGTCTTCTCCCACCTGTATTTAATTCACACAGGGACACGGTGAAGCATTTGGCGATTTTAATGTCTTGAAGGCTTGCTGGATCGACAGCTGCCTACCCAAGTGAGCCTGAGCCGGTGATCCGAGGGCTAGAATGACCCTCTGCTGCCCAAATGTCTCGCTGGAGATGATGGCAGCTGTTCTTCCGCGCTCCGGGCAGATAAGATGGGGGAAACAGCAAGAGATTTTTGGTCCCATCAGCCCAGTATGCTTGTCCCCTCCCCGGACTTCCAGCCCGCAGTGAACAGAAACCTTTGTTTACAGACAGCTTCTGAGGAGGGGAACAGAACGGAGCGCTGGATCCTCGCCCGCTCACTGGGCAACTGCGCACGGAGGGCCATGCACCCCGCCTGCTTCTTCACTTCATTTTACTACTTGGGACCTTCTTTCTCCTTTTCTCTTTGTACCCTGATGCCCAGGTGCTCCCTCCCCTGACCACCCCCAGGAGACCGGAGGGCTGCAGGTGCTCGGGGCGCAGGGATTGCAGCCTCTGCACGTGCAGCGGAGTTGGCTGTGGTTTCCTCCTCGGCTGCAGCCCAAAGCGTGTTTCCCACAGCTCGGGGCCTTGCTGCCCAGGCTCCCGCGGCGCAGCTTTACACGGTGCGGCCCAGCCAGGGCTGTGGCACCAGCACACACGCAGCAACAGAAGACAGGATCTGACACATCCCCCCTCCCCGCCTGCTGCTCAGCCTTGCTTCCACGTCCTCCCACGCACCGCAGAGCCGAACCTCTCTGCTGAGGAGTATTTAAAGGCGCCAGCACCACTAACGAAGGCAAGAGCTAAATGTGCTTGGCATGAATTATCTGCTGTCTCCACAGACGTGCTCCCACCCTCAAACAGGTGCTATGCTAATTCTAGCTTCAGAAGAGCCTTCGGTTCTGCTCTTTGATGATCCACTGAGGCTGGAAAACAGTCAGAGCCCTTCAGGCTGTGCCTGGAGGGGAGCACAAGACCCCAAGTGTGTGCCCAGTCCCAGGAGCACTGAGCCAAGTCCCCCCCTCCAGGGGCAGCTGTGTCCCAGGGCCAACGTGGCCTAGCCACCCTGGAAGGGGGTGTCGGGTTTGGCCAGGCCCAAGCCTCTCACACTGACCCCGTGGGGACAACTCTTCCTGGTAATGGTCCCATCTGCCTCTCCCTCCCTCTGGCTGGTCTCTTCTCCCCAGTGCTGTGCCCTGCCCAGTGGGGCTCTCTGCCAGCAGGCTCCCCTCCACAGAAGTTACACCACCAACAGCCCAGGCCCAGCTCCCTCCATTGCACTTGCTTCAGCACTGGGACCTCCCCACTCGGGTCTAGTCCCACTTGCTGCTCCCAGTCTGCGGTCTCTGCTGGTCCCAGTGCTCTGCCCCCCTGCTGAGCCCATCACCCAAAGCACTCTGCCTGCTCTTGGAAAACTGGGAGGATAAAAGCGCTCTCCTTGCTTCCTGCTGTAGGCAGAGGTGTGTTTATTGCAGAGAAAGGCCCGCGGAGGGACCCTAGGGGTTCATGAGCCAAAGGAAAGCTGATGCTGCGAGTAACGCCTGCTCTTTGTCCAGCGGGCTGCACACGAGTGCCTTCGCCTTCAAGGGAAACCAAGGCCACCCGCAAGCCAGCAAGGTAGGGATGCAACACGTTCTGAGGGAACAGCCTGCTCCCGGCACACAGCAGGCCCCGGAGAGCAGGCGCCTCGGGGCGGGGGGGAGGCAGCCGCGCACCCTGCAAAGGCCTCACGTGCCTGCGCCGGCAGCGAGGCGGGACGGGACGGCGCCTCCCCCGACGGGCCCTGAAGGCCGCTGGGGCCCAGGGGCGGCCTCAGGCCACGGCCCCTCACGAAGGGGCTCGGCAGCGGCCGCCGCCGCGGGCCCGCACTGCCCGGCGACACCGCTGCAGGGCCACGCAGCCCCCCCTCACCGCCATAACGGCCGCGCCGGGCCCCGCCGCGCATGCGCAACAACAGCTGCCCGGCCCCGCCGCGCCGCGCGCACGCGCGCTGCCCCGCCCCTCACCGCGTCGAGCGCGGCCGGCGGCGCAGGCGCAGGGCGCCGCCTGGGGCCAAGATGGCGGCCGGGAGCTCCTCACGGTGGCTCGGCGCGGCTGCCGTCACCGCCGCGCGCAGCCGGCGGCCGGGCGACGGGCGGCTGCTGCTCGTGTGGCTCGCCCGGGGACTCAGCGTCGCGCCGCCCGCCGCCGCCTCGGCCCGCGCCGCCCGCCGCCTGCTGCCGCTGCGCGCCGGCCTCGGCGCCGCGGGTGAGCGCGGCCCGGGGGGCGCCGCGGTCTTACCGGGCGGGGGGGAGGGGGGCGAGGGGCGCCGCGGCCCCGTCCCCGGCCCCGTCCCCGGGTCCTGCCCCGTTCCCGGCCCGCACCTCCCCCGGCTCCCCGCCCCCGGCTCCTCGGCCGTGTCCCCGGCTCGTTGCCGGCCACGCACCCGCAGCCTGCCGGGCCCTCACGCCGTCCCTCTGCCCTCTCTCCTAGGGACGAGGCGCCTCCCCGCCGCGCCCGCCGCCTCCTTCCACACCAGCGCCGCAGCCCGCGCCAAGGAGGACTACTACCAGGTGCTGGGGGTGCCGCGCACCGCCACCCAGAAGGAGATCAAGAAGGCCTACTACCAGGCACGTCCCTGCGGCCGGCCGGCTGCCCCTGACAGCCCGGGGGCCTGGGGGGAGGCGACCCTGCGAGAGGCCTGTGTGCTGCCCCCGGCCCAGCTGAGCCCCACGGGGCCCTTGGGGCTGCGGGGGTGGAGGGAGGCTCGACGGAGAGGGCCCATAGCCAGGGAGAGCAGTCGTAGCTACCCGCAGCATCTTTGGTGCTGAAGAGACTTGAAAGCCTTATATCCTGGGAAACACTTCTTTTTTTCTTTTTTCCCTAAGGGATCTTTTGTTCCTAATATTCCTTTAAGTTCGTTGGAAAAAATACATATTTCCTCAGTTTGGACCCACTGGAGACAAACTCTGAAGTAGGGGTAGGAAAGCTAAACCCTTGTCTAGATTTGCGGATCTGTGCTCTGTGCTGTCATCTCTCAGGCGAGAGATATCATCTCTTTACATCAAGTCTCGGAACTACTCAGTGAATCATGTATCAGTCTACTAGGGACAGGTTTTTGGTTCCTTATATTGGGATGATACAGACAGTGAATGCTTTTAGTTCCCTAAAATATAGATGTTGAATACCAAGCTCTCTCATGTGTTTTTCCTGGCATGTGAGATATGCTAAAGCAAATTACTTCTGTCTCTAAGATTTAATTTTTTGTTGTTTAGCTGGCAAAGAAATACCATCCTGATACAAATAAGGATGACCCCAAAGCTAAAGAGAAGTTCTCTCAGCTGGCAGAGGCCTATGAGGTAATATACAGGGTTTATTATTGTGAAAAGGGGGAAAGACTGGAAGAATGCTTGGAGCAGATGGGGGGAAATATTTCTTCTCTCTGTGTGAATTTTCTATACAACTATGACTATTGTTTCATCTGTTGTATTTTAGCCTTGAGCAGTGCCTCTGCCCCAGTCATGCCTTTATTACCTCCAGGAAATTATTATTAACTCAAATATCTGATTTAGTTAAATGTGTTTTGACTTTTTTGGATTTGTGGTCTTTTTCAGTAATCACTGACTGGCATAGATGGGAAAGCTGATTACGGTGGTGGAATTACTGGTCCGCTTAAACAAACAAAAAAACCTGTCAGTAGTTAGTACATTTTTTGAGAAAAAGGTATATTACACTTTGCTTCCCACTCCTGTACCAGCTCCCGCTTCTTCCTGCTCTTCAGCTTCTTCAGAAGTCTTTTTGTGCTGGTTGCGACTCTAATAGGTTTTCAAATTTATTCCAGCACTCACTGCTAGCTTTCATGCAGTATATTAATGATCTAATATATAATGTAAGCTATTCTTGCTTATTATGAATTAGCAAAATCTTGTCATTTTCCCGATGACATGTGAGAGAGATGATGAAAGAAGAGGCTTTCTGATAATTCGGTTGATCGTGATGGCTGCGCCAGCCTCCCTCACATCATGAGGAAGGTTGGAGAACGGGCTTGTGCTGGTAACGCATGTAGCCTTGGATTCTCCTGAGAGACGTGACTATGCAGATACAGACTGTCCAGGCCTGGCCTTGTTGCCCCAGGCCTGTGCAGTGTCCTGATGGTATCGTTCTTTTACCTCAAAGGTATTAAGTGACGAAGTGAAGCGGAAACAATATGATGCTTACGGTACAGCTAGTTTTGATCCTGGTGCAGCAGGTGCTGGACGCCAGTACTGGAGCAGCGGGCCATCAATTGATCCAGAGGAGCTTTTCAGAAAAATCTTTGGAGAGTTTTCAGGATCCCCTTTTGGAGACTTTCAGAGTGTCTTTGACCAGCCGCAGGAGGTATGGATGAAATATGTTTATTTTCTGAGTACGTGAGATGAAAAACATAGAACTACATGGAACGCTAGTCTGTCACTCGCTGCTCTGGGTGTAAGCTTTATCTGGTGTGTTCTGACACTGGTTAATGCTGTCAAACTGTTTTCATCATTGTATAGGCTATAAGTTGATCTACATATGTCTGTTTTATACTTTAATGCTGAAAGCCACAGGATAACTTTTAACTGTAAAATAAGCCTTCCAGCTTTTGATTAGACTGTTGAATTGGCTTAACTTTGTAATGAAGCCTAAGTGTGAGAAAGAGGTTTTGTTTTTTCTTTGTACTGCAGCTAAATGCACTCTTAGGTATTTATACTCTTGATTTGTGCACTGTCTTCAGAAATATGTCTGGTATTCAGGACTTCTGGGTTTATTATAAGCAGAATATTCTGTTTTGTGGGAAGATACCCAGGAGGTAGTAGAAAATCTTTGCTGATTACTCTCCTTGCCAGGTAAAGAGTTTATTGAGGAAGAGCATGTGCTTTCACTGGCATTGAAAGACTTCACACTTACTGTTGCTGTTTTCTCATTAAATAAGGCCTATAGATGTAGTAATGTTTTCTTTCTTTTTTCTTAAGAGCAGAAAAATGATTTCTATTTTTACTGTCTTTTCTTCATTTCTACTTTTAAATGTCATTTCTGTTGCACAACTGCTCATCAGACTGGTGTAGTCATCTTTCTTGCGATGTTTGCTATCCTTTTGTACCCCTTTCTATTTAAGTGAGACAGATCATTGCTTCCTAAAATGAGACAGAACATGTGTGTATCCATCCATTTTTCTCCCACTCCATTACCTGGATATATTTTAAGCATTGTTTGATATTTGACGTAAAATGACTAAAGTCTGCTTAAGATCCCAGCACATATCAGTTGTAGATTGATGTTCATGTTTCCTATACAGTATATCATGGAATTGACGTTCACTCAAGCCGCAAAAGGTGTTAACAAGGAGATTGTGGTGAACATCAATGACTCCTGTCAGCGATGTGATGGTAAAGGGCATGAACCTGGTACCAAAGCGCAGCGGTGTCATTACTGCAATGGTACTGGCATGGTAAGTGCTTTTTAAGATACAGGTCTTCTGTGCTTTTTGTTGCTGGGGCAAGTGAGTGCTTTCCACATTGAAAAGCTTTTTCTATAATCATCAGCATATCTTGGGTGAAGCCAAGTTAATAGATGAGGACTTGATGTTAATACGTACTAGGAATATTTTCATTATTTTGAACACGTGTTCTGGACAACTAAAAACGATAGATCATCTGGTATCATATGCCCAATATACCATACCTGTAACAATTCTGAAATTCTTGGGCAGTAAATGGGATGCTTTGAAGGGGGGAGGGGAGGAGGAAGGTAATGACAGTGTAAGGACAGTCATGAAATAACAAGATGCATGTTACTTAACAGTAAGTAAAGAAATGATCGACCTTGAGGCTCTCAGTTTCCATGCATCAAAATGGATACTGAAAAACAGTCTGTGACCAGAATACCTTTCTGTGCAAAACAGGTGTAGTTGGCCCATGAAACCTTCAGGCTTTTCCTCATGTACTCCCATCTGACAGACGATTCTCCCATTCAGTCCACAGTTAGTCTCCGTGACTTTTTCTTGAACGCTGGCAATAATTCATGCAAGTGGGTTGTCTTTGGATTCTTCAAAATACAGATGCTTGTAGATCCATGTGAGACAGCTCTTTAAGGAGCTTCGTCCCCATTTGTGCATTAAATTCCTTTAATATCCTAGAGATGAAGAGCACTGTGTTTCCCTTCCCCTTGTCATGAGACACATGCTCGTGTAGTGATGGTTTTTAGTGGTAATAGAAATTGAATTTTCTGAAAATTCAAAAATTGAATAGGAACAAACCGAAAAATAATCCCTGTTTGACAGTGCTGTAATGCTACCTGAGGCTCTGGAGAAAGAATGTTGACTTTATGGGGAAACAGAAGGGGTAGGAGAAAAGCATGTTTTGGGGAAAGATGATTTGTCAGGGCTCCAGGGAACTTAACCAGGGGACAAACTTTTTTTCTTGCTTTGTGAATGTCCTGTTCTCTTCTAGTTATAAGCTGTATTTTAAAAGAGCTTGCTGACTGCTGTCTTTTCTGATAAATCTAGTTAGAGGAATTGGTTCAAACAATGCTTTCTTTACTGTTTCGAATTTCTTAATGTATCTTTTAATTCTATTTCAAAGTAATTAAAACATAGGTGTTGAAATGGAGTTCTACAATCAGCCTCCTTTATACTCATAACACTGAGACTAGGTAAAATAACTGGAACAAGGCCACAGATATGCTTGGTTCCAATCTTTGCAGAGTCTTGGAGCTTAAGTTTTAAATCTAAAGATGTATACACAGTCCCACAAATGTAGGCTGGAAGGAGACTTCAGAAGATAATGTACAATAAGGCATGATCTTCATTGCTCTTGGACTGGTATTAGATTCTGAAAGTGTCATCCTCCGAACAGCTGAGTTCTAAGTGAAGGCTCTCCATTTAAGCTGCATGAGTGAAATAAACTTTCTGAGCTTCACCCGCTGTTAGAGGAGACAGAATTACATACTGAAGAATGTTTTTTTTAACAAAGCATGAAGTTCATGATAAAATGGGTAATGTATGAGTGTTAGAGATTAGAGTCAGGTTAGAGGGACTGGCACTGCCCAATGCTTGGACATGTGATAGAAATCGTAGGCAGATGTAGTGTGAGAGGATAGCATCTGTTCCAGCCTCTTCTAAGCACCATTCTCATAGGATTTTCTGAGCCAGTTTTCTGCTCCAGTACTTACTAAAAGATATCATTATCCTTGAACCCTGTCATGCCGTGTGTGCAATTAGAAGGACTCACATGTGCTGGGCTGCTGCCAGGGGTCTTGTGGAAGTGAAGACACAAGTAGCTGCCTGATACCAAATGTTTATACAATCTGGGTTTTCTTCACTAGGAAACGATAAATACAGGCCCTTTTGTGATGCGATCTACATGCAGACGATGTGGTGGTCGTGGTTCCATCGTAACAACACCGTGTGTGGTATGTCGAGGAACAGGACAAACCAAACAGAAGAAGACAGTGGTGGTTCCTGTGCCAGCTGGTTAGTGTTGTATTTGTGTGCTCCTATCTGTTAAAGTGGCTATAGTTATTTCTGCTAAGCTAACTTGCCTCTAGAGCATGGCTGCTCCCTGACAAATGTCTGAGCAACATAAAGAAGCTTTGTTGCAGAGAAATTATCTTAAGAACAAAGAGGATTGATAGCTTGGGAATTGAAAGGATTAGTAATAAGATGCGCTTTCTGATGATGGTTTCATATCTGGTAGATAAAAATATTTGCCCTTCTTGAGAAGAGGTTTTGGATTTCGCATGGATTCTTCTAGGCAGGTGTTGAAGAGTGGAACTCTCAAAAAGTCTCGTTGACTTGACTTTTTCATTGATCCTTAAGGAAAGTTGGAGGGGAAATCCTGAAAGCCTTAATTTGGCTCGCAGAGAGTGTGTTGCTTGCCTTTCTCAGCAAAGAAGATAATACAGGTAGTGGGGCTGAAAATTTGCTTCTTCAAGACCATCCTGGGTGAGCAACATGTAATCTTCCTGTAGCTTGTGGAGGCTGTCCAGCGTTCCTTAGTTCCCAAAAGAATTCGGTAGGGATTGAAGTAATGAGTGAGCCTGTGTAGGGGTGCTCATCTGCCTGGCACCTTAGTGATCAGATCTGAGCTATGAACGTGTGCTGACACCTCCTTCCTTTGGCCGCAGCTCCTGGGCTCCTGTGGAGAGTGTTACTGTGCTTCCTACTGGTAGGTCTTGTGGCTTGTGCTCCTGGAGGTGCGGGTGCTGCTGTGGTGGCAGGCTTTTGGGGATGGCAAGAGGTCTGAACAGAAAGGCTGTAGGTATTTAAGTAATATATGGAGTATAATACCAGGTAAAATAGGGTAACATTTCCTGTTTTGTTTTGTTTTGTTTTGTTTTTTCCTCTAACTGCAGGTGTTGAGGATGGGCAGACAGTTCGAATGCCTGTGGGAAAGAAAGAAATTTTCATTACATTCAGGGTATGTATCATTATATGTCGTAAGCTGCTTATATTATTTAAGTTGGTTGCTTGTTCCCTTCACAACTGCCTGGGAAGTCTGACTGGGGAACAGGAGGGGAAAGAGCAAGTGATCCTTTGAAACAGCTGAAGTAATACGATCCACATGAACTTTCTGAGATAGCAGAAGATTTGTATTGTAACAAATGGTGGAATGTTAAGTCTGTTCATAAAGAATCGGACTGCGTGTTCTGGGATGAAGGCTTTAGGGTAATATGCATCAAAATACAGAGAGGGTTCTTGATGCCTTCCATCTTTGAACTGGAGACTCGAGGAGCTGTCTGCCTGCACAGATGTGAGTACTGAGCAGAGCTGCAGGAATGCACTTAAGAGCTCACTGGCAAAATGTCAGTCATTAGGGGAGGGAGTTGCTGAGATAGGAAGCAGACATCCTCCTAAGCCTCTAGCTAATTAAGGTTATGTCAATATCTGTCTTTTTCTAAATGACTAAATATTAACTTAGACTTTTTAGCCGTGCAGTTTGTGGATAGTAAAGGGTCTGACTACAGCCTTCTGGTATGTCTTCTTCTGAGAACTTTGAAAGCAGTTTACAATGAGAACTTCATGTTGTTGTGCTCACTACTCTTTGGAACTGCTTGCCTTTTAGGTTCAAAAAAGTTCCGTGTTCAGAAGAAATGGAGCAGACATCCATTCGGACCTCCCTATTTCAATAGCACAGGCTGTTCTGGGAGGTACAGCCAGATGTCAAGGCTTATATGAGACAATCAATATCACGGTAAGTTCTATTATGTAGAAGAGCTGTGGCGTAACGTAATGTAGGACAACAAAAACTCCTCCTTTGCTAGAAAGACGGTGCATATCTCCTGAGTCTGCTAGTATCAAGTTTCACACCTCTTCAGTATTGACTGTCAGGTAATTTGTGACCTGTTTGGTCACATGTCCTTTCATATCACCGTGTAGTGACAGGGAAAGGAAGGGCTGTGTGGATTGCTGGACAAATAAAGCACTGCTAAAAATGGCAGGCTGCTGAGTGCTGGGAAAACCTGCTGGATGATTTTTTTAATACTGTCTCATATGTAAGATCCTTCAAAAGCTTTTTCATCATTACTGACAGCCTCTGAATGTGTCCAATGCATGAACATACCAGATTACCCCATCTTATTTTGAAGCCTGTTATAGAAAGATATTTTAAGCATTTCTACAGTAATTAAAATAATAAACTTGACTCTCTGTGTTCCTAGATACCCCCTGGTATTCAGCCAGACCAGAGAATTCGAATGAGTGGGAAAGGCATTCCCAAAGTTAACAGTTACGGCTATGGAGACCACTACATTCACATAAAGATAAAAGTTCCTCAGTAAGTAGATGTAATACAAGTTTCTGTGAAATCTTGAACTCCTTGCAGGAAAAGTTCAGAGAAATTTTATGAAAATGCTTCTTTGCTTTATCTGTGCCCAGTGTTCCTCGGACAGATGCCAGTTCATTGATTTTCCCCCTCCCTCCCCCCCCCCACTGCTTTTTATTCGCATGTGAGGTAAACGTCTTTTTTTGTTGTTTAAAAAAAAAAAAAAAGCACAATTTGGGAAGCCAGCTGTAAGAATACTAAACCCTGGAACTATGTAAGTAGTTCTGCACCTGCAGATTTGCCTTGCTATCTGCTGATTCTGTCCAGATGTCAGCTACACTGAACTGTTCCAGCCTGTAACACTCCTGTGCTTTTATACCTGCAACTTAAAGGAACCAAAGTCATTTGGAGTTGCTCTTCAGACTGCTTGCTGAACCTCTGCACCACTGGTGAAAGAAACTTTATAGCTTGTGTTGCTGCACTCAGTTGGGGAGTTCATTTCCTGAGCTCTCCTTGCCAGATGTGTGTTTTGCTGGGGCTCCACAGTTCTCAACACTTCAGAATACTTTTTTTTACTGCAGTTGGTGAAATGCAGTGGGTCATATCACTCCTCTTCCACTAGGGCTTATTCTTTATAGAGTGCTCATTTTAAGAGCACCACAGGGATTCTCAGTGTATTTCAGATGTATTAATCTTGTATTTCCAGTAGCTGCCTCTTGTGTGTGCTGCCAGATTAGGGAAGCTTATAGATAACATCTTTCCCTAAAGACAGCAGTAACCAACAATCTGTGTACTGACCTGCAGAAGGCTGACGGATCGGCAGAGAGCTTTAATGATGAGCTATGCCGAGGACGAGGCAGATGTGGAAGGCACAGTGAATGGAGTCACAAATACATCATCAGGTAAGCAGTGGGAATTAGTGCTCCTTTCTCATGGAGGTGGTGCGGGAATGCAGAAGGCTTCCTGAGGATTCAAGGGGAGGAAGGCGAGCCAAGGTGACCTTCAAACAGGATGTCAACACAAACTGCTGAGTATATTATTTTAAGAGGTGATTTTACTGGTGTGATATTAATAGGCTGTAGCATAAAGCAGGGAAATAGCCTCTTTGGAGAAAGCATTACTCCAATATTACTGGGTAAATCTGTGCATGAACGGAGAGCAGGGTACCATTACCTTTAAGATACCCCAGAGCCGTGACAGGTTCTGGTGAATCTTGCTGTGGTTATGAATGCCTTTAGCTGCTGGCTTTTATCCCTGTGCCAGAAGTAACTTGTTTTAGTAGCAGAGGTAGAAAAAGCAAATATGCTTCAACTCAGTTCTCTGTGCGAGCTAATCCATTCTCAGCACTCACTCCTGACCTCAGCAGGAATGTTTCTTAATTCTGACCCCCACAGGAACAGTCACTTTCAGCACAGGAATGTCATGGACATCTGCCAGTAATATCCTGAACAACTGCAGTGAGATTCAGTGGGGAACTTCTCTGAAAACCTTTAGTGTTCTCTGCCGTTTGTCACTAGCTCTGAAAACCCATAATAGCTGTTTGGGATTGAAGATGCCCGTGGTGCTCCTGGCGTTTGGGTTCTAAATTACTCCTTAAAAGTGGAATGGAAATACTGCTGTCAGCATCGCTCTAAGCTCTATTCAGTGCATATAGGAGAGTCTTGGACAGAAATATTAGTTGGTGCTGGATGTTGGCTCCTGTCAGTATAGAGCATTGAGCACAGTGGAGGGACTGAAGTTAGTAGAAGCTTTGTAAAGCTGCACTTTCAGCTCCAGATTAAAATTTTTGTTGCAGCTAAAAAAAATGTGTACTTTTAGGTTTAACCAGTGAGGTATCTGGCATGAATAAGAGCTAAAGGCATAAAATATATGGTAGAACATTAAGGCAAGAGCTTTGTCTTTTGCTACTAAAGAATGTTTTTTTTATTTGCTCATATTGGAACAAAGAATTTCTTAAAGTATGTTAGGTTGTGATTTATTTTTATGTTAGAAACCTATAAGGGAACTTAAGATTGTATACAGCTAAGCAAAGGTGAGAGTCTGGGAATTCAAGTCCTCTCTATTTCACATTACAAATCCTGAGGAATATAGGTTGATGCAGGAAAGTTCAGTATATTGGAAAGCTGTGTGCTATACGTTTACCAGCATTATGTTCCATAGGACTTTCATAATACTGAAGTTAATGGGATTGTCTTCTCCACTGTAGGTGAGCATTAAGGGTGAATCTTGGGGGAAAGGGGAGAGATCTCTAAGCACAAATCTTTCATCACAGCTTTTTAAAGAAGTTTATGTACCAAAGGGGAAAAATGCAGTATAGATTTGATTTTAAGACACAAAATTGATGGATTTTACCATAATTACTCAACAAGGTGGATTAAAAACAATACTAGTAGCTTACAGTATAGAGACAGCTGGTTGTTGAGTGTGGAAGCTAGTTCTGGGAAGCAGAACATACCCTGAGCAGAGGTGTGTTTTGCCACAGGCTGCAGTATTTCACACCACTGCATCAGTCTGAACTTGGGAGTCGGGTGTGGGAGGAAAGGGAGGACTGGACTTTGTTTTCTCTGTGTGCAACGAAAGCTTGAGGAGGATTTGACAATTTTGTTATTGATGATTTTAGTGTAGAAAAAGCAAAAAGGTCTCTTCTGTTCTTGCTGTAGCCACTTCTCAGAGGGACAGAAAACTTCTCGGGGTTTGTCTATATAGGAAAATTAGCTGGTTGATGCCTGCTAAAATTCCCTATGTGGGTAAACACTTGTTCTGAGATACTTGTGGCCTTTTTCATTCTAGCCTGAAACTTTCTAAGCAACATAAACTAATCAGAGATGTTTCTTATGGGAATCTGTGGGGAGACGTTTTGGGACGCATAGCTTAAACTCACACCGTAGTGTATCCTGGTGTAACTTTCTTGCCTGCCCAAGCCCTGGATTAGTAAAAAACTGGTAATAACAGAGCTTGAACAGCTAGCTGCTAAATGCCTGACAAGAGGATGTTGCATTTGTCCTTAAAGTTCAATTTATGCCTTGATGCTGTTTGTCCAAGTATTGAATGAGAAATGCATGAGCTGAGTCCCCAGTCTGATTTCACACGCCTTTGTTCTAAACGGCCACGATACAGACAATGAAAGGGCAAGACAGATTGTTCCAGAGGCCACCAATAGTCTTTTCTTCCATAAAGTCATTGCTGTCTGTGGTTAAGCTGGTTGTTTGCTTTTAGTGGCAGTCTCTAAATTCCAAATGCTTGTGTTCAGAGTTTTTTGGGGTCCCTGCCTTTATTGTACAAAGCCAGAGTTCCCTCGGTCAGCTGGAGGGCTTAAGAGAGGGGAAGGGAACAGTCTTACCCAGGCTAATGTTCTTTTCTTCCACTTCTGGGGTCTGGGCTCTGCATTGCTCTCATTCCAGGAGGCCCTAGTAGTGTGGCTCGGTGACAGCCCACTGGCACACGAGGCACAGGAGATGCCTGTACACGAGGATGCTGGCAAAACCAGCTGCCTTCAAACTGTACCAGCCTCCATTCCGAGTCTGAAATAACCCTGTCGCTTTGCCTAGGGTGCTGACTGCTGGTGGGAGATGTAGCTGGGGTGGTTTGAGGAACGTATCTGATGGCAGCCCTTTGCTGTTTGTGTCCAGGTGGCAGGGCCACGGCTAGCACTGAAGCAGGTGATAGGCCTGAGGCTGAGGAGAACAAGGAGGGATTCCTTACCAAACTTAAGAAAATGTTTAGCTCCTGATATCCCATCTGAGGTAGGAAGCCTCTTGTGTTTTATTGTTGTTTTTCCCTCACACTAAGCAGAACTTGCATTTCTTCTTGGGCACTAGAAGAAGCAAAAACACAGCACTGCTTCTCTCTTAGCCTCAGGCCTTCCAGCCATGAGTATGAAAAGCCCTAGCTGTTCTATGTTACCTGGAGCAAAAAATCCACAGACTAAGTTGCACTGTTGCTGCTACAGAAAGAGAAATGCTGGGTACATCTTCCAGGAGCCGGCTAGCCCTTCACTCTTAACCCCTGACTGTACCCGATTCAAAGCAGGGAGCTTGCTCCCATTAGCTAGTGAAGCTGCCACTGCAGAGCAGCCTGGAATGCTGCCTGGCAAAGCAGGGGCTTGCTGGGAGGCCCAGACGGGCCTGCAGAGTCTCTGGTGCTTTTATGCTCAGGCTAGGCTTGCCCTACCTTGGGTTTGCAGTGCCAGCAACTGCCAGGAAGGAATTTCTTTGTTGTAAAGCATAACAAAGCCCATGGCGCACAAATTGAGCGCAGCGTCGTAACTGTGGGATGCAGGTGCCATTTAGTCAGCGTTGAGCTGCTGTGAGGGAGCACTGCAGACTTGAAATTACCTCTTCAGCCATGACAGGCTGTGGTGTCTTGGATTCCAGGGGCTCAGCTTCCTGTCACTTTAGGCATGAATAAGATGCTTCAAACTTGTCAGTTCTCTGTGGCAAACAAAGTGTGATTTGAAGTCAGATGGGGAGGTGCTCTCTAACTCCTGCACTTGCAAAACAGTCTGCAGGGGCTGTGTGCCTTAAGCCAATTCATTCAGAAGTGTTGAGCATTTCCCTTACTTCAACTGCAGGGAAACGTTCTACTGGAAACTAAGAGCCAGCAGCTGCATATCATCTTTGCAGTCGGGGATGAATCTTTCTGGCAGCGGGCTCTGGAGAGCAAAGGATGTTGATCACAGCACCATGAGAATCCCAGCTGGAGAGGCCACAAACCACTGAGGCACCAACAACCATCGTGACATGATCAACTGCTGTCCTAGGAAATGGTAACAAAGGAAAATGCTGTCTTTGCAGTAACGGCACAGACATCTCTCAAGGTTGCTTCACAGTTTCTACTGCTACTGGAAGTTCACTTAGATTCCTCTAGTCCTACTGGTAAAAATTAAAGTTGAGATATTAATTAGAATCCGAAACAGTGAGAATCTAAAATAAAAGCTGTCCTTCCAGCCCAGTGGAGTAGCTTGCTGTATGGAGTCTGAGATGACCGCTTTCACTCGGGTGCCCTTCTGAGTGCTAGACGTGTGGTGAGCTTATTACTGCTTATCTTCTCCTAGGAGACTTGGTGCATCAGTGACTTTTGACCCTGTCTTCATGACAATCTCCCCTGCCCTTCTAGCTGTCTCATACATTTCTTAGAGTGGGCTGTCTCCCTTCCGCCGAGACGTGTCAACGCACAGTTGCCATGGGTTCATCAGCAGATCTGGGGTTTCCTAGTCCTGCTGATTTCCTGCACAAAGAGCAGTGATGGAATCTGCACTTTGCCTCAGGTTTCCCTTCCCCCCAAAGTTAACTGAAGTTACAACACAAATGCTGTTGCTTCGAAGCTGGTAAAAGTTTCACACCAGCTCTTTGAAAAACCTTTATGGCTGCAGCGTTCAATTGTGCTACATTACCACCAAGCCCTTTTCCAGTTTGGGGCAAAGTTTTTTATTATGTTGGCAACACAATGTAAATGATTGGTCTAAGAATCATTGTCTTATTGTACCTACATGTGTGAGAACACAAGTGAAGTGGTTCACTCTTTCTCCATGGAGTCGAGCTCTTGCAGTGAGTATTTTCATGGTTACTGTGGCCAGCTGTTATTAGTTATAACTTGCAGGTACCATCAAGCCCACCCACTAATTGACCAGTTAAACAAGGACATGCCATAGTCTTGCCCTTCTTAATTTGCTGAAATAAAGCACGCGTTGCCTCCTGATTAAACTATCTGTAAAGTGAATCTGTATCCATGTAAATAAGATTGACTTCATAAAGATATTTAACACCTTCTCTGCCTTACTGCCTCATCTACTGTTCCAGACTCCTGACTGCACTGGTTTGGCTCTAACTCGCTTCCTTTCCTCAGCAACATGGGCAAGGAATGAAGGTCTTATCTAGATGAGAGGATACCTTGTGGCCACAGGTGACTTTAAGTACAGGCATGGCTGCCATGTCCCTGGTCTCTCATGTAAGCAGAGCCTTAAGGGTACTGTCAATAAGCCAATGTGGGAGAAGGTGCTTTTAACGGGTCTTAAATTCTGTGGTCCTTAAATCTTTCCTAGCAGAAGCTTGACAGGAGTTTAACAAACAGGGGCAATGACTGCAGACAGTCTGGGAGCCAGAAGGCCAGGCTGTGGCTGCTGAGAGCTGCTGGGCTTGAGGAATTAGGCTCTTGGCTGACACAACACAGAAGTCACAGCACCGTGCATTTAGTCGTTGAGGATGGTGCTGAGGGCACTGCCACTAATGCGGTACGTGGTGTCTCTCAGCACATGCTGCACTGCTTACCCCTGGGGTCCCTCCCTGGACCAAGCTCATGCCCCAGTTAGGAGCCAGCTTCTGGCCTGCTGTGGGTATCTGGACTGGCTGCAGGGAAGGTGCTGTATCCTCAGCACCGTCCAGAAAAGAGGGCACTCCTGGGAAAACCAGACACAACCCTATGGAAGTGAAAACACCCCAGCATCACTAAACACTGCCTTGAACAAGTTGTGCAAGGCAGCACTTCTACTGCCTGCAGCTGCACCAGGAACAGCCTTTCCTCCTACTCTAAATACACTGGCCTAAAGTAGTCTCCAGTAAATGGAGTAGTTAAAGTCACGTGCATGTAGCAAAGCTCTTCCCACCTCTCACATCAGCACACTGCTCCCACACTTGCTTCTGTACGGTCAGACTTCCAGCAGGGCACTGGTGAAAACACAGTGCAGCTCACCTTAGTCAGCACCTGATACCTGCTGCATGAGCCTGGGTGGAAGAAGAGGGAAGCGACAGTCAGAACACAGCTTTGTTGTCTGCCAGCCACTGATGGAAGGTGCAGGCCCTGGGGTTGAGTTTGAGGGTCAGCTCCATGCTGTGGGCTGGCTTCAGGGCATAGCAGCAGAACACGTTGGCCAAATTCCTTGGCTCCAGGGAAGCCATTTCTCATACTCCTGAGGTCTGTGAGAAGAATTAGAAGAAAATATCTTCACAGGGCTGGGGTATTTCACAGGTGACCCTCCATCCCCACTTAAACCATGCAAGGAAGGCGAACAGTAGCAGAGCAGTCTGCTAAGCTATCTCCACTGGTGAGGTGGGATCTGCCTTTCTTTTACTGCTGCTGCTCCACAAGTCATTTCAGTTGGGTTTGTATAAAAGAGGCAACAGCCCTGCAGTATGGAGACAGGGTGGAGAAAAGCCTTAGCCAGAGCACACTGGTGGGAGGCTGGATGAAGACCCTAGTCCACCCCTCCTCCAAGGCCAGCATGTAAAGGGGCAGGGGGGGGAGGTGGCAATGGTGGTTGTGGGGAAATCCTTCACACAACACAAGCCCTCAGGAGCTTGTTCTGGATCTGACCCGATGCAGCAAGCAGCAAAGGCCCAGTCTGCAGCCTTGCTAACGACCACCTGGACCCTGGGTCTTCTTGGAGACCTCAGGCTTCAGGTACTGCTTCGTGTCCACACCAAGCATGGTGTTCCCCGGGTGCGCCTGCGCACACCAAGAGCAGGAGCTGTCTCAGCAACGCAACACCTACAAGGTGATTTTTTGCTCCCAGCACTCTCATGGTGAGCTTGCTTGTGCTGAGCCCAATCACCTGGCCTAGGTACACCTCTGGGGACTTCAGCAGGCCAAGCACAACCAGCCCCAGGTCCTCTGCTGCCATCCCGTCCATGGGGGTGTCCCCCACAGGCAGCACTGCAAGGGAGAGAGATCAAACCCACTCAGCTTTCCACAGCACGGCCCTGCTGGAGAGAGGCCAGTTCCCAGGAGATACGGCTGGAGTATTTGGCACTTGGCCTCTGAATGGGTGGTCAGGAAGAGCCAAGAGTGCTACTCCGGCCCAGCAACCCATGAGGGCACTCGCAGGACTGAGCTGCGAGATGGTGGCCTTCACTGCCCAACCAGCATCATGACTCACCTTGATCTGCAACCCCACCTGTGAGCACCCCAATTCCAGGGATATAGGGTATGAAATGACACTCTGGGATCTGTACGGCAGCTGCCAGCACCAGAAACAAGACTGGGACCTCACTTATTTCCTACAGGCAACCAAACAGGTCTGGAGGACCACGATGCAGCCACAACCCTCCGCAGTCAGGCTGCCACAGGCCTCTCCTCGCCATCGGTCTGCACTGCTGCCAGGGCAACCCTGCCGCCCTGGTGCCAACCTGCACCAGTGGTACGACCATCCCAGCAAACCAGCAGCAAAGACGCCATGGCACAGGCCAGCGCTCAGACTTGCAGCCCAGATTTTTAGCTGTCAAGCATGACGCGACCGCTCTCTCGGGCAAAACCCCCCAGGCAGTTCCCATGGCAGCAAAGAGGAGCACCAGGGCTGCCGCCAGGCTTCCCAGCACCGCGTAGGAGCTCATGAAGGGGATGGTTGCTCCACCCCTCAGTGAGCCTGTGCGCAGAGGGACAGAGCCCTGGTGAGTGAAAGGTGCCATCTCCCCTAGGCTGTAGGCATCTCCCGGGAGCTCTGCTTACCCCATCGCACATTTGAAGGATCATAAACCCTCCAGCTTTGCTCCCAGCTGCTCCACCAAGCACAGAAACAGCCGCTCCTAAAGATGTGCTATGGATAACACCTCCACCCTGACAGATCTTTGCTCACTGCTGTCTAGACTTGTCAGCGTTCCACCTTGTGAAGCCACCACGCTGTCCGGGGGTGAAGTCCTACCCCCTGGGGAAGGCCCCGGGGTCTGTGGACCAAGGCCCCACGGGCAGGGAAGCGCAGCCAGCCAGCGCCCTGGCTCAGCCCGGAAAGCCCCCGCGGAGCAGAGCCGTCCCCCTCCTGCGGCCCAGACTCGCGGGCAGCTCCCTCAGCGGTGCTCCGAGGTTAGCGACCCCCGGCACCAGATCCCGGGGCCATTTGACTTACGGGGCAAACAGGGATGGAGCTTCTGGCGCCGCAGGAACAGGGCCCGGTCTGCTCGCAAAGCCCCGGGCTCCTTCCGCGCCGGACCCTCGAGGCACCAGGGCTGGCGAGGCTGCGCGAGAGCTACGGCAGGGCGCCCCGAGGCCCGGCCCGGCCCCGCGCCGCCGCCCCGCTCCCACCCGCGCCGCCTCCCGCTGCCGCTCCGCGAGCGCCCGGCCCGGCCCGGCCCGCACCGCACCGCGGGGCTCCCCGCGGCCGCCGGCAGAGCCCAGCCCGGCCCCGCCGCACCTGCGCGGGCGGCCCGGCCGAGGGCGAGGCCCGACAGCGCCGGGGAACCGGGGCGCTCGCCCCGCTACCGACCGCAGCCCGGGGACCGCCCTCGGCTCCGGCCCCGGCCCCGGCCCCGCGCGGGGAGCCACGACCCCCCTGCAGGGGAGCGGGGAGACCGGGCTCGGCCCCGCCCCGCCCCAGAAGGCCCCGCCCCTCCCGGAGGCCCCTCCCCTCCCCGTGGCGGCTGCCGCTTGGCCCGGCGGGCGGCTCGTCCCGCTCCCGGAGCTCTGCAGCGGCACCGGCGCCGCGTGGCCCGGCGCAGCAGCCCTGGGTGCGCACCCGGCGCCGCGTTCCCTCCCCAGCGCCGGTCACCGGAGAGCTGCCTCTCGTTCCTTGCCCTCCCCTCCTCTAGCCCGCGGCCCGCGCCGAGCGCCGCTGCTCGGGGACCTGCGGTTTCCTGCAGCCCGCGCGGCCTCATGGCGCCGTCCGGGCCAGCTCTGCGAGAGCGGCCGCAGCTGCGCCGTCCTCCTCCACTTCAGTTCTTACACCGTGCAGGGAGCAGCTGTACCAGCCTGCCGGGAAGCAGTTAGGAACTACAACCATTCCAGGAGGCGTACTAAACTTTGCAAATCCACACACTTGGGAATCAGGCCAGCTGGCAGGTCCCGCTGCGCGGGCCAGTGCAGGAAGCCTGACGCGAGGCTTCCGCCCCAATCCTGCAGCTTCCCGGGGCAGCAGAGCGGACGCAGCAAGCCGGGGAGGGCTGTCCTGCCTGCGCTTCGATCCGCTAACCGCTGGGGAACTTACCGCCTCGCCAGGTGACGTCCTCCACCTCATCTGAGCGCTACCCAGCCCTACGTCGCTGCCACGCTGCCCGGTTCGGTTCAGTCCCCGCGTCCCGCTCTCCTCCCGTCCCTTCCCGAGCGGCTCTCCAGGAGCATCCATCCCCTAGGAGCACCGCCTGCCCAGGAACCCCCTTCGCCAAACCACCCAGACCGGTCAGGAAGGGCTGGTTCAGCTCTGGCCTTCTCCCAACCATCCCACCAGCCTCTGCGCCATTCGCAAGCTTCACCGGAAGATTAAAGATGCTGCCTAGCTCTGTACTTAATGAACGTGTCAAATTCATCCTGCTGGAAACTTGAGATGTCGACGCTGGCAAGCACAGCGGGTAATTAGCTTCTGAATTGAATAAATGGCCCACAAAAATGTGTGAGGGACAGATCCTATACCTTTGCAAATAAATAATTCAGATGCATTAATTAACATAAATGAATAATTTAGGAAGTGGGATAAGGAGGTGGGTGTGTGGCCCGGACGGGGGCTTGCGCGCAGACCCTATTTTTGGTGTGAGGTATCTTTAGCCACAGCTTACAGGGACGGTGACAGCTGATGTGAATTCCCAGATGCCATCTCCGCTTCAAACTAGCCTCCTGATACAGTCAGAAATTACTAATAGATCTCATACTTGCCGAGAGAAGAGATGTTAACCCCTTACCAAGCACATCCCGGGACCAGCAGAGCGTGGGGTCTGTGCCCCCGGGATGGGTGCCCCTGGAGCAGGGGCTGGAGGGCTGAGCTCCTGCTTTCACCCAGGCTTCCTCACCTGACGCAGCTCACCGCACCCCGACCGGCCGGCCCTGAGCCCTGCCAGCACTCGTGTCCGCTCACCAATTTCAGCCGGACTTGGTGGAGGGCAAAAGATCCCGGACCAGCCGCGCGGTGGCAGGAACGGCTGCAGGGACACCGGTGGCTCCGGCGGGCCAGCAGCCCATGCCACCCACGCAGATGACCCATGCGTGGCGCCTCGCCGAGCCGGCCACAGCACGAGCTGCCTGTTCCCCGGGAACTCGGAGGGCAGGCCGGGACGCAGGCCGGGAGCGCTGGGTGCAGGCGCTGGAAATGCAGCGCAGAGAGGCGGCCGCAGGAGCCGAGCTTGGCGCAGGGCAGGAGAGCGGCTGCAGAAGAAACCTTCCTTCTGGCCGTGCTCAGGAAGGAAACACAAGGCAGCCGGCCTTGTGACCGTGCTTGATAACCATCTCCCGCGGCTGCAGACAGAGGCCCAGTGAGGAGGCAGAAGGCCGCTGCCTCCAAAGGGCATGACCTGCCCCTGGATGGGACACGTAGGAAGGAGATCAGGTCGAGGCTATCGCAACGCATAATCCCTGGTGACCCTAAGTGCTGCCATGGAACAAATGCACGTGAGAAGTAACAGAGGGACGACCCTGTCCTGGCCACAGCCCTAAAACTTCGTCCATCTCTGGAACTGATCTTCTTAAGCCCTGGATCGTCTCAAGCTCTGGATCTTCTCTAAATGAGAGAAGATTGATGGACATTGTTTCTGCTACTGTATTTTTGTACGCTAGGACTGTTTTTGTACTCTAGGACTAAAAGGATTTCTGTGCTGAACTGCCAGGGCTACCGCTTACCAAGCAAAAGGAAAAAATTTCTCCTGGTCCCACAGGAAAGTGTCTTCACAGGGGACTTCTACTAGGATTGCAGGTCAGCACAGCGAGGAAAATCAGCATGGCACTTGGGTACCTGCTAAACAGGAGCTGTGACCCTCAGGGATTGCATCAGTCAGTAGCTAAAAGAAATTATCCAAAATTCAAAGCCTCTCAGCAGTTTCAGGTCAAGTTTGTGAACAGGGCTGAAATACCTCTGACAGGCACTGAGCTCTGAGCTGGACATGTTCTGTTTTTACATCCACACCTAAAGAAGTACCCGGGACAGGAACAAGTTGCTCAGTTGAAAGCTGTGTCTTTCAAGGGTTCATGTTAGTCCATTGCTTAGGATGAAGACTCTGCTCAGGGAGATAACTGAGATTAGATGGGAGCTGCAATTCTGCAGGAAATGGCTAAGACTAGAAATTGTTTTCTGCACCCAGGAGTAGGTTTATTCAGTACAGAACACATCCTGAGTGCTGTTTTATGTACATTACGGAATATATTACACAAACCAAAAATGCATTATGGGATCAGATAATCCATAAAACATTGTGGCAAAAATGATAGTAGTTGAAAAAAATATTCTCCTTTTTCCAGGACCTAGGGCTTGGCAAGGCTAGAGCTTGGCTAATGTATGGCCTCTTCAGTACAGGTGTGCAATTAGCCATTCAGATGCAGCTTAATTACAGCTACCTGCGAGATACAAACTGATCCCACCAGGGCAGTTATCATAACAGGATGCGCTATTTTTGTTTGTTTTGATTGCAGATTTTTGCTTACTCCGACCACTCCCAAGCCACCCCTGGCAGGGGCAGCTTGCGGCCCAAGAAAACCCCCCACCTTGCCACGTAATTATCCCATCATTTCGATGCAATGCACTTCCCTCCCTTTCCTGGACACTGACTTCCACACCTGGATCCAAGGAAAGCAGCTTTGCCTTTGGTCACGGCGCAGAAGTCCCCTTCCACTCTGCCCACTCACCCAGTACGAACATCGTGGGGAACTGTCAGTTCAGCGTCTCAGAAGCAATAGGATTTGTCTAAATGCCAGCAAAACATAGAGTATTTGCAAGTTAGGGTTTTGTACAGCAAAGCAGAATGAACCGAAATAGAAAAAAAAAACTGATCAAAATCACTTACCTGAACTGGGAGAAGAGGCATTCACGGCAGTCCCCCTCCTGCAGACTGTTTCTAGCAAGCCCAGCGATGCGGGGCTGTGGGAACGAGCCCTCTTTGCTACGGTGGTCCCGGCTCCTCGGCTGTAAAGGCTTTGCTCTGTGGTGAGCGTCGGTCCATCTGTTTAGAGATAAACTGAGAATGAGAGCAAACATTCAACACTGGCAGAAGAACAGCTCCGGAGGAAGGAGAGCTGATTCCTGCCCCTTCTGCTCTTTCAATGTTTTCAAGATACAACTTCAATTTCCCAGTGGAGGGGGAAAAAAAATATGTTTCCTTGTGTGGCCCAGCAAAGGGAAACAGCTTGGGATGAGCTGCTGTGACACCAGCCTGTTTAATGAGCTCTCCCCATGGTTTTAAACCCAGCTTGATGTTCATGGCTGAACATCATGGTGAGGATGTACAAAGCAGGAAAAAACTCAGCTTGGTGCTCCTGGCTTTGCTCCTCGTGGTTTTGCTGCAAGGGAATTTGTTTTAATTTGCACATCGCTCAGACGAGCTGCAGCTCTCCTGGGAGAAAGCCGCCCTGGCTCGGGAAGCGGCCGTGTGCTGGGCATCTCCCCGTCCTGCCGAGACGGGCCCGGCGCTGCCCGAGTCTGGGGTTCAGATAGGATGTGGGTGGTTACGCGGTGCTGCACGGAGGCCGCGGGTTTCTCAGTAAATACGCGCAGCAATTTGCATACACGGCAGTCTGGCAGCTCTGCGCGGGCAGGAAGGAAGATCAAGCGAGACCCGCAGCGCAGGAAGGGGCGAGGAGCAAACTGAAAGAGAGAAAAGCGACTCAGCTGGAACGACAGCAGCGGTGGGGTGGGGGACGCCGTAACCACCTTCCCCAGTGCTGCCCGTGGCATCGCCCATCTGTGGGTGCCCCGGCTCTGGGGGTCCCCACCTCCCGCCAGCTGCTCCGTGCCTCCCTGGAGGGGCAGGGGAAGGTCCCGTGAAACAGAGGCATACGGCTTCCATTTTCTTTCTTGAACTTCAACGTCAAGGCGGCGACAAATCAAGGCTTGGAGGGGGCCACCGCTGCCCGGGTCAGCAGGCTTGCTGGCAGCCGCGGCCCAGGCGATGGAGAGGCGCGGAGGCCGAAGGCACTCTTGCTGTGACTAGGGATGCTCTCTCCCCGCTCCTGCTCACGCGGACACCTGGAGAAGGTGGCACGAAGCCGAGGTAAGGTTTTGGTGGGGCTGCTTTGAACTCTGCTGTTTTTCTCATGGAGGGGATCGCTTGGGAGGGGTCTGGAGGGAGGGGAAGGCATCGCTTGGCACTCTAGCATGGAGAAGAGTCACTGGAGACCATTTGCTGCGACAACTGTGTGAAATGGAGTCGCTGTACTGTGCTGGGCTTATCTGCAGTGGCGTGAGGAGCTGTGCTAGAAAGGTCACAGGCACAGGCAAGAAGAGACTAATTCCCAGTGGCACCTCATGGAAATCTCCCTGGCCAAGGAGACTGGCTTGGGGCAGCCTCGTGCTCAGGTCTGAGATGCTGGTATGGGTGGGAGCTGGTGCCGTGGTGCCTGGCACTGACTTTGCTGTGGTGAAACATCCCAGCTCTTCCCAGCTGTGCTCCCAGGTGCCCTTCCTGGGTTGCCATCCCACTCCTACAGCTTGGTGAGAAGTGGAGAGGTTCAAGGAATGGTCCTAAGCGTTGGGGATGAGCATCGGCCCTCGTGGGGGCCAAGTGCTGGTCGCCAGTTCTGTCCCCTCCTGTCTGCCCCCAACTGCACGGACGAGGCATGGAGGCAGCCGCAGCCAGGCGTCCCATTTGTGGGGCTATTGCAAAGTCGCTCTGCTTTATAGCATCATCAGTTTTTGCCCCCCATGTTAATGGCATTTAGATGAATTCATTCCACTTAAAAAAAAAAAAACCAAAGAAACCCCCAATATGTAGCAAATAGCCAGGGATGAGATAACTTACATACCTGCCTGTGGCACAGTGCAAAGTTGCACTATGTTGCCTATGAGCCAGGTGCACCAAAGAAAGAGCCGGAGTCTTGGATCCGTCAGCAGTTTGGGATGGGCCTTGACATCTCCTCTGCTGAGCTGCACCCACAGTTCCTTCCCTGGGAAATAGGATCTCCAGGCCTTTTCTGAGTGCAGCCCGAGAGAACAGCAACACTGAAGTCTGAACATTTGCATCTGGTGCCTCCTGAGGCCTTTTCACTCAAAGGGATCCCCAAATCCTACGTGCAAACCACAGGCGGAGGAGTCAGGTCAAGGCACTGAAGCTTGGCGGTGCTGGCGGGGACGTGCAGCCATGCAGAGCACGCTGCAAGGGGAGGCTGTGTGCACCGGGCAGGAGGCTGGGCTGCCAACGGTGCTCCACCTCGACTGCAGTCCGTGCATTCGGCTTAATCCTGCTCTTGTTTAATCACCAAGGTCGTTAGGAAGAGCACGTATCCTATAGGCATTGGGCTGGGGGTGAGGAGCAGCTGGAGCACGGGCTGGGTGCTGTCGCCTAGGGAGACGTCACCGTCACTGCTCGCAGCGGCTGCGGTTTGACCACGGCCTGGAAGGGCTCTCCAGATCCAGACGTGCGGCATTTGGGGTCATCTGATGAGATTGCGGCGCCAAGTAGATATTGCACGGAAGTTTCTTTCTTGAGAACTCGCAGCTGGCTCGGGCGTTTCGAAGCTGCGGCTCTGCAGGGGTGCCGGCGCCTGGCCCCAGGCGCTGAGAGCCGCACCGTCCGCGGGGCAGCAGGGTCCCGCGGCTCCGTGAGCCCCCCGGCCCCTCGGAGGCTGCAGCCAGCTCTGGGGGCAGAGGGGGAGGCCGACATTCGTTACAGTGGCAGACTGGCAGCGTTTCCTTCTCGCTTTTCACACTGGTGTCCTGAGAACTGAGGTCCTGGCAAGGAACGAAGAGAGTGTTCCCAGGGAGAGCGGCTTTTCAATTAGCTGCGTACGCATACACGTTAAAGCTTGTCCTGGGGACACGACCAGCTCAGTAAATGCATCATTTTTCAGTCTGAAGCTTGTGAGGTGTAGCAGTGCCCTGTGGGATGCCTCCTCTCTGAACTTCGCTTCATTTTTTTGTCTGGTTGGAATTATCCAAAGATCGATGGTTGTTCTTCTGGCAAGATTTGCTGTTGGGGCTATTGGGATATCCAGGAGACCTTGGGGCACCTACAGCCTTTAGCACTGCCCGCTGCTGTGCGGACTCCTGGTCACGCAAGGAGAGTGACCTGGCCGCCCCAGGCTACCCAGCAGCTGCAGCCGCCTGCAGCGCATGGCGTGAGCGCGGCAGATCTCAGCTCCAGATCTTGCGGCGACACTTCGCAGTAAATGGTAGCTACAGGACAGGGGCTCCGAACACTGTCTGGGTTAAAATGGCCTCTGTAATTTTGGAGAAAGTCCTCCTGGTAAGCACAGGAGGGCCTGGCGGGAGCGTGCACCTGGGAAACTCACTCTGTAATTGCAATAATTCTGCAAGCATTAAATCCGGACCAAAAAAGCAAGACTAAAGCTTACAGTCATATGCAAGCTTAGGTGATAGGTGAATTACTTGCAAATCTGCAAGTTTCATAATTGGGTATAATGTAGAAAATACTCCATTGCTTCACTTAAACAGCGTTTTGTTAATTCTTTTCGGTTCTGCCAAAAGGTGGCAGCCTGCATCTTGAGTTAAGGATTTGCAAAAACGATCAGGTGAGAGGTATCTAATGTTGGAAACGTTGGCCTGGTTGTTTCCGTGTGCAACTCAGTGACCAAGGGCCACTGAAAGCTGGGATCAAGTCACAGCGGATACGTGGCAGAAAAGAAAAAGACCAGCGCTGCTCCGACAGCGGGTTCCTAAGGGAGACTTCCAGTCTTTCAGCTAGAGCAACTGCCACCACCCAAGCTTTCTGGCAGGCTCAAAGTTAAAGATCGCCCCAGCTAACTTGTCATGGGCATCGCCTATGGCCAGTGGCTCCCTCTGCCATCGGCCAGCCGGGAATCGCCAGTGCCGTGGGGCTCTTCTCCCTGACCTGGACCTGGGGACCTGGCTGTCATCGCATGGTCTCGGCTCGGGGAGCCATGCCAGGCCGGGCGCTGCGGGGAGGAAACCCAGCGCGCGTCAGGAAATGGTGGCAAGAGCTCGTAGGCTGGTTTCTCTCTGAGCAAATGCTGCTGCTGTGTCTGCAGGGGAGAAACCACAAAGGAGACGGGGTGCTGGGCTGTTGGGTTTGGTTCACTGGCTGGAGACAGATCTGAACGACATCGCCCCAGACCAGAGCTCTTTGATTAAGTGGCTCCATGGGCTTCCCCAGCCACGGTGGCGATGGGGCTGGGAGCAGGCGAGCACAGGAACGAGGGGTTCTGCTTGTTTCGGGGCATGTAGCTACGCTGGAACAGGCATTTCTTTGGTCCTTGAGGCACCTGGTTCATAATGCAATTAATATAAGAAGCTTTATAACATACCTACATGCTACAGATGAGCCATTTTCAGTTGTTTTCCATATGCGGAGCCCTGCAGCTGTCCAGGAGAGTAGCCAGCTCTTGCCCAACAGTTCGGTGCCTGCAAAGACTGGGCACTAAAGCAGTCCCCAGCCTGCCAGAGCCGGCCTGGCCCCCAAAGGCTCTGCAAGCCACAGCCAGCAAAGGGCTGCTCTAGGTATTAACCGGACTGCCCTGATACTTGAAGGGTACCACTCCATACTGCAGTTCCACAAACAGCATGTAAAAGGGGTGACGGTGTGTGACAGCAGCTTCGTTCGGCTGGTTGCACGCGCGGGTGCCCGAATGCCTTGCAGCTGCGGTGAGAGCCCGGCTGCATGCACCGACACCGTGGCTGCTGCAGTCTGCTTTCAAGCTGAGCAGCGGAGCCTCGGCCTGTGGTATTTTCTGACTCAGACGAGACGAGAGAACCGTGCTGCCTCTGCTGGGTGTGGGGGCAATGTATTGCTCAGCGGCAAGCAAAGTGTGGCATGCAAAGGCCCTGGAAGGAGGCACACCGCAAGGTTTGCAAGGGGCGCTGTAAAGCAGCCCCAGCGCTAACCCGGTTGGGTGTGCGTTGTGTCATCTGCCGCTGGCGGAGCTGCCCACGAGCCCCTGCATAGCTGCATGCGCGGTGACGACCACGGGTTTCTGGTTTCCAAGTGTCATAGCCTGGCACAGCTGTAGTGCTGCTGGTGGCTGCTGCGGTGGCCCTGGCTCCCAGTGTGAAGCTGGGTATGGGGAGACCCTCAGGCCTCAGTGGATTCACAGAAAACAGGAAAACGGTTCTGTCCGATGAAGGATTATTGCCATATGAAAACCAAAGCCACCTCATTACAGGAGGAAGATGTGAGCGGCTGGGGAGAGCAGCAAGGTAAACAGCCCGTTACCTCCAGTCACCCTTGTGCTGTAGCTGTCCTGGGACTGCTCCTTGCCCTTGCATCTAGCGAGTTTGTTTTGTCCTAGGTTGGCATTCAGGAACAGCCCAGTGTGCATTTACCCAAACAGAGCCAAAGATGAGCAAAGTAGTGATGATTCGATCCATTTATTTCCAGCGTTGCCATCAGGCAGTTTGAGTCTTGAACAGGAAACCGGCCAGTGACGAATGCAGCGGCTGGGCAGTAGCTGGCTGCCCGCGTCTGCCTGCGCACGTCTAGGGCCCTTCCAGCCCTGGGCTGGTGACCCTCAGGCGCTGATTTGCACAGTTAGGGACTGCACAGTTCCAGCGAGCCGTGCAAGTGGCACGTAGCAACATTCAGGAAGAGCAGTACCTGCTACCTGCATGGCACGAGTGAGGACACATGCTCGAAGCTCCATTAGGAGAAGACATCAGTGTTGACTAGAAATCCTCAGATGGAAGAATTTTCTGCTGGAAGACAGAAGCATTGTTAAAAATCAGAGCAGGACTGCGTCCCTTCTGGCAAATTTGCTGCTGTGCCCAGGGGACTGGCAGCAGAAGCCTTCATGCGCATTGCCTCCTCACTCGCCCTGGCTCGGTGGGGGACAGTCCCCATGTCCCCAGAGCCCCATGTCCTGTAGCAACCCACCAGGCAGACAGATGCTCCTGGGACTCTGACAGTGACATGGGAGTGCTCTGCTTTTGGGTGGGGTATGGGAAGGAAATGGCTGATTTTACTGCAAGATGACCAACAGAAAGAAGGTTTCTCTTTCCAAGTGTTTCTCATCATTAGTCCCCGGGAAGCTTGGAAGGGAGGCAAAGGACAAGGGAGGGAGAGGTGATGTTTGAAGTCAGGCAATGAGTCAGCCCCGCAGTCCCCCTGCACTACTCCTGGGCTGAGCTCTTACAGCTCAGCAAACATGGCAAAAAAACGTTAATGCCAAGTTCTTGCAAGCAAAATCCCCAATTTCCCTCCCTGGGGCTTGCAGATGTCATTCATCAGTTAGGCTGTGCAACCTCCTGTACTTCATCTTATTACCTCGGTGCCACCAGGGACGCAGGCAGCAAGGCAGGACAGAAACAAGCCGTCACCGGATCACTGCTCCTCCGGGCACGCGGCCTCGGCAGCCTCCCGGCTGGACAGGCTGCCGGGGAGGGAGTCGCAGGAGCTGCCCGCGGCCCCTCGGGCGGCTGAGCCTGCCGCACTGCGGAGACGCCGCTGCCCGGGGAGGCAGACGCTGGGCAGGGACTGTGGCTCTGACTGGCGCCTCGCTGTGCTGACAGTAGGGCCAAGGACATACAGCGTGCGGGATTTGGGCTCCTGTGCCCGCTGGGCCGGGTTTGCTGCCTGCAAGTGCCCCACGCGTCCCACGACCTCGTGGGTTGGCACGTGGGGGGACCCAGACCCCTTGACTGAGCTCTGCTGCTCAGTGCTTGGCTTCGTCCTTGCTGCCCGAGCTCACTCGGCTGCGCGAGGGTGGCAGGAGGTGTGCAGGGTGCCCAGCACAGGCGAGCAGCAAAGCGTGGCCAGCTACAAGCACGTGTCACTATTTTCTCCCTGTCCCCAGGACAGGGTCTGCCCGGCTCCCGCCGTAGCTACGTACCCACATACCTGGCCGGGCTCTGGCCGGGCGCAGGGGTGCCCTGCTGAGCTCCTCGCACACAGGATGGCTGTGGACGCTGCTTTGCAGCTTCCAGCACTGGGGAGCACGGCACTTCCAGAAGGCAAATCATCCCAGCGGTCTCATGATGGACTGGATCGTGCCCTGGAAATGCTTTGCATCTCTCTGGGGGTTATAGAGATTGGCTTTGACTGGCCTCTGCCCTCAGACAGCTCATATAAGAGGACATAACACCCCTCGCCTAACTAGGATGCAGCCTCCAGAGTAAGCCAGCATCCACTGGGCTGCCCTAGAGCTGCATCCAAGTGAAACTTTTCTATTGGAAGCAGAAATAAATGATGACACTGCATTATTTGTTCTGCTTTATTCTGTAGGTCAGACCCCCTTGCATGAGCTAAACCAAGGCTGCTGACTTCCAGCAGCAGTATTATATTTTGAAATAGCACCAGAGAACACGATCAAATAATCTCTGGCATTAGAACAGGTTGTCCCCAAAGGGCTTTTGTTATCTGGTCGTATTTTGGAGAAAAGACCAACAGAGAAACATCACTACAAACAGGAAAAAAAAATCTTTCATTTTGGCCATGTTACTGGTTACACAGCAGAGGGGAAACAGTGCCTGCTTAATTGAACTTACCAGACCAGTTAGAAACAACAAGGCATCAGCAAAGAGTGAAAATTTAGCAGTAAGTTGATCACAGAGCTCCTTTAATTGACTCCTGTATCCTAATTGCACAAGCCACTAGCTGCGGGGCAAAAAGCAAGGCAAGCTGAGCCGCCGCGGCAGCCTTGCTGTATTGGGCCAAGGGCTCCGCTGCGGGGCCAGCCGCTGCCAGAGGAGAGCGTGGAGCTCTGCCCGGCCTCTGCGAAGCAGGAGGGCCACAGCTGGGCAGCCAAGGAGGAGCACAAGGAGCTGGGTTTCCTTCTTGGAGGCGAAATTTGTGGGTTTGGACCCAGCCAGGCTTAAAACAGCAACCAGCTTCTCCCCCAGTCCTGAGGGTTTATTCAATCCACATCTCAAACTATGGTTTGCCAGAGGGTAGATGGGGACAGGCTGCAGGAAAGGGGCTGTTTCTGCGTCACCAAACGCCTCTTGGACACCCAATCCGCGCTGTAGGATGTGCTGCAAAGGGGCCTGGGCTGAGGCAACGCTGTCTGCATGCGAGGTCCCTCCTTGCAGTGCGTCTGGCTGGCACACGTGGGAGCGCAGCCATGCAAACAGCTCCTCTGTCCCGTGGGGATGAGTCACCTGGGAGCACTCAGAGCGAGACAGCCTTGTAGGCCAGATCTAGGTGTTCTCTACTTTTAAAGCAATTGGATTCAGTGATCAGGTGTACACACACACACACACACACACACACACACACAAGAAAGAGTGGTGCAGTAGCAATCCGGCAGCACCCATGGCAAGGGAGCAGGTAGATGCTCCTTCTCTAAGCAGGAATATGATTCATCTGCACTGCCAAAAATGGAGCATCTACAGAGCTCTGCAACAGGATGTGGTGTTTGTCGCTGCTAAGCAAGCTGCGATGGAGGCTTGGGACGGCAATGAGCGAGTTCGAAACCGAAATGGGCCCCCCGTAGTTTTGCCTCAAGTTTTTGCCTTCCTTTCTAACAAAGAGAAAGAAAAGTCACAAACGATTCATAGTGCTGCCGTCCCTCGGGCGCCGATGCTGGCCCTTGAGCACCTTCTGGGCACCCTGCAGATGGCCCGGGGGACTGATGTCGTCATACGGGCAGTTAAAACGATCACCGTCTGCCGAAGAAAAGCACTGGCATAAGTGGTTGTGGTGAAGGCACTAAGAAGGCGTGTGGAGCCTGGGCGGTCGGACAGGGATGCTGCGGCACTGCGGTCCTTGCGTTGCCTCCTGCCAACTCTGATTCATCGAAAGATGATGAATGCTGCTGCCTTTTAATATCAGAGGATCAGGTAGGGCAGTGCCAAGTACTGGCACGTGAGCTCTGTCTGAGCAGCCAGAACGCGGGTGTGGGACCGTGGCACGTGGCAGCGGGCTGTGGGAAAGCTCGGAGCCACCGGCTCAGCCAGCGTCTCTGTGCCAGCGCCGGAGAGGCTTTTCCTTCGGCAGCTTCTGGCACAGCTCTTTCAGCTGGCAGCTTGGCGAGCTGCATCGCAGACGCTTCTCTGGACTGAGCTAGCACAAGCTGTTCTCAGCTGGGGGTGGCTCATCCACAGCGCACCAGGCTGAGCTCCCCTGCCCTGGGCGGTTTGTTCTCCCCCACGCTCCCAGCGCGCTGCAGGGGGACGGACCCTCTGCTCAACACCAGTTAGCGAAGCGTTAGCTCAAGGCAGGCTCCCTCCCACATTGCTACTGATGCTTTTCCTCTTGTTCCACCAGGAAAATGGATACAGGCTGAGTGCAGCAGCGGGAGCCTCGACTGACGTGCCGTCTGCTGTGACCCTGCCGGAGAGGCCGCCGGGGCAGTCCATGGGAGGTGGCGGGCACAGGCTGACGGCTGTGCTGCTGCAAAGAGCGCGCGCCTTGCCCAGGGATCGCTGATGTCACGGGAGGCCTCTGATGGAAGGTGAGTGGCAGCAGGGCAGGCAGAAGGTAGCCAGATGGAGCAGTGCTGAAGCTGAAAAAGCGGAAATCTGCAGGGTTGTCAGGCCAGGCTGTGGTTCTGCATTGCCGTGGGAACCACATGCTAAACGTAACTGCTTGAATGACATGGGGGATTTGCACTGAAGGGATGTCTTTGGTAGTGCAGGTCTGCTTGTATCCTCTTTGGGAGGGGTGCAGTGACACAAGAGAGTCCTAGAGATGTGTCTTTTGAAAGGCCAGTCAGGTATTTTAAACTCATTAGAGCCCTATATCCATGCCACAGGACACTGGGTGCCAAGCTGTGGTCCATGGGCTAGAGTGATGGGCAGTGGTTGAACAAAATCCATCACCTTGGTAGAGTTTTCTATTAAAAACAGGGTGAGATGGGATGCCGAGGTGCAAAGATTGATAGAGGTTCTTGGTCCAAGGGCTTGGGGACTGCTGTGCGGGCACAGTGGGAACAGCTTTCTCTGGAGACAAATAGTCTTCCTTAGACTTCTAGCTCTGCATGTACTCTGTTTCCAGGAAGAAATGTCATTTCATGATCATGTTCTGAGGTTTCTTTGGCTCCGATTTCTATAGCTGCTGCCTTCACCAAGCAGCTCCTAATAGCCTGTCACAGCTTTGGGATGGCATCATCCCAAGGAGGACTTTCTTAGGTGGCAGATCCCTCTGAAGGGCTTTAGTTCACCCCCTGCTCAAAGTAGGGCCACCTTCACAGTTGGATCAGGTGCTCCATTGCTGTGGTTCCCCATTGCCCCCTCGCAATGCACCCAGGGCTCTTACAAGCCCCAACCCCCTTGCTCTCCTCTCCCACAGAGGCTTGGATCAATCGCTACCGGAAGCAGCTGGTGAGGTCCATCTCGCCCCAGTTCCTGGAGGAGATCATCTGCTACCTGCGGAAGCTGGACCTCCTCACAGCAGAGGAGGCTGGCCGTGTGCAGGAGGTGAGCTCCGTGCCGGAGCAGGTGAGGGCTGTGGTGGATGTCCTGGCTGGCAAGGGCAGCTACGCCTCACAGTCCCTGCAGACCTTCATCGAGACCACCAATTCCCAGCTCTACCTCCACATCACTGTCTATGGTAGGCAGGCCATATTTGGGTCCAACACAGGGTGTCCATGGGCATGTTCCCTGGTTATGGGTGCTCGCTGGAGCACCCCTGAGATGTGCACAGAGCCAGGTTGTGTTCGGCAGCTCAGTCATGGTCAGGAGCCCTGCATGAGTGATGGGGTTGTTCTAGGGCCTCCTCCAGCCTTGGCTGGGGAAGGACATGGCTGGGTGGGGTGACGAGAGCTGCGTGCCAAGTCTAAGAGACCTTCCTCCAGGGTCTCAGTGAACCTCTAGGGGCAGCCCTGGCATTCATCAATGGCCACACTGGGGGCAATGGCTCATGCCCCTCGTGGGGAGAGCAGAGTGGTGGCCAAGGGTTAAGCCAGCATCTAGGCTTGTGTGAGTCACAGGAGACAAAGAGGCATCTCCAGGGGAATGCAGCACAGACACCTTACCTACTGTGGGAAGACGGCATGTCCCAGGGAATTCGCTCAGACAGTCTGACAGAATTGGGATGAATCCTCTACTGCCACCCCAGTGCAGCAGTGCCATTATCAGAGATGCAGCAGGACCTCAGGTGGGCCATGCACCCTCTGAGACTATTCTGCAGCCTGGGAAGGGGGAGAAATTGAAGAGAACATCCCAGACATGGTAAACTGCAGCCTCCCGGCTTGGAGACATCTTCTGTGGGCTCACTAACCAAAGGCACCAGCCCCAACATCAGCTTCTGTCTCATCTCTGGTCCCTGTTTTATGTTGCACTTCAGTATAAATAACTTTTTGGGGTTCTGCTTAATAAATTGCCAGCTAGGTAGTGAAATGCAACTTCCCTGCTTCTCTGAATGGGGAAAAAGGAATAATGCAATCAGGAAGGAGCTGCCTGGCTGGTAACTGGGGAGCGCAGGATAAATGACTTGCTGGCTAGGGGCATCAGGAGTTCAGTTCTCACCATGCTCCATGTCTGTCAGCCACCAGCGAGCAGATCCTTTACAAGACATCTTGCACTCTATTTAAAGCTGTAAATGACTGTTGTTAAGCTATTGCTGAGTGCCATCTGCATACTCAGTACTGCATAAACACCAAGCAAGGTGCAGCCCCCATCCTGAGGGACTGACACCTCCCCAGAGCACAGAAAGCCCAGTGCAATCACAGCTCCTCTGAGAGCTGCAATCGGCTATGTCCAGAGTGGGTCTGGGGATGCTTTGGAGGAGTCTTTAATCCCCTCAAGTGTGCAGATCACAGCAATCACCCTGTGCCTACTGGGCTGGACACAGCTCCTGCGTGGCTGGGGAGCACAGGAGCTGGGCTGGGAACAGCAGGGTGACAGGAGGAGGACAGCTGTGCATCGGGGGGCCAGAGGGCCTCCCTGACCCTGTCCGCTGCTGGCTGCTCTCCTTGCACCCTCTTGCAAGGGGGTGTTTTCCTGTTTTCCCTTCTGGTTGAAGGGCAGCCACATATCTGATCTGCACCTTCGCAGTGCCATCCCCTGCCTGTTCAGCCTCTCACCTTTGATGCAGGATTAAATATACTGTCAGGGAGCAGCTAGGGCCAGCTGTTCCCAGAGGGACAGGGAGCCAAGCAGGATGACATGGCTGGCAGGGCAGCAGGGGCCCCGCTAGCCAGGGCCCAGTCCCAAAGTACCTGAGCGAGGTGAGCAGGACAGCCCCCGAGCTGGCAGCCAGGTTCAACCAGAAGTCGGCATCATCAGGTAAGTCCACGGCGAGGAGGCAGGTACAAGGTCGGGCTGGGAAGTCAATCTGCAGGTTGGGATCAGGTCCGGTGAGGGTAATCAGGGTCCGACCCAGTCCGGTGATTGCCAGGAAAAGTGCATAGCGATGAGGCAGGTCTGAGGTCATGCTGGGAAGACAGTCCACAGATCGGGGGCCAAATCAATAAGGGCCATAGCCAGGCACAGGCACAGCTGTGATGGAGCTGGAGACAGGTACACCCACAGCATAGCCCAGGCAGAGACTAAAGGCCCAGTCCTGAGCTTAAATGGAGTCCCTGGGCAGGGGCTGTTGGGGGAGGCCCCGGGGGAGGCTGGTCAGGGCCATTTAGGCCTACTAGTGCATGCAGGGCCCTGACACATACTTTCCTGCCTGGATGTTAGGGCTTCATGTGGTTTCCCCTCTTCATAGGAATGGCAGAAAAGTAAAGCACTGTCTCTCATTTACATTCATGGCTATCATCCTCCTGCCCCCCCCCCCCCCCATTTTGTTTCTCTCTGCACAGAACCGATGGTGCAGAAACATTTGGAGAGCCTCCAAAATTACTATGGGAATGGCTTGGAGACAGGCCCCCTGCAGCGACTCACAAACCTTCTGCTGGTGGAGGGCTTGACAGATATCCAGCAGAAGGAGCATGACATCCTGCAGATCGAAGTCACCAAAGGCCTAAGAAATGTATCCAAAAGCATCCCTTTAGAGAAGCTCTTCCTACCTCTCTCCAAGGTCAGCATCCCCCCTCGGATCTCCATGACTGTGGGAGTGGCTGGGATTGGCAAAAGCACACTGGTCAAACTGTTCGTCTACACCTGGGCAAAGGGAGAGATCAACAGGGACATCATTTTTGTGCTGCCCCTCACCTTCCGGGAACTCAACACCTATGAGAAACTCTCTGCCGAGAGGCTCATCCGGTCAGCGTTCCCTCACATCACTGAGCCAAACTGCATCTCTGCGGGAACCGCCAGGACGCTGCTCATCCTGGATGGCTTGGATGAGTTTAAGACTCCCCTGGATTTTTCCAACACAGTAGTTTGCACTGATCCCAAGAAGGAGATTCAAGTGGACAATTTGATTACCAATATTATACGGGGCAACCTGTTGCAGGAGGCTTCTGTCTGGGTCACTTCAAGGCCAACAGCGGCCAGCCAAATCCCCGGTGGGCTTGTTGACCGCATGACAGAAATAAGAGGTTTCAGAGCTGCAGAGATGAAAGATTTCTTGGACCAGATGTTCCTTGACAACAGAGACTTATCCAGTCAAGTTCTGCATCACATCAAGGCTAACAGATCTTTACACATCATGTGTACAGTTCCTAGCTTTTGCTGGATTTCTGGCTCTTCAATAGGTTATTATCTAAAAAATAGCACTGATCAATCCCAAGAAATGACAGTTGTTCCTAAGACATTATCAGAAATCTATTCCTACTATTTTAAAATGGCTTTGAGCAGTGACTGGCCAGAAAAGCAGAGAGAGACACTCAGGATAGAGCAAGCTGTGAACAACAGCAAGAAAATCATGGGTAACCTGGGCAGACTGGCTTTCTATGGCCTGCTCAAAAGGAAGTATGTGTTTTATGAGCAGGACATGAAGACATATGGCATAGACCTTTCCTTGCTGCAGAGCAGCTTGTGCAGTAGACTGTTGCTCAAAGAAGAGATGCAGTCCTTCACAGCCTATTATTTCTCCCACTTGACCATTCAGGAGTTTTTAGCAGCCATTTACTATTACACTGCTGCCAAGCGAGCAATATTTGACCTCTTCACGGAGAGTGGCATGTCCTGGCCCAAGCTCGGCTTCCTCAATCACTTCAAGAATGCTGTTCAGAGGTCCCTGCAGGCAGAGGATGGACAGCTTGATATCTTTGTGCGTTTTCTCTCTGGGCTTCTCTCCCCACAGGTGAACAAGCTGCTCTCTGGATGGCTCCTGGTGAAGGACGAACACAACAGCTTCAGGAGCCAAGCAATCAGCTTTCTCCAGGGCTGCCTGAACACAGACTATGTTATCTCCTCAAGGACAGTAAACACCATGCAGTGCCTGTATGAAATTCAGCACATGGAGATCGCTAAGACTGTGGAAGAAGCAATGAAGAATGAGAGTTTGTCTGGGATGCTAACGCCAGTGAACTGCTCTGCCCTGGCCTATCTCCTGCAGGTCTCCGATGTCTGCATGGAGGAGACAAACCTCTCCAACTGCCTCACTTACAATGTCTGTAAGAGTCTGCTCTCCCAGCTCCTCTTCTGCCACAACCTCAGGTAAGTTCACCGTGGGATTGCAGCAGGAGAAGCAAGCACGGACATTGGACTGCTCCCCTTTTTCTGTGCTCTGTAACTCAAAATCCCAGGTGTCTATGGGAGGTGTAGGCCCACCAGCACTGTGGATCAGCAGACAGATCTGCCCTGAGGACTGCATTTCTACCCTGAGGACTTCTTGCTTCTGTTTTGTGTTGCTCTTCAGGCTGGACAACAACCAGTTTAACGACAACGTGATGGAGCTGCTGGGCAGCATGCTGAGCGTGAAGGACTGTCAGATCCAGAAGCTCAGGTAGGACCCAGCCCAGGCCAGACGGGACCATTCCTGTGGGGAACAGCTAAGGGAGATGCACAGAGCAAAGGCAGGGAGTGACCTAAGAAACCGGGGTGAGGGGCCTCTGGAAGTGGCTTTCCCAATGACTCGCCAGGGTGCCAGGCCACATGGAGGGCCCTGCGTGGAGCTCTCTTGTGCCCAGGCTCTGTGCTGGAGCTGCTTTTACTCCTCTTTGGGAAAGCACTTGCTCGTGGCAGCTGGGCAGGCTGTCTCACCTAGTTTCTCAGGGACATCTGCTACCAGCAGCCCTCCATTTACCTCCCGTGCAGACCTGCATTCATCCAAGGCCCTGACTGGTGTCACCCACCTTGGTTATTTTTAGCTAGATTCCTGCCCCTTTGCTATTCCTAAACCTGTAATTTGGATAGTAAGCCACATATTGCTTGTCCTGAGAATTTGCTTCCCAAGGTCCTGGCTGTTTGCTAGACACATGAGGCTAAGCAAGGATTACAGTGGCTGACGTGTGGCAGGGATGTGCACTTGGGGAGATGCCCAGCCCCAAGCAGACAGATCCCCTCTTTCCCTGTGTCCCTTCCCTTCCTGGTGTCTGGCTGCATGTCCCTGCACAGATCTGCGCTCTGAGGTCTGCCAGGGGAGCAAGCAGGAACAAGAGAGCTGCCCAGATCCCAGCTCAGGGGCCTCAGTGCAGAGGGAAACTCCTCTTCCACTCTGTCTTTGCAATGCCCTGCCTGGTGTTCACCCCAAGAGGGCATACCTCCAAGCATTACCTACTTTGCAAAGCACAGAGGAGTCACAGTGTGAACCAAACAAATACTCCTCATCACTCTTCTCTGGGTGCTCTCTGGTATAGCTCTTCCAGCTACATCCTTGGCCTCAGCACAGCCAGCAGGGCTTGTAGACATGTCAGGGGCTGTGAGAGCCTCTTTCTCCCCCAAGACATCTGATTTCTTTTTCTGGGCAGCTTGGCAGAAAACCAGATCAGCAGTAAGGGAGCCAAAGCACTGGCCAGGTCGCTGATGGTCAACAGGAGCCTGATGGCACTGGAGTAAGTTACCCTGTTACTAGCTCACGCTATGCAATCCCCACTGGGGTTGGGGTGCTTCGGCCATTCCCACTGCCAAAGCGGAGCCAAACCTCACCTGACCTGGCCTCTCCTCTGAGCTGAGGGTGGCCTTCAGCCCCCAAGCTGCACTGCTAAACAGGCAAATATAACTCTTGTGAGCTGCTGGCCTGGCGCCCCACCACAGCAGTACCCGCTTGGCCTCAGTGCCTACCGCCTGCAGTTGGCTGTGCGGAGCGACGGTTAGCTGATTCCTCCAAACCCCAACTCAGCAAAATGGCCAGACCCAGTGGGGAAGGACTTGGTGACAGCGCTGCTCTGGGCACCCCCAAGCAGAGCACGCCATGCCGACGGGTACCCCTGAGAGCAGGCAGTGCAGCTCTGGCCTCTGCCTGGCAAATGGGGCTGCTGAGGACCCTGCTTATGGGGTGAGGAGGATGTGGACACCAGAGAGCCTGCTGGGAAAGCTGGGTGGCAGTGTGCCTGCAGATGGGCTTGGGGGTCTTGGAGCACCAACCAACCCCATCACCATAGCCTCCCCCCCTCCCCCATAGGAGGGAGTGAACTTGCTGTAGGGGATCCTACCTGTGGCAGTTCCAGCATGTGGGTTCCTTAATAAATACCAAACCAACAGCAATTACTGTCACTAGTGGTGCTGAATGTGGCACCAAGTGCCCTTTTGCTGAGCCAAGCAAACGGGACTGAGATGGACCTACCCCACCTCTCCTGCTTCCCAGCTGCATCTCTCCATGAGCATCCCACCCAGACATGGACCACCTGGGGGACTTAGGGACATCTGCAAAGGCACTATGGCTGAAGGAGCATGGTGGGCCCAAGATCGTGCCATGTGGAGGCATTTGGCCTGAACCTGGCACATGCCCCTTGGAGACCCACGGTCAGAGAGCCAGCCCCTGCACAGCGGGGTGGCTGCCACTCTCGGTTTGCTAACCTTGGCCTTTCTGCCTGTCTCTCCCCTGCCTTGGCCCAGCCTGCGGAGCAACTCCATCGGCCCCAAGGGAGCAAAAGCACTGGCTGATGCACTGAAAAAAAATCAAGTCCTGCTCTCTCTGAAGTAAGTCTCCCACTTTCAACTTCCACAGCACCTCTGGGAGCAGATTCCCAGGACAAGCTTCCTTGTAGCCATCCCTTATTCCATCCAGCTTTTCCTCCCCTTGTGGGCCAGCACCTGAGGTGCCTGAGACAGAATCTGGTTCAGCCCTGCAGAGCCAGCTGCGTCAGGCAGTGAGCACGAGTGCGGCGGGCCAAAGATAGTGCTCCTACCTCCGGGTTTCAAATATCTTTGCTTTGGGCAATTCACCAAACTGAGCTGCGCAGCAGAGGCCTGGCTCCCTGGGGCAGCCCCAGGCCAGAGCTGCTGGGGCCCCCCTGGCTCTCAGCTTCAGTGGGTGCAGAGCCGGGGCAGTCCCCGTGCTGGGCTCCCAGGGTGCTGGCAGTCTGGTGGGCACTGAAGCAAGGGAGGCCGAGAGGTCTCACTTTCCATGAGCTGGAGTCAACACCTCCATTGTTTCTGGCCAAGTTAAGTATTTCATTTGGCCCTAAAATGACACCAAAGAGTCTAGGGGGTCTTTTTTTCATTGCTGATTTGGGTTTTCTCCATTGAGACAACTCACTTAAGTCAACGTGGAGTTTGAAATGTTTGACTGACACAAGTCTACCTTCCTAAATGAAAAGAAATACTTCTGGCCAAGCAAGCTCTGAGGAGGAGCCCTGAGCAGAGATGTTTAGGGCCCAGCCACCCTTCTCATGTCAGAGACTGGAGCAAAAGAGCTAAGAGACGGATGGGGCAAACAAGTGCCGAGGCTCCTGCTCTGCATGCCTGCCTAGGTGTGGGGGGCTGTGGGGTGAGCAGCAGGCGCTGTCTTTCCACCCAGCCGCAGCAGAAGCTGGGCATTGCTCTGCTCCTCTTTCCTTGCAGCCTGCAGCACAACGCGATAAAGGAGGAAGGTGCCACGTTCCTGGCCGAGGCCCTTTTAACCAACCACAGGTTGACGACCTTGCAGTGAGTGACTGGGACCTGGTGTCCCCCCCCGGGCCCTGCTCCTGCTGCCCACCTGGCAGACCACGCGCTGGCTCAGTCGCGGCCCAGCTTGGCTGCATCCTCGTGGCCAGCTGGCTGCACGCAGTGAGCGGCAGAGCCTGGCCTTTCCCATAGTTCCGCTTTCCCCAGGTCTCCTGAACGGGGAGAGGCAGTGAACCCACTTTACACCTTCCCCATGCCACCTCTCATGGCAAAGACCTCCCAGAACTTTAGAGACAGTCAAAAATGTAAAGAGTGATCCCTTGGGTACCTACTTCCCAGCCTGAAACGTCCTCAGGGTGCACACAGGGTGGAAGGGCACTGCCAGAGCTGAGGAACAGTCTAAAGAGGATGAGGAGGTGCAAGTGCCACCCCAACGGAGATGCACCTTGAGCTGGCTGATGTTCTTGGGTGACTTCTTCTCCTCCACAGCCTGCAGAAAAACTCCATCGGAGCCCATGGTGCAAGGAAAATTGCAGAGGCGCTGAAGCAGAACTGCAGCCTCAAGGAACTGATGTAAGAGTCAGCAGAGGCAGTATGAATAGCTGTAACAGGCCAAGGGGTGGTGATGCCAGCACCGAGCTTCCCTGGGATCTGTGGGTGTGAGCTACAGGCAGGGGTCTAGGCCCTGGTATATAGCCAGGGCAGTTTTTGCTAGCTTTGTTCAAAGTGGTTCTCACGGGTGAAGGAGGGGAAGGACGGCAGAACTGCTTTGAGCTCAACTGTGCGGAGATGCTCTACATACCTCTGGGGAAGCAGGGAGCAGGTAGCCATGAAACGAACTGAGAGGCTGAGCCTTCCCTCCAGGAGAGGTGAGCGGTGGGTCCCCAGGCCCTGTGGATACATTAAAAGCTATTTCAGCTAAAAGACAATGTTGATACAAGAACAGGAATATCATTTGGCCCATAACCAGGCTAGAAATTAGACTGCAGCAAACTCCTGCTTCTTGTTGGAGCAGAAACAGCTTGGGGCAAACTGTCAGTGTTTGTGGGGGTGGCAGTGCACTACTCTGCAGATGGAGGTGGTTCACCCCAGTGTGCCGAGCGGGGCAGAGACCAGTGCTGAGGCCCCTGAGGGCATTCCCAGCACCCAACGGGACACTGGTTCTGTGCGGTGCAAGACGAGCCCCTGCGTCAGCACTCCTGCCTCCTGCCTGCCCACCTCCAGAGTGGCCGTGATGCCAAAGGGTCTTGTTAAATGCATCCGCCGCCATGGATGCCACCTGCACCGATAACAGGCCAGAGCGCTGTCCTGGTCACCCAGCGCCTTCATGGGCAGCATGCCTCAGCACGGCTTTGCCGGGGCAGTTGCTCTCTCCCATGCAGTGGCTGGGCACTGGGAGATAACATGGACTAAGGGCTGCTCTCACCAGGCAACTCAGATGTAGCTGTGTGCCTTGGGCAGGAGAGGGCCTTAGCTGTATAGCCACAGCCATGCTACTGGGCCTTGGGGCTAGAGAAGGGTCCCTAGCTGGCTTTTCTCACTGATATAGCCACAGCACGTGATGCTGGGGGCAGAGGACCACTGAAAAGGCCGACTGTGCAAAATGAGGAGCCAGAGTCAGAGACTAACTGCAAACACACACGTGAAGGTGTCTGGGAAACTTCCCACAGCAGAACAGGGCTGAGCCCAGGGCACAGCCAGGATCCCCTCTTCACCTGCCAAGGATGAACTTGGTCCTCTTGGGGAAACAGGAGCCACTGGTTGTGCTGGCTGTTCCCCAGTTGCTGTGACTGCAGCATTAGCCCCTCCACAAGGGCAGTGTTCAAAGGGGACGGTGTCCGTTCCCAGCTTGTACCAGCTCGTGTTACTGTCCATCAGCCCGTCCTGCTGCGAATGCTGGGATGCTCACGATGTAGCTAAGAGGAAGGGTCTCTGTGCATGCCCTGGGGGATGCTACCCCAAATGAAGGCCATGTCCCCCCAGCAGCACAGGGCAGGGTGCTGGGCTGGTCATGCTGCCTCTCTGCAGGCAGGCCATGCCTCAGGACTGTGGGAAGGATGCTGAAGATGATTTTTTTGCTGGCAGATCTATGCGTGGCCTCAGAAAGGGAAGGCCAGCAAAGCTGGCTGAGTGCTGCTAGAGCACAGGGGGACTGCGAGCCCCATGCTGCTGGCTGTGGTTGCAATGCAGCTGTGGCTGCTGGTAACACATCTTCCCCTTGTGTCAAAGACTCTCCAGCAACTCTGTAGGAGACAACGGCTCGGTTGCCTTGGCTGAAGCTCTGAAGGTGAATCACAGTCTGCAAAGCCTCGAGTAAGTCCTTCACACACAGCAGCCCCTGGCTGTCTCACTGCCCCGCTGGTGGGGTCTGGCCCTAGATCACTCGTGTAGCTGGATGCAGCTCAAACCCTCCTAGGGCTGCCACGTCTCCCATCGTTGTCCGCCCACCTCAGACGTGTCTCTGGGGGTCAGGCCAGGGGAAGATATGCAAAGGGAAAGGCTGGGGGAGCCTTGGGGACCCCCGTGGGGTCTTGGTGAAGCTGCCTGCCTGGCACATGGCAGTGAGTTCCTGCATCTCTCCTGGTAGGGTTTCTAGCATTGTGAGTGTCTTTAGAGTGGGAATGTTGATTAAAAATGCTTTGCTCTCAGCTGAGGAGCTGAGGAGGTCTGGTATCCTGCAGATTCATGTCCTACTTTCCCTCTGCTCACCCATACAGAGCTCAGTCCAGCCTCCTCACTCCAGCAACACTGTGGTGAGATGCTGCTCCTGGCCTGCCTGCTCCTGCCAGGCTCCAGCCTTGCCCCACAGCCCCTTGCTGGGTTCCCACTGCTGTTTCTACCCCATTTGTTCCTTTAGCCTTGCAAAATCACAGGGCCCTCCCTACCTCCCCGTGGCTGGGCTCCCAGGGAAATAAGCACTTTTTACCCCAAACACAACCCCACGACCTACCTGGTGATGCCCAGAGTGGCCCATCCTAACACTCTCCTCTGTCATGTGTGTTAGTCTCCAGAGCAATTCGATCAGCAACGCTGGGGTCACCGCGCTGACAGGGGCTCTCTGCTCCAACAAGGGACTCATCAACCTCAAGTAAGTGATGGCATTTCTGGCCACCCTGTGTGAAAGTGCTGCCACCATGGCTAGCGTGGCTTGCACAACAGCATGGTCCCCTGCCATTGCATGGGCCACTGCTTGGCAGTCTGGGCTTGTGTCTGCTTGCTTCCATGAGGGCTCTCGAATCCTGAAAGCAGCCTCTGTCCCTCATATGGCTGACAGTCTCTTCTCGCTGTTAATTTTCTCCCCTTGAGACAAGTATGAGTTCGGCTGTGTCTAGCAATGAAACAATTACAGCAGGGAAGATAGGCTGGGGGAAAAACCCCAATACACCTATGGTTTTCAAATGTGTAGCATGTACAGTTGAAACCCAGCTGCTCTGAGGAGCAGATAATAGCTGGACACAGCATCTGTTTGGGTCCAGCCTAACCTCACTGGCTCACAGGCCAGCCCACCTCGATAGCTGCTTGGGCAAGTGAGCTTAGCTAGCTTTAGTCCATTTCTTAGAACAGAAATCACCACAGAAGTATTTAGCTCCCTACTTTCAACAGGGGAACCAAAGCTCTTGGACAAGGTTATCACATATAGCCCCACACCCCGAGGTGTCATACCTCATGCTTGTCCTCTTCTAGAAAAAGATGGAAAAAGCAGCAGTTTCTGTTTGCCAGCAGCACGTGTTTCCCTGGAGATAGAGATGCGGGGAATGGAAATGCAGATGCTGATGGAGATGCAAGTCAGAAAGATTGTCACTGAAATAAATGCTTACGGCCCCAGAGAGGAAGGCAAGGGGCCTTGGCACTTCTCTCTAACCCTGAGGCCCGTTTCTCCCCTCTTTTTCCCTAGCCTGCGGGAGAACTCCATCAGCAAAGAGGGGGGCCCTGCCATCGCCCGAGCCCTGCAGACCAACAGCACCCTCAGGAAGCTGGAGTAAGTCTGTGCCCAGGAGGGCACTCCCACTGCTGCACCGTGTCACTGAAGTTGGACCCAGCTGTGTGTAACTTGCATCCTCTGTCCTTTGCCTCTAGCTTAGCAGCAAACCTGTTGCATGACGAAGGCGGCAAGGCCATCGCTTTAGCGATGAAAGAGAACCGGGCGCTCACATCCCTCCAGTGAGTTTCCCCTTGGACCTGGCTTGTTTCTGATGCCTGATTTTTAAGCCTTTCCAGTGGGTATCAGGCAGGGACACTATTCCTAGGCCTTGTGAGAAGAGCTTCCCTAAATTGTCCTCCCATGGGATCCGCATTGTGCCATCCAGGCTAGACCCATGGGGCTTGGCAAATGCTCGCCTAGTAGGGCCTTGCCAAAGGTACTGGGAGAATGGGGGCACTTGGAGCCTCCATCACTTTGGGGGCGGTGAGCAGATGGGTGCTGAGCTTGCTGGCTCCTGGTGCTGAGCGTGGAGGGATTGGGGAGTCCTCACATCATGCAGCCCAGGGCTTCACGTCCCATCCTCTTTTTGCAGCTTACAGTGGAATTTCATTCAGGCAAAAGCTGCCACAGCCCTGGCACAAGCACTACAGTCCAACAGCAGCCTGGTCAGCCTCGAGTAAGTAGGCAGTTGATGCAACTCAAACCCTTCTAGGGCTGCCAAGTCTCCCATCACTGTCCGCCCTCCTCAGTCGTGTCTCCTGGGATTGGGCCACGGGAGGATGCGTGAAGAGCTGACAGGGTGCTTGCATGTCTTAGCCTGCAGGAGAATGCCATTGGCGATGAAGGATTGGCCGCTCTGTCCGCCGCACTCAAGGTCAACACAACCCTGGCAGATCTCCAGTGAGTGTCCAGGCTGTGGTGGGGGCCCTGACATGGTGTGGTGGCCTACTCAGGACAGGCACTGAAGGGTCCCTGTTCTCTTCTTGTGTAGCCTTCAGGTGGCTTCAGTTGGCACAGTTGGGGCCCAAGCCTTGGCAGAGGCCTTGATGGTCAACAAGTGCCTGCGGATCCTGGAGTAAGTGCTTGGTGGGGCCCCCAAGTCCTTGTTGCTGTGACGCTGCTCCCTGTGGGTCTCTGAGATCTTACCCATCAGCTCAGCACTGCTGCTACCCACCGTAGTGTCCTATCCAGACTGTGACCCCAGCTTGCCCAGCCATCTGCTTGCTAGCACAGGACTGCCTCTTCCACCTTCTCCTCTTGTCCACAGACAGTGCAGGGCCCAGCAGAGCTGCGGGTCATCCTGTGCTGCCTGCCTCATTTGCCCTTCCTCACGGCCTGCCTTCCTTCGCAGCTTGAGGGGAAACTCCATTGGCGTGGCGGGGGCCAAAGCGATGGCCAACGCACTGAAGGTCAACCGCAGCCTCCGCAGGCTCAAGTAAGTATCCTGCTCCCTGGAGCAAGACCGAGAAATAAGGAGTCACAGCGTCCCTGTGACTGCTACGGGAATCCCCCCCCTGTGGCCACATCTCGTTAGTTGATATTTCTGACCTCGTCACCTTCCCACAGCCTGCAGGAGAACTCCCTGGGCATGGACGGAGCCATCTGCATTGCCACGGCTCTGAGGGGAAACCACGGCCTCACGTATGTGAAGTAAGTGACTGCTGAGCACTGAACTGGACGGTAAGGCAGGGGGAAGGAAGGCCTTAGGGGCAGTCGAGGGAACACACGTGATGCCCCATTCCCAGCTCCCTACAGGGACCTCCGCAGCAGGGTGCTCTCCTCCCGGCTGACAGCCAACATCCACGCACAACTCTAGGCCCCATCACTCCTCCCTAGAGGGCCAGTGATCCCTTTGGGGCAAAGAACCATCCCAAAAGGCAAACATCCTCCAAAATACCATAGGGCCCAGCTGGCTTAGCCCTTCCAGCTTCCCAGGGGTCTGCTATTGCCTCTTACCTGCTGCCTCCAGGGTCTCAAATCCAGAGTTCTCCCTGACCAAGGTCCCAACAAGAGCTCCAGGCTGGCATGGGGAAGGTGCAGATGATGTTGGTGCAAAGCTGGGGAGCTTCTCCTGTACCTCATGCACTCAAGATCCTGCTCTCCCCTGTGACTAAGCCTGAACTCCTCCTCTCCTCTTCTGCTCCCTCTTCCTCTCCTCTCCCAGCCTGCAGGGGAACCGCATTGGCCAGTCGGGAGCTAAGATGATCTCCGATGCTATCCGAACAAACTCACCTGACTGTGTTGTGGAAGTGTGAGGTTGGCTGGCCACAGCGAGGACATGGCCCGGTGGGGCAGGAAGGTGTCCCTTCGGCCAGCGTGCCTACGCGGGGAGCTGCTTGGCCCTCCACCTCTGTCTGACGGAGGAGAGCTGGGGAAAGGAGAGCCTCCGAGCTCTCCAGCATGGCCCAAGAGGGGGTGCTCACAGCAGTGGGTGCTGGAGCTTGGGGCCTCTGGATCAGCAGTACAGAAGGATCAAGACTCACTCCTGTTAAAAACTGGGGAGTTTGCAACCTTGTCCCTGTTCATCTAAGTCTTAGGGGAGCTTTAAGGCTGCAGGAATGGGCAAAATGCAAACAGGAGGGCAAGGAGGAGGGAGGAGGGGGAGAGAGCCCACAAGCTGGGCTCTTCTCACTTATGCAGTCAACTGAAACTGAGCCTCCACTGCCTGCAGTAGCAACCCCCTCTTGTGATCTCCCCGATGCCAAGGAATGCAGCACCATGCTCAGAGCCTGCCCCAGGTTTGGTGCATCCTGACCACTCAGGAGCTCTCTTCCCAGACTGAGTCTGCAGGCAAATGTTGCAGTGCCCCAGAACTGCTCACAGAGCCAGTCTCCTCCACCTAGTTCACGATGGCTAGTGATCCCAGAAGAGCTGGTGAAGCACTTTGCACCTGGCTAAATAGCGCCCAGTCCTGCAGGTTCCCAGGGTACGTTAGTCACTGATATCCCAGAGATACACCAAAGGTTTGTTGTTTCCTTGCTCAGATCAGACAGTGTGGTGCTTTGGATCTGGACACTTCAGAGCAAGGGCTGCTCCCTGCACAACTGTAGGGTCCCAGGCAGCAAGTACAACCCGTGGTGTTTGTTTTGCCCTCAACAGCAGGTTGGTTTTAGCTGAGTGTGACACACGTGTTTGGTAGTGTTGCTCTGCAAAAGCCTCTTGGAAGAGATATGAATCGCAAGGGAGTGGAGCCATCTAGAAAGACCATTGGAAATGAGGAGGAGGAGCAGGAGGGTGCTTGTGAGGAGAAGAGCACTGCAAAAGGATGCGCCATCTGTAGCAGATGCGGCTAGATGCCACACCTGGGAGTACCTTCTCAAAAAGTTCTGCCGCTCAAATTTAGGCTGGACTTTTTGGGTCTCCTGCTGTTGCCATCAGTGACACTGACCTTCAGACATGCCTTGCCAATGCCCCAGCTGCAGAGTGGGTCCTCCCCTACCAGGTCACCTTCTGGGTGGGCAGCTGCTGACAGCAGAGATGGTAGGTGATGCCTTTGTGTGCAGGGCTGAGACTCAGCAATTCCCCAGAAGGTGCTGAGTTTACAGATAGACCAGTTGCCAATCTGTGCAACCCCCAGAGCCCCCCTGCAGCGACTGCCCCCTATCCTCTACTCTGCTCCAGCCAGAGTCCAACACGCTGCTGCTGCATTCAGTCCAGTAAGCGACTGCTTCAAGGATCTCTGTGGCCTGATCCTGGAGAAATGCTGGGGTGACCTATGTCATTATGTGCATACCTGGAAATAAAGTGGTTCCTAGCTGAAAAGTTGCCTTGCGCTGCCTTCCTCTTGGTTGTGGAACATCATATGTGCCATTCAGGGTGCACTGTCAGGCCCAAGCTCCACTCCCTGTACAAGAGATCTCATGCCATGTACTAGTGTGACAAGGCTCACAAATGAAAAATGGCCTTGGCAGGATGCACAGCTCAAGGCACCAACTCGTTTGAGCTTTGGCACAAGCCCCTGGAACTGTTAAACCTCCTTCACTCTCCTACAACTAACCTGTAGTTCAGCATCTCCCAGCCTCAGAAACACCAGTACTGCATACACACGCTGTTGAGGTGTTAGCTATGGGGAGACTATTTAGACATTCAGGTGTAGTTAGGAACATGGATCTTGGCTTTTTATCTATTTTCTTCCTAAGGAACTTGATATTCACAGTGATTCTTCCCCCAGCACACATCCTGAAGGAAACCTGCCACCTGGACAGACTGTGCTGAAATGGAGCTGGCTGTACTCAGCACTGCACCTTGGGACAGGAGAGGAGCAGGGACCTGTTCTCTGCCCAAGGCCATGGTACCTGGGAAGGCATCGGGCCAGGTTAAGCCAGGACCAAATCTGAAAGGAACACCTAGGTCCAAAGCAGTGAGCCAGGCTGACTCCAAGTCTGTGTCGGTATAAGCCCAGAGTCAGGATTGTCCCTCTGCCCCCACTGTGGCCACTCTTGCTGAAATTCTGGGATTTCAGCTCAGAACTCTGAGCCTCAGTCTGCTGCTTGAGAACCTTCTAATGCAAACGACGAGCAACTGTGGAAACAATCCACTGTCCTGAAGAAGGCTCAGTCAACTAACAGGGATGGAATAAGCATCAGCCCAGGACAGGAGGCACATTTTCTCCCCCGCCTCCTCAAGAAGCAGATGGCATTTGCCTGAGGGAATGCCTCCAAAGCCTTTTTTCCAGGCAGGGGGAACATAAGTTGGGGCTGGCTGTCCTGTCTCCAACAGGACATAGTTATGTGGAGTGATTTAAGTCCTACCTCTTTCACCATTATTTCCAAGCAGATGGAGTGGCTCAGGGCCAGCCCTGCCCAAAGGCTGTGTGTAAGCCACAGCTGTCACCTATCCAAGGTCATCTGGAACACCAACAGGAGACAGCCATCAACAATCCTGAGCTGTCTCCTATGCCCTGAAACTCCAGGAAATGCAGAGTTAATGCAACAATTTGGAATATGTTTTATCTGTCTGTATGCATGTATGAGTATCTAGCTACACCAACACTTCCGAGCTGAAGGCGTCAAATGCTTGGAGGGTGCATTGCCACTGGAACTGGGAGGTGGCTGCTAAAAGCACTGCTGTTTATGTCTCAAGCAAGAACCTGCAATACAAACCACAGCTACCCTAAGACTTGTCTGGCTGTGCTGAAAGGCTGAGTGGCAGTGCTGCCCAAAGAGGCTCCATTTCTGTACACAGAGGTATAAAGTCAGCTTTCCATTTCAGCTACAAGATAGGAAATAAGACGGAAAACTGTAACTCTAAAACTGCAGCCCAAACTCAGAGACTGGGCCCAATTTCATGAGAAATCTCTCTCTTGGGCCAGATGCAGCTCTTTCAGTACGAGGGGAGGACCAGAAGGGATTCTTTGCATCACCTGGGAGAATGTTTTCAGAACAAGTCCTAAAACTGGACATTCTCAGCACCGAGGAAAGGGAATGGCAAGCATGTGCACTCTCTACCTGGCTGTCACAGGACTACCCTAACAAATTTGCAGTAGATGTCTAACACTAAGGAAGCTGTCCTCCATGTTCGCTTCCTCTGAAGTGAGGTGCAAAATGCCAATTAACTTTACAGGGTACAACATGGTGTCAGCCTGTTCAGCTCAAACCTGTATAACTGCATGCATTTCAGTACACCACTGCACCCACATATGTCCCCTGTTACTGCACAAACACTGTGGTTTATTTACCTGTAAACTTTTGTCCCATCCTGACATGACATTTCAAGTTCTGAGCTCTGCTGATGGGGATCTGCCTGAAGTGTGAAGATTCCACCTTTAGGGTCAGAGATTAAGAGATGAAAAAGCTCTTGGTTTTTCAAGTAATTCATGCGCATTCCTTTCTTCAGCACAATAATGGAAGGGTTGGACCTGACACTAGATTTCAGGTGGAGGGAAAGCAAAGTACTTTGCTGACGTAGAAAAAGGGAAGGGCAGGAGAACAGCCTGGACTCGTCTGCCTTGATGAACACACACTGAAGTGAACTCTTCTAATCAAACACTGATTTCTGCTCCTGTGAAGATAAATTGCGATGCTACAGCAGAACTAAAAGAAAAGAGGCAATACACCAGACAAACTCTAGCTTTTTGCTCTAACCTCAGTATGCTTTCGCTGATGCATCAGTCTAACCAACTAAACCTCTCGGTATACCAAGTTCTTCTGTGAGCAGCAGACTAACAAAGCCTGGTTACCTATAAATTTGAGCTGAAGTCCCAATACCACCACCACCCTACACTAATCCCCAACTCCTACCATATTGCTTATGATCTTCTGGCCCTCACATATACTATCTCCTATTCTCTTATAATATATATATATATATATCTTATACCTCTTAATGGCAGGTAGTGCATGTATGCTGATGGGTCAGCCACAGGCTCCACAGAGCAGGTAACTGCTAAGCTCAGACAACAGCCTTACATCTGGGAAAGGAGCACAAATTTGGGTCTTTCCTGTGTACTTGGCAATTTTTTTTTTTCAAAATGTGCAGGAATTTAATATCTGGAGACGTTTATCACTCTTAGCTGAAACTGTCCAGGTGTCCAAAAGTTCTTTTGGGGGGGGGGGGGGGTGGAGGAGGGGGACTGGTACAGAAAAATGCACAATTGCTTTATCTTGTTTCTATAAGAAACCAAGGGAGAAAATGGTGTATAAATAAATATGGAAAATACACCTATTCACGACACAAGGAGGAAAAAACAAACAAAAAATGCAATAGGGGAGCTATCGGAAGAAGCATTTTGTACCTGTCAACTTCTATGGATTTTTGGGTTTGGACATTTGTTCTCCTGGGTTCCCATGGACAAAAATGAAGACAGGCATGTATAGAAACAAAGGGGAACAACAGTAGCTAAACTTCTGGCCTGTTTGAATGCCTAAAGCTCAGTCCACCCCAGAAGTACCAGTATAATTAAAGGGCTGATTTTGTATGGATTTAATTACAATGCATGGCTGCTCTCAGGACATTCAAGCATGGCCCATTTCAGTTTAGTTTAGGAACACTTCCCATTGACACAGCTGAAATACTGAGAGATATTGCATTGAAGGTGGTATTTGAGAATTCCTTCACTGGTTCCATGTTTTAACTTCACTTCTTTAGTCCAACTGGTGCTGCTCTTTGTAGAGACAAGCCCTTGATTTAGTAAGAGGTATGTTTAGGATAAATAAATTTAAGTCAGATTTAAAATCAATTTAAATGTGCTCCCAAAGCAGCTTTCCATCCAGATTTATTAAGCCAACAAGTCTGTTTGGATATTGTGAAATGCAGGGAAATCAAGCACACAGTGCTCACTGGAGTGCAACTCCTGGCACTGTGGTGCATGAGGGCCTGTTCTAAGGCAATTATGGAAATAACAGCATTCCACATTACTGTGATTCTAATTACGGATAAACTGCTCATACTTTGAGAGTCACAAGATTAGCAATCCAAGTTTAATTTTCAAGTTTAATGAACATTATATACCAACTCCTGAATTCGAGCTGGCAAGCACTTCTCAGATGGCAGGCTATTAGCTCCTGACCTGCACACTGTCCAAAGTTTGCATTTCAAGATGCGTCCTGGTCCTGCTACTGAATAGTCAGAAGTCATTATCACTTTCCTCTAGCGGCTCTGGCTTCCTCGCCCGGCGACTGGATTTCCTTGGGGAGATTTCCATGCTGTCATCTTCCACATCTTCTTCATCATCATCATCATCATCCAGGTCAATTTCACTGTCCTCCGAGTCCTGCAGGAGAGAGTGCGCAGAATTCACAACTAGTTTGGTTCTCAGAGCTACCTGCTACCACTAGACAAAGCTCACCATTCACAAGGCATCTCTGCCAGCTCAGAAGTAGAGGATGCTGCTGCTGACTGACATTAAGTTGCTTCCTCCCCTGCAAGCAGCATGATCACACACTTGGGGGCTGAGGGGAAGGCACTTTGCCTCAACTAGTAGGAATCTAGATCTGCACTTGTTCCAGCGAGCAGCAGCAGATTCTGCAAAAGGCTTTGCTCCAGCCTGTAGCTCAGGCTGCTGTGCTGCTGGCCTCCCAAAAGAGTGAAAGGCTGAGCTAAAGGCCCGCATGGCTTTCACCTGCACTTCCCCACTTTACTAGACAGTGGCTGCTCCATTCAATCCGTTGCACGCCTCCTTCCACACTGCACAGGGCTGACAACAACAGACTCCCTCATTTTGGCTGAACCTGTGGTATTAAAAACTTTGTGGGGCTTTAACTTTAAAGTGGGACCTGATGTGACCAAGGGACTTAGGCCTAGTGGAAAAAAAATAACTGCAGGAGAAAAACCTACCTGTGCCTTGGTCTTGCACATGCCTGGCTGGGCTGGGGCAGATCCCCCCTTGGAGAGTCAGAGTAGAAAGAACAGGAGAGGCAGAGACAGAAAAAAGAAAAAAACAACCCAAAACGTACAAGAACATAAAAGAAAACAGAAAGCAACCGGAATGACAGCAGGAGAGAAGGCAGCAGGGAAAGCAGGTACAACTGAAGTGCCATGTGCAATACTTGAGAACTGTTACACTGCTTTCCAGCAAAGACACTGGGAATACAAACAAAATGGAGGAAACTCAGCTTAAGCTATCAAGAAAGAGCAGGTGCCTCAAGACCTGCTCTCCAAGAGGAGGCCTGCAGGTGCTCCTGCCTGAGACACATCCTCTAGGAAAAGCAGCTGCCTGGAGTGGGAGGGGAGCTGAGACGAGGAGCAGGGAAAGGTGGGAGAGCTCTGTGGCCTGGGTTCCCTCTGCCTCTCTGCACAGGGCAGCGGTCACCTTCAATTCAAGTGCTCACCTTGCCTTCTCAGCTACTCCCAGACTCGAGGGCAGCTCTGTTCAAAGACGGGGTCAATGCTGGGGCCTCCTCTCACAGCATAGAGCTGCAAGAGAAGCCCTGCTCCACAGAGAGGGGGAACTCTCTCACAAGGAAAGGTAGGGATGCCCTGAGCTGGACAGGAGGCCCAGGATCACCAACACAGCTTAAGGTCTCACCAGACATGGGGAGAGGAGGAAGGAAGGGGAGCCACACTAGCAAAGAACCAACTGGGGCCTGGCACACAGCTGGTGGCTCTTGGGGTCTCAGCTCCATAGCCTGATTAACTCTTTGAGAGGTTCAAACCAGCCTCACTAGTTTCCTTCCCTGGCCTCAGACACACAGATACCTGTCAGCATCCCCAGCAAGCCTCTCAGCCCTGATGCCTGCTAAGATGCTGCATCAAGAGGGCAGGGCCATGACATGACCAAAGTAGCTGCAGCTGAGGGCCCTGAGAGGCAGAAGACCTTGGCTTTCCACACCTGGATGTGCTGGGGCTGTGCCAACAGGGAGACATGGGAGAAGGTCACAAACAGGATGTGGTTAAAAACAAAAGGAAAGTCTGACAGGAAGAGAGATTGCAGAGGAAAACACATGGGACAGAGCAGGGACAAGATGACTATCTATAGCCAAAACTGGTAAGAACGTGGTCAAGGACAGTCAGTCAGAGCAGCATCTCATATGCTCTGCCGAGCAGGCCAGCCCTGCTCCCACCGACCTGCTCAGTGATCTTCAACAAACTTAACAAACCCAGACATAACTTGCTGCCAAGAGTCCAAGTGCTAATGCAGTGAGTCCTAAGGAAGTTCAGCCTCCCACGTGCAGAGCAGAGGTCTTCCCTTGTAGTCTCCTATCCCCTTTTTGCAGAGTGTCCCGCTACAGCCTCCTAAACTCCCATGGGCTGCCTTAGAAGCAGGTCACGGAAGCTCACGGGGACAGGAAAAACTAAGGTCACAACACCTTCACCTAAAGCACTGGCAGCTCCCATCCCTACCCAGAGATGGATCTGAATACCAAAGGCATAAATCGTTCCCCAAAAGGCACCAAACAGCTTTAACCAGATCCATTCTGGCAGAGAAAACAGCAGAGCATGGCCAGGTAAGCTCCTTTCCAGGGAAAATGTGAAGATGGGAAGAATGAAAGGCAGTTCTTCCCTCTCTAATAAGAAACTTAACTCTCTTAACACTAGAGTGCTTGTGTCTTCCTACGGGGAACACAGAAGAGCAGAGGTGTTTTCTCTCTTCTGGCCCTGCCTACAGGAGAAAGTCTGCCCAGACCTCTGTGTGGTTAACAGCAGTGTCAGACAACTGTGCCAAAGAATGGCTTTTGTATTTGGTGGTGAACATTAGGAGTTTCCTGCTATTCTTGTCTCCTCTGGTAGTGATTTCCCCCGTCAGCTTCCCTCCAATTTTAAATCTTTTCCTTGGGACTCTGGGGCTTAACAGTCCATTTTGGCTCTGGTGAGACACATCTCTCGCTGGAGGTCTCTAAGGTAGGCAATGCAACAGTATCAGGGGCTTTGACTGTGAGGGCAGAGTCTCTGAAGCAGCCTGTGGTCAGCAGGTGCTGTGCTCTGAGACCCATGTGTAACTACGTAATATGCAGGCTGCTGTGCTGAAACCTCACTGGAGCTCTGAGTTGCAATAGATAAACCCAAAGGCCCCAAATGCTGGATTACAGGGTAGGGCTCTGTCTCACTGTAAGGCTCAACATCTCCACTCCCAATGCAGAATGACAAAGCAGCTTTTGCTAGTTGATGATGACTGTCCATTAATCTCGGCTTTTTGATCCAAGCCAGTGTTTTGCTGCTCACCCAGGGTCTGCAGTCTATAATGGGCTTTTGCGAAGGACTTATTGAAAGAGCAAATTCTTTGTTTCAAAGAGGTTTAATTTCTATGGCATGAAGGTGGCAAAAGGCAGGGCAGGACAGAGAGAGACTGAGGATGCCCCAGTACTGCAGGGCTTCTTGCTGGCCCAGACAAGTTGTCTGAATTTCTAGCATGTCCTCCTCACCTAGACAGGCAACATTGGTAGGGCCCGTGTCCACTGGACAGAGAGACAGAAAGGCTACATCTATACTTGCAAATTAACAGACAGCACAGGTTCAAGGTCTAGTCCACCGTCATCACAGCTTTTAAGTGTTTGTACTACTGCCTAGCACAATTTTGACCTGTGCTAACTAGCACTCTCCCAGACAATATCCTAGCACCATCTGGAGAATAGGACATCCCCACTGTAGGCGGTTTGGATGCAGGCACCTTTTTGGATGGTGTACTGTATGGATGCAGAACATACCAGGGCAGATGTGTTAAGGGCAAGAGGCCCTGTTTTACTTCCTAGTACAGACGTACCACTTAGAGCGTCCAGAAGCACAGAAAGATCGCCTGTCTGCAGCAGGCTGAGCACGGCAGCCAGAATACCTGCCGGCTGTACAAGCCTGTGCGCACCTGTGAGGCACCGTCTGCTCACGTCAGCCTAAACCAGCTACAAAGGAAGGAGCCATGGGATGGCTGTATCTGCAAAGCAGGGATCTCCAGGGGCACAGAGATCACAGTTCAGCTCTCATCCTGACACAGTAGCTGAAGGACTGATGCTTGAGATGCTGTGTGTTAACACAGGCCAGTATGAGGGCTACAAGTCACGGCATGACTTTGGAGCAGTGCATATGCACAGATCCGTATGTCTGACTCCCGCTACACTGAACTGATCCCCTCCTCCCAGCAATCTGTCCCAACAGCTCAGCAGAACAGCACGATGGCAGCATTCCTGCAGCACATGTACCACTGTTTACGCGCTGCAAGCTGAGGTTAATGCACTGGCCAAGGCCCGGAGACTCCATGAGCAAAATAAAAATGGGAACGTATGTGTGTATGCAGATAGCTGGAGGAAAGGAAGGGAGAGGCAGGCCTGTGGCATGAAGATTTGCCAGGTAAGAAACTGTTTTCCTAGCTGAGGAGAGGGTGGTAATTCTAAAGCACTGTCAGAGAAGCTCTGCAGGCGTGTGGGATGGTTACTTACGTCGTCCTCTGTATCTCCACCGTGCATTGTTCCCACGATCCGTTTGCCAGATCTTCCTGCAGAGCAAAGAAAAACACCATAAAGACTGGCTCATGGTTAACAGAGAAGGAGAACGAAAAAGTTCAGAGTTTACCTTTTAGAGAGGCAGTGAGAGGGTAAGATCCCAATGCATGTAAGGTCATCCCACTTGTTAAGCCACAGAGCTCAGGAGAAGGTGGGAGAGGGAAAGGCTGAGATACTGGAGTAATTCCAGTCAAGATCATGTTTCCACAGCTACCTTATGCCACTATGACAGTTCTGTAGGCCAGGGCACATAACTGTTTGAAGAACAAGCGTTTACTTCTCATGCATAAGGAACTTGATAACAATTTCTTGCCTGTGGCATAAACCTTCAAGCAGGGAGAATTCCTGGTCATGTAGCTCAATCTATTTAGCTTACTGGAAATCTGGCTGAGAGATGATATGATTGTGGTGTACAGGTATTCATCAGGAGAAAATCTTAGGGCATACAAGCTCTTAAATTGCTAAGAGAAAGACACAAGAATGTGGGGCTGGAAGCTGAAGCCAACTGAATTCCAAACTAAGATATAGCAATGATTTCTCACCATAAGGGTGATCAATCCTTGTTCCAATGAACAGGATGCTAGGGGCAGAGTCAGGTTTCTCCATTTCTTGTTTTCTTCAAATCCTAACAAATCATTGGTTCAAGGATAACAGGGTAAAATTTAGTGTCCTGTAATACACAGGATATCAGATCTAAGCAAGTGTTCTGGCTTCAAATTCTTGGAAAAAAATCACAAATGGGACTTAGCATAAAACTCTTCCAGAAAAGAGGACTGATTATTTGCCATTAATGCCAAACTACAAGAAAGTTCCTTAACACACGAAGCATGAAGTGAAATAGGTTTTATGCTTTTTAGCTAGCACTCTGTTATGCGGGACAAAGTTATCACACACTGAATGTCCAGCAAGAAAACAATAGCTCTGGCTAAAGTTTGGGAAAAATGACGGGGAAGCTACTAAGGGCTCTCTCTATCCCACTTCCTGCAAGTCTGATTCAGTAATCTTATTCAGTACATGACTCATTCCCAAAATGCCTTCTGTAAAACTCTACGTACTCAGGACAGAAAATATTAAGTGGAACCATGTGTATAACTGTTTTAAGGATTTCCATGCAAACCTCTACTTGCTTCCCATCTGCCCATGTGAAGTTTGAGAAGTTCAGAACAGGTCAATCTGTACAAATCTGTAGAATTCACTTGAATCTGAAAACAGGGCAAAACAAATAAAAGGACTGTCCTAGGTTTGGCCACAGATCAACCAAACACTGGCCTTCTGTGGCTCCTGTATACACAGCATGGCAGCTCCTCAGGATTTCAGGGGTAGGACACCTTGACTCTCTGAACTAAACTGGTATACTCCTTCCTCTCCTCTGGTGCTTAGAGAATAAAAACCCTTCTTTTCCATGCGATCAGTTCCTTAGAGAGCCCCGATATTCTGATCTATTCAGACCTTCCAGCATGTATCGATCTCACAGAAATCCTAGGCAGCACCAAGGCAAATGTCAAGAATTCCCTGCTGAGAGCCAGAGGTGCAATTCCCTGCTGAGAGCCAGAGGTGCAGAGGCAGGGGGAGTTCTCACTGGTGGAAGAAGGGTTAGAAGGAATTTACTGCAAAGGGAGAAAACACTTGTGTCTTGTTTTGCTACTTTTGGATATGTAGGGGTCACCTGAAATGGGGAAGATGCCAGTGTGGCCTTCCTTTGCAGCTCCCTGGAAGGGGTGGGAACACGTAGAGTGGAGTTGATGGGGAAATTCTGCATGTGGGTTGCCTGGGCAAAGGGAAAACATTTCACTTCTCTCCGCCTTGCTTTCTGCAGCCACTGGAAGTCACTCAGTGCTAACCAAATGCCTATTCAACAGCCCTGCTGTGAGTATCAGATTTCACCATCTATTTACCTCCTGTCATCTTATCTCCTAGTTTATTCCACATCAGATATGTGTCTTTGCAATCTTGACAAAATCTGTCTTTTCAGCATGAGAACAAAGCAACTTTAAAATATGCCCTCTCTAACCTCCTTTGTACTTCCCAAAGTACCAAAACAACACAGGTCCCTTTTGCTCCCTTTGCAAGTTTGATTTTGGTTAGGCATAACAAAAAGCTGGCTAACACATCTAGAATTTGCCAAAAACCTTGCTATGTCACGGCCGACAGCTTAAAGCACCTCATGTCTCTAAACAAAAAGCCGTGTCCTCTACCCACCTGCTTGCTGACAACAGAGGCAATGGAGATTTGTCTCCAGAGAATTCCTGGAAAGAGAATCTCCTGCCAAGCTTTAGAGATATTTACTGTGATATATGCTAGACCAAACTATGTAAATTCAGAGACAACTACAACCAACATCCTTAGGAGACAATAGATCTACATTGTCTATAGATGGGTCCAAGAGTTTAACTGTAATTTTGGTATGTACAAGACTCAGCATCAAGTGCTGGATAGGGAATTATTACTTCAAAGGAGAAAGCAGAAGAGAGCTCCTGAAATTTACTGATGAGAAAAAGATGAGACACATCCTGAATGTAAAAGAGAATCAGGAAATCAAAGAAGGTGATGTGATAAAATAAGACAGTGCAAAATCACCAATGAGATTGCCAGCAGAAGACCTGCAGGACACTGGCAGACCATCAGTGTAAAGACATCTTGTGAGCATCTAACTGACTGCTGCAGCTGGAGAAAGAAGAGAATCAAATACTGCCCTGACTTTGATCCTTACATTGGTTTCAGCCAGGAGCACCTTTGAACTAGTGTCTGTGGGATCAGCATTAGGTCTCGTGGCACAACTCCAGGGCACTCACAGGGGACACTAGGGGATGTGGAGGGCCTGGAGCTTCAGGGTGTGCAGTATGCTGTAGCCTACGCAGGAGAGAAAGCAGATTTTCCACATTAATACAAGACCCTCTGTGGCAAAGGTGGGAGGCATGCTTTATTTTTCAGATATTGAAAAAACAAGTTTCTCTGCGTGGGAGCAAGAGACATGACAGATGGCCGGAGTGCATTTGTGTACTGGCGGGGAGGCAGGAAAGAGAGAAGTTGTCCACACCAAACAGGGAGAGTTGGCAGGCACGGGGGGTATGTCGCTTGAAATTTATTGGGTACAATTTAGCTGGGCTCAGCTTGCTACGGCATTAGTGCTGCATCGCTCTGGCCACAGAGGCTCACGCAGCTTCCAAGTAGGCGAAAGCTGGTTATGTTTACTTACAGACGATACGAATTCAGCTAGGACAGACTGTACAGAGTGATAATTAGGTAAAATGCTAGTAATGAGCAGACTGTAATTCACTGCACCTTTGGATTCAAATCTAATCTCAGTGCATCGCCATGGTTTATAGCAACTGGAGCCATCAAAGAGCAGAAGCAAATGCATATCCAAGATTAAGCCTGTGAGCATTTGCAGTTTTTCGTCTGCATGCAGTGCTTGCCATTGTACTAATCTGTGCAGCTGCCTACAACGGATCTGCAGGGTATGAATGACTTTCATGTTCTTACTCAGCAGAGGGTATACATTAACCCCGTGCTTGACAGCAAGACACGACACTTCACCAGAGAGGTCAGGACAACCTACCATGACCTTACCATGGGGAGACAGACTTGCAGCTGAAACATTTTGCTCTCATTTTGGAGATCTGCATTCAGTCCTGAGCTCTTAATGCAAATTCCCAGTGTGAGCTTGGACAAGACACCTCCCTTTCCTCCACTTCACCTCCTCACCCAGAAAATAGGGATAAATCCTTTGCCTGATCTCTCTGATCTGCAAGTCCTTTGGGGACTGCCTTCTGATGCGTGAGTGTTTGTATCCCTGAGTGCAAGGCCCTGCCCTCAGCAGAGTTTTCTAGGCATTGCCAAAGTACAGCAATCAAGTCCACTACAGCTGTTGCTCAGGATAAGCATACTTCTGGCTATTTTTTTTTTTTTATATAACCTTCCTGAAAAGGAAATCTGCTTGGGAGCTAGTTGCCCGTCTCAAGTCCACCACTTCTGACCTACAGCATCTCCTTCTCCTCCAGTATTGCAGCTGCCATAGCATGGGCTGAAGGCATACAGGAAAACCTTTTCTCTCCCAATATGCATTTGACTTTGCTGACACAGCACGCGCACCTGAACACCGCTCTGTTAGGAAAAGACGAACAGATTTGAGGGAGGAAGCTCTATTCCAAGTTAAGACAAATTAATTTCTGTTACTTCAAACGGCAGCCCCTTTTCTAGGACCTGAACTCTTATTATGTGCTGAGCGTTTCCAAAAGGCTTGACTGCTGCCCTTTCCCCAGCCACGCAGTCCCAGTAATGCCCAGCAGTGAGCCATATCACTAAAGCAAAAGACCTTTCAGACTCTTATCTAGAGGATGGGAATCTATAGAGATTCACATAGAAATATTTTAAAATCAGAACAGCAATTATGTCAAGTTTCCTCCTTCTCAGATTTGTTTCCTTTAAGCACTGACATTCAAAGCCAGTGGCTCCTAAAGTACCTATAATGTTGACTCTTTTTCCTTCCTGCTTGAACTGAAGAGGCAAGGAAGAGGAGACTAATTTGACTCTCCAAAATGTTTTTATGGGGTTTGCAATTAGAACTTGCTTTGCTTTACTAGAAAAATACATTCCAGCATGTTTCGGAAGCACGGTCACAAGGAGCTGCTGTATGCCACACATACAGAGTCCCAGTCAGGGTAAAACTGCACTTTGTGGCGTTCACAAAGGAAGAATTTATTTTTAAAAGCTCATGGAGATCAATACCAGTTTGGTAGAGTCCTGCAAGGCTGTGAGCTGCTTTGAGGGCAGATGCAACTAGAAAATGGTCCCCCTTGACTTCATACATCATTAAACAGCTGGAGAAGTCGAATACCATTAATACATAGCCAAACACCTTCCTGCATGACGCATTCTTTATGCCTCTCTAGTCCTCTTCCTCTGCCACCACCATGATAAGCAAAATCCAAACCTGCTCATCTCACTTTCACAGACTTTGGATCAAGGCCCATCTGCCAAGACATGCAACGAGAGGCCTGCAAACATCAGGGCTCATGAAGAACCATCAGGAAGACAGCAGCAGTCTGACCAGATTGAAGGATTTATTGTGTTTCTAGTTTCTGTTCATCTATTGTTAATCACCAAGAAACCAGATGTGGATTTTCAAAGCTTCCAAGCACAAAAATCGCAAACCCTACATGGAAAGGAAAGGTATGAAGAGTTATAAGCCCAGCAGAGCCTGTGTCGAGGCTGCTATTCATACCTGACTCACCACTGCCTGTCTGGCACCACAAAAGGGCTATAGCTCTCCCTTCTGTGCAGACATCAAAGTCTAGCCAGGTGCAGGCCTCCAAAGGCAAGAGGTGCAGGGTACCTGCAAGCCCCACTGAGTATGTGACCTGCAGATTCCTGGTACTTTTGATACTCAGGCCTTGACATGATGGAATTGCTGGGACATCAAAAGGAGACTGGCAGTTTCTTGAGTCTGTGGCTGAAGTGCGCATGTGAAACAGACCCTTGACAAATCTTCCAGAGTGGCAGAGATGAAACACTTTCTTCTGGGCTTAAAACAACACAAGCTCCAGTGCCTCTGACTGCAGCAGCAGGGACGTCCTGTCCATTGTTTCTTAACGGTTTCTGGATATGCTGACTGGGAGGAATGACTCTGGAAAGGTAAAAAGGGAGACTACATCCTGCACTAAGCTGCGTGCCAGTAAGAGGCAGCTGTCCCTGCGGAAGAAGCCGAAAGATCAGGGCTGATGGGATCACACAGCGTTGGAATGATGCCTAGGAAAGTGCAGGGTGCTTCAGCACGTTTTCCCTATCAAGAATCGTTTCCACCATAGAAAGGAAGGCAACACTGAGAAAAAGTGCGATCTGTTCATCTTGTATTTGTAAAGATAAATGCACTTGCATATGTTTCTTGATCTTGGACTCCCAGATATAATAGCTTCCTTTAGGAACCAGAGAGAAGGGAAGAAATAGATTAGTTATTTAACATATATTTCTAACAATCAGGCAGGTGACACCCGCAGGAACTCAATGTGAGCAAGGCTCTGAACAAACAGGAGGCAGCTGTTGTATATTCCTAATCGAATTCCTTCACTCCCCTTCAGATTTACAGCACGTCTGTGGTTTCTACACACCTCGGGGAGGCTAGAGAGAAGGAAAGCATTCTAGAAATGCAGTAGCAGATGTCTGAACGTTGTCACAAGCTGGAGAGAGGATTTCTGTAAGAGAAGTCTGACCATTTCAACAGAGAACAAACCCAGATCATGACTTTCCTACTTTTTAGCTTGTGTACTGTAGGAAGGGATTTAGAAACAGGTCAGTGGAGCTATTTCTTGCTGTTGTGTCAAACCTCCCTTTTCCCCCTAAAAGATTAAAAAAGAGGGCAATTTCAGCCTTCATACCCTGCACACTGCAAAAAGGTTATCTCTGGCCCTTGCCCAGTGTCTGCTAGCCAGCTCCTACTTTACACTCACAAGCTCAAATTTAGCAAGAAAACTAGGACAGGGAGGCTAAACATTATCATCACCTCAAGACCCTGAATGTCTGACGTAACAGCAGCATCAGCATGCTTCGGATATATGCCACTCCATGTGCAATCCCTCCGTGAAATATATCCATGGCAAGATGAGGAACATGCACAGGCCTGGCTATAGCACAGGAAAAGCTGGCATTGGTGAGTCGGCCTCTGGTTGGGTTTGATTGTTGCATATTTGGTTTTATGACCTCCAGGGAGAGACACTTTGCTTTCTTAACAAAAAACTTCTATTCTCCTCATTTGCCACATCCAGACATTTTCGTCCTTGCTGTGTTTAACTGCGCAGGTTTTCACAGACTAAGATTTTATCGAGGTACAATTGCTAACCTGTCTGCCAACACATCATTATCACGTTGATCCTCTGGGTGCAGTTCTGGAAAGGTAAAAGGCTCCAAGAAAGCTGCGCTCTCATTGTCTGACTTCGGACTGACTGTTTACTGAGCAGCATTTAGAGTGCGATAAAGCTGCCTTCTTACAATAAATACCAAATGAGGTTGAAGCTGTTATTGCTTCGATAGTGAAACAGTCTTTTCAATACAAACAGGACAAAAATGCCCTTAATGTCAACATTAAAGGGAAGCATAAGAGCTTCCAAAACATTTGGATATGGGAGCTGAAAAGTGGATAGAGGAATAGACGGTGATTTAATATGGACAAGCGCAAGTCCCCATGCCTGTCTGCTCTGCAAGTGTAGATCATTTCTGTTTCACTCTGTAGCATTTCCACGGCCTACCTTGTTCCAAGCACAGCGTGTACCAGTCTGCCATGGCCTGCACAATGAGCCAGTACTAGACTAGGAACAGGAGAGATTCTGAACTGATTCATGATTCCAAAATGCATTTCAGAGCTCTTGTCTGAATGAGGCTGAAATGATAGATCTGCACATGTAATCACAATGTCACTTCAAAATCTGCCACTTCTGGTAGCGTGGATGCTAAAAAAATCACTTTAGTTCAAGGGGAGACTGCACAGGTTCTTAGAAAAGAAAAAAAATCTACTGAGAGTTAAACCAAGTATGCAGAAATCACATTCAGCTCAGGAAACCCTGATGGAGGTTGAAACAGCTGAAGGATGGGAGAGTACCGAGGGAAGTTCTTACACTCTCCCCTTGGCATTTTCTTTCAGCCAGCGCTGGAGACAGGAGACCAGGCTAGGTGGACCTTTCATCTGACCTGGCACGGTAACGTCTACATTCTAGGACAAGGTTTTGCTTTCCTCATCCCAACATCCACCCTGTCTGCACATGAACAACTAACCAGTTGCAAACTAGGGGTCTATAGCCCGTTTCAGTCAAGAGGCTTCTTTACATTGCAGATGATTAAGACCTTAGAACACTGCAAGAATTTATTTTCTGTATTTTTTGGCACTCTGATAAAACACAGTCTTACTCCAAATTCCACTGCTCACCCATAGTGTGACCCTGGGAAGGGCTGCTTAACTTCTCCATGCATCTGCTGTTTCATTTGTATAACTGCCTCACTTATCTCTTGCCAGACAGAATGAAAGTGCATTATGCATTTTTATTCACATTTACAACCTTCAATTAGAAGGTACAGATGATCAATGTATTCTTTTATTTATAAAAACAATGATTAGTGACACGTGGATTTAATTTTAATAAGCCACATCAAGCAGGAGACTTGCCTGCAATTGTGAATCACTGTAAAACAGGCTGTAGTTTCACAAACTCAATAAGCCAGCATCTGCCAGTTTGGCTACTATCTTCCTAGCCATTTTTTCTCAGCTCCATGCCTCTTCCCTTCTTGTACCAACATGAGCCTTCCTGGCTTGCTAAAGCTAGTTGACTGCTTTTTGAACCAGAGCCTAAAAATCTTGAACTACAATGGAGATACAAGCTACATAGTGCATTAAAACTTCCTTCTCAACCTGCCCCTTCTTATTCCTCCCTGTATGAAGAGAATAAGGATTCGATTTTCTCTCTGTACCACAGGAACTAGCAGTTTGTCATGCCTCCCCTTGCCAACACTCTTTTCTGCTTCATGGGAGACTAAATCCTATCCCTTCAAGTCTCTGAACTGACTAAAAGAACAAAACTAGGAGCAATTGTGTCAAAGCTGCATTTAGTTTGAGTTTTGCTGCATCTAGACAGACCTCATGAAAGGACTCTTGAGCCTGAAAGTGTGTCCATTTTTCTCAATTATACCAAGTGGCCTAAAAAGAGATACTATATCTCCCTGCAAATCTTGCCTCTATAATGGCCAAACACACTGGAGTACCTGCCTACCTATTATGAACAGAGGGAGGAAGTATTCTCTTAACATATTAATAACCTGTAAATTAGAGGTGTAAAACTGAACCACAGCATCTGCATAAAGTGACCACAGTGGCCTATTTCTCCTCAGCAGGAGGACAGATGTGGCTCAGAAACACCACCTTTTAAGAAAATACAATTCTTTAACAGAAAATGATTGAAATGTCTTGAACTGAGTCAGGAAAAGAAAGTAGTAATTAATACAATAATGTTCTTATTATACTGCCTTAATAATTAAGTACATTTTAAATGCAAACAGTATCTATGCTGAAGTATACATATAGATTTTTTATGTATTTAATGACAAATGCCCAGTGAGTGTTGAGGCTTGATTTTCCAAAGAAGCTGAGGCACCTGACTTCAGTCTCAGGTCTTGACATGGTCTCCAGCATGTCAGTATGTGAGGGTCACACAGTCAAACATATAACATCACCAGTGAAGGACTGGGACCAAAGGGGCCCATTTACACAGACAAGTGCAGATCTGAACCTGTTCTTAAGTCCAGAATTGCTCATCATGTAAGAATGCACTCCGGATCAGGCTGGAGCTCCTGGAGGAACGCTCTGGCCTGACTGGTATCTTGACATAGTCCAAGCCTTTGCTCATATAGTCTGGACAGATAAGGGATGGGCAGGACTGAGCGAGCCAGGAGAACAGAAATCCCAAGGTTGACTTTTCTTTAAAAAAAAAAAAAAAAGTAGGCATTTTGAACCAAAGCCAGCAGTGTGGACAGAAAGCCTGCTCTTAACCTCACAGTACAGATAGAGCTAGAGAGACTAGGTGACTAGGCTCAAGATTATGAAGAGAAACCTTAGCAAGGCAGAAAAGTGAGCCTAGGCCTCTCAGCTTAAAAGCTCAACAACATCTGTATCTGTCTCTGCCAGAAGACTGTAGGACTGAAGTGCTACGAATACGAGCGGGAGAGTACAGTCATTACTCTTCTGGATGAATTGCAGAAAAGAAGCCATTTAACCTGGAGCTGATCCAATAGTTCTGTTCATAGCAGGCGGAAGGCAGAAAGAGGACAGAGCAGCGAAGGGAGGCTTCCAAAATACAGAGAGATACGGAAACAGTAAACATTGGGATGGCCACCTTGTAGCCAGCAAACAGCAGAGTATGTGAAAGTCAGAGGATAATTACGTGCTAGAAGTAGTTTACTATACAAGGAAGAGAGGTACAAAAGCATAGCAAGCTATCTAAGCAGCACGGCAGAGAAACATCTTGGGGATTATGGGCGCTTGAAGTGTGACAAGCACTGACTTAATGTTGAGTTTGCAGTCAGTGTAATTAGTGATAACAAAGCTCTTCCTAGAAAAATGCTACTTGTAACAAAATCTACAATTTTTATAATAGAGCTTCTTTCTCCAAAAGCTGATGTTAAGAGCTGACTATGTGACTACAGACAGTTCCCATGTCTCTAGGTTATCACTCCCGGCCTAAGAGAAGTGATGAGATGGGGCATCTTAAACAGTTATACGTAGTCACTTCTAAAGCCCTAAAAACTCTGTATGGTCTTTTCTCTGAAAAACTGCAACGTAAAAAAATACTAGCAAATATCAGGGTTTCTGGCATGTTTCAAGAAGAAATAGAGAAAATAGGGATAAAAATTCTTGGATTACATTGATTTGCGAATGTCAGCTTCTAGCTCTGGCCTTGCTCAGAGAAGGGAGAGCAGAATTAGACTCAGACATAAAAATTCATTTGCAGTCTATCCAAGTAACAGGTTCGAACAGAAGTACTGGCACATGAAATTACCCACACTGGTACTACATCCAGAGCCCAGAGGGGCTTTTGATGGTGGTCAAAATCACTCACAGCTGACAAGAATGCCAATGAGAGCTAGCCAGATTTTGTGGTTTCATTTTGCTGGATTGTAAACTGGGCAGAACATTTTTTTTTTCCACCTAAGTGAAACACAGCCCCTCAGACAGTAATTTCTTTGAGTTGCTACTGACCAGAATCTACTGGAATCACCAGCCAGAGGCTAAAACTTCACTACATGTAAGCAGAGACAGAAGCCAGATGTCCTTCCATGAAAGAAATAATTCAGGTGGTCTTGCACCCATAACAGTGTCAGTGACGGTGGCTTAATGAACTCACTAAAGGTCTCCTTTTGAAGATGACCCTACCAGGGCTAGTGTCTAGAGCTAAAGGAAAAGAAATGCTTTGCAATGAGAAATACAACTACTTTTCTAAGGCTTTCTATACAAAGCTACTCCTGAATCTGCAAGACAAAACTAAGGGAGGATTCTTCTCACGTGGTACTCTTTCCAGTAAATACTCCGTAATACGCTCCCTTGAAAGCACTATGTTTTCTCCACAAAACACTGTCCTCTTAAAGCTCAAGAGAACTCTGCAATGTTCTTGAATACTAAAGGATCTTACATTTAAGATGCTTCAGAGACTTTCAGCATGTTCTTCTGAATAAAGAAAACTAAGGAAAGGTTAAGATACCTTGCACTTTGGTCTCCATGGCTGTGCGCTGCTTCATTGTCTGCCTTTCTTCCCCCTCAGTATCAGATCCTTCATCCTCCTGAATCTCCATGTCGGAATCATCATTATCTGGGTGAAACAAAAGCAGTTGAGTAACATCATTTGAACCAACCCACAACAACTCAGAATAGCAGTTGGATACAAGAGCATGCTAGCAGTCTCTGCCTCTGTTACAGGCCAAGATGAACTCAAAATGCAGTAGCAGACAGAGCACTGGCTCTACTGACAAGCACAGGGAAATAGCCAACCTCTTGGTCCTCACTAAGGCAGGCATCATTGCAGACATCAGTGCCAAAGAAGTTGAGATGAACAGCATGTACAATATAAAAACCCTTGAGACAATTCTCAGATTGTACCATAAAGGCAATGTTCTAAATATACTCCCTGGCTATGAATCATATATATACAGTCAGAAGGTGCTATTTCAGCAATTGATTTCAGAATAAAAATCTTTTAAAAGCCTTTGGAAAATGTGGGGTTATTAATATGTCTCCAAATCTTTTATCCTGACATAAGGAATATCAAAAATGTCCCCTTAGAATCTTTGCCTTTCATTTAATCATAGGTTAGAAAAGCACAATGAAACATCCCACATAAATGCAATTAGTTATGGCTAAACCCAAGATGCCTGGAAGGATAGGAGAACTTCCCAAGGCCCAGGAACTTCTCCAGATATTTTCATAATCTGCCTTTTCATTTTCTTCTTCCTATCCCAATCAAATCCTTGAGTCCTGACTCCCATTCTCCAGTCACTGAATTGAAACAAACCTTAAGAACTCAGGTTAAACTGTCCTTCAGTTGTTTGAAAGGGTGGCAAAAATCTTCAAATGTGTAAAAGTGTCTGCAGAAGGAACAGGGCAGACTACTCTTCATGTCAGTTGTACCAGTCCCATATTGGTACTCACAAGCATGACCAGCTGAACTGATTTTCCTCCGAGTCTCCTCTGAAGCTGTCCAGCTGGGCTCAGAAGCAGGTGGAAGGTTTGGAAGGGGCTCTGCTCCATTTAAGGCTCCTATCCCATGGGCTTTTCTGCCGCCCCCTCCCCATTTCTGTTCATGCCAACCTGCTTCTGCAGACTCCCTGGCTCTCCAGACTGAGCCCTACTTTCCAGCTACTGCCCACTTGTGATTACTTCACTCATCAAACAGTCAATCAGTGAGGCAGGTCCTCAGCTGACGCAGGCTTAACATACTCTCTGATTTAAGTAGCAATGAGCCCCTCTACGCCAGCTGACCCTACAGCTCAGAGCTGGTGCTCTGGCAAGGACTGCTGCGTATGGCAGATCTACACGAGCCTGTGGAATCAACAGCCCTGTGACAAACCCAGCGGATGCGGTGTTAGGTCATCACCCCGTGCAGCTACAATACCAGTTAATTATTTAGAGAAAACAGGCAATCCTTTCCCAGGCTCATTTAATTACACACGTCTGTGCGGAAAATTGAAATAACCACTTTTATTTATGATTAGTAATGAGCTGATATATCTTTGCAATATTTAATTATCAGACAATGTACGAATACTAGACATTTTTCCATAATCTTTTTTTCATTGCAATATTAAATTAATGACAAAACATAATAGCAAGGGATGTATCTGATATCCTGGTAAGATTATGAAGCTCATAACAGTGCTGGCTATGATTTCTATTTGCATTGCAGTTTCTTCTTTGGCAAGTGAAAGAATCACTTACTGCGGTGTGACCTGAATACTGTTTCTGCGTACCTGGTATTCCGGAAAGCTAGATTTTGTTTAGTCCTTGCCCAGGCAAACACCTTGGGAAGAGCAACGTGTAGCCTACCTAAGGGACTTTGGTTCATGCTCTGTATGTTAAACAGCAAGACTGCTCCATCTGCAACGGTTCTCAGGCAACTACCAAAATGCCGTCTTGCTTATTTTGGATTGTTTTTTGTTTTTCTGTTTTTCTTGAGCAGCAGTTCCTCCTTTTCAGATTTTGTCAAACATGGTACTCTGGCTACCAGCATCACTGGCCAAGGCTGATGATGCCACAGAGAGCCAATATGATTCCTTTGCCAAACCATTTCAGATTCATTCCCATTAGCACTTTATCCTTTTCACGGGGACCTCCGGAGCACAAGCACAAGATGCAGACTAATGGAACCAGTGCTTTCTGCTGATAACCCAAAGCGACAAACCCAGTTAACACCACTTCAGGTGTAGTAAGGCTTACAGCATTCACTCGGCAGAGATGTGCAGTGATGTGATTCTCCTCTGGGAAGGGACACTGCTGTCACAACATGGGGCTTTAATTTTATATTTCACTTTTCTGGAACACCCCCCCCCCCTTTTTTTTTTTAAACACTTGTGGCAGCAGACTCTCAGATATAACATGTAAAATACAACTCCCTTGGGGAAAAAGCAGGGGTAAGAAGACAACCTTCCCCCCCCCCCCCCCCCCCCCCAGGAATGAATCTGCCATCTTCCTTTAATATACTCAGAAATGTTATTCCCTAAATACCTATCTTCCTCTGTGGCTTAATGCTCTCCTGAACTATGGGAACCCTTCCAGCTCCCTGCAGCGCACTCCTTTGCACTCCAGCCATTTCTGACCCATTTCCACTTGTTAAAAGGAAGCTCATGTCACCATACAATTCCCCACAACAATTTTCTATTGGAAAATGGGACTTGCTGTAAGATCCTGTGCCTTGGGATAGAAGTGATAGCTACTTTGGAGAGAGAATGATGGCTGGAGGGCTCCTAGCTTTTTCTTTATGGAAGGAAACGGTTTAAACACAACTTTTTTCTCACCCAGCCCTTTTCTTCTTTCTCTCAGTTTCTTAGCTGCTCTCCACCTGCTCTTATTCACATTTCTTTTATCCTTCTCACCCACTAACTTAGATGTTTAAACTTAATGATGGAGCTGCAGTTCTGTCCTGTTCAGCCCATATGTGGATGCAATAGCATACAACCGGCCAGCCCCTGGAAAGCATGCCCTGTATCCCAGCTCCACCGCCCGAGTTTCCTAAGCGTGCTTGACAAGTAAGGCCAACAGCAACTGAACATCTAGCTGTCATTTCTGCCTTTAAAAATTCTGGATTACTCTTCAATAAAAAAAATGAAGGAAGATTCACCAGGCGGATTAGCAGCACATAAACACAGCGCAACATTTTTCCTTCTGAGTTGTGACTTTGGAACAATTCTTGTTAAGAGTGTGTGGCAAGAGTTTGGATTTTCAATAAACAGTCTGGCGGGAACTCTGATGCCCATACTCTAACACGAAGCATAAGCCTGCTGCTATAGTAAAAGCACATTGGAGGAACAGAAAAAAGGGAACTACAAATGCAAATTCAGCAACAATAAAATCTGTGCCTCTGAGTCTCCTGCAAACCATTCGGAAAGAAATCCAGCACATTTTCACTTACAAAAATACAAACGTCCTGCTCTGACCCAGCACTCTGTGATGGATGGCTCAGGAGCTGCTATCGCCAGCCCCAGCTCTGCCTTGTATACAGTCAGAGTTATCGCCAGCAGAACAGAATTATGCTAGACCAAAATACCAGGGATGCAGAAGCAGAGCATATTGCTGACAATTTATTTAAATATACAAGATAAAGACCAGCTGAGTAGAGGCTTCTTAACGGGATTAAATGGCACACTGGGCTAATGCTCTGTGTGACCCATCTTATCTAGAGGACTACAGGGTTCGAGCATCCTACATTTCTCATCGTATATGCCCACTCTGTCCAATTTGCAGCAAAATATTCTTGTTATTCATGAAAAGATGACAATTCAGGAAGCTTCACTTAACAACACATAGAGGGAAACTACCTGTTGCCCTAGGAGAAGTCACAACCATTCACTGTGTATTACTGCATTAATAGAAATGACAATGCATCAATTCCAGGGAGCTAAGGACTACTCTTAAAATGTACATTTCTCTCAGTATCAGCATAAAGCAATCAATATGATAAAGCATACTACTCCAAATTCACACATACTGGTACATGAAGTACAGAACACACTCTAACGCAGCTGGCTTATGAGATTTGCATTGGTTTACATGAAGATTATTTGACATTTAACAATAAATTGCAATTTAGCAATCCATGTGCCCAAATTTAAGCCAATGCTGGCAGCTTCCTGGAGCTTAACGCTGGTCTATTTACTGAACCCTGTATTTTTACTATGAAAAGGTGATCAACAGAGAGACTCTATAAACTGCATTTGGCCCATTTTCCCCACTGTTGTGATTTGCTCTCATGCACTGACAGCACTGGCAAAGTATGAGACTGTCTGAGAGAGAAGATACTGGACTTGGGGATTTTAGACTTCTCTCTCCTTGCATTTCAACATTTCCACTTCATAAATTTTAATCAACTACATTAGTTTCAATTAAACCAGTTCAGCAGTAAAAAGTACATACTGGCCATAGCTGAAAAACGCTGCTCTCAGAAGATATGTTACTTGTTTCCAAAGCACACCTGTTTTTTCCAAAGAGAAAAGGGGCAGATGCTTGGACCGATTAATATTGATAATGATTTAATTTTAGGTAGTTTGCAATGCTTGAAAGAAAAACAGCATGATTTAATAACGTGCAGTGATTTCATTACAGATTTGTTTGTTTGCATAAATATTCAAGCAAACGTATGCAACTGTAAAATAAGAAGCTATTGGGGTGAAGATAATGAGCATAAGGTGCACAGTTTAGTGATGAGCTTTAGAATTAAATATAAATGTTGTTTAGCATATAATTTTATAATAAAAATCACCCCTTTGAAAACACAAGCATTGGCTCTACAGCAATTACTGCATTCAGTAAGATGTTGATTTTGGTGAAGCAACATTATGAGAGAAACAAGTGGATAACTAACAGCCACTTGATCCAAAAATAAATATCTATTTAATACAAGGAAATTTTAGAACTGGAAAAAAATGGGAGGACTGGGATTTTTAAAGTGAGCTAAGGGAGAGTGGAGATCAGTTCTCATTTGAAAGTCTCAGTCTCAATTCTACCAAAACTCATATTCATGTCTTGTCTCATCAAACTCAGAGAAACCAGTCGTGTGTGTCAACCCGCATACTTACAAGTTCACAGCTCTGCAATTTGAATTAAAAAAAAAATGCTTTGAAAGAGATGGAAAATTTCAGAGGGGAACATCCTTTGTCCGTAGCACAAAACTAAGATCCCTCATCTGATTTGAGAAAAATTCATCTCAGTACCAAGAGCTGGTGACCAAGCTCCAAGCCCCTGAAGCTCCTACAAACTTGGGCAGAAAGTGTGGGCGTCCAGACCTTAACATACTAAAACTGGGCAAGACCATACTAACACACACCAACTAGTATGTTGCAGAGTTGCGTCTAAGGGCATTTTCTTACATCTCTTGGTTATTTTAAAATGGCCTACTGCTGCAGCATCCAAGTCTCACATTTTTAACAGTAAGGATAATTAACCGCTGCCTGGAGAAGGAATAGGTCTCTGTCACTTGAAATCATTAAAAATAATTGTTAAAGACAAGTTCCATTTAAACTAGGATTTTTAGTCTTGGCACCGGAATGAGTAGGTAAGATACTTTTTGGCCCATTTTACAGAAGAGGTCATACTCAATGACCATAACAGTTTCTAATGACTTTAAAAGCCAAAAATCCATCAAAGCACTACTAAATTAAAACACGAATTTGCAATTATTTAGCAAGCAACACACAAGACTTGTGGACGAACTCCAAGTGTCTGTCACAAAAAGATAGATGGTCTTAGCATCCCGCTGGCGAGGGTGCTGAGCACTAGCAAAGTTATCCGGGCTCCCAGCCCTCGTGGGAATTACCCAGCGACTTACTGCCACACTTCAAGTGTGACAACTGTTGTAATAAGGCTTTTTGGTTATCGACTATCAGACTTCAAAGCATCAATTCCTGACTAGAGAGAGCACAAGAGTCGGTATGACAGCAAACTGCAAGTGTCATGCGATCCGCCATCCTAAGCACATCTATTTGCTCAGCTTAATCAAGCAAGACGATAAAGTTCAGCACAGTTTACCTGCCTGTCCAAAAAGAGAAAGCAGACCTTGCCAAGAAAACGTTTTGGGTGTGTATCGGGCAGATTTCAAGCTCTGCAGAAGTTAATCTTGTTGGGACATGAGTTTTGCTGAACAACGCTGACCTACTGCAAATTCACAATCCTGTGTAACGGGAACATTTATTCATATTACAGAGCAAGCGAGACTATGCAGGGCTGACTGGCTGTACTGACAAACCTGTGATTACATCTTTAGTCTTTCAGGTTTACCTAACTGAAGCTCGGCATGATTTTTGCAGAAAGTGGTATATTCATGGGGGGCAGGGGGGAAGCAGTTATACAGCAAATTTCAATTGCAAATTTTGCAAATTTTTTTGCAAACAAATCAAATTCTGAGCATAGCTTTGGTCAAAAGAAATGCAGGAAATATTCTGAAAGTTTAAAGGTCTTATTTTTATATTTTCAAAACCAAATATTTTAAGTGTTTTTGCTTTATTTGATATATTCTGCTTTTAAATGGACAAAAAAACAGAAAGAAAAATCTGTAAATGAAATAAGCTGATTAGTCTGGAAAAAATGTCTTTTAGGCTAGAACATCTGTCATGTGTTCCTTTTTGCTCAGCAAACATGTTTTTTCAACCATGCATGAACCAGAAGGAATAAATCCTGAGTTTCTGTTGTGGTCAGGGACTTTCCTAGCCCCCTCCTTCCACACCAAACCATATCCAGAGCAGCTCTTCATGTCTCTGACAATAGTTCTACCAATGGTCTTCACAGTGGTCATCTGAGCAGTGTCTAATATAATATTTTAAGAGTTCTTATTCCATTTTCCACAGTCAAACCAAGCCCTGCTTTCCTGTCAAGTGGCACTTGTTTCCTTGCACCAGCCTTGGATGTGCTACAAGGACAGCGCAGTGTGTGAAAAACACCATGCTGTATGACAAACACCACATCGTACATTGGTTTCTCTAGCAGCGTCTTACGTGAAATAAAGATTACAAAAAATACCAGCACTTTTCTTATCACTCATCACGAGAAACATGTTTTGTACTGCTACAAATACTTAACTGCATGTATTTTCATCATGCAAATAATACTAAAAGCTTGATCTGTATCTAAATTTCAACATCTTCACATAATTTAAGAATGTTTTTTCATGTAACTTAGTATTAGGGTTTTTTTAGCGCAGTAGTTTTATGGAGATGCTCTGTGAGAAATAAGAGATGATTTGCAATGTACTCCAGCAAAAGAAAAGAAAAGAACCAGGCTGTTACTAAATTACATGAAAGATTTTTGCAAATTTTATGCGAGTGTCAGGACTTATGTAGCAGCTTTCTATACTCCTAACCTTGGACCTGCACAATTTAACCGATCTTCTATAACACATTTTCAAAAAATATAGGCTATGATTTAGGATTCTCTGAAGTTAGTTCAGCCTGAAACTAAAGTTAGAGCTGTCCAGAACTCCTGCAACTTTTGCTGCACAGAAATGAACTGTTAATTTGCAATCGCTTCTTAGCAAATTAGCGGTAGAAAAGGTCAAAGGATTCAGACAGCAAGAGAAGTGCATCAATTACTAAGGCACGCAAAGGTAAGAGTGCTTACAGGGACAGGACGAACGCTTTTTATCAGTTAATGGTAACAAATTTATCAACAGATTCCAGTTTACGCTGTTAGAAGAGCCTCATTAAGTGGTTCGCAGCTCTCAGGGACAAAGTGTAATGGGACTTGGAGAACCTTTCCCTTTCCCTTGCAGGAGGCACTGGCCCCCTCTCTGGAAACACCTTTGTGCAGGAAAACAAGGAATCTATTCAAATGAAGCTAACAGCACCACTCAGGGACTTGGAAGATTCACACGGAGAGTCTTAAGATATTAGGAGACAGCAGGCCAGCTTGCCTGCTTTCCACCGAGGGAGGCTGCATGGGAAAGGTGGTAATCCCTTCAACTCCAGAGCACATTGCATAGGCAGGACCAAGTCATTGCAGGACCCGCTTTCACAGCTCTGTGACCAGGCATTAATATATTAGTTGACTTAAAGGCCCAGACATTTAAGTCCAGAGGTGGGGTTTTTTTGTTCGTTTTTTACAAACTGAATACAGATGACAACTTACGGTAAAAGCACTTTGCTTTGTATGTGTGGGATTACTTACAAATGCAAGTGGAATAAGCATTTTTCTTCTAAAACCTACTTTAGAAATATCTTTCTGATGGCCTTCTATCTTCTGTGTGTCTGTCTCATTAAAAGGGCACATCCTACCTCAGAATGAGGACCTGGCATACAGAATCTCAGAATATGGGTGAAATAAGGCTTAAGTGTTCATGCCTGTTCCACTTTACACCATTTTGCCAGAATATATATCAGCTTATAGCACACGTTGATAAAAATCACTGACTGCCAGACCAAGGTTGTAGGGCTCTTGGGAAGCCTTGACTGCAGAAACTCCATCCCTTATCATGCTTTCTATTTCAAGCATGAATATTACAACAATTAACCTTTGGGGTGGTTTGGGCAGGCACAGCTGTTTAGTTTTTTTTAGCTGCACTGATTCTGCTGCTGTTTCTTTATTTCCCCTTGTGCACGGTATGTGCCTTTTCTTGTGACCAGGATCCTAAACTTATGCTAACTCTTCTGCAAATATACCCCTAATAGGGCACCATGTCATTTAAGATGCCAGCCTCTGCATTTCTTACCAAAACAAGTATCTTGGTTTTGAATTGTATAAAGGGCATCATTTAACTAATAATGAGAGGAGGAAAGTGGGATCTAGTCTAAAGGGAAAGCAAAGACTGGTACATAATCATTATCTGATAGCAAATGGCTGTCTCAGCTTTACAAAATTCAATAAATTAACCTTACAGCATCCAGTAATTAAGCTGTATTCCATGCTCATACCTGGGGAAACAGCCTCCAAGAGTCAAATTATTCTCTCAGTTATACTTCTCCAGGGCCACAGACTTCAAAGCTGTATGCAGACAACGACAGGCAAAGGCTCAGAAGGATGACTGGATTTGCCCAGGGTTACAGGACAACCAGCAAAGGAGCCAACAATGACACCACAATCCTAGTGCTCTTATCACTAGAATAAACACTAATTTTGACAATTAAATACTTGAATAATGATGTATTATGGTAATATTCTCTATGTCATTAACAGTCATAATCATGTGTTCTTAGGTACCATTAGATCACTCACTAAAAGGCAAGATTGAAGTATTCAGAGATGCAAAATCACCGAATAGTTTTTCAAGTGAAGCAGATCTGGAAATCTTCACACTATACTTCATGCTGCTAACTACTAATCGTAAATGTTCTTCCCCTGTTGAACTTATACCTACCTTGGCAACTGGCAGATAGCAGGCCATGGACTTTCTCATTCGAGAAAATCCTTGAAACAATTCCACATTCTTGTGATTGATATTAAACATCCTGTATGTTTCAGCTAAAACTCCTTCACTTTGCACCGCACTGCCATGGAGAGATGAGATTAAAGATGGCAGGAAGGAGTGAGCTTTCTCTTTCACAAGCTTGCTCAGAGAATATCTGCCAGCAAACTGAAACTGTCACATGTAATTTTAGCTTTCATGCACTGTCTCTGATCCAGAGAATCAACCCTCTTTCTATTTTTTCCTCCACCATATAAAAATGCACCTATTACAATATTAAATTTATACAGTAATTAATGAGGAAGTTCTGCTGATGCTTAACTCAAAAGGAGCAAAATCTGGGTTGTGAGCTTTCTGAAAAAGTCTCAAGAGGTTATTATTCTCTTCTGATCCTCAGCCAGAATTCTAATTAATTAAAAGTAAGTTTAGAAAAAAAGAAGAAGACACAAAATTTTAATTGCTTTCACATTTTGTAGGTACCCTAAAATCAAGGAAATGCAAGCAGGCAAACATGTCCCACTCTTTGAAGATTACTGATATTAAAGAGGATTTCAAACTGACGTTTTTTTCATCTGTGAAAGTTATGACCTGAAACGCATATCACAAAGAATTAGCCTGTACACAAACCCAAACTCCAGGGCACACGTATAGCAGGCAAACTACTGAGAACAAGAGCTGTACTCCAGTTTTGCAAGGCACACAAGCACATGTGTAACATGAGGCAGGTGGTCCCACACACCAATGAGCCTACTCACCTACACACAAGCATTTTGCTGGGTGAAGTCTTCTAACCACACTTGTTCGCACACCAACCTTTCACAAGCAATTCCATTGTGCTGGGACAATTGCACTGTCCCCAGCTAGTCCTTGCAGGCTTGGATAATAGCAAAATGAGGGCAAAATCTGCTCAGTGGAACTGCATAGTATGTTTAACGAGGGAGTGCTTTCACTCCTCAGCACTGCAGGTAAAATTTGCAAGGTACAGGAGCATTTTATGGAGGTTAGGTTACCAATTTCACTGATGTCCTTTTCAAGTCATTATCATTCCACTTTTTCCAGTATACTCTGTTGACTCTGTCTTTCTATCCCCACGTGGTTGACCCATCTCTGCTCAGCTTCAGGCTTTTAAGTGGATACTTATATATAGAGTAGCTGGTACTTAACAATCTTTCTGCTAGTACAAGCAGTGAAGAAATGCAACTTACTTCCACTTTTAAGTAGGTTCTGCTCCTCTTCCTTCAGCCTGTTCTGCATAAGATGGAGTATGTTGGCTGCTTCCTGTAAGAGGTGAAAACTGAATCAGAAAAGCTGCCACATTGCCCAGTCAAGTGGCTATCTGGATGGTCCTACAGCAGTTAAGGACACTCAAAGGCAGAGTGAGAACAGAGAATTTCAGCATTGAAAATATCTTAGGGAAAAAAAAAAAAAGGTCTTAATTGAAGTATGGGAGCTCCTACCTACTTTGCCTATAAGGTCAGGATATAAAGAACATACCCAGAAAATCAACCACATATTCCCAGTGGCTGAAACCTCACTCATCACATTGAAAATGGGTTCAATTGTCTTCATCCCACGGAGAATTACTGCCATTACAGAACGAAGAGGACTTCCTGTGGAAAGCAGTCTTTGCTGGTTGTTTTCAACTCCATTAAACCCCAGAAGTGGTTTGTGAAATGACTGTCACCTCATAATACATAAACTAAAACAGAACAAATTCACACATTTCCATGCATGCAAACAAAATGGGAGGAAACAGCCCAAACATTAAGCATTAGAAGTATAGCCAAAACTGTATTTGGGTGTAAATGCAAACCACTATAGCAACCCTGTGCAAGATGGTTTGCTGACTTCCTTCATTAAATGTAGCAGGTCTTTAGATAAAAATAGGCTGAGAAACACTATTGTATGTTGTATTATTGTATGTACAACACTTGTATATTGTATCAGCTATGATACAGTTATGACAAAGGGGGTTAAGAGCAAACAGAAACAGGTAGCTAGAACAGTGGTTGCTCTAAGAGAAGCAAATGACAATTCTCAACCCATTCAAACGAATCCAATGAAAACAGAAAATGTTACAAAGACACCTATAGAAACTTACAAAATCTAAGTCTGGTAGAGATAACTGAGTAAGATATGTGTCTCTTAGACAGGAAAGGTGCAGAAATGGCAAGTATTTTATATTTAGGAGTCTGATGAAAAGCTCAGAGGGAAGAAGCCAAGCTGATGGTAGCAGGGGCAACGGCGGTTAAGACAGACATTTCCATTCCAGCATAATGGATTAGGAAGAAAATGTGCTTTCCTCTGTAAACAGTAATGGATGAGAGCAATTTTGGTTTTCTAGGATGTATGCATTTGCAGAGCATCATGGACAAGGAGACTAAAGGTACTATTTGATTGCTAAACAGCCAAAGCAATTGTAGAAGGTGTTGCACTGAGTTCTTCTCCATCCAGTTAGGACTAAAATCTATCCAAGATATTAAGAGACAATTTTAGGGACTAGTGTTCACTATTGCAGGAGCAGCATCAGACAGGAAAATGTATTTTTTAATGACAGCAAGTTTAAATTAGGACAACGTTAATGGTGAAAAGCAGACTAGACGTGATAGAGATACAAATGCATGCAGTAAGATTAAGATAGAACCTACAAAACTAACCATATGGCAAAAAACTGATTGAAGGATTTAGCCACTAATTTGCTCAAAATACCCTTGATTTTTAGTCTCTTCTACAATTCCAGCCAAGGAAGACAAGTAGATGGGGACACTAAATAACTGTGGATTGAACTCAGATTTTTTCTGAGCCTTTGATTTGCTAGGCAGAACCACACACAACCACTAAGATAACAAAGAAGTATACAATTAAAAATAACAGAAAAAAACTTGCTCTGACAGGCGAACAATGGGTCAAATCTATGTATTATCTGTGCATTTGTGGAAAGGAAACAAGAGCTCCAACCGGTATTCATATGGGACAGAGGGAACAAAATGAGAAGAGAAACCAAAAAGAGTTATACTTTAGCTGAATCATAGGCAAGCTTTTTACACTTTCAGATGGATATGTGTATCTTTATGCACAGCAGCAGTGCACTAGCAGGGAAATAAAATCTCCTCCCACCAGCCTCTAGGCAGGAGCAAATTGCAGGTCCTACCCAGCGCACAGGGAAATTGCTAGGGACAGAGGGCTGGGGACTGGCTTGTGTGATGCATCACTTCTGGACTAACTGGCATAAACTTTTGTCTTGGGAGTCAAAGCTTATGCTGAAAAAGCTTACAGAAAAGTTGCTTACAAGTAATAAGGTGAGGTGATTTAAGTTCTGCATTTGTCAATCAATATTTGAAATAAGTTCTGAATAATCCTTCTTTTCTTTTAGTGTTGCTTGAGTTTGGTGGTTAGATTGAATTAGTGAAATGGTAAATTGTCACAATTTATGTCTAATCTTACATTTAGCAGAATTAACAAGCAAGGTGAGCAGTGACACTGGTAATGGCGATCAGCACCTGCATTAACATGTGGCACACATGCAGGCATCTAAAATCATATCATATAACCTTATAACTTGTTTCCAAGTTGTTGTGTTTAACCAAACATACAGTTTTGAATGTAACCAGAGTGGGGTGAAGGCAGGCAAAGTTTTTATTAAAACTTTAACCAGTTACGGAGGTCAGCCACCTACACTGCCACGTCTGGTACTGACAAAAGCCACCAGCACAGGTGTCTCGGGAAATTTCAACTGACCCAGCCAAAGACGCCCTGGAGGATACCTGCAGAGGAGATTCCCACAGCACCCCTCAGACAGCAACGGGCCATCCTGTCTAAGAGCTTTCTGATCAAGGTGCACCCCATTTTGAAGAACCTAATTAAGCTCACTTACTAACATATTGCTGCAGCTGTTCACATAACACGTGCAATAATTAAAGAAGCACAGGCAAGTATCTTTGGATTTGCCTAAATTGTAGGAAAATAAAGCTGTAGAAATGGAAGCCAAAAGCTACCCAACCAAAAGACAAATATGCCCTCATACTGAGGAAACTGCTTATTGATAAGGCTAATTGTTTGGGTAATGATAGTAGCGGCTGCCCAGATCTCATACCACGACAGATGAGGCACAGGCTGCAGAAGAACTTAGTTGGGGGACCTGCGCCTGTTCCCCAAGATCAAGCAGACACAAAACCTGTACCTGCTGTCCTGGTGAGAAACAAAGGTCAACGCCTCCTCATGCCCACACAAGGAATAAATTCTGATCCAAAATCTGCTTCAGATAACCATGGGAAGCGTCTGCCCACAAAACCCTTCGCTATGGCTCCACGGACTCTAGGAAGACTGATAATGATTGCTTGGAGGTCTAAAAATAATACTGCAAAGGCAAAGTAGGCACGACGGCTTCCAGGGCTACAAAGCAGAAGGTCAAAATGCAAAATCATGATGAATACAAGATACTCCAACAGCAACTGGCAATAATATAAACTACTGAAATCTCTGGAGAATTGGGAGTCCATGCTTTCAAGTAACCAGTTTTCATTGCCTGTGATTCAAGGTCTACAAACCCTTACTTACATATTCTCATTCTGCACAGTCCAAGGGGAGGACCATGAATGCAAACAGAGAATCTCAAGAACAGCACAAACTCAGCATACTAATATATTTCATAATCATCTTCTCAAAGGTTTAGTTACCCACCTCTGAAGCAGGAATCACTGCTTCCTGGTTCACAAAACATATTTACTTAAATTAAATCCACTGCATGTCCTATACCAAGACTAAGCAGAGCTCCCCAGGTCCCAGAAGCCCCTGGTCTTTCTTCTACAGCACTCATGAGATCAGCTGAGCCCGTGGTCCCAAATCATACTTCCCACAAGGAAGAATCCCTGCCCTTTGGCTTTCATCCTCATTACTGATTTTGTCCCCTGGGTACTGAAGAAGTGGCTGTGTATTCACAAAAGACTTTGCTGGGGAAAGTGGAACAGGCCAAAGGGACCAGCATAATTGTTAACCTCTGCCCAGCAATGATACAACCTAGAGGAGAGGAAGGTTTGAAAGTGAAGAAGCATATAGGATCTACTCACAGCAGTGGCTTTCTAGGCCCTGCCACTGAAGAGATTTGCCTTTCAGGATGCCTCGGTCCTTCTATCCTCTTACGGAAACATAAAACTTTTCAGTGAAACACCAAGCACTTCAGAAAGATGCACCCATTTTTAATTTGTTTTTATACACTTAAACAGCTCTGAGGTTTCTTTCATCACACACTTTTCCCCCTTTTTCTTAAATTTTTCTTGGGGAGTAATTGTGTGTTCCTCTTCCTAATTGTGTCTCCATCTTCTGGGATGGAGGGGGACAGTTAAATAAAAGAAGGAGGCTGTGGTTTCTTCAAGTCTCGGCTGTTCCAAAGAAATTATAACACAGCTACCTTTCACAATTACCTTGCACAACACGGACAATGCCCAAGGGAAGAAAATGATCAAGCACCAGAGGTATCTAAGTAATACTGTGCTAGTTCATGAGGGCGGTATGGGCAAGACACAAAAGACTGGAACCTAGCAAACAAACCAGTACATTTTAACAACACAGAGGGCGAGACAGTGAGAAAAGGCTCACTAGGAATTGTCAGTATGTACGTGGGGAAAGGCCAGTAGGCACAGAGAAGTATTTCGGCTCATAACATTCTGACCAGAATCTCCTGTGTGTTTGTACAGGTACGTATGAAATGTTCAGTCAAGCACTAGTGGATTTTCAAAGTCACCAACAACTTGCTCTGATGGACTTCCATTCAATGCTGGGTCACCTGCATTTACAAAACTGTCCAGGAATATAGCAAAGATTCTGAGAAAAACCAAGTGATTGCTTGCTGGGAGATGAAAAGGAGACTGCTGTTACAAAGAATGCTTAATAAAAGGCAATTATGGAGTAGCTATTCTACCTAGAAATTAAAACTACTGGTGATTGATAAATATTCTGCAGCAAGAAGCTTCCAAAAGGAAAACAAACTAATTCAAGCTGAGAAACAAGGAAGAAGAAGTGTTGCAGTTGTGGGGAAAAAGCAGCGAGGGTAAGAAGAGGTGGTACTATCTCTTTCAGCTTCAGTGCTGGTTTATGTGCTTAAAATACAGGAGAAGTGGAGTCGAAGAAAGTGGTTTGACCATACAGATGAGTCACTTTTCCGTCTTTCTCCTAGTCTTTTCCTTGTGCTTGGACTAGAAGCTCTGCTGACCTCCTGGAGAGTCAGCTCAGAGAGCTAAACTGGCAGAGCAATGTTCACTGGTGTTTCTTATGTTGATTTTCTGCTGGTTTAGGTTCCTCAACAGCTCGATGCAGGGTCAAACAAATGCCACTGTCAGCCCAAGGGAACTGATGAGTGCACCACATCGCCTCTTTGGTTCAGCCATGCTGCCAAACCACCACCTACAGAAGCTTACCATACACTGCAGAAAAAACCTGTTTCAAAAGGCTGGCCTCAACTACGCAGATAAACCCTAGTTCTGGTGAAGTTAGTGACAAAATGGCAACAATTTCATTGGTTAAGGATTATGGTTTTAAAAACAAATACATTTTTTTTAAAACAGCTGAGTTGGTGGCAGCTTCACATACTCTCCTTCTCTCTGCCACTTTCAATGACCATAATCATATGTCTGTATTTTTGGCCTGACTGGGTTTCCTTCCACCTTCATGGTAGACACTATTCCTCACACTGTAAATTATCTCAGCAGAACTGATTTATACCCTGTGTGTGTATTTAACATTCAGCTCAGCAAAAACAAGACCATGCTAATCAGAGACACTTTTCAGTTGGCCACTTCTATGTGACCCAGTGCTTTTGAAACGTGACAAGGGAGAAAAGCTAAGATGATGATGAATGTAACAGCACAGATGCTTTTTCAACCCATTAAGTAATGTGGTACAAAGGACTTTAATAGAACAGCACTCACACGGGCCAACGGGCACGCTGGCTGTGCAGTGACAGCTCCATGCGACGACAGATCTGGCCTTGCCCTCGCGAAGCACCCATGGGGAACGGACTGAACGCCCCCGGAGGCACAAGAGCAGCAGCCGATACTGTTCAGTCTATCCAGTAAACAAACAAGGCTGAAATGCTGCAGGCAAAATGCCTCACGTATCTTACTCTAAAAGCTAACTTTAGCCAAATCAAGTGGCAGCATCAGGTGTGGAACCACAGTGTCAAGTTAACACAATTAACACTGTGCCAATTAACACAAAACCAGTGTCGGTGCATCCCATCCGAACGCGGTCCAAGGCCTTTCAAGACACCAGAGAACCTGGATGCCCTGGGGCTGAAACCCCCGTTTCGGAGGCAGACCGATCTCCATCGAGATGGAACTTTACATCTTCTGCTCCACAGAGCATGCGTTCTTCTGTACTGCACCGACAAAGTCTGCTCTGCGAAGAGCAGTCAACAGATCATTTTTACAGACTCAAAGCAGACAGTCTAGTGAAATGTGCAGCAATGCAGGAACTTGTGTTATCTAATTTATGACTGGAATCACAGGGTCCAATCTTGGGACCTTAGGAAGTCCCTAGTCCAACTTCCTGCTCCAAGCAAGATCAGCTATGGGATCAGACCATACTGCTCAGTGGTTTAAACAGTTGGGTCTTAAAAATTTCTAAGGACAGAGACTGCACAACCTCACTGGGCAATCTGTTCTGATACTAGACTATCCTAAAGTGAAAGAGTTTCCTTATATCAAGTTCGAATCGTTCTTCTTTGCTAACAACTTGTCCAGGTCTTTACCTTATAAGGGTTCTACTCACACTACTTACTATTATGTTACCAGTTTTCCATAGCAGGCACCTTATCTTGTGACATTTAAACAAATGGTCTCTATATATTCAAAACTAACAGGAAATTAAAAAAAAATCATTTTCTTGACCTACTAGGACAAACAAGGGCTTTTTAAACAAATAAATCTCACCTATGTTTACAATCCACTTAGCCCTTTCCATGCCAACTTCAAGTCTGCCCAACTCAGCAAGAATTTTACCTGTCTTCTGCAGAACTTTGAATGCACTAGTTCAAGACAGATGTATGCTTTTCATAGAACAGAATTTGAATGAGAACAATACAGATATTCTCCTGTACCTTGATCTACTTTAATTGGCAAAGCAGATGGCACTATGTCTTGTATCTGACTGCGAAAGCCTTTGAAAAATAGGAATAAGACAAAACACATAGCTGCTTAGCAGAATGTTTTAACATAAACTAACCTATTTCTCTGCAGACCAGTAAAACCTCATCTGCAGGTTCCTAGGGCAGGGTGAATAGGACTCAGCTTTGAAAAATCTTTTTACAGAAAGTTATATAAATGCATGGCCTGAGAAATGATTTTTTATTCATCAGCTTATTTAATTTATACTGCAATTTCTTGAAGAGAATGGTTATTAAACAGCATGCAATTACAACTATGTGCAGCGATCTTTGTTAAAACAAAGAAAAACAACAAAAGAGGCCAATATGCCAACATGTAGAATATCCTCCAGCAGTTGAAAACATTGTTTGACTTTGGGCAAGCGAATCATGGCTTGAACAAGCCATACAATTTCTTGATTGCCACTTCTTTATGATATAAATTCATGCTGTTCAGTGTTGTTTTGAGCAATAAAATCAAGTTGCTGAAATCATGATACTGAAGAAGACACTCTGCCCCTTAAGACTGCAAAGCAGCAAATCTAAACAGCATGCTCAAAAATAGGAAAAAAACACTCAAAAATGATGCAGTATTTGGTCATTTAAAACATCTAAATATTTTTAAGTTAATCCCAAAATTTTGTTGAGAAAGCTGCAGAGAAAACACTGATAGGATTTTGAATAGAAAGAATTTGTGCCCTGGAGCCAGCTGGCCAGGCAACATGGTCACCACTAAGAAGAAAGAAAAGAAAGAAATGGGAAAAACGGGAAGGTGATAAGTGTAAAAGAATGACAGGACAACAGCTGGAGATAGCTGACTTTTTTGTTCAGATGCCATTTTCTTTTCTTCCTAAGCTATTTCTTCTGTTCGCACCTCAGCCATCCTCCAAACCCCACAAATCTCTCTAGACATCTCTCTGTAGCATACGTTTTCATCTTAGTAAGGGAAAACAATGTTTCCTTCTGTTTTTTTTTTTAAAGGTGATTTGCTAGAGAACATTGCTAAACCTACTGCTCTGCAGTATACTTAAAATGAACTGATCTGAAGATGGATTGAAATGCCTCCTCTTCACATTGCCTATTAATCTCAGCAGCTGTTTCTCGCTTTGTTATAGAACAAAGCAATAGAGATTAGCTCTTACTATGTGCACGCAACGGGATTTTTTTTTCATAATAGAGTGTTGCCACTCATTCAGCAAGGGTGAGATACAAGGACCAGGAGAAATTCTGTGGTGCCTGAACAGAGAATGTGACAGTATTCTTAATAAGAGGAAGTCTGCTTAGGTACAACAGAAAGGTAAGTGAACACAGCATTAAGGTTGCACTGTTAAAGTACACGATAGCATGAGATGCCAACTTACCAGAGCTGCTCTTTACGAATTGAAGACAACGCTTAGTATCTTGCTGAACTGCTTTTAAATATCTGTCCCTACACTCATGCCCAGTTTTTTGCTGTGAATGGAAACCTGCATAGCTATGGTTATGTTTAACTAAAAGCAACTGTAATGCTATAGGGTTTTATCCTTCTTATTTCACTGAGGAATGAAGACTACAGGAGAGAGATGAGATCCATCAGAAAGAGTGAGGTAGAAGACTCCTTGCCAACACATTTGCTAACCTATGAGAGGGGCTTTAAACTAGGTTCGTCTGGGAATGATGACGAAGGCCTGAAGAGAAGCGGAAGCACTGGGAACAGGGAAAGGACATGATCTGGCACTTCCCCTGCGAAGGCAGCACAAGTGGGAGCCCATCTCAAGTGCTTATACACACATGCACATGGCATAGGAAACAAATGGGAGGAATCAGAAGTCTATGCAGAGCTGCTGAGCTTTGATCTCACAAGGATTACAGAAATATGGTGAGATAGTTCACACGACTGGAGTGGTGCAACAGATGGATACAGACACTGTAGAAAGGATAGGCTGGCAGGTGAGGAGGACAGGTTGCCCCCTCTGCACAGGAGCAGCTTGAATGCACAGGACTTTGCCTTGCAGTAGGGGATGAGTCTGTTGAGAGTTTATGGGTAAGGATTAGATGACAAACTGCTAGCCTATAATACAACACAGCTCACACTGCATAAACTGTTTGCTTTAACCTTGCTTTCTTAAACTTTTAAATGCTTAAGTCATATTCTCAGCAAATCAGTCACTTCAGTAAAAACCACAACAGGGACTTTCACTTTCCCATAAAAGCTACAAAAAGTCAAAATTAAAAAACTTTCAACATCACATCATACTGCTCTCAGTAAATAGTATAGAACCACAATGAAACGGGCTTACAACTGCTTAGGGCAATAAAGCAGCTTCCTGGCATGCTGGCAGAAAGAAGAATTTTGCATCTGGAGGTTACTCTTCACAATTACTGAGGTGGCATCATCAGTCAAAGAAGTACTATCACGGTGATACAGCTGTCAGAGGAATACCAAAGCAGCTTCTCCCCTCTTCCCCTGCCCTGAATTAAATCAAGTACTGTGCGCTTCGGAAAATGTGGTCTCAAAGGAGCTACTGCTTCAAATACAGCTTTCTACACCAAAAAAAACCCAAACAAAAAAACGAAACACACACATGATTCTCTGGATCCAACATCAAGGTTTATACTAATAAATATTCAGCTTTTACATAGGCTTAGGGATCTTTACCATTTTAGCCTGAAGAGTGTCTGAAAATCACCACCATTTGCCTATTTTACTTTTTTAGAGAGGTCATCCTTACAGTGGATGGGCACACTCTGAAGGCATTGAAAATCATCATCCCCTATTATAAAACCATCTGCCTCCTCTCTATTTTCATTATTCTCATCTTCTCCCTCACTTTCATGTCCTGAAGCAGTCATCTCCTCTCATCATTAATACTCATTTTAGAGTAATCATTTCCATTGAAACGCATGTAAAGCATACTTAAGAGTATTTTATAGTCTTAAGTGATACTCAGCTGAAATTCACCAACTGTTATCATAACATTGTCATCACTGGTGATGGTGCAAGGGAGGAAAAATTCATTTCTGCTGTAGTGCCATTATTTTATATAAAGAATTGGAGTCATTGTCCTTCTTCAGAAAGTCTTTTATTTTGAAATTCTTCTTCTTTCCCAACTAGCCATTACATCTATCTAGAATTAAATTCTTTCAAAAACCAGGAAAGCTTATGCTGCTTTACAATGTGACTTAGTCTTTTTGGTTTATTCTTTTCCCATCCTAAATCTTGATAGTCTCCTGCTTTTCTTCCTGTTGTGGTAGAAGTGTTCACTGACAGCACTGTAACAGTAGAAGTACTTCAGTAAATGGGGCAGAAGACTATTATTCCTTAAAGTTGAGAGAATAATGCAAAGGGAGCATCAAGTCTGACTTTGCACTGAAAGAGGCTCTGCAGAAGCACAAGGACCAAGAAGTGGTCATGTCACTCAGTTCGCAGTGAACTGATGCCGCAGCATGTAGCGTCCTGCCCTGAGGAGTTCTGACCCAAGAACTCCAGTGATCACAATTATGGAAATAATGAATGAGATTTGTTAGATCTCTACTGAAGTGCAAAGTCACAAAAAAACCTTGAAAACTTCTTGAAAGGTTTATCTTCTCAAGAAAATATATAATAATCTAACTAGGCTTCATTCAGGATGTCATGAAAATTAGGAAAAATGCCTAAAAAATTTTTCTTATGTAAATGAAAACTATCATAGTAAAAGATTCCTAGGATTACTTTGTTCTAGGGAAAGTCTAGGAAGGTAAGTTGCTGCTACAGTCTGTGACACCATGCAGCAAGGATCAGGCCACCCAGATGGGCCTTCGCACAGTGTCACGTAAGAAGCAGAAAGCAGAGACAGGAAAAGATGCGGTTTATGGCCTAAGATACCTCTGCTGATGCTATCCTAACATAGCAGCTCTTATGGCTATCAAGCTCAAGATGCATGAAACCAGCCAGTGAAGTGTTAAAAAAACCCAAACACCTCCCCCCCCCCCAAAATAACAAGATCTAACACAGCCCACAGAACAAGTATTTTGAAATTACATTGGTTTTATGTTTCTCACATACAGGCTTTTTCCTAAAGCAGCCATAGGATTATTTAGCAGCTCTGACTTCAGTATGTCCCACTCAAATGGTGCAATAACCACTTGTTGCAGAACAGAAATTGGAGATGGAACTGAGCAGCATGCTTCATAATCTGAAGTCGAGAGATAGAGTCCTGAGACTTAAGACAGATCAGTTATTGGCCCTCTTTAATGAGCAGTTTGTGCACAAAGGTCTCATCTAGAAATGAATACCTTCCCTTTGGGAACTCAAAGAGAAGGGACTAAATAGAAAGAACATATTAGCTCAAGGGTACACATCCAAACTTTGTAATAGTTGGTTGTTCTTGCATTATGGATTGGGTTTAATGACTTGCGCTATAAATACAGATGCCATATTTATGCTTCTTAAGAACCTTGTTAGCTTCTCTCTACAGCTTTCCCCTCCTACCCTCGAAAAGTAAGCAGATATTTATCCTAGGGGCAAGTTTCTTGAACAACTTTCAGTGCAATATAAAAGCTTTCTGCCCAGGTTACTCCACTTCTGCGCCTACACGCTGCATGTTTTTCAGCATTAAACAACCAAACGGTGGAACAGTCTGCCCAGAAACGCTGTGCAGTCTCTACCCTTGGAGGTTTTCAAGACCTCATTTAAAGCTTTGAGCAATGTGGTCTGATCCCACGGCTGATCCTGCTGTGAGCAAGAAGTGGGACTAGAGACCTCATGAGGTCCCCTCCAACCAGACTTCTTTGGTGATTCTGTGATCAAGAAAGCTGCTCATGAAAGTTATTTAGCTATTTAGACTTCATTCTATCAAAAAAAGAAAAAAAGAAAGAAAAGAAAAGAAGTATCTCAAACACACTCCTGCCCCCGCCACTGCTGCCCTGTGTTTATTTTGGGTTATATACTAGGATGAATAGCAATTCAAATTAAACACCAAAAAGAATTGAATATAAGCTACCTGAAGGCTCTTGAAGAGAATGGCAGCTCAGCTCTGTGCAACCACATCTACTTCATTATGAGCTCTGCCAGTTCTGGAGTCATTTCTGGCTCTGATAAGCCTGATGCTTCACATCCTGCTTCATTCTGTGAAAGTCTTTGCCCTCTCCATTGGAGCTCCAATGATTAGGATCCCTTCTCACATACACACACATACAGCCTTTTTTCTTTTCTTTTTTTTTTTTCTTTTTCTTTTCCCCACTGCTTCTTGGGCCAGCCAGTTTCCCCCACATCCATGTAGCACTTTGTACAGTGTGGGTCACTTCCTTTCAGACTGACATAAGAGTTCCCTCGACCACCTCTATTTGTTCAACAACAACAAGAAACAGGCACCATAAATATTGAGAAGCTTTCGTAAAAAGACAGGTGACACTTATATCAAATGCTTCCGCTGAACTGCTTTTCCACCACTGTTCCCAGAGCGCACTTGGCCATGCCACTAGCCACAACCACCTTGTTAGGCACACAAATTGGGCCATCTTGAGAGTGAGGAGTTTTGCAGCGTCATGATTAACCAGAACAAGTATGAGAATAAATGCCTTTTTCAATTAGTTAAAGGTAGCATAAGGATCCTGCTTTTGGGTAAGTAGCACATTTAGGCATAAACTGAGTTATCAGGAACACCATTTTTCAAAAGAAACTTTTAAAAATTGACATATCCAAGGAATTGCAAAGCCTTAAGCTATAAGAAGTAGCACAGCACAGGACAGGAATAGGGCAAACAGGCACAGAATCACACAAAGGCTGAGGTTGGAAGGGACCTCTAAAGATCTTCTCATTCAACCTCCCTGCTCCAGCAGGGTCACCTAGACCAGGACCATGTCCAGGCAACTATTGAATATCTCCACAAATGGAGACTCCACAAACTCTCTGGGCAACCTGTCCAGTGCTCAGTCACCCTCAGAGTAAAAAAGTTTCTGCTTAGATTCAGACAGAACTTCCTGTGTTTCAATTTGTGCCAGTTGCCTCTCGTCCTATCGCTGGGCACCACTGAAAAGAGTCTGGCCCCATCCTTCTACATCCTCCCTTCAGATACTTATACACATTGATAAGATCCCCCTCAGTCTTCTCTTCTCCAGGCTGAACAGTCCCAGCTCTCAGCCTTCCCTCATATGAGAGTTGCTCCAGTCCCTTAATCATCTCAGGGACCCTTTGCAGACTTGCTGCAGTAGCTCCACGGCTCTCTTGTACTGGCAAGCCCAGAACTGGACACAGTACTCCAGATGTGGCTTCACCAGGGCTGAGTAAGGGGAAGGATCACCTCCCTCAATCTGCTGGCAGTGCTCTTCCTAATGCAGCCACTGGCCTTCTTGGCCACGAGGGCACATCGCTGGCATGTTCAACTGGTTGTCCACCAGCACCGTCAGGTCCTTCTCTGGAGAGCTGTGTTCCAGCAGGTCAAGCCCCAACTTGTACTGGTGCACGGAGCTATTCCTCCCTAGGTGCAGGGCTCTGCACTACCCTTTATAAACTTCATGAGGTTCCTCTATGCCCATTTCTCCAGGCTGTTGAGGTCCCACTGACTGGCAACACAACTCTCTAGTGTAGCAACCACTCCTCCCAGTTTTATATGATCAGCAAACTTGCTGAAGGTGCACTCTGTCTCATCATCCAGGTCATTAACAAGTAAGCTGAACAGGGGAATCAACATAGAAACAAGAACTGCAACAACCAAGACTCACAGAAGATTTGTAGGAAGGGACTGCATAATCATAAAGTGAGTATAAGTTGACAAACTGCCAGGTGACCTCAGGACTCTTCCTTACTCTTCCCAGGGAGCTCTCATTCCTAGTGCTTCATGACAGTAGCTCACCTGGCAAGATTAGGAAGATTCTCTGAGGAAGAGAAGATGGTTATGATACCATGGTGGCCAGAACAGTCTTGAGAGTATAGAAACAAGCTACAGGGCAAACTGAAGTTGGAACAAAAATCAAATATACTGACAAAACTAATCATTTCCTGTGTCTCCTGTGTTGGTGGAGGGGGAAGTGAACCCCCAAAGCCTTTCTAACCTTTTTTTGTTTCACGGTAACTAAAGCATGTCCTCCTGTTACAAGTACTGAAAGGAGCAGTTACCTCAAGACTTTTCTGAAGCCACAAAACCGAGAACTGATGGAAAGCTTACATGCTCTGGTTTTCCCTTTTGGTTTTCCTTTCAGAATCAGTACGGTTCAGATTCAGTAAAGCTGGCTAGAGGCCTGAAGTCAAAAACCCCAAAAGGACGCAAGAAAGATTCCTGAGTCTAGGGGGCAGAACGTCACAGGTAACACACCACTGTGGAGGATTTACATGACCATCTACAATAGAGTAAAGTGCAAGAGGGTTGTGAAGAGAGAAACAGAAGACAAAAGGATTGGAAAGGAACTAGCACAGACTGCAGCAAGGCAGTGGTTAAGATCACAAGCTTTTAAATCATTCCACAGTGTCAAATGATAGAATCCAAACAGGACTAGATGGTGGGGGGGTGGAAACCAGCAACAGACTAACATTTTCTGCCCAGAGTTTTCCAGTTAAAAATGCTATTATACAAGGCTCAAGTCAGCACTAACACTCAGGAATTCACTACTGCCTAAAATAATGTGACAGAGGAGGGACTTCATTCTGCAAATCAAATGTATTCATTATTAGATAATATGTAAATTTACCGTAATGACAACTCCTCTCTTTACTTTTCCTATTTGCTTCTGCGGAAGATAAGAATTATAATGACTCAGTAACAGTTCATTGAGCATTCCCTTCATGTACTACATTTTTATTGTATTAGCTTACAAGCTATATTGGTTGGATGTGTGATATTTATTTGAATAATGTACAATTTTGCAATGTAAACCTGAGGTCAGTTTGCACTGTCTGAAGAAATTATCACCAAATTAATATTGATTGGAAGTTAGTAGTCACAGCTGTGCCTTGCTCCTCACCATAAAGCAGTCACTGTCACATCACTGCTCTAATCTAACGTCAGAATTATCCTCTCCCTATGTCACAGGTAGCACAAACACTTAAGTGTTCCAAAGGGAGTTGGGAGTATGCGCTCCTTTCAAGTATACTGTTTATTATATTAAAGAGTAGTTGTTCTTGGTGAACTTGATGATTCCAGGAATTGATAATGCAATCTGTTGTCTTTCATCTCGAGATCAGCTAGCTTGAATACAGCCCATGTTCATTATAACAAAGAATCTCTTCTCCAGGTGGCTGACAAACTTCAGTTTATTTCTTATTTCCCACCAATTAAGTCCCAAATTAAGAGGCAGCACTAGCATCCCTCTCTCTAACAGTCTTCTTGTTAGAGCCCTTACACATGAATTAGAGACCTGGGTTTAAGGATTTCTCCAGCCTGAGAACATTTGAGCCCCCAGTTCCTGCTTCCCAGGACAGTGGTCCACATATCTGGCTAGAAGACTAAGATAAAACTATTTTTATATATCTCACTTTGATGAGTTAGAGAAGGAAAAAGTAAGAAAGACTAGTAATGCAGACAAATCCCTCATTTGAAAGGGGATGGCAAGTTCTGTTTTTAGCACTGTTCATTTGCATTAGGTTATGATTCTTTAGCACAAAACAAATATGTAATCTCTGAGCAACCAATCTACAATAGCTACAAAAATTAGGCTTGCCTTTACTTATTCTTCTTTTCTAGGTTCAATAATTCCACATTCTTCTCTACACAATCTCCCAGCTTAAGCAGTAGGAATACAGGGGCTTCATTCGAGTCTGCTCTACAGATTAAGAAACAAGCTGTGGGTTCAAAATCCTTGTGCCTGAGGAGGAACTGGAATATAGGATGCACTCACTTTAAAGACATCCTTGCTTTTTGTCAGAAGACAGCCACCACCAGGTATTTCAAGTGAATGTGACACTGCCAAAGTGAGTTAGACCCTACTTAACAGGCTGGGCTATGACTAAGTCAGGTTCTTCCTCACCCCTCTCAGAGGTGCATCAAAGCTTGAGTAGGAGAGAGGCATATTGTTCTCCAGGTCGACACATTCAAAAGAACAGGCTTTCAGAGAATTTAGTGGCCTAAAATGGAGGCTCCCATTGGTTTCAGGCATTTCCAGGGACTATATTGTGCTTGAGATAAGCCTAGATGAGAATGTAAGTGGAATTCTGGCAAGATCAGTATTCCACACAGTCTCTGGGCAGAAAGGGGTATCATTTGCCCTAGGATTTCTTACTTTTCCTTAATCCTGATGCTTGGCCTTGTTCAATGGTTCTGTAATGGTACTGGGTCACAACTGGGTCACAACCCAGCCCACGGGTATCTCAAACTCAGAACCCTGACTGTTCTGGAGCTTTCAGAGGAGGGAAAGATGGAGGGCATTGGGGCGGGAGTGGTGGCAGGTTTTTGCTCCAATGGAGTGAACACATGCAGCAGCAGCTCCTTGTACACTTCCATCTTTTCTGACATGCTCTTCACTGGCTCTCCCACCTTATCTTTACTTCTAGGACTCCATGCTACCTCTCTCATCTCCTTCTGTGTGATCACCATGTCTCAGTCCAGCAACTTCCTACGTCCTGTTGTCCCAAGCTCCGTTGCCCCTACTCTCCCTCTGCGTACTCCTTTCCTTCTCCATTTTTTCCCCTCCACATTTCTCCATTATAGGATTTGTGCATCTCAGCCCACCAAGCTTGTCATACATGCACCCCAGACTAAATACAAATATAGCTGCAATCAACAATCAAGATGCCTATGCTTACTTTTAATTCTGATATTCAATATAATTTAGCTACACTGGACCAAGAGTGCTCTCCTGGTACCCATAAAAATGTTACCAGTCATAATTCAAATGTACATTAGCTGGAAGTTTAAAAGACTATAACCAAATGCTTTTCATATTAACCTTCTGTCCAGCTATTTTAATAAGGACACATTGCAATGGGAATTTCTAGATTTAATATTTCAAATGGGACAGCTGAATGCAGAAGATAAAAAAAGCAGCAGAACAAAGGAGTACCGTGGAGTGAAGCAGAACTCAGATATCCCTATTATGCACATATTCAAAATAAACCATCTTCTGCAGGTATGGAGCTCTGATGAGAAAACGAGCTTAATGAAGGAGAGGGGATACTTGGTGTGGAGGGTAGGAATTGCAAATGGAAAGTCACAGTTGTTTGGCTTTTCCTTGCTTAATCTTTTATCATGATGGACTGCTTACAAATACTAGTACCATGGTGATGAAAAGAAAAATATTTCAAGCAATCTGAAGCCAAAGATAAGGACCATGTGACTACGTGTGTACTCTCCCTTCTGTGTCCACCACAACACTGGTACTCCTTAGTGGAGAATTCACGGTACCATCATAACAGCAATTTTAAAAGGATGTTTGATGATATAGTATCTTAGTAGAAATTAGTTGAAGGAGAAGAAAGTACTTCAGGGATGTTCTCTGAAAAGTACAAGAAAGCATAAGCATATTCTGTCTGGAGAAAAGGCCAGCAAGTGGTAAAATATATTGCTGAGTTATTCTGGCATTACGCAAGCTAGTTTCAGAAACACCGTTTTGAACTGTGTTAGTCTGTACTGTCCTTTAAGTACAGACATTCATTATAGTCCATGGAAAAATTCAGCCTCCAAGTCTGAAAAGCCCTAAAAACTTTGATTTTTGGGGTAGACAGAGTTCTAATAGCTTTAACATCTCAACATCAGAAACAATTTCATTTTAAAAATAGAATAAAGATTAATGAAATGTACTTTTCTACTATGTAAAAACAGTCAGTAAGAACAACTCTTTGAGGAGAACTGGCACATACAGACCCCTGCTAGCACACAGAAACGCAAAGGCACGGATCCCATGAACAGCACAAGAGAACAGCAACAGAATAAAAGAGGTGACTGAAAATGGGGGAAAAAAAGTCTATGGAAACTGCAAAGGCAAAATATCCTCATTTAAACTCCTTTGATCCAATAGGTGCATGTCAGTCTGTCAACAAATGTGAAAAAGCTTACTCAAAGGAAGAGTTATGTGGGGACTTCTAACATGTCCACCAATCAGAGTTGGTAACAGATACATAATTTCATATTTTTCATACATTTCAAAGGGCTTTCACAGCAAACAGGCAGGTACTTTGCAGGTAGTAGTTTCACCATCAGTTAACTATTCAGTTCTTACAGTACATTCAGTTCAGACTCAAAGCCAAGCTTTTAAGTTCTTTTTAACACTCGGGGATATTTCTCAGTCCAGTGCCTAGCAGGAGACCACTGTCAATCGCTTTGCAAATATTACTCAGTGTTATTACAGACAGCGTGTACAGACAGTGTGTAGCAAGAGGAACAGGAAGCTCAAGACCACCACAAAACAGGCTACAGAGCCTCTCTCTCTGTATAACGGTATACCCATGAAATGAAAGAACCAACCAAAAAAAAAAGAAAAAGAAAAATCAACTCAAACAACCAGTACTGTGCGGTTTGGAAAGGCTGGAGTGCTTTATCTACTCAAAGTCACTTAATTAAAATTGTGTACTTGGGTACAATCTTTAAATCACTTTTCTAATTAGGAAATGCGCTCTGGCCAATGTCATTAGCTGTGCAACGTCAGCATGGTACCGAAACAGCTTTGAGTGCAAGTGCACTAGAGATTAGTCTCATTATTCTGCAATAGTATCCTAATCAGAGGAAAAATTCATCCTAAAAACATTCATCTAGTGAAGGAAGATGGTCCAGGAATCAGTCCCCACTACTGAATGCCAGACAGGGTGCTGGATAAATCTAATTACATTGGAGTTCTTTTTCCTAGGAAGCTATTTAACAAAACACACAGAGATGATAATAGAATTGACTCTCATTTCTCCTACAAAAGGTAATTAAGATTTGTTTGGTGGAACAAAAGACAAATCATGGTTGGAAAAAAAAAAAACCAATGTAATTTTTAGTAATTTTTGATAGTTGGAGAGAGTGGGTATTGTAATAGATTAAATGCAATTATTCTAGTCATTTTCCCTCTTGTTGATCCTAAAAATGATAACGGGATGATAAAGCTCAGAACAACATGCAGCATCAGCTTCAACCTCTTGGTGTGCAATTGTGCTAATTTTGGAGCAAACTGCTTTTTTTCAAGCATGGAATAAGCTGCCCACAATTTTGCTTCAGCAACAAATAGCCAAAGGTGATGAAATACTACCTGAAAAGCAGATCAAGACCTATGGAAGAAGTGAGAGATGCAATAATGTTTTGGGATGGCAAGGAACTAATCTGAAGTGGATTAAACACTACACTGTCTTTTTTAAATTAAAAAAATAAAAGTAATTAAAAAAAATCCCACCACTGGTTTGGCAATAGGAGTGCACCAGCAAATCTCTTGGTTTAGTTAAGCTTCAGATTCTTCATCCTCTCTCATTTGCCGAGTCTTGGAGCCTGGCTTTGAGCACGGACACCTCATGATTACTTCAGATAATAGTTTGGACTCCAGCACTTCTGAAAACCTGCCTGTAAAGCAGACATAGGCATAGCTGCTTCTTCTACAGCTAAGTAGTCAGGGCTACTTGAGTCACTGGATTGCTCCCCATAAAGAGACAGTTAGCGTCTCATCCTCTAAATACTCTAATACTATTTTTAGATACTCAGATTTTTTGCTGTTGATCCCCATGCTTCTTTCTCCTGATCTGGAAAACAGCTATCAGATGTAACCCTCTCCCCCAACCTTCTTTTTAAGTTCACACAAGGCCTGTGAACTAATGCTGAATCCACACACAAAGACATAGGATGGTCGGGACACAAAAGCTTACAGAAAGTGGGATTCCTATCTACTACTCCCTAGTGAAAACACTTAATAGACTCTAATATAAATGAAATGAAATAACCTCCAGATCTTTTCAGGGTTAAATTCAAACTATAGAACTAGATTTCACGCCGGTTTAAGCTAACACAGCATATTCTGCAGAAAGTTTAAGCACAGGCAACTTGATTACACTTGATCATGGGAGTATAGCCATGGTTAGAGACACCCAAGTACAGACCGCTACACATGGTAAGAATGTATTTCAAATGCAGGTGACCTGATGGTATTTTAGCATAAAGCGTATCTTAGTTAAAGATCTTTCCCAGCTCTGATGCCTAGTAATGCATACTGCATATAGCGAGCGACTACAGCAAATGGAGGGAAACACGGCTTTTTGTCACAAGACTTTATACTCCTTAGTTTTGCACGATGCTGAAGTATTGCTGTCTGCTTATCCTAATAAATTAAAAGCCAAAGTATATGGGCATATTCTTTAGGTGTCTGAGAGTTAGACAGAAGGAGGAAAAAAGAAAATAAAAAGTGTTCTCCATATCCTAAGCACAGACACATTCCTGAATGGCAAAAGCTCTTCCTTCATCTTTTTGTCTTTAAAAAAAACTCCTCTGAAGAGCTGTATGCCAACTTATTAATAACTTCTGTTCAAAAAAACAGGTTCTGGTAGCTCAGTTCAAAAACATTCCTACTCTTGATATTAAGTTTCCTGGTATTTGAAAAGAAAGGAAAAAATAAGATTTTAGGCTACACTTCAAGAGTACCATTTAATTGACGCTTTTTTTTTTTTTTTTTTTTTTTTTTTGCCAAAGATGTGGGCAAGAATGAGAACATTATAAAACAAGAGACATGAAAATATGAAGTTGACTACAGATTAAAAATATGTGAACTAATGTTCATAGAGATAGTGCTTATAAAAAGGGATGTTAATGGGAAATTGTTTCACAGTGATTAACAAGCTGTCAAATGCCTGGGTGGACTTGTCAATCTTACACTAGTTTTTCAGATCCCATCTTATCTTTTAAAATAAAGGGTATGTTGCCCCTCTAGCAAACAATGCAGCAAAATACTTGAGCCTTCTCACCAGAATACAGCATACCCTTCCTATGTCGGAAAGAGGATGCAAACCAATCCTATTTCCCCCATGTCTGCAGAGTTGACTGAAGCCTGGCTATGAAGCCCCCTGCCCATCTTAGTGTCACGTCTTAGCCAACACTCAATGCGGGAGGCTTCTGGGTGCAATCAGTTCTAGAGGGACAAGGCTTTCTAAAAACACCATCTCGTAGATAATAAGATATGCAGTTTGCAGGAGCAGCGGGACTACAAAAGTTACCTTATCTTCAGCATAAACACAGATCGCAACATTTCACTGTAACTAAACAGAGATATGATGATGTTAAAGGAGGAAGGTAAACAAACACAGGACCAAATTTTTTTTCTTCACATCGGTAGGCACACACAGACATAGGAAAAGCAAAATATGCATTTATAGGCTGGATACAAGGAACGTTATTCAAAGCCCTCCAATATTTGTGTCAAGAACAAGTTGCATTAACAAAATAAAATACAATCGTCACATGAAAGATAGGAAGATCCCAAGAAAGGAAGCACTGGTTAATTTAAACAAAGTAAAGAACACACACTAGTTAATAATAAAAGTCCAAGGAGACATCATTCACTGAAACATTCATTTAAAATGAAGAACAGAAAATGTATGGGGTAATGATTGCAAGAAAGATGAAAAGCCAGTAGTATCAGTAAAACACAAAGCTACAGAAAGCTGAAAGGAAGGCTGCCTGAATGTACTGCAGTCAAATAAACACCCAAAGGAAAGCAGGGAGCAAGAAGAGACAGAGATGCAGATTATCCAGCAAGATAGAAAAGAAACAAATAATCGCACTGAATTGATACAATTCAGGAAGTCAACAGAAAACAGAATTTCTGCCAAACAAGAGTGAAGTCTGTGTTAGAGAGGATTTCGGCAAGTCTGATCTTTTCATTGATACTTTTTGCTGTGTTTTCACTGAAGAGGGCAATTATAAGGAAATTGAAGAACCTTGTGCTAAGAAACCCTTACACATCAGTTGTCAGCAAGCGATAAAAATATATATATATATATATATATATATAAAACTCTTAGCATATACACTGTATGTGGCACTGGAAGATTAGAAATGTTGAAAACATCCTTCAGGAACAGAGACAGAGAGATAAAGGAAGAATCAGGGAAAGTCAGAAATAGGAAAAAAGTTAAAGCCCAGCATTGAGTTCTGGGTGCGTTTTACACTGGTCTAGCTTCAAAAGCTGCGTTAGGTTTGTCTGAGAACAGCCAAACCTACACTGCGTGGCAGAAGATGGCCAGTCACTCAGAGGTGGATCTTCAATTAATAACATGCTGCTTTAGTAAAGGGGCTGCTAGAAAGTTTTTTGTTACAAAGCCAAAGCCAATAGCATATGTACTGGAAGCTGGCTCCGTTAAGGAGACGTGGCTAAACTACAGTGTCACTTGGGAATTCTAAGCTATCTTACCTCAAACATCTCTTGCTCTGTTCTACGATGATCGTCTAGGAGCTGCTCCATACAGGACAGATTATGGAATTTTTCTATGTAACTGCTGTATTGTTTCTGCAGTTCCTCCTCAATCTTCTCATACTCATCCATAAAAGCAGGACTAGAGAGAAGAAGGACAAAGTGCTCAGAGAGATACTGACCTGTAGACACAGAATTCTGAAAAAGCATTTTTGTTTTTGAAGTTTCCTTTCCATATCTGCCAAACCAATCTAAAAGGACCTTTAATTTTCAAGATTCTGTACTACTTCAGAGACTAAAACCATTAGACAAAAAATACTAACCTATCCCGCAAAAATTATACATAGCAAAGGAAAGGTTACTGTGTACCTGCCACCAAGCCCTTCCAAACAAGCAGAGAGACAGCATTTCAGCAGACAAATCTAAGGAGAGGTTAATCATCTTGCTATTCCATGATTTCAAGAACTAGCTTGTAGTATGGCTTGTAAGTCACCTGCCTTGCCTGAAGACTTATTTTATTTGCAACTAAACTGTGCTGTGTAGCTAGAAGTATAACCAGACTTGACAGCAGTAAGCCATGATGTCCTTTGCTACAAAGGCAACTACTGGGCCCCAAAGAACACTACTGCTGTTTATGCTTCACAGCTACACAATATACTTCCCCCAAAGTGTTACTGATCAAAACGCATCTAAATGAATTCAATGCCATTCCTTCCACTGCTCATTTTCCTAATATTTCTACTATTTTCTCTCTGTATGAAGTCACAAATAGATCTCGTAGACAGTATAAGCCCCCTAATGAACTAGGGGCATGAAATCAGTCCAAATTGTGATTCTCGACACTTTGATTTTATGGCAGGCTGCATCACTGCCTAGAGGAACTGATCCCAACAAAGGATGCTTAGTGACCTTCTCTTAGCGGTGGCTGGGAATGCTAGAAGCCTCTAGCAACATAGGGCACAGTTGCACCAGTCAGTTGTCATTTTCAAGAGAACTATCTGATACTGTTTACATTTAATATCCTAAAGAAGAGCCAGGCCTGCTACCTGACTACTTTGTACAGCTCAAGCAACAATTAATAAAGAAAACTCCAAATTATATTGTGGCCACTTTAACAGCACCATATTGCTGATTTCAAATACACAGTAATTGAAAAATGAACAATCACAATCCATACTGGGCACCTGTAGAGGAGAAAAAATCTCTTGCACAGGCCATCAACTCAGACTCATTCCAGACTTCATTTCTCACTGCAGTAAGTATTAAGAATGCACAGTACCATCATTTATGCCAACAATTACTTATGCAGTAGATGATCAGTTCATAATGTTTACCGAACACTTTGTAGGGTCTGTAGCCTCTTCTGGCTTATTTCCAGTTCCAATTTTCGTTTTTCAATTCTGGCTTCCAAATTGGCTTCATCCAAAGCCACGTTATTCAACATGTCATTAGTCTTTTGGACTTGTTCCTATAAGAAAAGAGCGGTGAACCATGGCTTGCGCTGGAATAATTAGAATCATCTTTCAGACGCTGGCCCAGATTCCGTATTATCTCACGTCGCATGCTATCAAAGAACCTCAGAACAATGAGCTAGAGCATAAACTGAGCTCAGGTGATTAAAAGTTTTTTAAAAAATGCTCTTTGGGACCCAGGTATCAGACTAGCTGGACCTCTGGTGTGACCAGGCATAGTTCCTTCTTAGGTGTTTACATGTTGGCCACATCAAATATCGAAATCATTATTTGTCATGCGCTCTCCACCAACAAGTACATACCAACCTGGCCTTGTTTTGAGTTGCCCAGTCTTGCAGTGGCTTCCCCAGACAAGCTGAGAGTGATAGTGAACAGTCCCTCTGTTACAACTATCTAGAGGATGGTGGGCTGGGAGATGGGCTCCCCTGTCTGCTTCTTGGGTGGCAGCACTCCTCTCCCTGTTCTCAGCAGAGGCCCAAGCAGAGCTTTTATATTTGAGAAGGGTCAACGTATCCCAAAAGATGGATAGGTCAGGGTCTCTTACTTTAGGAGGTATGGAGCATAGGGATCAGCACAGGGACAGAGAGACCTGACAGCTCACAACCCCTAAAACCTCCCAGACCTTTCATCCAGAAAGATCAGTAATATTAGAATATTAAAAAAAAAAAAAAAAAAGGTCAGCCATCATCCATCACTACAGAACGTCCTGCCTTGCTGCAGGCTGAATTCAAACGGCATAAGCTACAGCCAATGGGCCTACTACCACCACTGTCATGCCTGGCAGTAGACCTGCCATTAAAATGCCAACATAATAACAAAAAATGTTATTTATATTAAGAGAGAATTCAAGCATTATTCGTTGTGGAAAGCTAGCATACCTGGAAAACATCTACAGGTATCTCCACATCTTGCACAGGAGGCAAGACTAATATGCCCCAGCTATGTCAGCTTCTCCACAACTTCCCGTCTCTCATTTTTGTATTTCCTGACCTCTGCAAATGCAAAATATCTGATTTCTTTAACAGTTAAAAAAAAAAAAAAATCTGCCTTGGCCTTCATTTTTCCTTCTCACTAAAAAAGCAGTAAAAATAGGAAGGAAATAAGGCCCAAAAGAAAATCTGACAGGATGCACGAAGACATCTTTCAACATACAAATACCTGAACAAACACAGCTGAGAAATCCCTGGTACTATTTTAGTGAATTTTTAGGCTTCCATCAATATTTCCACTATCTTCGTCCTTTTCTGAGTCCTGCTGTATCCATCTTTTTGGAAGCTAGGAAGCATCCCTAACATTACAACAGATGCTACTGGAATCAGAAGGGGAAGCTTCTTAAAATGAGCTGGGTACATTAAATGTGCTTGTGCTCTAGAAATTGTGAGCATCATGAGTGAGAGCACGCAACTACTTGCTTGCTGAAATTCCAGCACTGTTACTTGCTGTTCAGCTATAATAGGTCATCTCATTAACTGGTCCAGAACTAAGCCAGCTGAGGTATGTGTTATTGATATTTCCCAAGAAACCAACTGCTCTAATATGATGTTAGTTTATTAGCACTACTGCCTAGAATATCAATAAGAAAAGATCACCTGGAGTATCTATTGATTAGGCATTGGCTATTTAAATCTGGAACTTTGCTCTGTGTAATTATACAATTGGACTGGACACAGTCTGCAGTTAAATAACTTAAATTACTTACTAGGGTTTAATTAGCCACCATACTCGCACAATGGCTGGCAGGGCAGCTAACGGTTCAGAGATATAGAAGCGAAGCACTGCAGCAAGAACAATGTTCCCAAGACTGGAACAGACCAAGGGACCTCGGGAACTAGAACCATACCGACAGACCAACATGGCACTAAATTAGCGCAGTGTCAGTACCTCTCACCTCTTGACTGGTTCAGCTATCCTGCCTCCAGAGCCCAACTTCACATCTCCAGAGGTACCAGCACATTTTGAGTTAGAAAATCTACAGAGGTGGAGCAGCAAGTTTAAGTGGCTTAGAAGATGTAGACGGATTGTAGATTTCTGTGTTGATTTAAGCAACTTCTATCCTTCCTAGAGTCTCTGGTGCTACTATCTAGCCCCTATCAGAGATAGATGGTGACTAAAATGGCAAGGATTTTTCTGTCGTTTTCTCCCTAAAGCAAGGGAGGCCAAGCATAGCTCTCTGATGCAGCTGTATTGACAGAAATACCACAGGCTTATCAGCAAAGCCACATCAGCTGAGAGAATATGCCTGCACATTGAACCAACGCAGTTAGACAGCGCAACAGCTTGACAGCAGATCTGGTCTTAACAGGTTCTTTTAGGGCCTGCTGCTAACATAGTTTACCCTTTCCGCTGCAGGCTGTGATTGCTAACTGTCAGCTCAGAATCACCACTGTGCAGGCACCTCTCACCCTACCAAGAGCTATTAGCTTCAACAAACAGGTTTGCTCACTTTAAACACAATACTTTTCCTAAGGAAACCAAAAGGAACATCAATGACCATATTCATTGTCATGACAGAAGGAGTCATCGCAGACTGATCACTGCCCTGATGAATTTGTGTTTGCACATTTGATGTTACCTAAAGACCAAAAGCTGCATTAGCCATTAACCAAAGTTTAACATTGCCTGCTAACTAACCACGTGCAGCACTGCTTGGCCCAGATCTTTGAAGGTGATGTGTGTTATGCCATGTTTAACCCTAGACTGTTGCTAAAACAAACTATGTTCTTCTTGCAGCAGAGGAATGAAGGTTTTGCAAATAAATAAGTAGCAATTTGCTTACCAGAATATTGTCGATGGCAATTTTCATCATCTTTTCAGCCTCATTTATCTCCAAAGGTCTGGCAATAGATTCTGTTCTTGCTTCCTATGAAATAAAAATACACTGATACGGTCAAACACTACACAAGTGAATTCATATTTGCAGAACAGAGGGTGTTCAAGCAACTCCAATATGACCAGCTGCATAACAAATGGAATAGGACAATATGTAAACACCACGGCTCAGATTATTTAAAGAAGGGGAAATTACGAAAAAGTCAGTTAAGTGATGCTGGGATTAACACTGAGTGTTGGGGCCTGGAGCGTATTCACCTTCTAGGAGTCTAGTTTGTTAAGTTAAAGAGTTTAGCTGGCTGAGTCTGAGGTCAGCTCCACCGCAGGTAAGAGCTGTGGTGAAGAAAGCTAGAAGCAAGGGCCTGCCTCACCTTTCCCTTGGGAACTGCTTTTATGCTAAGGCTCTACTGCTGGTCTCCATCTGTACCACACAGCTGCTGTGCAGCTGCAATGTCTGCGCCCAGTCTCCTGCTTCTGCAAGTCTGACCCTGCACCCACCAGCTCAGCTGCCTGGCTTGACCTCAGACCTGCCGCAACCCTATGGACTTGTTGGGTGATCACTGGACTGCATCTGACCCTGACCGCTGTCTCTGGCCCTGATCCTGACCTGGACTTGCCACTCTGCATCCTGGCTCCTTGTTAGGGAGGTCGCTGCTCGTGCTTGCCTTATTATTGCACTCAGTTCCCGGCTCACCTTCCTTTGCAGAGCAGCCAGTCCTCATTGCTCCCTGACACTAAGTATTTAAGATACCATATCAAAAAAGACGAGTGCTACTGCTCTGAACTGCAAGTATTCTTGAATGCTTATTTTTAGGAACTGCTTATTGTTAAGATAAAGGAAACCACACTGGTCATTACGTAGCATACCTTGCTCAGTGTAACAGATTTTATCATCTTTACATGACACAAGAAAACAATAGGGCAGACAGATGAGCCCAGTGTCACAAATACGCAGAGCAACAAGCAACACGAATGCATCTAACCCAGCCAGGCAGATGCCACAATCAGCAGGTGCCTCCTGTGCCCATATGAAAATTAGATGATCCAGGTGTACTGGTCTTTTTTTTTTTTTTTTTTTTTTTTGACTCTGATAACCAAGTGACCTGAATTCAGACTCATCATCAAAACAGTGCTCCTTGTTTAGATCCCAAAGGATGAAGAATCCTTTCTCAGCCTCATCAGCTTTGGGGACAGATGGAATGAGGGGTATTCAGCATGTATTTATTAGTATGATGTCTTACAAAGCTGACCCGGTCATTATATGAAAACACTGAACTACCAGTGTGCTACTAGGACGAAAAGGGGGAGACCTGTCCAGCTAAATGTCCTTAAAATGATTTTATGTTGGCAAACCATTTGGCAACAGGCAGGTGAAGATGGAAATAGCGTCTCTAGAGCACATCTAAGAATCTAAAAATGCTTTAGACACCCTGCAATAGGCTGTACCCAGCCCACTGAAGGATGTATTCTAGCAGCAGATACAATTGCTGGAAAAAAAAAAAAAAAAAATCAGCTTTTTGTGCTGAGTTTATTCTTCCATTGGATCAATTCCCTGAACAAGCCTACTGCATGCTGCACAAACTTTTTTTGGCACAAGGGAGGAAGTAGGAGAAATATTCTGTTGGGGACAATGACAGGAGCTACATCTGTTGGTGGCAGTGACAGCTTATGTTGCCTAAAGTGCTTGTGAACATTCCCCTACCCACACAGAAATATAAGCTCCAAGCAGCAGAAAGTTAATTTGGATGAATATAAGATATGAAGAGACAACACAATACATATTCCTCAATAACTCCACAGGTAGGCATTTTTGGAGGAAGACAAGACAAAAATAATGCATTTCAGTAGCTGTTAGGAGAATACTATGTATATACAAGCTCAATCAAATGCCTATTTATTTGTGAAGATTTTCCCCGAGAAAAGATGCACAGAAACTGAAAGGGAAGCCAGGATTCAGCCTGCTGGAGATACTGCCCTCCCTACTATGCTCAGTTCTTCCAAGGTCAACAGCGAGCTCTCTCCTACAGAGCAAACATATTTCAAACAAAATAGTTCATCACCCAGCAGGAGGAAGGAAATGATTTTCCTTCCCATTTTCAAAAGAGAGAGAAGAAACAGAAAGGACCTTAGGTTTTAATTAGAAATAACCCCCTTGCCAATATCCTTCTAGTAACCTGGTAAAACACCCGCAGAACATGCACAAGTCACTACAGTCTGTGCCAGATCCGGGTAACTGCTTTAGGCATACATTTGATTTAATGTAAAATATTTAGATATACTGTTTTAGATACACTTCTGAGGATCTACTTTAAGTTGGAATCATTTATGTAAGTTTGACGTGGTTTCCTCCTCCACCTTCCCTCTATTATCTGTGCAAGTCTCACATGCAGACCACAGTCTTTGTGCAGAAATCCCCATCAGTTTCTCAAGCTCATGAAAATTTGTCAGATCAATCAAGAGCACTACAAAAGCAGAGATCTGTATTTTCAGACCTATTTGCAGGATCAGGCCTGACTGAACAGCAAGAAGGTCAGTGCAGTTAGCCTTCCTGCACCCCTGCAGACAGGGAAGCAAATCCAAGGGGGATGTCCCAGCTTCTGGGCATGCACAGCTGCCCCCCAAGGCTCTAACCTGACACATGCATATTCTTCACTATCAACAATTACCACTAACCCAACTGTGACACTTCTGGGTAGTAAACGTAAGTGGGTACTAAATCACAGTGGAAAAATAAACTGTATCTGGTAAGTAACAAAGCTGCTGAAAAAGGTTTTGATTTTTTTTTGTACCAGTTTTCCTGGATATCTGTCACTGGCTCACTTTCTGTTCTCCTATGAACACTCTTCAAGAGGAAGGTTTTATTTTTAATATCTCTTTTCAGAAGGGATCCTGCAGTTGGCCATACAGAAGAGGATTAAAAGGAAGGCAGTTTATATTAATATGCCTGGCAAAAAATAAAAACAACATAAAATAATCATAATAATAAAGATTACCAGTATGTTAGGAAAAATTTTCCTTTAAAACACCAAAGTAGGTTATTTTAAACATTGTTAAGACATTAGCAAATTAAGTAAGTTAATTTAATATCACACAACTGCTCTGACAATCTGACTGCCCAGATGAGCAAAGTATGTTTTTCTCCAGTTCAACTCATCACTGCTATTTTTTGCAGAATATAGAATACTTAGCAATAGGACAACTGAGATTTTTAAAACATGGCTTTACGCAAAAGCTCCCCATTTGTGCTTAAATTTGTAGATACAGATAGATTGTATATTTGAAGGCAAAACCAATTTTCGACTTCCATCCAAATACCAGGTACTACATTGTCACTGGCTGTACTCATAATTCCTTGTGCTCAAAAAAAGCGTGCAAATGAAACTGAGCTGAAAAATATGTCCTTGTTCATTTTCTTTTAAAGTAATGTACTCTTTGCAATTAGGTGTACTAATCAGAATACACATTATAATACACAAGAGGTTTTCTTTAAATTAAGCATTAAAAATAGAGTTCTCAGGAGAAATGAAAAATATAGGAAAAAAAATTATCAAGGCAAGAGGAGGTAAGAAGCAGAACAATTTAGGACTGTGCCTGATAATTACAACTTAAGAAAACAAACATAAACAGAGAGGTATTCCTGAGCAATTGGATTGTTTACCACTTACCAGTGCTTCCTGTTCAAAGTGTCCAAGAGGTCCATGGCCACGGTTTTACATGAGAAATACTGATTAAAAAATCAGGGAAGCCAAGTGTAAAATTATTTCTGATGAACTAAAGCTGATAATTATTACAGAAAACACATAAAAGCACACAGGAGACACTATTTGCTGGCAAGGTTTTTATCCTTTCTGCTTTGACTAATATGTGGTGCTACATGGAAGGGCTGAGATTTTAATTCCGCAAGTTTTAAATCTCACTTTTGGACACAGCCAATTGGAAGAACTAACAAATTAGTTGGCTGGCTTAGACTGGAAAACTTTGTTCTCTTTGGAAATGAGAATTTCATTAGAAATTAAGACAAGTTTCTACTCAAAGACCAGCTGACTGCCCAATTAAGCAGAACGGAGCACAGCCTGACAGGACATTCCCCACAGGAGATGGAAGGCTAATGCTGAAGTCTGCTCTGCCCAAGTCACACCAGCTTTGGCATCAGAAGTGAAGATAAGTTTCCTTAAGCAGAATTGCCCTGCAGTTGTTTCAGGGAATAACATTCATCTTAAAGCCTTCAAACGTCCACCTGTCTAAAGAATTTACTCATCTCAAACCTGCGTCCACACCGAGGGATCCCTTGGGTCAAAAAAACCAGCTAGGGAGAAGACCACAGCTGCTCTTCGCAGCAGCAGCGCTGAGGCTCTGTCCACAAGACTCAGATCAGCAGCCAGCCTTGGAAGAGCAGTGCTGGCCACTTACTGCCTCTGCCACCTTTTAGCTCTCACTGGAAAAGTCAGACTAATACAGGACACAAAGTACCCTGTTCTCTCAGCACGCAGTTTACTGTCACAGCCCAGTTTCTTCCTGCCAAAGGACAATGAAGCAACTGGTTCAACTAACCAGGAGTTCTACATCACTCGCCAAAAAGCATCCTGTAGGATGCAAGCACAGAGGTAGCAACCTTATCAAACCCTCCCGCAGCTCCACTCCCTAATACCCAGCTAAATGTAAAAAGGCCATTTGAAATATGAAAGGCAGAAAAGCAGCACTGGACCAGCCCTGCCTGTCACTGAAGGCCTGCTCCATAAAGCTCTGCAGCCTTAAACCTCCTGCCGTGTTCTTCAGTGTATGGCTATCGCTGATACTCCTTCCCCTCTTAACACATGGACTTCTCTGGCCCACTAGGATCATTAGGAAATACTTAGTTTTTATTTTAAGTATACTACCTCTTATGGTATGTATACAATATCTAAAAAATATGCTAAAATACAAGGGACTCCACTGCCTGAGGCATCCACTGTCATTTTCCAGGTGGTGCAGGTACGCCCTAATCCCTGTATATTTGCCAGACCCTTTCAAATGTCTTGGACACCCTCAGACATCTCAAATGGTACTAGACACCTGTACAGCAGCTTACAAGCGCACAGTGTGGCTTTGTCATCTTCCTGAACACAAAAAAAAACAGCTAAAAAGCTTCTGAAAGTTTGGATTTTAGCCCACTCACAATTGTAATTGTCAATATAGATTATTTCTTGTCTTAAAACAGTTGAGAAGACAATTCAAAACTCCCCCAAAGCATTAGGACTTAGCAGTAAACACAACAGAAGGAACTGGTATGTTGTCAAGTATCACATGGGCTCCACAGACCAAGTACTGGGAGAGGGTCAAGATTCGGCTTCCTCTGAAGGCACGTGTGATCATGGTCCTAGCAGAAACTGGCAACAGCAAACGGCACTTTCTGGGTACACAGTACCTTTTCCATTACGTGGATGATGTTATAACCCGATTCAGAACTCTCATACGAAAGCTAATGCTGCAAGTGCCTGAGAACACGGTCCTGTACCTTCACTGGGGGAAGGAGGTTGAGGAGGGGAAGGTTTTCCCATTCTGAAATACAGAAGTACTTTCAAGGACTCATTTAACTTAAATTTCAGACCTAGAATAGGAAATAGCTGTACAATCACTTGGCCTTCTCCTGAAGAGCTTCTCTTAAAGTCGGTCAATTGTCAAGGAAGCAGCAATGATGCAAGCACTTGTCTGTATGTGAGAGCTGCTGTGATGTGAACTAGGGTGTGAACAGTGACTGCACTACCTACCTCACATGGTCTTGCTGTGTGACCATGCTAATGTGCACGAGTGATGCCACTGACTGAGGCAACTCATTCCAACTTCTTTATGCCCCTGCTGATACTCCTGTCTCCCTGTCCCCCAGCGTTAACACGGAACACCTAAGCCATCCTAAATTCACATACTGCCTTGTTGCACACTATTGTCACCATATGGAGAAGCCAAATGTACTTACTAGACTCAAAAAGTGAGAGAAGGAGGACACTACCTACCATTTCTGCAGATGCACCCTCCCACTTCTATTACTGAGATTTTTTTTCCCTCTGGGAACTTTATACTTAGTTAACAGTTAGGAGCCACTACTGTAAAAAAAAAAAAAAAAAAAAAAAAAAACCACACATCATTCTGTAAATATACCCAATGAAGCTAACAGACTGAAAAGGGGCATTTTCAACTGGTAACGGTTTCCATCACAGTGAAACAAAAAACAAATAAACCAGGTTCCTGCATGCTTGACTTACAGAAGGATAGACGTACATATCTTCTGAACTGAGGTAAGGAAGCGAGACAAGCAATTAAGCTTGACCAGCACACAAGTCACTCACGCTGAATGTGATGTAATATATGTATATATACATGTACCTAAGGTCTAGCAGAGGTTTCTAAACACCTTTTTTGTGATAAGGACAAGAAATGAAATCTTTTTTCCCCATTTACCAGTCTTTGCACCAAACATTTTTTGATCACAGCTTACATCTTTGCTGGTTGTCTCAGGAGCTCATAAGCCTCGTGCATACAAAAGAGGTCCCTCCTCACTGCTACTTCCTGTTGCACTCCATCTTAATCCAGGATCTGTTACATCCCACACTTCATTGAGGTAGGTTTTTGCAACTACTGCTGTCTAGGCAGGCAATAAAACTCTCCTTTTGGAGAGTTTATTTTCCAGGGAGTTTATTAACAAACACTGGGATTACATTTGGCCAAAACAAGGAATGGATCATTAGGCATAGTTACATCTAAACAGGAAGGTACAGGAGGGACATGAAAAATAATCAAGATGTTCTGAAGGAACCTGATACTTCCTAACGGCTTATTTTCTTCCTCAAGAGATTAAAGCTCAAACTAATTGAGAATTTTTGCTGCCTCCAGACTCCCATAAAGCTATGCTGCTTTCTTGTATGCTCATCTCAGCAGTCCACAAAGTGAATCCACAGAGACATTTCCCTACTCAGCTATGCAGAGCCTCAATCAAAAACAGTCTGAAACCCCCCTGGCTGTCATGTTGTTTAAAAAGTATGCCACAAGAAGAGAGTCTGAGATAGAGAACCAATTGGGTAGCTTAAGGTTTTAACATGAGTGACTTTGCTGCAGACAGACCAGAAAGAATCCGAAGGTCTGCCTGGCTGGATAAGAAGGAATCTGAACATATGCTTTATGACAGAATAAACCCCTTACAAATACGAGCATACAGACTGCTGGACTGTGAAGCAAGAAAGAGAACTTTAAAATTTCTGACAGGCGTGAAGTCATACTGCTCTCTTCCCCCTCCTGCCCCCAGTACAGATCTCCAGGTGGTCAGTCCACCTCCTATTTCAGTAGCCAATTTCACTGAATTACCCTTAGTTTGCGAACGCCAGGACGTGCTTACCTGCATCTTCCTACATCCCCCCAAAACCTCATCTTTAACCTACTTCTTGCAAGGCTTCATGGCACGTTACCTCGATAAAGCTCGGATTAGTCCACAGGACTCTACAGGTGTTACTTGGACAACACACCCTTACCAAGGGGTGGTTTGCTAAGTCTCATCCGCTGTCTGGCAAGAAAAGAATGAGCATTTTTCTCCTAGGAAATGAAAAGCTACACTTGTGAAAGAATTTCCTAATACACGTAGACAAAAATGTCCTTGGTCAGCATAGCCAGGTGGAATTTTGTCTTTAGTTCTCAAATGGTGAAAACAGCAGGGTTATCAAAAAGGCAAAACATCCAGTTAGACAAAGAAAATCTTTAGTATCTTCTTTTATCTATGTTCTCCTGTAACAAGTGTCAGAAATAGCATTTCTTTTCATTACTAGATAATATAAAAGAAAAACTTCAGGAAGGCTTGAGATTTCCTCAGAAAAAAACAAGCAACAAAAAAGAAGATACTCTTCAGTAGCACCTTTCGGACCTAAGGGATATCCAAAGACACCATGCAAAGCTGCAGTATAAGTAGGAGCAGGTATTGTGTATGCAGCAATGCTGTATGAAGAGATAGATTAATCTTTTAATGTGCATCAGGCCTTTGACTTTAGCAAACATTGCCACACGACTGAAGCTTTTATTCTCAGCAAAGCTTAACCAGCCAGTGAAGTGGCTGTAGCATTCAAATGACAGAAATACTGTGTGGCTCCTGTCAAGCAGAAACAAAGGCAGTTTAAGTCAGCACATTTTGCTCTGGTGTAATTAAAATTTTGACATGGTTTTGCTCTGTGTCTGATGAGAGAAGATTAGGAATAACAAGCAACAGAAACCTCACCAGCATTTCTGATTTAGACCAATTATTAAGTGGAGTTTCTTGCAGCCATAACAATCAGCAGATGGATAATGCTTCCAACATTACAAATGGAATAATTTTCTGTAGTTAATTTTCAAGGAGTACTGAAGAATGCAGCTGTTGCTCAAATACATACCCATACTTCATAAAGAGAGGCAGGCAGCGACTTACAACAGCATGAGCCAGGAGACATGGAGAAAGGGCTCTTTAATCAAAAAGTTGGGAATAAAGAGATCCAGTTAAATGCCTTTAGTGGCAACTCTTTTCAATGCAACTATTATCCTTTCGATGCCACAGCTGGATCCAAGTGCCTCTGGCTCTCCTAAGAGTTTAATTCAAATATTTCACACATTGAAGTCTGTAAAGAGGTTCCCAAGGACTTTCATAAGTTTTGGAACAAGCTTACACTGTGTGCACGCATAACAATAATAATTAATCACAATAATAAAGTGTAACACCCTGCACTTATTTTTAAATTTCTCCTCCATAAATCTGCAAACACTTTGTCTGGCTGTTAAAAGCTTTAAAATAACTTCTATAGTTTAGTAGATTATACACACACAAGGATATACAGGGACTACATGGTTTGCTCAAGCTCCGAGAAGTAGTAGGTGCCAAGAGCAGGATCAGAATACAGACCCACTTTGTCACCCATCTTCGACATGAGCAAAGTACATCAGAGGAATGATTATTTTCACCCTTCTTTGATTTTACATTAGATCTAATTGAGAGGTAAATAAAATGAAATCAACCTTGAAAAGGTCGGAATTCTTTATGCCTGCCATCAGCACAGAGGCAATTTTATTTGGGGATTTTTTTTGCTTCATTATCTCACTGCATCTAATAATTCAGCAAGTCGAAGCAAGGCAGCTTCGCGACAGGCTGCTGCTAATATGTCCACAGGACCTCTGGCAGATGCAAAGTGGCAGGCTCTGAGAGCCAGGCAGCTTAGCTGAGGCGTTATAAATAGACATGAATTTTTCCTTTTGGATTTCAAAAGTTCAATGCATGGTAACTCAGGAGTGTCCTTCCTCAACTGATCACAACCGACCTTGAAAGTCATTACTGCTTTATTTCGAGCTATTTAACTTTTCTGGATCACCTCATCATTTCCCTTGTCCCCGCAACATCCGTCTTGCCATTTCCCCCATGAATGACCTATCACCAGCTGTTAAACGCATGCAGGAGACCACTGATTTTCTAACATCTTTTGGCTGTTTACAAGACTGCAGCAGTTAGCTGTGCAAGCCCAGAGTCAGCCACCACACATGAAAACCAACGTGACTGCACAGTGAAACGGTGCTGTGTTTTGCTCAACTACCAACATTAATTACACTGCTCCTTTTTTTTTTTTTTTTTTGGGGGGGGGGGGGGGGGCCCTTAACAGCACCACTGGTAATTTCAACTTCTACTTCATTTAATCATCCTAAACACTGAAAATACTGTATAGAGAGAGAGAGGAAGGGAGGGAGAGAAATCCAAATAAAATTTCCCATCTGTAGTCAAAATCCAAATCAAATTCTCCTTCCCCACCAAAGAAAACAAAACTAGGAAACAGCTTAAAGAAAGCCAAAACTCAAGGTGTATAGTTAATCATCCAGAGCTGGACGTACATACTCTGAAAATCAAGGCCACATAGTTATATAACACAGAGAAAGCCCCCCTGGAAGCAATATCAAACACTGAAGATAAAACACATACACCTTTGTGCATAGGATTTGCTTTTCAGCTAGGGATCTCACTGTTCTATCAAAATGTATTCATCAAGTTCACTACAATCCCAATGCATATGCAAAATCATTCTAATTTTGATATATGGAAGAAACAATTAGATTGTGAAGAACCAATGTATTCAAAAAACAGACTCCATGAATTCCCATTTTCCAGTTTCTATGTTCTAAGATGTAGACCATCAAGACTTCAAACTGCAAAACACCTTGCAAAATATAAGGGTTAAGCAGGTTGTGAAATAAAAACTGTTTCTCACACATTGCACTACCACAGGACACCAATAACCTATGCTGTGCTCATTTACAGTTGTTCTAGAAAAAAAAAAGAAAAAAAAAGACATCCCAGCAACTTCAGTGCAATTCCACATTCAACTCCAACGATCCTCTCATCAAATATGGCTCTGCATCTCCTTCTTCCTTAGCACTGAATTGCTGCCTGTAGGTGCAAACTTGGCACAGTTAACTAACACCTAGGGGTGGCACAGCCGTAACAATTCATCTGCAGCTCCTGTCCTTCTCCCCCTCCGCACTTTGCACTCCACAGCCCGCTGCACAAGCTGGTATCCCACTGATACGGGATCTGTGGACACCAGTCAGGAGAAGGGAAATCTCTTTACCTATCTGCAGGCTGGAACAAAATAGTTTCTCTTCACATTTCAACTTTCTACTGCTTCAGGAAATGCTTTACTTTTGTTTTTAAATATAAAATCTGACTTCTTTTTTAAACTAAAAATGACATTTGTGATTTTTGCTTTATAAAAAAAAAGTATAGCTTTGGGGTGCTCCCCCCGCCCCAATCTTAACCAACAGCATTACAGTCTGAATTCAGCAAATGAATATTTGCAGATTTTGTTTCCTCTGCTATTTTTAAAATGAAGGGGTTTTCTACCTTATATACTACTTTCAAAACTAGTTTACACCAGAACCATATATTCAATCTGGAAATGATCTATTTAAAAGGAACCAGAAAGTCACAGCACTGCATTTCCAAGAAAACGGATACAGACTTAAGTCCTAACGAATAAACGCACACGCATAACAACATCAATATGTATCTACAATACATTTATTAGAAACATTCCCTTGTTCAATCTATTCTGCTCTGCTCCAGCAGAAATCTGTTTTCATTCAAAAATAATTTATTAATAAGCAAGATATCCTATGACTTGGAAAAAAAAAGAACAAGATTTATCTTATGTATAGGCTTTTCTACACAACCTCTACACAAATTGCATGCAAAAAAAAAACCTTCAATAAAGAAAGTAGAGGTTGCGGTGCAAATTAGAGTCAATATTTCTACAAGAAGTAAGAATGAAAACTTTACTTCACTTTTCCCAGTGATCCTTCCCCAAAAGCTGCTGAAAGGAAACAATGAAAGCAGACCAATTCAACCTATTAACGCCAAATGCTGGTATTTCTTTTACAGTTATAAGAAAATAAAGCATCCTTCCTTTAGGATAGAAATGAGACATATCATTGGCTTAATCTGGGTAGCAAGATCCTTTATTTCAATATAGGGAAACGAATGGATTGGAAAAGAAGTGCGGCGGTGCAGAGAATACAAAACTATCATGTTTTAAAACTCATTAAAACAATATCACAGCTGTCAATACATTTTAATATATGCAACAGGTTTCAGGACATAAAATGTAATGAGCAAATAAACCATATTGCTCTCCTACTGCCCTTTCATAGCACAATCCCTCTGCCAATGCAATTTACTGTGTGCATTATTTTGCCATGTAATACCAAAAAAAAAAAAGCAATGGAAATCAATAATCTCCAAATTAAAAAATAATAAAAGTAACCTGAGATTATTGGCAGCTAATTTGACATCTAGAGACAAAGTTCTAATTCTCTACACAAAGCCAGAATTAAAGACATGTCTGTCTTATATTTCTGCTCACCTGGAATGGGGTGGAGAAGAGCTAACACAGGATCCTATCCCCGTGAGCCCAAAGAGTACAAAATCTATGAAGGACCCAAGGAAGCCAGCGTGAACTGGAATGGGGCAATTCCTTACTGCCCTCAATATTGGCTACTGCAAAGAACTGTAATGCCACTGACTTCCTTGGGGTTTAAACAGATTTAGCAGTGATGAGGGGAGCAGGGGGAACCCACAGCATGCGGCCCTGTCATGCGTCTGTCATTAGATAACTTTTAAGCGAGAGACGGAGCTAGATGCTCCTCTAAGCTCCTAATTATTTTAAAATATTTTCAGATAAAACATAGGATGATGAAATCTTCTCATATATCAGGTCACATTTAACAGATTACCTGCCCCAAGTTTACCATACATCTCCTTTTTCCCAAGGGGCATGGCAGTGCCAAAGTCAATAAAACTGACCAACACTTTGATAACTTCCTAGTGTAAATGGTCTGCAAAAAACCTGGAATTACAAGTTATATTCGACTCATTTTTTTTAGAAGATCACTTTTTCCAATGCACAGCCTGGAAATATTTTTACAAAATGGCAGTTTTAGATACCACAGAAATTAACAGCAACAACTATCTATTCATTAAAGAAACTTCCTATTACTAATGGAAAGCAAATTCTTCAAGCCTTGCTATCAGTCCATATATTCTTTAAATGATTTAATAAGCTTTCCTTAAAAAGTAAAATAGAGATCCCAACTAAAAATCAGCCACTGTGGAAGTGCTTTTCTACCATCCATTTTACAAGATCCATCCAATAGAACGGGACATGAAGACACAGCAATCAGAAAAACCATATCCACTGCGTTCCCACAGGCAGTACTAGATGGATCGCAGGCATGATTCAGTTCTGGAGAACAGCGCAAGTGCTCAGAGTTACCATTTAAAAAAAGAAAACAAAACCCAACCCTCCAAAAAACCCAGCAACAACCACCACCGGTGGTCTTTGTAAGCACAAAGCAATGAAATAAAAAAATTTAAAAAGGCTGTTTATGCTTTAAAAAAGGAAAGGTCAATAAAGTTGATTCAAAAATTGGTTATTGCAACCTCATGGCTTTTAACAAGAAAACTGTTGCAAAATGGTCAAGTCTCAAACTAGTCACACACTAGGTACCAAACTTGGTGTTTAGCACATAAGCCAAAAATGGGTTCTTCAGCTTTAATAAATCACTCAGAAGGCTGGAACCAGTCACAAATCATCAGGAACAGACTGTGGAATCCCTTCTGCTGCTCTCTGGAGGTTCTCACTATGCTGTCACAGTGTCACCTTGTGCCTTTAGGATATAAACTCACAGCTAATGAGACAGAAGCAAAGGTCATCTTTCCTAAGACTGGATTTCTTAAAGACAACAAGTTTAGTCTGTCAAATCTTTGCACAAAATATAAAGTATGTACCTATACAAGATTAGCCTGCCCCAACTTGTGCAGTCAGTCATTACGCCATGAGAAACATGCTCTCTACAGGATATAATAAATCCTGCCCTTTTAAAAATTGCACCCTTAAATTGGCTTCCATTGGAGATTTCTTAACAGGCCCAATGAGAAGTGGTTGCACAGAAGCACTTACTTATCTCTTGATTTTTCATTTCATGCTTTCAGCACTCAGCACCTGCCTAAGTCCCTCTTTTAGGGCCCAGTTCTAAAGTCGGTTGGACTCCTAAAAGCTGTGATTTAAAGTGATTAAAGAATGCCCAATTTCAAAGAAATGCTTAAGTGTTTTTTTTTAAATGTTGCCTCGTAGTGACCTACACTTGACCTTTTAGCCGAGTTCTAAATAAGGGATGCTGTGCGCAGAAGGAGCTTAATGCCCCGAAGCCAATGTTAAATGTGAAAACTATTTCAAAAACCAAGAAATTAAAAAAACTTAATGCAAGATGAGAAGCGATTGATTAACAGTTTAATCCAATACATATGATTGGTACAAAACTGAGGTTATCACTTCTCTCTCCCTTCAAGTATCAATGTCTTTCACACCTCTGCATACACACTAACATACACAGCAGAAAAGGCAAAACTCCATAGAAAATCTTCTCTGTACATCACCTACCCTTTGAAACACTTGCACTCAATCAAACAAGGATCTGGGAGCATTAACTATCAAGGCACACAGTCTATTACTCCTACAGGTGCACTTTCTACAGCTCAGCTATTGCAAACCTGAAGATTAACAAAAACAGTACTAGAACGTTCAGGGTTTAATGTCTGTTATCAGTAAAAGAATAACCTCTGGCATTACAGATAAGTGTATTTAAGAAAATAATTGAAAGACTTACTGGCAAACATGAGTGTTCCATCACACTTCTCTAATTTCATGCAACAGCTTGTGATTTTACAACTCAGCTAAACAATACGTACCTACAGGTTTATGAGGCCCTCAGCTACTGTAACAGAAATAAACAGCTTTGCGTTTAGATAACTAAAAGCATTAATCGCTCATTTATCTTTTAGAACATGTCTATCCCCACTACTAAAGCACACATATAGTGTTAATGTTTCTAAATGATTTTTTACAAAGAGTATTTCAGTTTTCTTCTGAAGAGAAGATTTTGAACTGTTCTCCTCTCAAGACTCACTGCAATGCAAGTATTAATGAGAGTGGGAAGGAAAGGCAAACTTTCTGATCCCTTCCTTTAACTCGCAAAATCTTCATTTCAGATGCAGCTGTTAAAAACAGCTGCTCATACTTGTCTCACCTTACTCCTTTGCAGCATCCAGGGAACACAGCAAGTTCTTACACACTCTCCAAGGTGTACTTACCCTTAGTTCAACTTCTTTGCCAAGTAAGTCATACAAACTTGCTCCTTTGGAGGTGATTTCAGAAGCAAGCTGTCTAGCTGCCTTCAGATCAGCAACCTGGAAACACAGCAACAGCACTGAGTAGCAAAAGAGAATCCCCAATAACACAAAGAAAGTCCACAACAGATTTTCCCCATTTTGATGTTAAAATTACATGGGGGGACATCAGCACAGTGGCTGACACACTGCTGTAATACTGAAGAAGCTGTCCACTGAATTGAAGTGAGCCTGTCTCCTGGTCTTATCAATGTCTAGAGCAGGCTCCATTTATTTCTAGGTGAAACCCTAATCGCATCAGGCCAGCAGAAAAACTCCTCAAAACTGTGATTTTTGCCTCTGCCCTGGGTAACACCAGCCAACAACTGCCTAAGGCAAACTTCTTAGTTTTTATGAACAAAAGGACAAAGCATATATTCCAAGGTACATGACTAGCAAATTGCTTAGGTAATGTTTCCTGACAATCTAGAAATGTTTTTTCATCATTTCATCATGTACTTTCTTTGAAGAGACACAACAGATTTTACACAAACATATACAAATTCCTCTTAGAGGAAAATTTCTGTGGTACTGCCATTCTTTTCCAAGAAAAGTAGTAACATTGCCTAACAAGCAGATATGACATAATATAGCTATAAAAGAAACACAGACTAAAAATATCAAAATGTAGAAAAGGTACGAAAATTAACAACAAGCAGCAATAGGGACTCAATTTATTTAAGAATCTTTTTTAATATCTGCAGAAGAATTTTAAGGACTTGAACAGATTTGATATCTGTTAGGAGAATACATAATTCTCCTTTCCCTTCAAAGCAAACTTGTTGAAAAACATATTTCAGTCAGTATTGTGCAAGCTTCCCCCTTACAATAAGGTTAATAGGTTGGATATACTATCTCTTCTGGCCTACTCCAATTTCCACAATTTCAACAGCATTCTGAAACAAAGATGACCAGTTTCGTGCCATTGTTGCTTTGTATTATGCTGCTGGTTAAGACTACAAAGAGATTAAAACAAGTCATAGCACACTAACTCAACTACAGAAAATCTGAGCTAAAAAATACAATTAAGCCATACCAATTCCCTTGTGTGGACACTCTCTATTTAAGTTTCAGATAGCTTATGAAAAACAAATCTATTTTCTAACACAAACCCCACACACAAGAGTCCAAGTTTTCCTTACTTTTGAGCCAAGATCAAACTTGAACTTGCTGCTGTCTTCCTCACTCACTTCTGTGCGCTCCATTCCTTTGGTATTCATGGCACTGTAGAGCACAGAGGTGATCTTTAACAGCTCCTTCACTGCATAGCCATCTGCCTGGTAAAGCTTCTTAGTGTTGAGCTTGATGTGCGCTTTGGTAGCCTTTCAGAAAGAAAGAATTTACCATGTCTCAGAGAACAGAATCTTCATTTACCTATTCACACTTTATTCAAAAGCAATTTGGGGGGCACCATGCTCTGCTTTACACAAATAAAACTTGCTGTTTAGAAACACAAGTTTATCTAAAATATATTACTGAAGTTTTGAAAAGAAATCTTTCTGATACACGTGCACTTTCTGTGCGTCAGAAACATTTGCAGATAATTACCAGAATGAAAAAACTCAAACTATCCATTAGTTCTTCCCTGTGTGAAGATCAGCAAAAACCCTGTACGCCACTTAAATTCAAATTAAATTTAAGTGGAATGTAAGTGCTGCCCAGGTCTTGTGATGATGCTGCACAGAGGTAAATTTCACCCTTAATGAGTTACAAGAATAAGATCAATTATCCTAAATTAACTGTCTTCTTTTCCAGGAGTATCTTCAAAATGGTATTTTATTGTTTGTCTCGAATTATTCCCTGCTTTGATACTAGTGACTTTGATCCCTTTTCTTCCACCTCTGAAAAGCACAGGCAAATGAGTAAGGAAATGCCATTAAAAATTACAACATTATCTTTTTATACTTTAAAATACTACAGGGAAGGAAAAGTTAACATAATGGAAAGTACACACCTGTCGCAGGAAGGACAAAAACGCAGTTCTTGAAAATCTTGACAAGATTATGTTATATGAATAGCCAGAAAGAGCCAAGAGCAAACAGCAGGGAAAACTCTGCAAAAGCCTAAGATTCAACTATTAACGTGGTACAAGTTTTGTTCACTCTGCCCTGCCCTTCACTGAATAATTCTGTGGGAAAATACCCTGTGAAACTAAAGGGAAAAAGGACCACATCTCAAACCATGGATTTAACTCCAGCTTTTAAAGGAAAAAAAGAAATGTAGCAAAAAGTTGTAGGCCCACATCTTTTCTTATGCATCTTGCCAAACTTTGTGATTTTACAGTCAGACTTCTCCATTTTTAAGAAGTGTTTCACTCTTACCTCTTTCTTGCACGAAATCTCAACACAGCAGAGAAAATTGATTCTACCTGTACTTCCTGTACAGGGGAAAAGAGCTAAAAAATGAAGCCAAGACTTCCAGAGGGATTACTGATGTTGTATACCCTGCCTGGGCGGAGTACAAGACTTACGGCACAAAAACACCTGGTCACTTGAAAATTGTGACCAGCATGACTTTGAATTAACCAATACACAAAGTAGAGAGCCAGATATGTTCTCCTCCACTCTTTTTCAGAAGAGGGAATCTAAAAAATTACCTATAGAAGCAGTAGGTATAAATTTAAAGAAAAGCATGACATTAAATTGACAGAATCCTTAACCATCTTCTATACAAAGGAGCCTAATACACCGCCTTATAAAGGATGTTGTTAAAGACAGAAATTCCAATTTCAGTTCCATTCAACCCCAAGAGAGAAAAAATCAATGTCTAATAAAAGGGAAAAAGTGTTTTCCACTCAAAGACTGCTCAGAAAAAGAAAAGGAAAAAATACACATGCAAGTATGTATATTTTTCAGATTGACATTGTTTACATAGGTAACTTCATGTTTGGAAAGCTTGAGCCTTGGTCAGCTATTTTATAACAACTCCAAATGGTTTTAAAGTATCGTTAAAGAAAACCATCCCCACCTATTCTGAATCTCAGATTACCACGATGCAATACAAAGAGAATTTAAATGCAAGAATGGCATTGATAGGTAGGAAGTTTGCTTTAACATCTGTCTTACTATTATTACAGAGTCAAATTTTGGACACAAGGCAGAGCCTCAGTAAACAGACTGATAACACCAGGAACGCAAACGGTTCCTGCATGATCCATGGAGTTACACTGCACTACTTCACTTCCACCACTGTTGCATTATATTTCTCCTTCTGGGGAAATAGAAAGGCTGGTGGATTTTCGCAGTCCCACCCTAGTTTCCTCTGTGTGTTGGGGGTAGGAGGGAACACTACACCACCTAATGTACAAGTTATTTTTAAACAAAGGATAGGCTCAGCATGATTTAAAAAAAAAACAAAACAAAACAAAACAAAAAACAGCAGACACTTCAGAAACTTCTGGGTCCAAAAAAGGAGGCACTTGGTAAGTTCTAGCGCTATATGGTGAGCTACCCACTTACATGAACATATTCTGGATTCCTATGTTATGCTTAAGGACCTCAGTCTTGTTCTGGATCTGACCTAGGATCATTAGAGAAAGCGGAAGGGCAGAAACTATTTTCTCAGATATTAAATGGCATAGCAGTCTTGAACCATTAGAAATGTTAATTAGATTAGAAATATTTAAGCCTAGTGACATAGGGTAATGCACCATTTGGGTAAAAACTTAATACATTTTTGCTCCTTGGTCAGTATAGGAGATAGATACCGTAATTATATTTCATGATGATTAACCCATCCTGATATTCACTTTTAAGGTAAATCTATCTCCATCAAATGTCACATGTGGCTATAGATGCAAAAAGCTATTAGCTACTAGAGAATAATTGTGTATTTCATGGACAACAAACTATTGTGGAAACGTCTAGAAGATTTTCTTATTCTGAAAAGGAAGAAAAAAACCTCTGTACTGACAGTCTGGCTACTGAAGAACTACAATAATCCCCATATTATCTTGTAACATTAACTGAGACTTTAAGTACAGGATGATTAAAGAACCTTCCACTCATTTCATCTTCTGAATCATATTATACAATTCTTCAAAGCCCTTAGGGATATCTTACCTGAAATCAACAATTACAAGAAAAATGTATTAATAATATTATTTCTGTTTCCTTCCTTGTCTTTTTAAACCATGCTTGACTTGGAGGGTGGAAATCTCTCTAAACAAAATAAATATGTCAACCACATCTTATGATGCTCCAAGGCTGAAAAGTGCATTCTGGTACATACAGAAATGCATCATATTTGAACACATTAAAATTAGAAATTAAGATAATTTATGGCGGACAGCATCATAAGTCTCAAAGCAAAAGCTGTCTTGGAGAGAGTGTCATTTTAAGATAATATACGAAAGACAGTTTCAAAAAACTTTATACGAAATTAATCTTTGGCCTTAGCATAAGGATTCCCACTGTTTCCTGACACACTTGCAGCCCTGTTAAGTTTAGTCTATCTGATCAACAGTGCTATGCAAGTCTGTCATTACAACAAATATTCATGCTGCATGAAAATAACAAGTCATGTGAACAACAATGTTATCTTATTCCATCAGACTAAAAAAATTAATAGCCCAAATCAAGTATGCTTATGCCTTAAAAAAAGTCTATGAAAAGTTGCAATACTTCTGTGTATCCAATCTTAATGAAACCAATTCTTTTTAAAATATTACATATTATAATATTATATTTTTTATTTTTATACAATAATAGAAAATAGTAAATACCCAGGATTTTTTAAAAATATTATAAAATCCAAAGCATTATGCTTGGGAAGGTGGAAGATTTTTACTATTAGCACTTCCATCTTCCTCGTCAAGTGCTAAAAGCCTCTTGTACTGCTTTAACTGAATTATCTGGTCCTTGATCTTTTCAGCTTCAGCCTTCATTCTAACACTTCTCTAACAGTAGGACCCAGGATAAAGGTTCAGCACGGTAACGGCTCATTAACTAAAGACAAGGCTGGTAAAAGATCTGATCTGGGAATATATGCCTTAATAGAGTAAGAGAGAAGGCTCATACAGTAAAACACCAGCATATGATTTTATATCAAACTGAATATATCAGTTGAGGCTATGACTACCCTAGTGTATACAAAAGAATTAGGCATCTGAAGTTAGTCATAGATATAAAACCATGTGAAGTCCTTTAAATGAGTTCAGAAGAGACCCTGTCATATCTACAGCTGAATCTTCCACTATTATATTACTCAAAAAAAATGTAAGAGTGATAAGCATGAATATTGTTTTATGGTGTTAGATGTTTAGATCCCAATTCTGCGAAGACACAATTTCAGTAACAACACACGTGGTCTTTTCAAATTTATAATAGCTCTCACCACAGGGCCTCAAGTCATGGACAAGGTCTCCACTCAGTTTGGTGCTACATAAACACATAACCAAAAGACTCCCCTAAGCCCAAAAGGGCTTATGATCCAAGTAAGAATTCTTCTACTTGACTTCAGTACTATGACTTAAATGAAACAACCTATATTAATATATACACTTGCACTGTTGCAAGTTTTGAAGCTGTAATATCAATAAGGCTCAAGAACAAAGCTCTCTTCCCCTGCTACATCTCCTCACTATTTTTTAATACTTAGCAGAATCCCCAGGTCAATTTTATAGCTTGTGTATGGTCATTTCAGAGAGAAAACAAAACTGACGTGGAATTGACATAGAGCACTACAATACAATATACACTCAGCCATCCATGGCAAAGAAATTACAAGGGGTTAAGAGATTAAAGCATTAAATCTAATATTGAAGAGTTATTTCAGTGGCCTTAAGCCAGACCTACCATAAACTGAGCTACAGCCTTAATGAAAAAGACACGGTCCTGCTCTGTCTCCACATCAGGAGGAATATCAGTCTGTGGTTCATACCTGGGGAAAGAAACATCCATAGATTCTGACAAGAAATACACATGCAGTATTAAAAAGACTGGTACATCTGTGAGGCAGAGTCAGACAAAAATCAACATGTGAGAGGCTGCAAAATAAATCTTTAGCTCTTAAGGCAGATGGGGTATCTAAACCCTGCGGTGGGATTGTGTAAAAACTGCGGAAGTCATAAAACCTGAGATACTTCTGCAGAAGTAATTATTACTTTTGGGTCCTGAATTAATCTTTTCACTTAGTTTTGCAAAGGAACAAAGTTTAGCTGGCTCAGTCAACTCTATGAAATACTTATTTTCAGAAGTAATTTATCACTTAAAACATAAGATGCTTATAGGAATCAAACTAAACTTAATTACACATGGCTTCACAATTTAAAAACACTAGGCATACGATTAATTATCTCAACCTTTAGCATGTTAAAATGACTTGTAATAAAAGAGTTCATAGGAAAAACAGTCCCCTTGTAATTTAAAATGTTGGTATGTGTTACCACCTCTTGAAGTATAGAAAGAAGTTCATACTCACAGACAACATTTCAAACACATTACTTTCAAAGCTAATCCAAACTAACGAAACAGTAGATTTTTGAGCGTGTTGATATGAAAGTATGTTCTGCAAGAAATTTTCTGGACACACAGAGAAGCAAATATAGAATTCTGGTTACTACTTAAGCTTGTCACTAAACTAACTTCTCCTTCACTAATAATACATTCAATATTAGATCTTTATAATGCCTTTCAACTGGAAAGACTGTGAAATGCTTAAAAAAAAAATGTTAGTAAGATACAGAAACTTCTAGAGTGGAAGTCACCAGCCTACAGGAATCAGGGAAGGAAAAAGAAAGCATGTTTCCTGAGTCTTATAAAAGGCTTTGAGATTTTCAACATTCAGACAGACAAAATAGCACCCGCACTTTTAAATCACATTTGAGACTAAGAGCAAGTCAAGTGCAAATTAGCCTCTCCGCTTTAAAGTATAATTAAAAGGCTTCTAGAAGTAGGAATAGCTGTCTGTTGGTGTTAAGTGCAAATTTGACTTGTAGCACAAAAGAAATCTAGTGTTTTGCTGCTATTTGGTCTGCAAGTGAAGCACTTCACTAATAGACATAGGGCTCCTAGTAATCTTCTAAAACAGAAGTTTAAACATTTAAAAGTGTTCAGGTACATTAGACAAATACATTTTTTTAAAAACTTTTTTTTCTTTCAATTCTTTCAATTACTCTGTTGTGTTGCTGTTATATATTGTGGAGGGATACCAATTTTTGTTTTTAAATGTGAGATGGAAATGGCAAGTAATTCAGACAGCAGTACTTTAAAGAATATTAGGTAATTTAATCTAAACAATTTTGACTGGTTTAAGTATTCCTCTATTTTATTTCTTCCCACTTGTGACAGTATTCAGCAAACATATAACAGAAGAGAAATTAAACTTAATGGATATTAATTACAAATCCGGGCCAAAATAAACCCTGGAAAATGGGTTATTTTCACATTTTTCCATTGCAATATTCTATATTGAGTAGCTTAAAAGTTAAAGTATTTTACTTTTTCATGTACATAAGTGAAAGAAGATTATGTGTAATTTAATCAGCACATCAAGTTTCATAAATATTTAAATAAAGTCTGTCAATAGGTTAGGTGAACATAAAACTGCATCTAGATAGTTGCAGATTAATGCTGTGGATTTTTTTTATTATTATTTACATAGCATGAGTGCTACACACTACCATGTTGAAACACTAATTCTGATTGCAAGATAAAAACTAAATGTATCTTGAGAAGTTCTCATTGTATACTGCCTTGTTTAGAGTACAAGGTCAGACACAGCAAGGATGGTAACAGAGTTTGTAGAACACAGGATTGAGGGATACAGCTACACTCCAGCAATAAATATATCCACCTTCAGGAGGCAATCTCTGCCAGGACTGAGTCATTTTATTTTTTACTTCAGACACATTTTTAGGGTTCTATAATTAAACTAAAGACCAGAGAGAGCATTGCATCTAATTTCAATAGGAAGACAGAGTACATGCTCAGCAGCTTAATAATGGGACAAAACCTCAAAAGAGTAGAAGTGAGATATTTTGCCATGAGCTTAAGTCACAATTATAATACCCTTTTCACTTATTAAAAGCCAAAGAAACAATCACTCAAGCCAACGTAACAAAAATGAAGAAAACAATATTTGATTATTTCAGTATATTCCTACTGAAATATTATTCAAATCTGGAGTGATGGGACCCCACAGGGTTCCTTGTGGTGCCAAGTCACTAGTGTATCTGTCGATGTAGAACACTAGCAAAAAGCTACCACTGTGCATTTCAAACAGTAATCTTGTCTTCCAGTTTGAAAACTATTTTAAAACGATGTCTAGCTAAGAACCAGATCTGAAAGACTGAGTTAGGACTTTACTGCATGAAAGTTTTCTGAAGTGTCAGAAGGTCCGTGGTCTGCGCAAAGGGAGATGTGGTGTACCTCACTTTACTTTTAAGGAAGTACTTCCAGATCATTCAAACACCACAAATGCTTGTGAATGAAAATAGCTCAATCTTGTACTGCCTGAATTTAACACCGCCAAAGCAAGACTCAAGCTGTGCGCTGGACTACAGAGTCTCAGAAGAGCAGCAGCTACTACCAGTAGCCAGAAGAAGGCTTTCTTTACTGTCTGTGTCATTCCTTTGGTTTAGCCATTGTTGGCTTCTTTGAAAAGCACAGTGAGATCCACGATACACACGGACTACTGAAGCCACAGGCCTGACACTTAAAATGCAAGCTTAAGTACAAACTTCCTACCTGATACTCATAACAGTAGCTCCCTCAAAACAGTAGCACTCTCTTAAGTTTCAATTTAAGTTCCTCTTTAGACAAGATCTATCTTAATACAATTTCACACCAAAACATCAGCTCCAAATGCAAATGTCACATCCGAGCATCAGTCTTGACATTCATTAGCCTAATCACCAACCTTTTCACCAGCCAGAGAAGCACCTCTGAAACTAGCATGAAGTTTGGGGTGCGAAAATTCTCCATAGAAATGAGTCGAGGATACCCCAGTGCCTTCATCATCTCAGTAAAATCTGAAAAACAACCAACAGCAGCAATTTTTTTTTCCATATCCACCACTGACGTCACTAACAACTCAGGTTCCCGCAGCACGCTGCTCATTGACAATTAGACGCAGCCTGGTAAAACCACTCCTCAAAAAGCTTATGAGCAGAGCAAGGGAGAAAAATAATATCACTTCACTGGAAAATTACGTCAAAGTAAGTAAAACTGACTTTTCAACCAAAGAGTCACTAGGTAGCGAGGGAATTTTCAAACAGTGAAAGACTGCAATAATCACCACCACTACGTAAAGGCAGCGCTACCCCAGCCACGGGGCTCAAGCACTCAGACACTGCGTTTTTACACCACGTTAAAGCAAAGGCTGCCCGTTAAATTAAGAAACACTATGACCATCTTTTCAGGAAGATTGCCTGCATGTGAAGCACCCGGAAGGTCATAAGCAGCGCTTGATCCGCCTGCGCTGGACCCTGGTGTGGAAATGCAGGGTTTGAAAACAACTTAACAAAACTTCAAGCCTGGAAAACCCGAACGGCGGCGGGGCCGCTCGGCTGCAGGCCGCAGAGCGGAGCTACGCGCGGCCCCGCCGCGGCGGCGCCCGGGCCCCCCGCGCGCTGCCGGCCGCCGGGAACCCCGCTCCCCCCGCCCCGCCCAGCGAGGCGCCTCACTCCTGAGGTCGCGGAACGACATCGCGGCTCCGCGCCGGAAAGCGCGCAGGGACCCCGCGGGCCGCCGTCGCCGCCGTACTAGGCCGCGCCGCGCCGCGCGGTCGCTATGGCAACCGCCCTACGGCACCGCGGCCGGGCCAAACTGCCGCAGAAAGCGAAGCGCCGAGGTGGGGGCGAAGGCCTCGGCGTCCCCCGGCATCCGCGGCGCCCCCAGCGCCTCAGCACGGCAGCGCGCGTGGAGCTGCGTCCCGCGGGGGCGAAAACCCCGGGAGGGGCCGGCTGGGCTTGGCTGTGCTAAGCCCTGGGTGGAGACAAGACCTCCGGGGAATCGCGGGGAGGGAGGGCCTACATACTGCCTCCAGGTGTTTTCAGGGAAGAGCCGTGGTGCTGCTGCCACGAGCAGCTGTGGCGGCTGTGGTTGAGCTCCCCAGGAGCGCCAGAGCCCACCTGCTCGCCTCTGCCTCAGTGGGTGCGAACCCGCCTCTCCTGCTTCCAGGAGAGGGCTGCCCGCGGCCCTCTGGCACGCTGGGGTCGCTGGGGTCGGGGCGCAGGGCGCTCCCGTCCACCAGAGCCCTGGCGGCCTGAGCGGCGAGGCGGTGCGGGGTGAGGGCTGGGGCCTGTCTGCAGGCGCTCGGTGGTCTCCGGCTGACGCCCAGGGTGCCAGAGCTGGCAGCGATCTTTCCCGTGCTGTGGAAAACCAGCATCCCCATGGCGGCCTCCTTTCCCCCCCCCCCCCCCGCGCAGCTCCGTGCCACCCCTCAGCTCCGGCTGTCGGCTGTCGCTGGCTGTTCATGTCATCACTGCTTCATAACGTACCAGCTGTGGCATCCCCAGCCTGCCCCCACAGACCTCATAGCCAACAGGAGTTTTCCTGTTGATGCATCAAGTAAGGACAAGATGACACTTTTTCTGCTAACGCTTTGTGGTTTCAGACGTCCTAGAGGCATGGGAGCTCTGACCACAGGACTCTGCTGCAGCGCCGGCCAGAGTGGCCACAGCTCTGCTGACAGGGTCATCAATATTGCGGGGTGGAATGAGCTGAAAATGATCTAGATGTCAGGCTGATCGATGGCTGTCTCAGTACACTGTGCAAAGCTTTCCGGTTGTAACTGCCCAAGTGTATATAACACATGCACACATCCATGCACCTGGCTCTATATTGAGCTGTACCTATTCAAATGATTTAAAAAGTAATCAAAAACAAGGAAATAACAATGAATCCTTGAAAGGTAAGTGCTGGAAAGAAGCAGCTACATTAGAAAATATGAGACATGATTAAAGGTCAGGTTTCTTATGATGGAAAGGCACAGGATAGCAGACCTTAAATAAGTCACTGGTTCCAGATTGAGTGTCAGGCATCTAATAACTTCAGCAGGGAGGACAAGAGAAGGAAGGAAATGTTCATCTATTTTATTGCTGTGGTACATTGACTAGTGGGATGTGTTATGTGTGGGGGAAATCCAAACTCATAAAATAAATGGAATATAAATGGCTGGTGTACTGTTTACCTCAGGCATGTCACGTCTTCATATAAATATCAATGATATTTTTATAGGAGAATATTAGGTAGCACAGATGTGCAGTTGGGGATGGGGTGGATGCAGCTTTGAACTGAACAGTGGCCCAGAGGGAAGCAAACTGCAGCCATTTAACTGTGGCAGAAGCTCACACCACATCAGTGAGGGCTAAGCCCTCCTCCCTCCCACCGTTCTGTTCCCAGAAACCCACACCCGAAAGAAAAAGTGATACACGTCTATATTCATACCTCCAATACAAGAACCAAATCCCGTGGAAACAACTCCTCATTCCACAGCAAAGTGAAGTTATTCTTCTCCCATGTAATCCCCTTCCCATCTGCCCGTGACGGGCGTGCATACAACTACAGTTCTTGATTATGGGTACCCATGGACCTGGGTTCCCCAAATTCTCCAGCTGTGAGGCGGTCTCCAGACCTGACTCCCCAGAACCCCATTGCTTTGTTCCTCTAAGTAGAGTTTATGCTTTAATCCAAAAGTTACCCTACATGGGGGAAGCCGAGGAGTGAGAGGCAACGACCGACACGCTCCAGCAGGACAGGGACACAGAAACCAAACTGTCGGGTCCTGAGCCGAACCTGCCAGCAGCTCCACAACACAAGTGCTCCTCTGGCACAGGATTGCAGCCAGAAGTGCCATGACTGGCATAAATGAGGCAGCTGTCACCCCTCTGGATTTTGTTTTGTATTTTCAGACTCTGCAGACTCAAAGTCCGCTGGGCCCAGTTGACACTTTTGAGGATCCTTTTCCCCCTTCACTGATACAAAAGCTGCAAACCTTGTTGGGAAGGAACAGAGACCTAAATTTTGGCCCAGCTTTCTGTGGCAACAGGTGAATTGTCAGACAACAGTCATGGATGTAGCAGGTTGCGGAGTACAGCTGATAGCACCTTTACTGCACCTCTGCAGTGACCAGTCTCCTTCAGAATCACTAATTTCATTTAAGAAAGGGCAGTGGGAAGCCACAGCCCCTGCTAGGGACCTGGTAGAGCATGAGAAGCCGCCAGCCAGGAATGGGGTTGGCCAGCCCCGTCCAAGCTGTACGTGAGCGTGCCAGGCACTGACCGTCGCTCAGACCCAGACAGACTGATTTCTAGAGGAAGGTGGTGATCCCGCCTCTCAGCCCGAACTGCTGGCGATTAAGGAATTAGCAGCCCCGGCTGTGAATGTCTTTATTCTGAAATGTAGTTTGGGATGACAGAAGAGACGATTAGCAACAGCTATTATTCAGCACCTCACAGATAAATTATTCTGCTCTGCCCATTTCATATTCTGTACATGTGAATTTGGGGCTTACCAAATGACCTCGAGGCTGACAAGCTCTAAGCGTGCTACAGGTGGGGCCAGGCAAGCATCTCACATGCCAGCCCTGCTAGCATGATTTCACCCTATTTACTGCCTTCCTTTTGGTTTCAGGACTCTGCCAATGCATCTTAGCCCAGCAATCTGGCTCGCGCACATCCTCAAAACACAACTGGTGTAGCCATCCTTTGGCCCACGAGCATCCATTAATTGATGATTTCCCCAAGGAATCATTGACCTGGGCAGCTGAACATCATTGATTCAGGCTACATGCCATCGGGTCGCTTTTGACTACTGAGAGCGTGGTTAGTATAATGTGCTTTTAAGTAGCATTACATCATTCAAATGTATCGTCAGACAACAGACAACCCGATGGCTTTGTGGCAGTTCCTAACAGAGGAAGAACAGTGCCCGAGTTTGCTGAGCACAGACTCTCCTTGCCTGAACTCCAGACTTCTCCTTGGGAGAACCTTGTTTTCCAGACCAATGCTAGAGACACAAGCTCTGTGGTCAGAAGAATAAGGGAAGGAGAAGTAGTCTCATTGCAAGGATATCCAGACCTTGTGGCTCTCTACCGATCTCCTCTGCTTATTCATGAAAGCCATTTTCACAGACTTGAGAGAGGAAGAGCTCTTTCATCACATTTGCCCAGGCAGGACTCCCCCTTTCTCCTGTATATATTTTCTACTGCTTTGCCCTGTTGTTGATGTTTTAGGATTAGAGAAACAATCTTTTGATTTGTCTGTAGGCTGAGAGACCCCTTTCCTCACTGTATTGTCCAAACAGTCCTTATGTCTAAAACATGCCATCGATCTATCAGAATCCCCAGATGATCAGCCAGCATTTTTCATTCTTCCAAGCTCATCTCAGAACTGCTGGCTGCACCCTTCAACAAATGCTCCTGTCTCAGGCTCTGCACAATTCCATCACTTCTGGATATTTCCCCTTGTATCTGGCAGGTTTTCAACATATAAATAATCAGCTCTATTAATCTTTCCCTCTGTCAGTCCCTTCAGCCTTCTACTCAGCCTTCAACTCAGCCTTCTACTTCAGCCTTCAACTCTTGTCACCATCCTTTTATTTTATTTATTTTTAAATAGATCTACTGCTCTTTCCCTAGGCTGTTTTGGGGGAGGGCTTCGCTATCACATATTTCTAGCCAAATTCTCACTTTGTACATTACAGTAGATTACCCTCTCCACAAGGTTTTTCCCCCCAGTAACAGAAAATGTTGTTTTGTGGAAAGCTGTTGTTTCATGCTGTTCCCATGGGGCAAACTTTTCCTTTGGGTCAGGTTGGCCTTGGCCGTGCTTGGGGTACACGTCTGGGCTTATGGACACAGCGGGTGGATGAGGGCCTGTGGCCAGTTGTGAAGACAGGACTTGTTCCAGCTCGTACACAGCCTGAAGGAGCAGCAGTGGTGCCCCTACGAGATTACTGGAATGGAGATTTCGATGCCTTTTGATGCCAGAATGAAACCGTGCTCAGCGGCCAGGTGAGCCATGCCTGCAGGGCAGTTTGGAGTGAGGGAGCGTGAGGGCATGGAGAGGCCGCTGCTGCAGTGGCCGCAGCCACCTTCCCAGGGGACAAGCTGAGATACAGGAGGGTGAAGAAAACTCTGTGTGACATGCCGAGACACTCATCTCTAACCCTGCTTCTGCTACGTGCCTAAAGCAATGGCTCAGGTAGGTTCCCGGTGCAAAGTGCTAAGCTGTTAGTCTTTCCACTGTCCCACCACCTGGTTTCCCCATGTGTTGGAAAAGCCAGCAACATTTGATTTTGCCTCCTAAATATGCAGAATTATCCAGTGAGGAGCAGATCACACTGCTGTCAGTGCAGATAAACAGGCTCTTCCAAGACTGGGCTTAGTCTCGGAGTGAGACCGCCTCCGGTGCAAAGCTGCCCGGCCCTCCTGTGCTGGGCTGCAGACCCGTTTCTCCTTAGGGCATTTAAACAGTCTGTACTGCAGTTTCATACAAAACTGCGCCGAGATGTCTGCCTGGGAATCCACATGCATCGAAAACTGAAAAAGAGCTTTTTCCAGCTGAGATCTACTTCCGAGAGCCTGACTGCAGCCTCCCCTGGCAGGACTGCTGCAAAGGGGCTGGGGGCACACTGCCCTGAGCCAGGGACAGCAGCACTGGGCAGGGGGGTTCATGCTTTCCCCACTTCTTTCTGATATCATTTTATCTGGTTATTCTTGCACTGCAAATTCACTCCTTCACATGGGGTGACTGTAGTCTTCAAGGCAAGGCTAGGACATACTTTACTTCTGAAACTCTGATCAAGTAATTTTTATTCTTGCTTCTGATGTTTTTAAATCAGGGATAGAAAAACCTTTGAGATGATTAGGCATTCTTGAGATTTCTCAAGCACCGAATAACAAAGCAAACTCATCTGTGCCCTCATTTTGGGGAGAAGGGAGTTTAAAAAAAAAAAACAAAACAAAACCCTCCAGCTTCGTTTATGCCCCAAGAGACCCTAGTGTGAAGTCACTGTACTGTTTAATTTACTTTTCTAAGTTGCCTTTCAGACAACAGGGTCTTCTTGATGGTTGAGAATACTTCTGCTGGGTTATTCCCCAAGCTGTGTTAGATAAATGCTGTAGGAGAATATCAGCTTTACAAACAGAGCCTTTATAGCTTGAGAGATTGGGAAGGGAGCCTGCCAGAAAGCTTCACTCACCAGAGAGGCTGATGTTGAAAGAGGCATGGTATGAAAGCGTAAAGTTTCCATTTGGCTGATATATGTAAGTGTCATATAGACACTTCATGCTCTGTCTTTTGCATCCACTTCCTAATGTCTAACCCGCGAGGAAAAACCTTCTGCTCCTCAAATCAGAGCCTCCCCCATTACCCAACCAGAGAGACCAATTTTCACCCAAAGGCTGTTTTCTATCTTCACTGCAACGTTCACTGCCCCGGCCGCACTGTCAGAGGTTTGTTTGCCACCAAGGGCTGGCTCAGCACGCAGCCGCTTGCGGACTCCTTGGCGTTAGCATTGCAGTTTCAAGAGCAGCTCTCTCGCTTTCCACCTTGCTTGCAGCTTTAACATTACCCTCACTGCAGAAGCGAGAGAGGAAAATAACTGCTGCTTCTAAGTACAACAGTACAGTGCAGACCCAGAGGAATGGAAGTGGCTCAGGATCACCGGTGGAAGCCTGAAGTGCCATTTGCGTGGAGGAACCCAGGGAAATCAGAAGCCTTTGTGTTTGGTGCAGGAATGTCACGTTTCCCATAATTACATTGCACAGCAGCTCCCTCCCTGCTAATGCGCTGCCATTAAAGAGAGCGCCAAGAGCAGAGTGCGATGTCCAGGATAACGAGCAGCCCATGTATCAAGTGGAAGGGGTAATATATCAACAGCCACCACTTGATCACTCAGCAGATAAGCAAGCAAAGCCGCTTAGGGTGAAAAAGCATCCCCAAGCAAGTAGATTTCCAGATCTATCTCAGACTTTGCCTGACAGGTCAGGAGAGGAGAGACTAAGTACTCATTTGCATGCAGTGAAAAGCAAGATTGCATTTCCCCCTCTGTTAGCTCTCCTCTAAGCTCAGCACCACTTGGCCTGCCTGAAGCCAGCCAGAGGTGCTTATCTACCCTCATCCTCCTAGTCCTGAGGTGTCCAGCTTAAGATGGCACAGCACAACTTGACTTATAGAACATGGGGACTCCGCATGCCTCTGGGAGTTGGAAGTTCAGATTACCTTCCCTAGGAGCGTCATTTGCTCTTGAAAAGTTTTGGAGTGTTTTCCTGCAGAGTCAGCATTTAGGCTCTTGACACGCAAGGGGGAATGGTACGGAGAGCAACCAGCCAACATGAGCACAGCCTTAATTGAACCTTTTCAGAGATGGAGAGTCAAAGTAGGCTTGGAATAACCCTGACATCAATTATTGATTTGGCCTTTGGGATGGGGATCACCAAGTGAAACATGGTGCTTTCCCGTGGGAGCAATACATACCCCGTAAAGAACAAGGGGGCCTACTGGGCAAGCTCTTTTTCTCTGGGCTCTGGTCTTGACACAGCTACATTAATTGACTAACTGCAATCATAATTGAGGAACTGCCATGAGAACTAAGGACACAAGTAGTTAGAAGTGAGCTCTTCCGAGAGCACCCTACGGACTCATTACCTGTGGAGTTGCAGCAAGGCTTTTGCTGCGGAGATGCCGTCCTCGCCCCGAGCACACCTTCCCTCCCTCCTTCGCTCATGGGCTGCTTGCTCCCCTCTGCTGCTGTCAGGGGCCTGGTTTCTCGCAGAGGAGCCCAAAGGGAAAAGCAGAAGTAATATTAGCATTTAAACAGTGAGCAGTTGCTTCAGCTTACAGCCTTTTACACTGTCAGGAGAAGAAACAGCTTGCTTCAAATCATTTCAGATTTGTCAAACTGTAATGAAATTCCTGAAGTGCCTCTCTGCCTGCACGGCCGAGCGGAGCAGCTGAGCCCCGCGAGGGCGAGTTCCCTTCGCCGGGGCATTGCTTACATGTGCTGCGAGCGCAGGGGCCCTTTCCACAAGCTTTTGATCACCGCTGCCTTCTGGGTGCTGTCAAAAGCAGCTTTTAGGCCCAAAGGAGAGAGGGAACTTGGTGACGGGAAGCAGTGGGAGAAGGCAGGGTGAGTGCCGAGGGGATGCATGGGGCAGCGCTGCACTGAGCGTGCACTGGCACCGTGAGCGGTCGCAGCATCGCCGAAAGCTCCAGACCTCTGTCTGAGCAGGTTCAACCCCAAGGACGCTGCCCTGAAACCCTCAGCCTGGTGGGCAGGGCTCTTCTTTAGGAAGGGAGCTGGGTTTGTCTTCTATTCCCAGATCTGCTTATACATTAAGCAATCGTCGGTTAAACCAAAGCCCCTCCACGGCTCTTAGCTCACGGGGAAGTCAGGGTCTTGGATAAACAGACCTTGGGTCTGAGCCAGCCTGGCAATTTTTTGTCCCCGTGGCAGCAGAAGCCTCTGATCTCAGCAGCAGAATTAAGTGTTGCTCTGTTAAGAGGTCAGGGCAGCTGGTTTAGGTTCAATACAGCTAAAAATAGGTTTGTGACAGGAAAACATTTGAAGTGAAAATAATGAAATGGAGGAGGGACTTGGAGCAAGGGACAGGGCACAGCAGGAGCTACGAGGAGACGCGCGAGAGCAGCATGGGGGGACCAGGACGAAGGGCCCCTTACCGGCCTGTGCAGGGGAGACCAGGCAGGGCAGCACAGCTCTCGGGCTCGCAGAAGGAAACGCACATTCGCCTGTCTTGTCCAAGTCCATGCAGTGCTGGCAGGCTCAGGACTGCCGAGGAGCACTGTCCACTCACCCTCATCAGGTGCTTTGCACTGCCAGGGAGCAGCTCCTGCCGAGTCACCTCAAGGTTGTCACCTCCCGGCTGATGGGTTCCCCAAGAGCTTCCCGTCCTCCTTTGATGGCTCCTGGAGATGCTCCTCTCCTCCTTTTGCAGGTCGCAATGCCCAGAGGTCCCACATCTTGTAGCTGGATCAAGCCCTCATCCTGTCCATCCGAGGCTGAAAGCTCAAGGCATAGGGGACTCCCTTTGAGTCTTCCCCATGGATTAACTCTCCGCTCAGAAGTTCAGGAAAGACAGAATGGGTAAAAAAGCAGAAACAGGAACTAGCTTTTCAGTGGTTTGTGATCCAGATAATCCCAACAGCTTCATACAGGTGGGTGACCGCGGCTGAGGAGAGGCTTGAACTGCCAAGTCCTCCTGTGGGACCCTGCCTCTCAGCTTACAGCGGAGTCGGCGGGATTGCAGTGCCTGGTGTCCCTTGCCCCTCAGGGAGCATTGGTGGGATTGCAGTGCCTGGTGTCCCTTGCCCCTCAGGGAGCATTGGTGGGATTGCAGTGCCTGGTGTCCCTTGCCCCTCGGGGAGCATTGGTGGGATTGCAGTGCCTGGTGTCCCTTGCCCCTCGGGGAGCATTGGTGGGATTGCAGTGCCTGGTGTCCCTTGCCCCTCGGGGAGCATTGGTGGGAATGCAGTGCCTGGTGTCCCTTGCCCCTCGGGGAGCATTGGTGGGATTGCAGTGCCTGGCGTCCCTTGTCCCTCGGGGAGCACGGCCAGGCCCCAAGCACGGGAACACTACTGCAAGAAGAGGTGGGCGATAGGTGGGATCTCATCTGGAAATAAACCCAGCTCCTGCCCCTTCATCCTTTCTTGTAGCTACCTTTTTCTATTGCAAAAATACAGTCAACTGTGAAATTGAGCTTAGAGGAAGCTATTCCTCTTAGATAAATTCAGCAACATTTTTAGCAGCTGTCTTTGCTGTGGCTGTGTCACGTGCCTCTGTCCGAATCATACAACGGATGTAGGGAGACCTTATAACCTTTCTGCTGTTGAAGCAAAAGCTATTGCACTGAAGATATTATGGGATTTGGGGAATTATTATCCCCTTTGGTTAGGTAACGAGGATCTAAGGCTCCCTGAGCAAGTGATAGATTGCTTTCTCTGCAGGCTAGAAGACTTCATTGGCTTTTAAGCTGTTAGAAGATTAGGAGATCTCTGGTCACATCAAAAAAAAAACCCTTGGGATGAGTATGTCCTGTGCCTCTTTATGAGAGGAGGTGATATGTACATCCAGAAATCTCTCTTTACTGAAGCTCCAGGAAACACATCATGTTGCCAGCTGAGGTTTCATTAGCTAAAACAGAAATAAATACTCCTCAAAACCTAGTCTAAAGCTTATCGAATCACACAAAGATGGCCTTCAGGGTGGAAAAGCCGCAGAGCAGGAGCCTGGGGTCATTCCTGCTTGCACCTTCTCAGCGGAGAGGTTTGCTAACGTCCCGTCACTGCTCTGCTGGAGCATGGAAACCTCCAAGTCAACGCACAGCCTCTGGTGTTAGCGAGGCCCGGGAGAGAGGAGGAGCCCAGGCCCGCTCACAGGACCCGGGCTGCATCTGGGAGACTGAGAGCTAAAGATATCCTGTGTCCCCCTACATGGGAACAAAGCTCCTTGAAGACACAAGATACCGAGACTAAATAAATAAATAAAATAAAAATACACACAAGAAAACCACACCCACACATGGAGTCCATACCGATGCATCCGGAGATTTTCCCCACAACAGCAGAAATCAGAGTGAGTGGAAAAGGAGAAAACCAGGGAACTATGGAGCATCAGCTTTTTATACTAATTAATTGGCTTTTCTATCATCAGAGGCAGAGTCATGCAAAAGCAGCTCTGACTAATGCCAGAATCAAAGGGACTGTTTTCAGCTCAGCCCACAACATCTATTAATAGTTATAGAGACATACAATCCAGAAAGATTTTGTACATACACAAAAAAATCCGGTGCCAAAAAGGGCCCAGAACAATAGCATGTGCCGAGGTGCCCAGATTCTTTGTGTTCGAGCCTCAAGGAACAACAGTACGCAGGAGGCTGGGTTTAAGCAGAACAGTCATCCCTCCACAAATAGCAAGAGAAAGAAGCACGGCAAACAGCAGCCTCTTCCACTAACGTCATAACACAGAGCAGTGTCAAACCTTCCCAGCCTACCGGCTAGTTGGGAGCTGGTGGGTTCGTATGTGCAAGAAACTGGTAAGAGGGGAGGAAGCCGGCAAGTCCATCTTCAGTCCTCCCAGAGCAAGGGAAAGGGTCCAAGTTTCACAGCAAGCACAGCTAAGTTGAATAACCTGGTGTCCTGCAATATGGTAATGGGCCTGCGACGGGCAGGCTGGACCCTCACGAACCTGCGGGCTCCGGGCAATTCCCGCCCAGGGACGTTGGAAAAGATGCATCTTGACACACAGAGCGCAGGAACGGTAGCTGGGCTTCGAGGGCTGTCACTCCTGCCTCGAAGGACCTGCCCCACGACACAACGCAGGGCACATACAGGCTCAGCACCTCCCTTTCTCCAGCTAAAATATATTACTTATCACAAGGGGGGTTATCATCCCTGTTATCATCTTTTTAAAGCCCTTTAGATCTCCTGGTGAGAGACGCTAAGGAGATGCGGAGCATCCCTCTAACCCTGCAGGTCTGAGCAACTCCAGTGTCTCACTAGAGTGTTAATGAATCATGCAGATTACAGTCCTGGGGAAAAATACATTTTCTTCCATCTTATTATAGAAAAGTTGGCAAAAGACCCAACTCAAGACAGCTGAAAGGCTACAAAGGACTCAGAATACACTCTAAGACAAGGCAGCCTCTTAAGTCACTATTTATTTGTCTCTGTTTTGCAAAAAGAGATGTCAAAGTCATGCAAAACATCAACACCTTTCAAGGCGGCCGAGCCACGAGAGCGCAGGGAAGCGAGGACAGGGCTTGCTGTGCCACCGCAGCTCCGAGAGGCCGTGCTAGCTCCCCCCGGGGAACGCGACTGCCTTTGAGCACCGCTGCTCCTGACACAGCTTCATCTGTCAGCAGCCCAGACAAATCACTTGGGGTATTAGTACCATCAGAATAAAAATAAATACAGCCCAGCTTGCACAGAGGGGGAGAGGCATATTGCAGGGGCAAACACTCCTGGCTTGGCAAGCACACATCATGTGCATGGCTCACACTTCCCCTGACCCAGCAAAGTACTCCCCCAAACACACCTTAACATGAAACACATACATAGTCCCAGCAAAGCCAGTGGGATGATCAGATGAAGATGCCCCTAAGAGCTCACACCTGGGTTAGCCCAGCCCATCACCCAGACTGTGCTTGATGACAGATTAGCTGTCACTCCACCGGAGTGGGGTCAGGAGAGACAGAGGTTAAAGACGTGGCTCACTGCTAAGCCCAGGGTGGCTGCAGCAATAGATATCTCAGCATGTGTGGTGGCATTTTGAAGCAAGACCTGTTTTTCCTATCGGAGACAGTGAGGACTAACATGTGCATCTCCCAGACGGAGCAGACGCTCCGTTTGCTACCCACCACTAATAAAAGCAACAGCCCTGTTTTGTTACTGTGAGCCATCTCGCCCGTGGGCTCCCTGCCCGTGGTGGCCACGGTCCCTGCTGAGGGAGCCGGCGTCCTCCTCCTGCGCGTCCCTCCAGCGGCCTTCCCGCGTAGCGTAGGCAAGGTCTCTGGGGACTTTTTTTCAATTCAAGGCTTATTCCATCGCTTCTTACAACCTTCCTATGAATATTCTCCCAGCTCCCATGGGGAAATGGAGGCACTGAAGCAGGACACGTCTCCCCCAGTGCTGCGTTCAGTGCACTGCTGGCTGAGCTGGGAATTAAACCTTTTGGGTAGGCAAGCCCCTGTCCATCATAAATACAGCGAAACCCGTTCACCTGCAAAACACCTCACACGACGCTGGCTTGTCTGTAGCGGAGGCACCGTGAGAAGTCCTGCGGGTCGTGGGGTGGGCTGGGGCCATGTCTGGAGCCCCCAGGTACAGCAGCTCGGTCACTGCCGCAGCCGGCCTTCCCTTGGGGCTGGAAATGCCTAAAATTGCAAATGCAATTTTCTTTGCAGGTTGGATGAAAAGCTGAAATACCATCATTTGGGTGTATTAAAAAAATTTAAGGGCTAAGATCTTTGGGAGAGAAATGTGCATGTGGACACACAGGGTATTTTTAGAGTGCTTTGTACCATGTACTTCTCAGATAGGACTCTGAGCACGATGAAAGTATTTCCAGTATCATCAGTGCAGGCAGGTATTCCTGCAGCGAGCAGTACTGTAGTGCAGAGCTCAGCAAGGTATACGAAGTTACCGGCTACCTTTTTAACGATTGAACCTGGCCTTTATGAAAAGAAACCAGAAAAAGAAAGCAGAAAAAAGAGAGGTGATAGGTAATATAAGCACAAGTCTATGGAGAGCTGAAACCAATCTAAGCTCCTGGTCTGAAATGATCTCAGAGAAATGTGGTCAAAGCGAGCCGGCAGGCTGGGAGCACGGCTCTCCGATCGCTGGAGGCCAGCTACTACCATTTCCCTTTTATCTGTGTTTTCTCAGCTATTCTGAAACACATTCTTCAAACTGGGGCATGCATTGGGTGAAGCACTTGCATTTGAAATAAAATTATTTCCTCAGAGGAAAAGTTTTGGTGCTCGTTTGGCTTCCCTATATTTCAGTGGAACAAAGTAAGATTCAGCGAGAACTGACCTGTAGCCAAATTGCTTCAGAAAATAGCATTAGTGTTTGCTGCTGCTGGGCTTCTTTGCAATTCAGACGTGGAGATGCGCGGAGTCTCCCGAGGAGCTACGCGGGCCGGGTGAAACCCCTCCGGAGCGTCCCGCGTGGTGCGTGCACCCCGGGACCAGCGCTGCCGTGCCTGGCTCCGGGTAAAACGAGCAACACGGGACAGGCACGTCTCGTCTCAAGCCTGTTACTAAAAGCTCAGTGAGTGAGCAGGGTAGGAGGTGCTGAGGAGGGCACCAGCTAAGCTCCAAGTCCATTCGTTTCTGCCCCTGGCTCCCCCGGGGAGGGGGCAGCTCAGCTTTCCCCGCGAGGGCAGAGGGGTTTAGCAGAGAGGGGCTCGCTGCAGCCATCACAGCCACCTCTGCAGGCAGCGGCCAACGTTTAATCTTCAACTCCTGCCGCTGCCGGCCCGGAAACCTGTTCGTATCCTCTTGTCTTTCTGGGAAGCAGCCGTACCCAGTTTGCAGAGCCCCCCGGGACAAGGCCGTGCCCCGAGGACTGCCAGCCTGCTGCCTCCCGCTCAGCGGCCGAAGGAGTTTCGCGGTCCTCTTCGGGGCTGCGCTTCCGATTTGGGAAGTCAGCCGCGTTTTCCGCACACACGCGCTGGCTGGAAACGCAGCTCGGTGCGAAGCCCGGCTCCAGCCCTGCAGGACGGCGCGTGACGGATCGCCGCGGCCCGAGGCAGGGCCGTGCCTCCCCGGGGAGCGCGGGCGGCCGGCGGGACTGGCCCAGCCCCTCTGCCCTGAGCCCGTCGGGCCCGTGGACCCTGCGCGGCAGAGCAGCTGCGCGGGAAGGCGTCCAGCACCTGTATTTTCACGCTGTGTCCCCGCAGCGGGTGTCCCCGCAGAGACGTGCAGGCGGCTGGGGGATGCTGTGCTGCGCCTGCCGCGGCGCAGGGGCGCACGGGAAAAGCCTCCGCCGGAGCCCTGGCCTCGGCCTTCCTCCTTCCCAGCTGGGCTGGTGACACCCTGAAGTGTCGCGGGACCCCAGAGGAGCAGCACTGCTGCTCTGGGGGAATCGCTGCTAGTTTTGGGGGTCAGGAGCAGAGCGACGGGCAGTAATAGGCCTGAACAGAGGGAAAAATGTAACTTTGAATAAAAAACAGCTAGTCTGGCCAGAAAGGGAAGACAGGCAAATAGTATATTAGACTGCAGTTCTGTTTAAATAGGTGGTAATAGAAGTGGCAACCAGCTTCCTCGTAAGCAGGAATGAAACAAAAGACACAGCCTCTTGTCTGCTCCTTGAATTACTGATGCCAGGGGTGCAGCGTGGGATAGGGATGCTGCTCTGCCTGCCAAGGCTTTACATATGGAAGAGGGCAGGCCGTGCCCTTCAGCAAAGGACGGGTACAAAGAGTCCAGCTACGAGGTAGGATGTGAATATAAATGATTTTCAGAGAAGTTCTTGATCTTATCGTTTAGCCTTTCCGCTTGAACAAGGAGGGGAACCACAACGGAAGCTAAGGGGACTTGCTAAGCTTTCAGCACAGGTCCAGCAACTTAAATATCCACAGGCAATCTGTAGGAAAGGCATCTGTTGAGGATTTCTCTGATTAAATGCTGAATTCAATAGTGGCCTTGTAAGTGGAGAACAGTCATTTATCAAGAGCACACGGCAGCGCCGCTCTGAAGCACCGCGTTGGCAGTGACCTTTGCGGCAGACTGTTGAATGCGATGGAATCCCCCGGCCACGACCGCCTGCGGAAAGGGAGACGGGATGCTCCCCCCCTACTCACAGTGTGTTTTGTCATGGATCTAGCAAGTGGACCTCAAAATCCCTGGGGGACAGAGCGGGAAAGAGAAGTCCCCTCCGCACGGGCTTGCAGCACCCGGTAGGGATTCCCAGGCCGGGTGCTGGAGGGGGAAGGTGACACCACGGCTTCGGAGGGAGCCCAGAGCTGCCCCAGGCTCACCTTGGCTGGCAGCAAACTTGCACGCTTCCTACTTCTCTCCTCAAAAGGACATCTCTTATCCAGCCAAACTCCTTTGGCCATTACTACCTCCGGAAACCATTAAAACTATTTGGGAATAAATGTCCAAGCAGCTGATTCTGTACAAAATCTCTTAATCATAAATGGGCAGCATCTCAGTGGCATTTGGCTGATTTCTGGCTATGGACAGGTCAGCATATAATTAATCTCTTTATAATGGTATTGGAACAAAGACTGTAGCAATCAGACAACTGCTGAAGCATATAATAGCATTAAATACTGCACTTCTCAAGGCCTTTGCAGGAATTAACCCCCAAAGCAGCCCGTTTCCCAGAGGTGAGCGCCAACAGTCCGCTCCCATGAAATCCATGGTGATGTCCTTGTTGGCTTGAGAGATTCAGTGTTTCCCAGAAGGTATTTAGGATATTGCTTTGTATCAGAGGGTGAAGTCAGACCCACCCAAAACCACTGCAGTAAAGAGAGGGGAAGCACTCTGTGGCTATGCAAAGCTCAGAGTCATTTTGGGGGAGGAAACATGAAGTCTGAAGGAAACTCATCGCGAGCCCACCACTCGGCGGCTGCTGAAGTGAGCCAACGGACCTGCTGCAGCACTTAGCCTGGCAACAGGGTGCTTTTGGCTCAGATGAGGGCTGCGTGCTGCTTTAGGGAAATATCCCCTCCTGAACCAACAAACAAACCCAGACAGATTCAAGCAAGAAAGAAACTTTTCTTAGGTGCACTCAACAGCTTCTAAAAAAGAGCAAACACCAGAGCAAGCAGCTCAGCACTTTCAGGGATCTGCTGCCACACGTTGTGGGACTGCACTTTTGCAGCTACCTTTAACAGCACCAGTTGTTGATACTAAAAACATTTTGCTTTTTAGTATACAAAAGACTTTAGTGCATCTGAGATTGCAGCAGACTCCTAACATTAAGTAGCGAGCAGTGTGGAATTGAGGTTGCAGTGAGGAACATCTTCCCTGACTTTTACTTTCTCACATGGCTTCATATGCATTCATGTGCTAATGGATGTCTCTACCTGGTAACGGTCTGGCAGTCCTTTCTGAGAAGTTCTTTGAATAATTGCAAGTCATGAGTGTTGATTAGCATTTCTGCTCTCTGAATTACTTCTGCATGCGAAGCAAAGCAGCACCACTAGCCCAGTCTACAATAACACACACATGAATTTCCCTGTCAATAATGGCTACATGAAGTGACACCTGCTTTTGGGATGCATTTCTGTGGGTAACTGTCTTTGGAGAAAGGAGATGATCCCTGTGCGCTTTTCGGGTGCACCGTCTAGCACAACGCGGTGCTAACGGCAGATGATGGCGGATGTACTCCAATTTCTGAGCAGCTCTTGCAGCACAAACCCTCTCGGTGCTCAGCCTGCCCAAGAGAGGCATCAGCACCTCAACGTGCACGACCATGCAGGGGCAATTTTCCCACCTCTAACAGTGAACCCTGTACCCTGAGGTTTATTGAGCACGTCTCCGCAGTGGATGTTCACGCAGCACAACCAGCATCCCAAAACCCAGTCCTGGTGAGACAGGGGCCGCTGCAGAGCGGGGGCTGCTCTCACGAGGTTTTGCACTTTGGGTGAGGAATTGGGAAGGGACATTTCAAATGGCTGCAATTGCCACTGAGTGAAGGAGGATGCGATCACTGAGGCAGCAAGGAGACATGGAGCAGCAGGCTCCATCGGCACATCCATCCTGGGAACACTGCCTGCATGTTCGCTACAGGTCTCTGCCAGGTCCCCGGGTGAAAGTTCCCACTGGGCTCCAAGTTTCCCAGAGCGGAGGCAGCCGGGGGGGTCCTGGCCACCTGCCCCACGCCCACCCCTACCTGCTGCTTGGTGGCACCCCATCGATCCGGCTCCGGCAGAGCTGCGGGCACCGCAGTCACTGTGGAGACAGGGCCAAGGCACATGGACGTGTGGTGGAATGGTTTGTTCCTCCCCTGCCAGCTCCTCCTCACAGCCCCCTTCGAAGGTCCCACAAGCAGCTCCTCTCCAGATGGGCCCTCCATCCCCATAGGCCACCATGGCCCTGACCTGCCTCTGTGCGCTGGGAGCACCCGCTCTGCGGGGAGGTTGCCTCTGGCTGGGTGGCTCAAGGTGGGTCCTGCTGGCAGCCCCCGGCCCCTCTCACCCACCGGGTGCTCAGCCTCCCTTCATCACCGCTCTACTCCAAATCCGGGATTACAGGGAGATGAGCCTGTCCGCTGCTGCTTCTCACACAGGCCACGGGGAGCAGATGGGTTTTGGCAGGGTACCAGTCCCAGCAGAGTCCTGGGGACGTGCCAGGGCAGCGTGGCAATGCTGCAGCCGAGCCATGGGGCATCCAGAGCTGGAGAACATGGCTTCAGGCAGCCTCCATCCCTGTGGGACACCACCACGGGCGAGGACACCACTCAGAGGTACATTAAAGAAGCGGCAAAGCCTGCTGGGGGGGGGCTGCCTGCCTGCAGCACTGGGCAGAAATGGGGCAGGGTGCAGGGGACTCGTCCCCCGGGATCAGTCCTCCTGCCCCACTGCCACTCCTGGACTTTTTGCGTGCAAAAACCAAGACTCTGCCACCTCAGCAGTGGCAAAAGGATTCAATTCATGCAGCGAACAGAAACGGTCCCTCTAAGCAGCAGTATTTCCAAAGGATTTAATTTACCAAACCCCAGGAAAAAAAAGCTTCTCTTTCTTCCTGCCTGGACATCTCCCCGAGTGCTGCCTCACACACGCACGCTCTAACAAACTGCTAATTTCCGATGAAGATCCGAGTTTATTAATTTCCTCCAGTGCTGTTAATGTTAAAAGCCTGAATGCATATTAGCATCCTGGTGAGAGCGTTGAGCCTGTGCAGGCGGAGGGAGGGCAGGTGCCCAGCACCGCGTGCTTGCTGCACGCAGCATGGACCTGCGTGCGGGGCAGGATGGGACCCTGCGAAAGCCAGTGCACATTGGGTCCTGCTGCTGGGGCTCGTGCATTCGTGCACCTCGGGTGGTGTGCGAGGGTGGTGTGTGGGAGCAGCAGAGGGGCCCCTGGGCTGCTGCCACCCGCATGCCGAGGCGGTCAGGAGGGTCCTCTGGCCGGACCCACTGCCGAACCCTGTGCCAAGGGAGCGCGGGTGATGCGAGTGCTCCCCTGGTGCTGGCACACAGCCGGGGAGCCCCTTACACAATTGTCCCCCCAGACAGAGGAGTCCTCGTCTGTTCAGGCACGCTTTGCGCAGAAGCTTTCCGAGCCACCAGCCATCCTCCCTGCTCTTCTCCAGAGGCATTTTGAAGCAGGGGGACAGCACAGCAGCTACATCCTCCCCAAAGCCCCACTTGCCCCATCAGCACTAAAACCACCACGTGGAAACATCAGCCCGTGGAGAGAGGGGCAAAGCTAGGACGCGAGCAGCCAGCAGCCCGGCAAGCAATACGGAAGGGAGAAATAAGGGGGTGAAGCAGTTCTTTACCTGGAGCAACAGCCAGTCGAGGGAGAGGAGCAAGGCTGCAAACGGCAGCGCGAAGGCAGCCGTCCGGGGCAGGGTGAGACGGGGGGACCATCTGGAGCTCAGTGTGCAAAATGAGCCACAGAGCTCCGGTGAGTCACGCTCGGCTGCCTGGTGTAATGGAAAAATCACGGCGAAAGGCAAAGTTTAACTGTGACCATCTGCACGAGAAGCCGTGCCTGCCCGGGCAGCGGCGGGGGCGTCGGACCCTGCCAGCCAGTGCACAGTGGCATCGGGCAGACGTTGGGTCCCAGCCTCGGCCGGGAGACCGGGCTGGCTGAAGCAGGGTTACGTGCTCACACAGAATGCGTTTGTCACTGGGAAAAAGTTTGCTGTCCAGCAGGAAAGAAGGCAGCAAAATCCCCAGCAAAACTGCTTCAGCAGCACAGCTGCGGTGACTTCCCAGGCCACCCCCCTGCCTTGTGCCCCTGTCCTTCCCTGCCACTCAGTCACCTTTACGGGTAATAACTGAGGCCAACTGCTCTCGGCGTTAATAGTTGCTACATCTTACTCCAGCGAGGTTGTTACCGGGGGCAGAGCACCTCTGCTTGTGTTAGCTCATCCTGCCTGCGGGCACAGGCACCCATTCGCTCACACCTCTCCATCTCTGTGGTTTACCGGTTTCCTTGCCCACAGTGCTGCTGGTGGCTGCCCAAGCACCGGGCTGTGGAGCCTGCTTCTGTCCCCCACATTCGGGTGCTCCAGTGACGCTCATGCAGAGAAACCCCACAGGAAACCCTCTGCTTTCTCATCATCTGCAGTCTGGAGGCTTTAAAGACTTCTAGCATGGTCCGTCTTCCATCTCCACACTTGGAGGTTTTCAAGATCAGACTGAATAAAGCCTTGAGCAAGCAGCTCTGACCCCAGCACCGACCCCAGCACTGACCCCACTTGGAGCAGGGGGTTGGACTAGAGACCTCCCGAGGTCCTTCCAGCCTGAATTATCCCACGGTCTCCACCGCCAATGCTGTTGCTCCGTCTTAATCTTACTGGTGTCACCCATGCGTGAAGCCAGCTGTCTCCTGCCACCGTGTCCCCACCTTATGGTGAAGTTTGGGCAGCTGGACCTTCAGATGACCCCGTCCTTCAGCCAGACCCTGCCAACTGTAGATATTCAGTACCATGCACAAACATCCCCCCACAGTTTCCGCAAAGGCACCTTCATTCCCAGGATCCATACAGTGCTCCTACCATCCCTACCTACCGCTTGCCTTTCTCGGGCCACCCCTGAGCGCTCGGCTGACCAGCAGCTCTCACTCAGCAGGCTCTGATGAAGTTGGAGCATGGTAGGTTCCACCTAGAAACATCCTGCAAAGGGCTGATACATGATGTTCAGGTCTTTTCATTACCAGTTACCAGTTCTGGAGCATTAACCATCCCAGCTGTCTTAACCGTAGCTTGTGGCTGTGGCCAAGGGCTGTACTACTTTCTGCCCAGGTGTTTCTATAACCTGCCTGGGTCAAGCATCAGCCTCATGCTGGGGCAGCCACAGGTCATGGCCTAAGCCTTCAGAAACCGTGTGAATAGCTGCCAATGAAAACGTAGCCATCCTTGGTATTTCTCTGGCACTGGAGCACTGGAACAGGTTGCCCAGAGAGGCTGAGGAATCTCCATCCGTGGAGATATTCAAAAGCTGTCTGGACAGGGTCCTGGGCAACCTGCTCTGGGTGACCCTGCCAGAGCAGGGAATTTGCACTAGATGATCTCCAGAGGTCCCTCCAAGCTCAGCTATTTTGTGATGCTCTGGCACCCACCCCTGTTTCCAAAGCCCTCTCTCCCAGCCCGATTTGTCACCCCCATCACTGCTGTCCAAGGAACCCGGTGAGTTTTGGTGGGAGGACGTTGCCTTCTGCCTGAGTCCAGATGAAGAGAGCCCCCCGGGAACGTGGTAGCTCGGGGCAGCCCCGAAAGAGGAGGGAGGCACGTGGCTGTGCACACACACGCTGATGGCTCTGGCGGAGCTTCCCGCCCGCAGCACAAGGACCTCGGAGGCAGACGCTGACCCCAGTGGCAGCGTCTCAAGGCTCACACTGATTTCTCAGTTTGGCTCGCTGCTGGTGCCCAGCCCGCTCCTGCCGAGCTGACCTCCGGACCTGCTGTTATCGACGTGGCCTGCTGCAAGCCTGGGAGCTCGGAGGAATGAAGCAATTGCGGTTTTCTTTGGCTCTGGCAAAATAAGATATGGATTGCCAAGGGTCTGCGGAGCCGCATCACCCACCTCCACGTGACGCTTGTCACAGCGCTGGGCACCGCTCGCTGCCTCCGCCAGCTGCGCGCTGGGTTAGCGGCGCCGTGCCCGGGCTCTGCCGAGCGGGGAGGCAGGCGGGGGTGTGCGCGAGGCGGCCTCCCTCCGAGCACCCCACAAACTCCAGCCGAGGAGCATCCCGCCACCGGGGAGCCTGCCTGGGGGCTGGCCAACACGACAACGTCCTCGGTGAGCAGCTCTGCTGGCTCACGGGGCCGTGCCACGCGGCTTGTGCCGGGCACAAGGGAGGTCGGCTCCAGGCTGGAAGCGTCACCGACCCCGGGAGGGGACAGCGTGCAGCTGGTGCCACCGCCGAGCTGAGGACCCGAGCCAGGACCCTTGGCGCCGGGTGCCCAGGGTGACCTCCTGCGCTGTGCGGGGACGCGGGCACGTGTCCTGGATGCGGACGAGCCCCCGCGGGGAGAGCAGGCACGCGGCGCACGTGTGCTACGTGCTGTCCTCACGCAGCGGCTGGTTTATCGCTGCCAGCCCTCCTAGAAAACCGTTTTGTTTCTGCCAGTCCCCTTAGAAACGGGGAAGAAGTGCATTCCTCGCCGCACGGCTAGCGTCACCGACACACACCCGCCAAGCGGCTTTCCGGCCCCGGGAACGGCCAGCGCTGCCGGGACGGGGCCCTTCCCCGGTGGTGTTAGGGCAGGTTGGCGCCTGCAGCATTTTGCATCCCAGCAGCGCAGGGTGCCTCGGCCAAGCCAAGCTGCAAAGGTAGCCAGTGCCGAGCCCAAGTGTGCCAGGGACCCCGGAGGGCTCTGCAAGTCACTCTACGGGGAGCGAAAGCATCTGACCTGGATGTCCCTCACGCGCTTTATCTCATGCCCGGGTCTCTCTGTGGGGGCTGTTTCCAAAGGAGGGCTGAGCTCGGGCTGCCTCCCACCCTCCGCTGGGCCACGCGGGCAGGCGCTGTGCTCCAGCACCCTAGCACGGGAGCGCCCTAGCACGGGAGCACCCTAGCACGGGAGCACCCTAGCACGGGAGCACGATCCCCCCCCGTGCAGGTTAAGCCAGGGACCCGTGCACCTCGCTGGCCCGCGAAGGGGCTCATCCTTCACTAACGGGGGCTTTGCATGGCTGCAAGGAATGCAGGAATGACCCTGGGCGCCAGGGCTGTCCCCCGGCCCCCGCGGCCGACTCACACCTCTGCCCGGGGCCCTCGGGCGTCCTCCTCCCCCAGGGCCGGCAGCCGCAGGGAGGCCTGGGGCAGGCACACGTCTGGCTGCAGGCTGCCCGGACCGCTGCCCGGGCTCTGCCCCTTAAATCCTGAGTATTATTTTTAGCCTTCCATCTGTATGTGCTGAACAGACCCGGGAAAGTGATATAATCTGCTTATAAGCAAAAGCATCTGTGAAGCGTGGGAGCAGAGAGGACCCAGAGAGAAAACGTGAAGCAGACACCGGGGTCACCTCTGGTTGCAGAAGGCAGCCGGAGGGCAAGGCTTCCCCCGGGATCCGCAAAACGCCGCGCAGGCGGCGAGAGACAGAGCTGCCCCTTGCGGCAGCACCGCAGGCGGCTCTGCTCCGCTCCTTAAACATGGTTTGCTTTTTCTTTACTTGAAAGAACTGGACACTGCTCGTTTTGCTAGAGCAACAGATGCATCTCTTAATTGATCTGGATTTGTTTGTTTGTTTTGAGCCCATCAGACTGGTTGCAGAATAAACATCGCCCTTCTGCAAAATAAACGCATTTTCAGATGCATTTGGCCAATGCTGCTTTCAGGGCATAAGCCAGACCGCCTGCTGCCTCCCTGACCCGAGCGGCTTCCGGGCAAGGGCAGCACCCCGGCACACGGAGACTTCACACGCTTTTACGAGACGCAGAGGAGGAAAGCACTGCTGTTCCTGCCGTGAACCTGAGGGTCTGGAGAAGCAAAACAACCACCCGGGTGGAGCACAGCCAGGACACCAGCACACACCTTCTGGCCTTAGCACTCTTAATGAGCACAGGCTGTAAAGATCTCCTTTCTGCAGCCCGTCTGAAGGACAAACCTCCGATTTGCTGAGCACCCCCTCAGTCCTGGGCCCACCGCTCCTCCCCGGGCAGCTCTTCCACTCACCTTCCCAGTCCCCAGGGCTTCCCTGGGGGCTTTCAGGCAGATCTCAGCCTCTGCCACGTTTCCTCCTCCTTCTCCACTGGTAGGGAAACCATGTTCACCCGCACATCTCCTATCTGCAAACCTTTTAATTAGCATGCAGTACAAACAGGGGAGCTCTGCCGTACCCCTCCCGGATGCTTTCAGAGCTGGGAGAAGCTATCTCACAAGGGTTTAGCACGTCGGGGTCGCACTCAGCCCGTGGAGGAGGGCGCTGCCGTGCCCACCTCTCTTTGGATGGGGTGGAGGGTCAGCGCAGAGCTGCTCCCTTCCCCGCGAGGGCCTGCTGCCGAGGCAGCGTGCCCAGGGGCCGCCAGGCTCACGGCACAGCTTGCCCCCGGGCCCCTGCTCTCGTGGCCTCCCTGCTGCTGGGACCGCACGATCGGATGGAGTCGCAGGGTGTGATCCTGTGCCGGAGGCCCAGCGTGCCGCCCTGCCTGGGCCCGTGCCCGGGGTGGCCTCGGGGGCGCCCAGCTCCTCGTCCCTGCAGGCAGGGTGGCCCCGGCAGCTCAACCTGCCTGCGCAGGGGTCTGTGGGTGAGCGCCTGGGACCACGTCGGCTCCCTGCAGCAGCTGGCCCAGGGGACAGTCATGGGGGAGCCCAAATGTGGGGGGCAAAGGTCCCCTGCGACTCACCTGGGGGCTCTGGGGGAGCCTGGGGTGCTCCGGCAGGGCTCTGTGTCCATCCCTGTCCTTGTCCCCAGGTGCCCCACATAGGGAGCCCCAGCAGGGCTGGATCCCATCCCTGTGTGCCCCAGCCGGGGAGCCCTGGGAGGGCTGGACCCTGTCCCCGTCCCCGTGTGTCCCCAAAGGGCTGTTCCCCGGCCCCATCCCCGCGTGCCCCAACCGGGAGCCCCGGCAGGGCTGTTCCCCGGCCCCAGCCCCGCGTGCCCTGCCCGGGGGCTCCGGGGCGGCCGTGCCGGGGCAGCGCGGCGGGGGCGGGTGCCGGCGGCGCCCGGGGCGGCGGGCAGCGGGCAGCGGCGGGGGGGCCCGAGCCCCGGGAGGCGGTGCCGGCCCCGAGCCCCCTCCCCGTCGGGGCACGGCGCTGGCGGGAGGCGGCCGCGCCGCAGACGCCGCTCGCTCGCCGCCGCGCTCACGTCGCGGAGCCGGGGCTGCTGCCAGGGCTGCCGGGCAGCGCGGAGCCGCCGCCGCGCACGGTAAGCGGGTTCCGCCGGGCCGGGGCCGGGGCCGGGGCCGGGGCCGCCCCCCGTGCAGCCGGGCGGGCCGGGCCGGGGGTCGCCCCGGGGCCGCGCTGCGCCGTCCGGGCGAGGCTGCCCGAGCGGCGCTGCCCGGGGGCACGGCCCGGGGCTGCCGGGCTGGACGGGGCGTCCCGGGGCTCGGACGGGAGCTTTGCTGCCCGCGGGGAAGGGAAGCCCTGGGGGCGCGTACCGGGGGCCACCTAGCCCGGACAGACGGGGACCCCGGTGGGCTCGGACAGGGGCTGTCCATGCTGGCTGGGGAGTCGTGGTGGGCTCAGACCAGGATCTGTCCCTGCTGGATGGGGAGTCCCGGTGTGCTCGGACCAGGATCTGTCCCTGCTGGATGGGGAGTCGTGGTGGGCTCAGACCAGGATCTGTCCCTGCTGGATGGGGCTCCGGTGGGCTTGGCCAGGGGCTGTCCCTGCTGGATGGGGCTGCGGGGGACCAGTCCCAGGCTGCCGTATGCCAGGCAACTTCTCCCCTGGAGCTCCCAGTGATTCCTCCCAGGCGGGTGTCCCTTGGCAGCGCTGTGCGGGTGCAGCCGGGGGTGGGAGTCCTGAAGGCTGGCAGGACGGAGGTTGTCTCAGCGTGCTGGGATCTGCCCTGCTCCCCCGCTGGAGCTGGTGCTGGAGCAGCCTGGGAGGTGATGGGGCACAGCTCCCTGGGCACAGCTGATTCGGAAACATTTCCCTGCTGCAGTGTGGGCAATGCCTGGCTGTCAAGCGCTGGGGTGGGGGTGACACCGCCGGTCCCAGCTGAGCCACAGGGAGAGGTTTCCTCGCCTTTCCCTGGGGTCGGGGCCACTGTAGCGCTGGCCTGAGCAGTCCCTGGCTCGGTGGAGGCCACACACCTCTCAGGTCCTGCAGAGCCACCACCACGCTGCCCACGGGGGTGCCTGCTGCCCCTCGGGGTACAGGCTGCCCCTGGGTGCCCTGCCGTGGGCTGCGCGAGCCCTGCGCCCCGCTGCAGCTTGGCACGGCCGTGAACCCGGCTGGCCTGCGTTTCTCTGCCACCCCTCGTGTCTTCTAGGCATGTGGGGACCAGGGGCCTCCAGGTAGCACCGCTCAGTAGCTGGACCGATTCGTGTTAGCAGGCTGCACGGCTGCCATGCCCGCCGCTGCTCAGCACCTATGTGTGGCTGTCCCGGCACGTACGAGGGTGGTGTGTTTGTGTTATAGAAATGATTTTTGCACCCCTCCGGCTGCAACGTCGTGTCCCCCCACTCGCTTGCCAGCTGCCCTGTGGGCTGGCGGAGGCAGAGCAGAAGCAGGCACTGCTCGGCCGAGAGGCATGATGCAATTACGCCTCGCTCCGGGCTGCTTTGCCTAACGCTTCCTGAGATCATGGGCTCTGGCAGAGGAATGACTCCAGGGTCGTGCCAGCCCCGTGCGCGCCTGCAGCGTGTGCCCGTCCCGCTGCGGAGGACAGTGCCCGCTGCACCCGGGCTGGGCGTTCGGGCTCCGGGGCAGCTCAGTGACGTGTGTCGCCAGCGCGGTCCCCAAGCAGTCCGCTCTGTCCCAATGTGCTGCTCCGTGCACCCCCCAGGACAGCAGCCAGCACCCCCGGCACTGCTGGCAGGTCAAGGCGGGCTGGCGAGGGGACGCAGGGCACCGTGCTGCTGGCGGGAGCGTGGCAGCGCTGGCTGTACTGGCTCCTTCCAGAGCTCGCGTCCTTCCCACGCTGCTGCCCGCCTGCCCCCAGCTCCGGGCACCCTCTGCTTCTCTGCGCCCTGTGCTTGGCCCTTCTGGTTCCCACCGGTGTCTGAGCACAGAAAGTCACCGTGCCACCGCCTCCAGGAGCACCTTGACAAGCCCCAAAGCTGCCCTGTGACGATCTCTGCAGTTTGTCCCAGTCTCCTGCCTGCGCGGGGGCTCAACCGTGGCCAGAGAAGGGCCTTGCCGGCCTGTGCCACGTTGGGGTTCGCGCTGCGGTGCTGCCTTGGTTCTCCTCCTCCGCCTTCGGGAGCGCATCTCCCTGGCCCACGCGCGCAGGGGCGAGCCGGCGGCGAGCCCACGCCGTCCTCAAGTTGCTGCCCTCATGTCTCTCGCTCAGGACCGGGGTCCCTGGCTCGGCTTGGAGACGCGCTGCGGTGCCGGGAGCACCAGCCGCCGGCCGGTGGGGACAACCATGAGGGACGCGCCTGTCTGCGGGTACCGCCGGAGGCTCGTCCACCTCGCCTGGATGTGCCTCTTCTCCTCCGTGCCGGTAAGGGCGCAGGGCTGGGGCGGGCCGGCAGGGCGGTGGGGCTGGCACTAGCCGCCGTGCTTCCCTGCCTGCGCCCAGGGGATCCAGCCTGCCGCAGCCGCGCTGGGCGAGGGGGCCTCATCCGGTGGCCTCAGCACCACTGGATGGACGGGACCCAGGGCTGAGCGCCTTGGCCCGCTCCTGGCGCTGCCGTCCCCTGGGAGGGGGGCACCAGCCCGGGCTGGCGAGCACAGTCTTGCTGGGGGCAGGGGGTATGCGGCCCCCCAGGCCCTGGCGGGCAGCAGGATGCACTAAGTCCAGCTCTGGGCTTGCAGCACAGCGGAGCCAAGGTGCTGGAGAGGACCTTTGAGGAGTGGATGCGGTACCGCGACGAGTGCCTGAGGAGGATGGCGAGTGAGCCGTACCCGGCAGGTAGGGCTCCTGCGACCCTCGGAGGCGGCTGCCCGGCTCGGCGGCTGCGGGACGGCCGGGGGTGGAGCGCGGGAACCCGGGCACCTCTGTGCCGGGGGTTTCTGTCCGTGAGCACTTGCAGACACCAAACCCGGCAGAGCAGACCCCTCGCCAGGCCTAGCGCTGCAGGTACCCCTGCACCAGCCAGATCCCGGCTGAGAAGAGACGGTCTGGGCTGCTGGGGGGCAGAGGGGCTCTTTCCCCTTCATACGTCCCTGCTGTTCCGCGGCACGTCTGCTGCCACGGCCGGGGATGGCTCGGGGGCTGGACGGGGCTGTGCCGTGCACGTGCGACTGTCTGCTTTTCCCAGGGCTCTGAGCTTTGTCTTTGCCTTTGGAAGGGCTTTTCTGCAACCGGACCTTTGACATGTATGCCTGCTGGCCGGACGGGAGCCCCGGCACCGCCGTCAACGTCTCCTGCCCTTTCTACCTGCCCTGGTTTGAGAAAGGTGATGACGACCCTCTTCCATCCTGCACCCGCAGGAGAAACGGGGACCCAGGGCTGGGCTGACCGGGAGCCTGAAGTGCGTCGGGTCGGGAGAGGCTCTCGGGTGCCTTCCCTTCCTCCCGCTGCGAGGAGGAGGAAGGGGGACAGGGGCAGACGTAGCTGTAAGGGGACATCCATGGCACGTGTAGGACGGAGCTGAGCCAGCCTGGCAGCCAGCCCGGCCCGTGCCCTATGGCGTGTGCCGGCAGGCCGCGAGCCGTCCCACGGGGCCGGGAGCAGGAGAGCAGAGGGTGACCCCGCCGTCGCGGGGGGGGATGTCTTGCGGGGGGCACGTGAGCCTGAAGGGGCCGGGGCCGTGTTTTGTGTCCGCAGTGAAACACGGGCAGGTGAGCCGCAGGTGCGGGCCGGACGGGCAGTGGGTGACGGTGAACGGCAGCCAGCCTTGGCGGGACTACTCGCAGTGCGAGGAGGAGATGGAGTCCACCATCGAGGAGGTGGGCTTCCCCTCGCCGCTCAGCGGCAACCCAGCAGCCGTGGTGGGAGCCGGGGTGGGATGGCGACGCTCGGGGAGGCGGCTGGGCTCAGCAGTGCCGTGCTCGCGTGCAGGAGGGCGCCCGCAGGCTGATGGTGAGCTTCAAAGTGCTCTACACCGTGGGGTATTCGCTGTCGCTGCTGACCCTCGTCTCGGCCCTGCTCGTCCTCACCGTCTTCAGGTAGGGAGCACCGCGGCGGGACGCCCGTGTGCTGTGGCAGGGAAGGGGCCGGTGCCGGGGGCACCCCGGCAGGCGCGTGGCCCCCTCCATCCCCGCGGCCAGCAGCGGAGGCCCCCCGACGCCCTTGCTGTCCGCAGGAAGCTCCGCTGCACCAGGAACTACATCCACGCCAACCTCTTCGCCTCCTTCGGGCTGCGGGCCACCTCGGTGATCGTCAAGGACGCGCTGCTGGAGAAGCGCTGGGGCATGGAGGTGGCGCGGGTGGCCGACTGGGAGGCCTTGCTGAGCAACGAGGCAAGCGCCGGGGCGGCGGCGGGCACCCGGGAGCGGGCACGGTCCCCGCGGGCAGCGTGCCGCCTCACGGCCGCGTCCTCTCCGCAGGCGGCGATCGGCTGCCGGGCGGCGCAGGTGGTGATGCAGTACTGCATCCTGGCCAACCACTACTGGTTCCTGGTGGAAGCCGTCTACCTGTACAAGCTGCTGATCGGCGCCGTCTTCTCCGAGAGGAACTACTACAGGCTCTACCTCTACCTGGGCTGGGGTAGGGGCCACCCGGGCGGGGGGGCCCCCGCGGCGGGCGGGCGGGCTGCTCGGCTCAGGCGGGCGCTTGGTTTTCACAGGGTTTGCTGTGACTTGCAGGCACTCCCGTGGTGTTCGTGGTGCCCTGGATGGCCGCCAAGTACCTGAAGGAAAACGCCGAGTGAGTGGGGAGGGACGCGGGTCCCCAGGGCCGGGTGTCCGCTGGGGCTGGGCGCTCACGGACGGGGACCGAGGCTGCTGCGGGGGCCGGAGCCGGTTGCACGCCGCAGCAACGCCGCGCTGGTCCCGTAGCCCACCTCGCCGGGGCTGGCACGCTCGACGGGGCTCCATCCTGCTCGCGGCCCGGCGTCACCGCGGTGCTCTCCCTGCCCAGGTGCTGGGCGCTGAACGAGAACATGGCCTACTGGTGGATCATCCGCATCCCCATCCTGCTGGCGTCCCTGGTAAGGAGGGCGCGGGTGTCTCTTTGCCATCTCGAGCGCATCCCATGGCTTTTTGGAGAACAACAGTTTGCCCCCCAGCTCATGGCCCTGCACAGGGCCACGATCCATGGGGGCCATTTCTGGTGCTGGAGAGTGGCTGCCAGCAACCAGTCCTGCCCCTGCCCGGCTCCCCCTTGGAGAAGCATCGCCATCCTGGTGCCCACTGCACAATGGGGCCACCTCAAAGGCGCTGTGCTAATTGCCTTCCTTTTTTTTTGTGCACAAAACTGCTAACCATCCCTCTTGTAACCTCAGGGACATGGAGAAAAGGAGGGCTGCAGGCCCCCCGGGTCGGCGCAGAGGGGCATGTCTGTGCTCAGCCAGGGAGAAGGGGCCTGGATGCAGCCCCTGCTGCTTCCCGGCCTGGACTGGGGCTGGGGGACAGGCCCTAGGGCCCCAGTGCTGTTGGGCTGTGCAGCTGGCCATGGGTGTCCGTGAGTTTGGGCAGCTCGCCTTTGCCGGTGGGTGGGCACACCTGCCTCCCCCCCCCCGAGCACAGCAGCCCCCAGCCCCTCGAGGGGTGCCAGGGATGGGCTGCGAGGTGGGGGCATGCTGGGGTAGGGGTGCCCCCCCACCCAGGGCACTCCTGTGCTAGCACCGTCTCCCGCCAGATCAACCTGCTGATCTTCATGAGGATCCTCAAGGTGATCCTGGCCAAACTCCGTGCCAACCAGAAGGGCTATGCGGACTATAAGCTGCGGTGAGCTTGAGGGGAGGAAGGGGACTGCTCTCTATGCCATGCCACCCTCCACACTGCCATCTCTTCCAGGGCCACACGCTGCTCCTCAGTCCTGTAATGTCATTAAATGACCATCCTGATATTAATTAATGGGCTGTCCCTGCTCAGCTCTGAGGTGCACTTTGCAAGCATGCCCCAACCATTTCGTACTCACAGCTCTAGGGCCCCCTTCTACTCTTTCAGGCTGGCCAAAGCCACACTGACCCTCATCCCCCTCTTCGGGATCCACGAGGTGGTCTTCATCTTCGCCACTGATGAGCAAACCACAGGCGTCCTGCGCTACATCAAGGTGTTCTTCACCCTCTTCCTCAACTCCTTCCAGGTGAGGCAGGAAGGTGAGCTGTGCAGCAGCACATGGCCCGCACAGGGAGGAGAGGCCCCTTTTTTCTGCCCAGTGCCAGCCTGGTGGTGCCCACCACTGCCCCTCATCTGGGCTGTGTCCCTGGCCTGGGGAGTCAGTGCCATGCCAGCTCCAGGCTGCATGCACCCACAGCATTCACGTCACCCTCCTGCAGCCCAGCAAAGGGAGCATGACCCAGGCTGTGGTCCTGGCTTACGCTCCCAGCTCCAGCCTACCTGAGCCAGTGGTAGGAGAACACAGGTCCTGACCATGCTTGCAGCCTACTCAGGCACTATGGAGCAAAAACCCTGCCACACACTGGCCCCTAGCTGAGCTCCAAGAGTGGGGGGGGTCACCAGTTGGGCAGCCCTATGGCCAGCAGCAAAACCGGTGGCACTGTCACCATCTGCTTAATGACAAGGGAGAAGCTGATGCGTACATGCCTGCTGCACCATGCCCAGGATGTTCTCCGGGCTGGTGTGGGCAGCAAAGGCAGGGTGACCTGCACCCAGAAATGGCCTCATGAGACAAAACGCACTGCAGCTCCCAGGGCCGCTGAATGCACCAGCCAGGGAGAGACCGGTGGTGGTGTCAGTCTCATTCTGTGCTCTTGTTCTCTCCCCAGGGCTTCCTGGTGGCAGTGCTGTATTGCTTTGCCAATAAAGAGGTATGTACCACCTCTGCTAGCTTTGCCTTACAGCCCACCCACTTCTGCCTAGAGTTGGTGCTCCCTCCCTTGACCTACAGCAGGGCGCTAACTGCATAACACAGCCACAGCCGGGGTGAGAGGTACCCAGTCTCACGTCCCAGCCTCTCCTCGGCCATGGCGTGGCCGGGTCTGGAACCAATCACTGCATGAGTGCAAAAATGCTGCAGGATGCTTATGGCTCTTCCTTCCCCTAACATGAGGCAGGATGACCTCAGAGATGGCCAGGCCCAGGCAGCGTCAGCAAGCTGTGCTGTGTGTTCAGCCCAGCCGCCGCTGGAGGTTGCATGCCTGTACTGAGCATGACCCATTTTGCCACAGCATTAGTTTAGGGTGCCAGAAGCCAGTAAACCCAAAGATGGGAGGTTTCTTTGCGCCTTGACTTTATTGCCATTTTGTGCTGGGAACTGGGCTAGGCTTGTGTCCTGTCAGCCACAGGCTTTGCAAACTTGCCTCTTGTGCCGACTGGTTTGTGGGGAGGGAAGATGTTCCTTCAGAGCACGCAGGCCCAGCTTGGCCCCAGAACATCCCTAATGTCCCACAGGGCCCTGACCTTAGCCTTACCTGTGCCTACAGCAGCAGGTAGGAAGTGCGACAGGGCACTACTGCCAGGGAAAAGCCTCTGTGGCATCTCATCTCCTTGCCAGGTAAAGTCAGAAATGAAGAAGAAGTGGCAGCTCTGGAAGCTCGACCACCCAGCGCTCTGCTGCGCCCAGTGATGGCAGCACAACGCGGCTGTGGCGACCTGCCCCAGAAAGCCAGAGGACACGGGGGCTGCAAGTGTCACGACCACCAAGGTGGGAGCTGCGCTGAACCTGGCTCTGGTACTGCACCTCTGTTGTCTGCGGAGGAGCACGCTGGGAGCCTATGTCCCAGCTGCGCCAAGGACCTGGAAGCAGGGCACAAGCCCTAAAGGAAACTGCAGCAGCATGCATCAGGAACGGCTGGGAGCAGTTTCCAAAGCTGTGCTGCATCCAAGAGCAGTGGAGCTGCCCGAGGAAGATTCCCTCCAGGGCTGAGACAGACATGCTTGGCTCTTACAAGACATTGCCATCTCCTCAGAAGAACCTCACCTTGCTTGGGCTTCAGTGCAGAGCAGGTAGGCTGCGTGGGGGAGGCCAGCCTGCTCATTTCTACCACTGCCTGACCTGACTGTACAGCACCACGAACTACCTCTGTTGGCACCCGCCAGCCCTGCACACAGGAACCGCCTCCCCATCAGCACTGATGCCTTGGGCAGCTGCAGGAGTGGGGTCACAGCAGCTAGAGACAGAGCCTGGCCCTCAGCAGGGAGACATTGCGATGCTGCTTGGCCCTGACATTCCTGCACAGCATCTGCTGCCACCGTTCTGGTTAACAAGCATCTCTCGCTGCCACTGTATTCAAAGCTGGAGAGCTGAAATGCCCTGAGCTGTGCCAAGCAATGCTGCAATCCAGGGCATCACATTCCTGCTCTCCTTGCCCTAAGACAAAAACCACAGTGCTAATGCCCTGTGAACTGTCTGTCCCAGAGGCCTCCTGCAAAGCTCCTCCTTCATAGGAGGGTGCACCTTCTCACCACCCTCATAACTGACACAGAACACAGCCTCCCTCAACATCTGCCTCCCTCCTTCTCTCACCACCCTCCAGCTGCCCCAAACACCAGATTTCCTCCATTCTCTGAGCTCCTCCTACAGCAGAGCCACCTCAGAGCCTCCATTTGCAGTGAGCAGAACCAGCGGAGTAGGCAAGCATGTACGTTACTGCAGCATTCGAGCGCTTTGTATTTATTCTCATAGCACCCCTTTAAGCAAGAGCAGCACTGCTTCCTCTTTGGCAGCAGGGGAAAACCACAAGAAGGGAGGCTGAAGGACTCCAAAGCACCAGCCTACAGCAGAGCTAGGAACTGAGCCTTGACCTCAATGAGTGCTAGGCTCAGTATCTTAACCCTCTCTTCCTTCCAGAACTGAAGTCCTGCACTGGAAACATCTTTGGCTTGGGAACTGTTTTGCTGACAAAAGACTGGGCACTTCTAGTCGCAGCTGTGCAACAGATGTTTTAAGATGTTTTCTTTCTGTAGGACAACGCATTAGCTGCACACCCTTGTCGAGTGTACCCCAGAAATTCCAGAACCTGTTCCTTTCTTAGCTCTTCTCAGCAAATCCACCGATCCTGAGAGGCGGACACTGCAGAGACAGCTGCTCACGAGGAGTGCACGTTGCAGAGCCTAATGGGAGCAGCTTGTCTATATTGCCCTGGCACCCTGTGGTATCCTGGCTGCCAGGCTGCAAAAGGGCTCCTGACATCCCCACACAAAGCATCAAAATCAGAGACGAGCCAGCAGCAAGCAATACTCCCCAGTGAGTATGGCTCAGAGCATCGACATGTCTCTCTCCCTTTGGAAGTGAAGCATCTGTGCGGTTCAAGCACTGATGTTCACTTGCATCTGGCTTCTGCCAGAGAACAGCGGCAGGCAGAGCTACCCCGTGGGACCGATTCTGGTGCTCTCCCATAAAAGCCAAAAGTGCAGCAGCAGATGCCAGCGATGTCCAAGCCCCCTTGCTCTTACCTTCAGTAGCAGCACGCTTCTGAGACTGCAGTCCATATCATTTACTTTACCTCGCAAGAAGGGCCACACCTCCATCAGGAGGGTGAAAGCAGCTCTGACTCTCCATTACACAGAATTGGATACAGGTAGTTCTCCAGCTCCAGACAAGCTGCCCACACAGAGGGAAAGCATCTTGTGGTGTCTTAAGGAGAGCTGCCTTGAGCACAGGAAGGAAAGGAGCCATGCCAGGCTCAGCTGCAACTGGGTTCAAGGCTGGAGAGCAAGTCCTGCAGGAGTTCTTTCCCGGATAGATATAACCCCTGTGAGACCATTTTGCACATTAACTCTTCTCAGATGTAAATAAATGTTTATTTTTCAGCAAATGGAGCATGCCACTTCTGTCTGCTCTGAGGGAGGGAAACAGCTCTCAGGCAGTGAGGTAGAGGCAGCAGCATATGCAAGGGCACTGATACTCACTCTGCCACGTAAGTACACGCACTCCCAGTTATAGGAGTATCAAACCCAGAGCCCCTGACTCAAAGTAGAACACAGTTCTATTCTCTAGGAATAGATTTCAGTTTACACAACAAGGAGGTAAGTGGCAAAATAAAACCCTTATATGATAGCGATAAATAATACAAACAGCTACCCAAATCACACGTCAGGCTGAGCCATCTACAAAACAAGCAAGCAGATAGTTTCTCCTGGATAGGAGTTGGATTGCTCTCTGGATGCTCCTCTGCTGTTTGCTGGCTGCTGCAAGCTCCAGCATCCTACTATCAGCATGTGTTTGGGGGTGCTGCTACAGGATTTGATGCCAAACCTGTTAGAAGCCACATTGCCTTGGGAGGAGAAAGCTGGCCCTCTTCCTGAAATTACAATTAATCCCCTTGATGAGCACTGGCCTCTGTGCTTCCACATGCTCCTCTCTGAAGCGCTGCTCAGTGCAAGATGAAGCTAATGAGAAGAGGCAGGTAACAGTTCTCAACTCCAAGGACTCACGGCAGTGAGGGGGAGCTGCTTCCAGTTCTTTCCCAGCAGTTTTAAAACTGCACATGGAGACAGGAAACCCTTGCTGCATATTGAACCACTGCCAGGCTGCTCTAGGATATAAGGATTGTGAGAGCAAGCTCACTGTGCAGCCTACTCTGCTCCACTCCCACCAGTCCAGGCCCCAAGTCAGCTTAGCTTGTGTTGAAACACAGAGCGCTTTAGTTTTGGCTAGAAAATGACAGAGATCTGTTTTTGTTGCCCTATTTAAAACTTTCTGTAATAGCTGCCGAATTGTATCCTCTTGGTGTCCCATCTCCAGTGACAGATCAGAGCTTTGGCTGAGGGTTTGGAAGAGCTTGGTCACACTGACAGATCACAACAGTCTCAGACCAGAGCTGGATGCTAGGGCCTTTTGGGGGCAAAATGTGTCAATTCCCAAATAGGGAGGAAGGAGCTGAGCTCTTTGAGGAGCTCACGCTTTGTTACCTACACACACTCTCCCTCTGCAGCTCTGGCACTGCCTGACCACGTGAGCTCCCACATCACCTTCCCAGCTTGTGCTGCAAGGGTGTCCCCTTCCTCAGGAACCAGGCAGGGACAGGTAAGCCATGGATGAGGAAGCCCCAGAACGCTTTGGCATGTGAGTGCCTGGGGAGAAAGCTGGAAAAAGCTGTATGTATTTCTGACCGTCCTGAAAGAAATTAATCAAGTTATTCACAATTCGACAACCCTGGCTCCCTCCAGCGAAGCCCACAGACCAGGCACTAGGAACAGATTTTGTTTTTTATTTTAATCCAAGTCAGCAAATGCTATTTTATTTAGCCAGCCAACATAGTCTGCAGGACAGCTCAACCTACAGTAGCAGCAGACTCTCCCTGCTGCCTGCACAGCCACCCGTTCAGCACTGAATGCTTTTAAAATCCTGCATTTAAGGGATTGCCTCCTTAAAGAAACACACTGTTCTATGAACATCTCATCTCCAGTGTCCCTGTAGGGCTACTCTGGAACTCCTTTAAACCTTTACATCTGGGTTCCTGCAGCACCTTTTCTTTGGGACTCCCCTTCTTCCTTCACATCTACACCGTTGAGTCTCTGGTGCACCCACACTCTGCACCCTCATTTCCAGTTCTCCAAGCACTAAAATCCCCAGGATGTCCCAACCCCCCCCCGCCCCAAGCCCTTCCTTCCACCCTAAGACCCAGCAAAGTTGATCCCAAGTCCATGCAATCTCTCCTTCCTGCCATCCAATTTCCTGCATAGCCTATCCAGCTCTACTAAGGCATCGCCAGGCCAGGGCCTTCCGTGCTCTTCAGATGCTATGAGGCCCTTCCACTAATTTCTTGCCTCTACAGAAGTCTCCCCTTCCCCCACAGGCACCTTGCCTTAACTGCAAGTCTGTCCTTCCAAAGGAAGCAGCACTGACAACACTGTGCTACTGCAGCCAGAGACACCCTCAAGGCTGGGGAGAGGGGAGTACGCCCTGCCATGGCATTCCCCAAGTTTCCTCTGGCACCAGGGAATGGAGGACAAGGCCCAAAAGACTGTTCCCAGTAGTCATGTCCTCAGCACTCTGAGAACCTGTCAGGGTTGCTGCCTCAGGAATTAAAGCCTTCAGGAGAATCAGCTTTGCCACAACAAAAAGCTTTTCAGGGTGAAGCCTCCTGCGGCCTTGTCCTACCGCCTGCTGCCCAGCTAGGCACCAGATGCATACGTGCGTGCACCCATGCCATCGACTCATTTGCTAAACGTGGCACACAATTTTTTGGTCTCAAGTTTAAGAGTCAAACATGAGCACAAGGCAATGCCACACAGCTGAGCACACAAGCTGCACACAAACTGCCAGCAGGGCAGGCTTGTGGAGTGGGCCTTATCTGCCTCAGTGCCCCAAGGTTGTCCCCCGGAAGCACAGGTACACCTTTCCATTGGGACAACTAAGCTAGATGTCACTTATCAAACATAGATTAGCTTTCAAGCCCACCTAAATGGTCCTGGGCTGCTGATCAGAAGGGCTGACTCCAGCTCCAAGGATGGAGCTAGAACTGATTTTTGTACTTTGCTATCAGTGATCAAGCTCCCCCCCCCCCAAAAAAAAAAAAAAAAAAAAAAAAAATCAGAAAGAAAACACTGTTTCTTCCCCTTCCCAGGGAAGAGAAGGACAATTTTCCAGGCTCCTCAAGCCCACTCAGAATTAAGGTATTTTCCCCCACAGGACTCAGCAATACACAAGAACAGAGAATCACTGCACAGTCCTGGAAACCATTTTGCTTTAACACAGCTGTCACTGGCCCCCATATGGCTGCTTGCACACCTTCAAGAGATGGGCTAGTCTCTTTGGGGAGTCAGCCTCTTCCTGCACCACCTGCTTGAACTCTGAACACACCTGCACTGCTGGTGCAAGAATGCCTTGGCAGATCTATTTCCAAACACTGAAGCCTGGAATTCAAGGGCAAGCAGTCGTTGAGGACTGAAGCTTTGCACTGCAGCAAGATCTGGGACATGACTTTTTACCCATCTCCCAGAGGGGACGGACCTCTATCCCTCATTCTTATTCTGCCTGCCATGGCACTCTCCTCCTAGCCAGAGGCACAGGAGACTGAACAATCTCTGGAGCTTTTCCTTCTCTCTCATGTCCTTCCAGGGGCACATATGCCTTGCAACTGATCTCAGTGTTGGGATCTTGGCACGGAAACTTGACTGCCAGGGTCTCTGCCATTAGGCATTTACCACAAGAACAAGCTTTTTGGAGCTGAGGAGCACAATCACAAACAACTCCTGAATGGGGCAAAAATCTGGACTGAACCAGGGTGGGCTGCTGGGAGGGAGAGGTTTTGAAGGACAGCTCTGGGATGGCAGAAGGGGAGACATGCCAGCTAGAGACTAGGCCTGCAAAAACTGTGCAACTCAGTGAACTGACAGACACTACTAACTACTCACTTTACCCACTCACCACAAGCCTGCCCTCCTTATTGCTTCAGACATTTTTGGAGTCAGCTCCTGGACAACTACCAATTCACATGTCACAGGAGGGGCTGTGGCAGGTGTCAGAGGTCTTGGGGAGGATGGGATGCAGAGAGAAGGGTAAGTCAATTGCTGCAGTCAGCTTTCTAACACCACACAGCCCTTAATGATGAAGGCTGCAGGAAGCTTTAGGCAAATGAACCCTCCCAACTCAGTGCTTCTCCTCTCAACTGGACCTTTTGACATGAACAACATGGTCCTGTGAACCCAGACAACAGTGAGGCCCATAGAGCTGTCAAGTCCTTGTCCTCTGTTGTCCCTTGTTCTCCTAGGCACGTTCTCCAGTGGCTGAGACCTTCTTCCACGTATCTGTCAGCCGTTGCAGCACTCTCAGCCGAGCTGCGGTACTGCCAGCACAGCCCTCACGCTCATTCTCTCAGGCACACTTAGCTTCCGGGTGGAACAGTCACCCGACGTCTGTATTCCTGCAGCCATCAGGAAACACAGGACAGTCATCCTTTCAGTGGGGTAGGGGGACAAGGGGGCTAGGGATTTTCCAGAGGGGAAGGCAGTCAAAGGGCACATACTTAGGACTAGTTAGAGCAGAGCCCAGCTGTGCAGGCTATGACTGAGCACTGGGCACAAGCAGCAGATGGCTGTTACCTGCTGTGAGCAGCAACACCCCCTCTATCCCATAGCTCTCCATAGCTGTCAATACTTCCTACTCACCATCCTGCTTCGTTATGGCTCTAGCCAGCTCTGCCTGCCCTGTCCCGGGGCTTGAAGCCTTTGGAGGTTTTGAGTCACAGTCTGCAGAGCTTTTCCTGAGGACAAACCAAAAGAAAAAATCATTAGCGCCAACAGGCCAACAAGTGGCAAAGAACAGGCTGCAGACTGCATTGTTGCTGTTCTCTCGCCTCTCACACTGCCCCCGTCCTTGCAGCTTCCAGTGCTCCACAAACAGCCGCCTCTTTGGCTGCCTGCTGCTGGGACATCTCCCTGCCATCACAAGAACAGGGCACAGGCATTGGAAGCCACCTCACAGGCAGCTCTGATAACTGAGCAAAAGGAGAGGATGGTAGCTGGGCTAGCTGGGGGGCTTATATCCCTTTCTCTTAGTCTGGTTCTGTCAACAGAGGACACTGTAGAGTCCAAGCTTTGCAGTGAGAAAGAGGCCTACTCAGTGACCAGGGAACTGGATGTTCCTGGCCGGGACGGGACTAAGGCTCCTGAGCTGTTGGGCAGCTGGAAACAGGGCCCACACTTCCATCTCCTGTGCAGCTCAGCACAGGCAACAGCTCTCCTTTGCACAAAAGTGCTGCAGCAGATCTGGCCCTTCACTGCAGCTTAGGCCCATAACTGTGCAGGCACAGGGTGTAACAAGTTACGCTGACACTACAGCTCAGCAGTACAGCGCTCCTAGGCTTGTTTCAGAGCAGGCAGCAATAAATCCTTGCTCTTGGCTAATGCTCATCCTCTCAGCAAGGTAGATGCAACCATCCAAGGTCCAGGTATCAGCAGCTGCTTTATGCTCAGCAGTGACAACATTCCCAACACCTAGAATCTCTCAGGGGAGAGCACACCATAATAGAGTCCTGCAACCACGCAGAGCATGTCTGCAAAGAAGCGAAGCCACAGGAGTCCAAGCGCTTTAGTACCATTGGAGATCAGACTGCTAGGACAAGAGGCAGAGCAGTGACTGGGCTGAGTCTGGGGAAAGCTGCTGTTGAGCTGGACTGGCAGAGCATACTGAGGCACAGGGAATGCAGCACTGGGGTAAAGCACAGGACAGCATTCACACCTCAACAGAAGAGCCAGAACTTCTGCGACACAAAGGGAAGAAAAAGATGTAGAAGACAACAGAAGAGGCTTTTCCTAGAAATCTGTCCCGCAAAAACACATCAGGATCTATTCTAGCAGCAGAGAAGAAATGCAAGGAAACGCCAGCACCAGCTTCAGAGCCTAGAGACTTCCCTGAACATGATGGAGGATGATTAGGTCCCTCCAACCTGCCACTGCTATCAGGAGCCTGCCCAGCCATGTGCTCCAGCACAACAGGCACTTCATGTGATCAGGGTTCTCCCTGACCTTACCCATTTCTCCCACACACTCCTCTAGGACAGCTGATAGCTCAGGCAAACTCAGAGACTTCAAGGAAGGCGGCCATCCTTTTAGACCTTCAAGAAAGCGAAACAACATATTTATAAGTCCGCATGTTCTCCATGACACAGTGGAAACAAGGGTTTGGTGTCACTTTGACAAAGTGGCTCCAGAAAGGGATTCTGTATTGCATGCTGAAAAAACTGGAATCATCTGTAATAGGAACGGAGTTCATTTTTTTTTGTGCCAATTCCATCATTTAAGAGAATTAAGCTCATGTGCTTAGATTTTTTTTTTCTTTTTCTTTCTTTCCTCTTTCTGGACAAGTCACTAAGTGAATTACGGAGGGATTAGATGTAGTGGATGGGAAACACCAAGATCTTCACCTGTCTCACTTTTAAACACAAACAGTGAATTGCATATCTGGAAACTTGTCATCAGGCAGCAGCATCATCTGCTAACTCTGCAGCAGGGATGCAGTGGGCCATCCCTACCCAGCCACATACTGCCTCAGTTCACACTGCCTCAATATAACAGCACGGTTCCCCAGACTGGGCAAGGGAACCTACTGGAACTTTTGATTCAAACTTTGCTCCAGAGCACAGTGTGATAACACATCTGAGGAGCCCACGTGCTGTACAGCAAGGGGAAGTCACAGGCCCACGAAGCTGAACTGTCACTGAGTGCCTGTGCTACAGCCTTGCATTTCTGGACACAGACATACCTGCCAGACCCCAGCACTTACTTAGGAAAAAAGTTTCAGAGAAACTCCGCTGCAGTGAAAGTCCAAAGGCCCTGGATGCTTCAGATGCTTTCCCTGATCAAGACCTTTTACATTAAATTTGGGGGTTTGGCAGCTCAGCCATTCCAAATCACTTCTAATATTATCCTCTCAGCAGCATAAGGCACAAGCATGTGCCTGCTCTGGGGTTTCCTGTTGTTTACTCAACCCCTGCTCCCTTTCCCATAGGGTCTGATAAGCTCTTCCTTCCCCAAATGCAGCACGTGACTCTCACCAGGCCGCCTGCTCTCACCGGTTCCAAGCTGCACCTTTGTGTCCAGCACTCTGCCAACCGCCTGCTCTTGGATTAGCCGGGAGGACAGCTCTGCCTGACAGGACCTGCCAAACGAGACAAAGACCATTAGAAGCGCCCCTGTGCACTTCTAAGAACAGCATGCCAGTCTCTGCCCTCCTACATCCTGCAAGTACCTGCTTGGGGTGCCGAGGGACCGCATCTAACGCCCTGGGTTACAAACTGCTCCTTGTTCCTTCCCAGGAAGAGGAAGACGTGCCCCAGACAAAGCTCAGGGCGCTCTCCACTGTGCCCCATCTCCACAGCAATCTCTGCCCCTGTCCACAGAGGAGCTGCGGGGGGAGAAGAGAAGGAGGGGGCGGGTTGAGCAGGAGAAAGCCTAAGCCAGGGACTATGCCTGCTTTGCATGAGAATCAAGCCTGATCCAAGGTTTCTTCTAATGGGCTAAATGAAGCTAGCCCAGGACAGGCATCAGGTTAAAGGAAAAAGGCCATGGATAAAGTTGTCTGGCTAACATCACATCATTGGTTCAAGCAGTGCAGCCTCAGAGCATCACGGAGTCCTCCTACCAAGCAGCCTGAGCTTCAGTCAGAAGGAAGAGAACGGTGCTCTCCCCTCACAGTTGGGAAGATTACTTTGCTGTCCTTTTGCAAGACAATCTCATTTTACCCTGGTTCAGAAGTGACCAGACACCATCCTTCTACTGGGCCAGGAACTATAGCAGTAGGACTAGTGCCAGCTTCAGGACATGTCAGTCCTGCACCTAGGTAGAAAGGGGCCCAAGACAGAAGGGTAATTCAGTTGGGGCAGGGAAAAAAGGGCCACAAGTGCAATAAAGAATAGATTAGGGGGTGCAAGAAGAGAAAACATTAAGGCAGTGGTGGGTATGAACAGGGCAGGTTTTTCCTGTCACGTGCCACTAGAGCTGCTAGCAGAGTCCTCTAGCCAGGGCAGGACACTGCTAGCCCTCTGATGCTATCTGGAAGTTAAAAACTCAGTCCTGCATCCACCTGAGCACCAAGGTACACCCTGAAGCTGGTCCCCAGGTGTTCGTGTAACCATGAACAAAGCACTTAGCCCCTTAGTTCCAAAGGTGCTGAGTGCCTTCTCCTTTTATGTGAAACACAGCACTTGGCACCTTTGAAAAAACAGGCCCTTTATCATCTCATGCATCAGATGAAAGCTTCACATCTGCTCACATGGCTTTGGCTTGCCAATTGACACTGTCGGGAACAACTCAGAATGGGTTCAGATGCCCGGTAAGCTCTCCTGCCTTACCCTAAGAGTCACCTGCAGGAGTGCCAGTGTCACCCCTGATCCCTGCACAGCCTATATGCCCAGTTTCCAGTAGCCACGGTGCCATTTCCTGGCAATGACTTACTTGATTTGATCCAGTAGGACCCCAGCATTCTTGGTGATAGCTTGAGCCTCTCTGAGCTGGCATTGGACATCATTCAAGGTCTCATCCCGCTCCATCAAACAGCTCTCGGCCACCGCACGCAGCTTCTGCTCCTGGCACACCTGGCCCTTCATCACCTCTACCTCTTCACACCTCTACAGCAGGGCAGAGCAAAACAGGGACTAGGCTGAGAGTGCTGTATATCACCCTCTCACACGCCTGCTCCCAAACATCCCTGAAGTCTCTGCTGTTTTAGTGGTCTAGGCAGTCAGAGGGTTCCTAGAAAAGCATGCCCAATCCAGCGGGAAGGAAGTTGGCTGAGATTCACACACTCAATACAGATTTACCCCACACCAAGACCAGCCCCACAGTTATGATTCTCCTTCTTCTCCACTTGCAAAGATACTCTGAAGAGCCAGTTTCCCAAATCAACGGAAAACTATTCACTAATGGTTTACAACTTCACTGGAAGAAGGACACTGCCAAAAAAGCAGAGGCTTTAACATCCCCCAACCCTTTAATTCCCAGGTGGATGGAAACTACAGATGTAAAGGTCTTGCAAGCATAGAGCACAGACTAGATAACCTGTACTTGGGGTGTTACCTGATCTACTTAACACCTAATGCATCCATTGAAAATTAGGTCTGTTCCTTTACCCCAACCCATTAGAGGCACAACATAACAATGCGCTGCTGATCACTTATTCCAATGTGATTAGCCATTGAGCAGCTCACAGCAGACTTCTTACCTTGTGCAGCTGAATGGCCAGTTCCTGCATCTCAGCCTCCAGCCGATCCGCATAGGCCAGCTCCAGGGCATCACTGGGGGGGCGAGCGTTGCTGTGCCAACGAGCAATGGCAGAAGTCATCTTCCTTTTGGGTCCGAACAAACTAGTGGGACAACAGCAAACACTTCACCATTTGGCCCCTGGCCCAAGGGGATGCCATGAGGACCTCTGCAACCTCCTGGCTTTTCCAAGGCACTGTCAACAGCAGGAGTCTGTGGCAGCCAACAACTAAGGGATCTCAGCATTGCATGGGAGACAGAGCCAGGACAGAAAAGTGCACACCAGCTAAACTTTCCTGATCAGACTTTGCACACTGTTTCTAAGGGAGAGGTTATGCAAATTGTAAGTGGAAATGTGAGAACTACATTACAGCCACTCACGTGATGCCTATTTCCTTCAGATCGCTCTCTGTGAGGGTCAGGAAGATTCGGAGGTCAACATCTTGCTCCTCAAACACCTGCAGATACTTCAGGCACCCAATCTGCTCAAGGAATGTTGCCAGGTCCTGCAGCCCATCCAAAACATACTTATTTATACCCTCATAAACAAGAGCACCACATTTCTTGTTCATCATAAACATCTGCTTCTTTGTGTTGCTGTTATGCCTTCCTAGACTTCCATAGCACTGTATAACTGCACTCCTCTGGAGTCACACAGTGCAACAGGACCGGCCTACATGCTGCAGCTATCGCATCTTATACCTAACATGAGGAGGACAGAAACACCAACATTTCCCCTAGCCCCCACCACAGTCACAGTTGGTAGCATGCTCACAGACTTCAAGGATCTGGAATAACCTTCAGAGCAAGAGCAACACTTAAGCAAGCAGCTCTTTGTAGAAGAGGCTGCTGTTCCACAAACATCTGAGCTGGGGCAGAGGTTTGGTGTCAATGACATTTTGCTAACAAATTCCCTTTTACCTGACAAAGCCAAGAACGAAGCTTGGACACCCTCAGAGAAACCTCCAGAGCTTGATACAGTGGCATGGTCTGCACTACTTCAGAAGAAGCTTTCTGTCCTTAGTTACCTGGGGTCCTGTATAAACAGGGGGCTCAGGAAGGATGAGGTGCTGACTAGAACTCCCAGGTTTCCCAGGGCAATGTGTCCACTGGCTATCACTGTTGCTGTAGCGGTTCTTGATCTTAAAGTTTTTGGCTTGTTTCCGACTAGGAGGACTATTTGCATGGTCAGAATCCTAGAAAAGAAAAATCATCACAGGAAATGTAAAGAAGGATCATGTAAAGATGTCAGGATCACTATATGTAATAAAACAGTGAAAAAGAAGAAAAAGTGCAGGCTCATTCAATTCCCAATTGTTAAATTCAGGCAATGGCCCACAAACACATGCACTGAAGACTAGCAAATCCTTTATCAGAAAGGGATGAGTCAAATAGCTCCAGAGTTGCAGCTTGACACAGTGTGACTGATCTAGAATGGGGTCTGGCTCTTGCAATCCCAACCTTGGAAGCAGCACACTGAAGCACAGAGCAACACTGAACCAATACAATGCACTGAGTTATCTTCTGCAAGAAGTGCCTCAAGAAACAGAGGACTTGTGTTCATGCCCAGCTACATCACCCTTCTCTGTATACATGCCTACAACAAATCCAGAGCTGGCTTCAAAACGTGACCTATGACTTGAATCACCAAGTAACCTCCTGCCTCTTCCCCTCTCTGTTGGTACTTCAGAAATGCCAGTATGGCAATGCTGCACTTCTCTAAACCTTGTGATGCTGTTTGTCATCTTGCCAAGCCAAAGAACTGGTCCAAGCTCTTGCAGAGAATGTCCCTTCTAGACTTCTAGCTAGATGGCATTTGAGAAAGAGCTCCAAAGCTAGGGAAGAGAGTACTTAGAAGTTACTGACTAGCCATCAAGGACCTACTCTAAAGTGACCATGCTCTAAGAGTTAGCTTATTTGATCTCTCAGGCTAGTAGCCAATTCGTAATGCTCACATATGGAAACAGATTTTCTTGTCTCTGCAGTACTGCCTTTCTTTATCTAGCCTGCTACTACAGTCTCCTGTGGAGGTAGGGTCAGAGCAGTTTGCAGAAGGGTGACAGCATCAGCCAAGCTGAAGGCAGAGATAGGAAAATGGACATCCCCACCTCATTGCTCTCCAGGGAGCCTTCGCTGCTGACCCCCAGGGCTTTGGTCAGGCATTCACTGCTGCTGCTGCTGCTCCTGACGGTTGCCAAGTTGTTGGTGCAGAAAACATTCTCCTCTGGAAAGGAAGGAAACAAGCCAACCAAATAAAGAAACCAAGGATCAGCTTCCTTATGTTCAAACCCAATTTTGTCACACAGCTAATCAGGGAAACCTGCTGGGAGGTACAAAGAAAGCAGAAACACAGAGCAGGGCTTCACGTCCAATACTCATGACATGAGATGATTCTGCAGTATCACGTGTCTGATCCCAGGCACTGGTTTTCTCTATGTCTGTTTAGTATCAGAGAGCAAGAAGGCTGAGAGACATGTATACACGTGAAGTTCTTGGCAGCAGGGTGAAGAGGGGATTGTCACGACCAAGCCTGTACGCCCATTACTAAAATCCAGGAAAGGCCTTTCCTTGAGCACAGTGCCAATGCAGACCTACATTTTCCTCTACTACGCTTAAAGTGCCCACAGATCCTTTATTCCTCCTGCTCCTTCCATTAGAGCACCACACTCACTGCTTGGAAGTCAGCACCACCCAGTTTTAGCCACAGATGCAATAGTGTGATGCTAAAGACCCTATGACCACTGCTGCCTGAACAGGCTAAGCAGATTGGGAAGGGAACATACAAGCCAAGGGGCTGCAGGCAGGCTGGTCCCACATCCAGGCGTGCACTGCAAGTCAGGTTCTTTTCTGAGGCAGTAACTTACCCCTGCTGCTGCTGCTCTCCACATCCTGCTCATTGATTGGAGAGGTAACGTCCCGGTTCCGGATATCATCTGCTTCGCAGCTGCCATCATCATTGAATGTAACATAGCCCTGAAGAGGGACCTGCTCTGTGTGCAAGAGAAGGGGAGAACAAGCAGGGAAGTTAGGATGCAAGTTATCAGAGAGGCTCTAGCAAGAAGGGCAACTACCAGCAACCACTCAGGGCTTTGAAAAGAATTCAAAGAAGGGACTGTAGTTTCAACTGGCGGGTTCTATTTAAACAGCACACAGAAAAATTGAGAAATGCACATGCCTACAAGTTCCCGCACACAAACACACACCAAATGTACTTTATCTCCATAGTGACATTGAAGAAAAGTCACAGGGAAACAGCCTTGTAGCAGAGATGCACCTTATTCATGGAGCTTTCAGCATTTCCTCCCCTCTTTACTCCCAGACTATCAAGGAGAAAAACCTTCTGCTTAAGAGAGAAAAGTGCAGACTGTGTCCACCCCCCCGCCAAGCCAAGCGCATCCTGTAAAAGCAACCCTTTTGCAGCTGTGTTAGTACACTGGTAGCAGCCCACTAAGATTTCAGAAGCTGGCAGTACTATTTTGGTACAGTCGCTATCCATGGGGTAGCATGTATCCATGCTAATAAAATTAACCAAACATTAAATATGCTTCTAAGCCCATATTTGTAGCTATTCTGGACAATGACATAATCAACTTGAGGACTAGCTATGGTCATGGACACAAAGCAAAACTCACACCATTGCATCTAGTGGTTTATGTCTAAACTAGGACCACGTTTCTCCTTACCTATCACACAGGTTTTACGATTTCATTTTTAAGCAGGGAATATTTATTTCACCTGTCACAGAAGACAAAACTGACAGGTCTAGGAGCAGCGAGTTCACTTTCATTATCAATGATATCTTGGCCTGTGTAACCGCTTACTCCATCATCAGCTTGGGAACCGCTCAAATCTACCTCCAGAAGGGAAGCTGAACTGTACAACAGTCGGGGGAATAATGACTGAGCTAAGAGTAGCATTTGTTCCACTGATAAGTGAAGCACACATCAATATCCAGCTCTGACAAGAAAGTTCAGGTGTTTTGTTTTTAAACCAGAGATTGTATAGCCTTGTATGAGGTGTTTGCTACCTTTTTCCTGTACAAGCCACACAGGAAATCCCCCCCAACCCCCGCCCCCCCCCCAAAAAAGCACAGAAATAGCTGCAGAGCACTTCAGAGATCAAAAGGACTCAATTTAGCTTTTAACTTTTCTCACCATAGCGAGACTGCTTCTTTCCCCCAATTCCAACTGCCGTTATTTTAGCCAAAGCCTGGGGCCCCTCATGAATGCTGGGACCCTTGGTCCTACGAACAGGTCTCTGTCTCTGGGGAGCAGAACATGATTCATCTGAGGAACTCAAATCTTCATATTTTCCTGTGGCCAAGACAAAGGCTGTTAACAGTATGTTAAATTTACCTACTGTATTTGCTACAGGTCCTGTAAAAAGCAATTAAAAAAAGTTAACTAGCTAAGAAAAGGAGCAGATCAAAATTGCTAGATCCATGCTTCTTTCACTCCAGTGACTCTTGTTACTCCAGTCTTCAAAAAGGGCAAGAAGGAAGACCCAGGGAACTACAGGCCAGTCAGCTTCACCTCAATCCCTGGCAAGGTGATGGAACAGCTAATCCTGGATGCCATCTCTACGCATGTGAAGAATAAGAAGGTGATCGGGAGTAGCCAGCATGGATTCACAAAGGGGAAATCATGCTTAACTAGCTTGACTGATAGCCTTCCACAATCGGATGCCTGGCTAGGTAGACAAGGGGAGAGCAGTGGATGTTGTCTACCTTGACTTCAGGAAGGCTTTTCACACCGTCTCCCAGAACGCCCTCATAGGCAAGCTGATGAAGCATTAGCTGGATGAGCGGACAGTGAGGTGGACTGAAAACTGGCTCAATGGCAGAGCTCAGGGGGTTGTGATCCGTGCCACAAAGTCTGGTTGGAGGCCTGTAGCTAGCGGTGTACCCCAGGGGTCAATGCTGGCTCCAATCCTGTTCAACTTATTCATCAGTGACCTGGATGAAGGGACACAGTGCACCCTCAGCAAGCTTGCCAACGATACAAAACTGGCAGAAGTGGCTGATACTCCAGAGGGCTGTGCTGCCACTCAGACGGACCTCGGCAGGCTGGAGAGATGGGCAGAGAGGAACCTCGTGACGTTCAAAGGGAAGTGCAGAATCCTGCACCTGGAGAGGAATAACTGCATGCACCGGGACAGGCTGGGGGCTGACCTGTTGGAAAGCAGCTTTGCAGAGAAGGACCCGGGGGTCCTGCTGGACAACCAGTTGGACATGAGCCAGCAGCATGGCCCTGTGGCCAAAAAGGCCAACAGGATCCTGTGCTGCATTAGGCAGAGCACTGCCAGCAGGTCGAGGGAGCTGATCCTTTCCCTCTACTCAGCCCCAGGGAGGCTGCATCTGAGTACTTTGTCCAGTTCTGGGCTTCCCAATACAAGAGAAACATGGAGCTACTGCAGCGAGTCCAGCAAAGGGCTACTAAGATGATGAAGGGACTGAAGCAACTCTCCTATGAGGAAAGGCTGAGCAAGCTGGGACTGTTCAGCCTAGAGAAGAGAAGGCTGAGGTGGGTGGCACAGAGGGGATTTTATCAATAAGCATCTGAAGGGAAGGTATAAAGAGGACAGGTCCAGACTCTTCTCAGTGGTGCCCAGCAATAGGATGAGAGGCAGTGGGCACAACATGAAACACAGGAAGTTCTGTCTGAACACGAGGAAAAACTTCTTCACTGTGAGGGTGACTGAGCACTGGAACGGGTCGCCCAGAGAGGTTGTGGAGTCTCCATCCTTGGACATATTCAAAAGCTGTCTGGACACAATCCTGGGCAACGTGGTCTAGGTGACCCTGCTTGAGTAGAGGGGTTGGACTAGATGATCTCTAAAGGTCCCTTCCAACCTCAACCATTCTGTGATTCATCCTCAGAAGTACTGCAATTTCCAGGGCAGATCAGCTAATGCTATCCCTACACAAATAATTACATGCTTTCAAAACAACAAGCACCTCTCCTCAAGTTCTGTCTAAAAATGAACGAGCTAAAACATTTCCCTGTTACCTGGACCCCTGCAGAAGACTTTGGGCACTGGAGCTGTATGGAAGTCTATCAACCCCACAATCTTCATATGTCCATACTTCATGGCCAGTGTCCGTGCTGTAGCTCCAGTGTTATCTCTCACATCTGCTTTTACTCCCTACAGAAAAAGAAATACATGTTTATCACATATATAGCAAAGGGAACCATATACAAAATTCAAGGGAGCCAAAGAGTTGTCCTATTTCCTCTAAACCCATCAGAAATACAGGCTCGCCTTTGAAATACAATTCAAGCTCCACTAACTAATCCCTTGTTGTCTTCCTAATTATCTAGTCTCTTCAATCCCAGAACGCCGATTAGCCCAGGTATCCTGCTCTTGTGCACTGCCACTGGGAACTAGTCTGTTTTATCCAAAATATGCTTTTGCATTGCTGCTTCTTTGTGGAAGCAAGCTGGACCAGTTAAACGGGATATTAAAAAGGCACTGTGTAACACCAAGACACATGAATGTCCACAAGCTTTAGGAAAGAGGCACAAGATGCCCACTAGCCAGAGCACACAAACCTGTAAACACAACACAGGAGTAACTGCATTAGTTGTTTACCAATTTAGTCATTATTTAGTCTAATCTGGACAGTTAGATCTCAATCCTATTCATGCAAAGCCAGTGTGCGATCAGAGCACTAGCATTCTGAAAACATACTTCCAGAACAATTCTGGAAGTTTGGATCTTCAGAGGTGACTCATCAAGAGCCAAACATAACACTTCAAGAAGTCTGGTGTCAAACACTCAGTTCTTCCCCACTGAGGCGTGGAAACACAGATTTTCAGCTTTACAGAAAACAGTCAAACAAACACTTACATGATTGAGAAGGTACTGAACAATTATCTCATGGCCAGAAGCAGCTGCTTCCATCAGAGGAGTATATCCATACACAGGCTCCCTAGAGAGAGAAAAAAAAAGAACACATTCACATGGGCTGAAATCAAAGATGATTCACATTTGAAATATTAAAGACATCTTTTGAGAGATTAATTCCTCCTTACCTGCAGTTGGCATTTGCCCCATTGTCCAGCAAGAACTTCACCATCTGCTGATGTCCAGCACTGGTACAGTGAAATAAGGCTGTCCAACCATGAATATCCTTCATCTCCAGCTCCGCGCCTTGCTTCAAGAGAACAGAGAATGTTCTTTACTGCATCCCCTCTGCTGGGTCTGTTAGCCATTGCCCCTCTGTGCTGTGATACCAAGAAAGTTTAAATCCCTGTCAGGAAGCTGAACTCACAACAGAGCAAAAACTGCAGTTTGGTCACAACTGATGGAGAATCCTACTCTTTGTAGATGTAAACCATGTAGTGGTGGCTTTACCTCTTTATTACTGAATACACACCTGGAGAAGGAAATAAGCAACACTTTCATTTCCACAGCTGGAGGCCAGCATGAGCGGTGTCTGCCCTTCTGGTGTTGGGATATTCACATTCACTCCTGCTTCCAGCAGCAGATGCACAATGGTGTCATGACCAATGTAGGAGGCATACATCAGTGGGGTCCAGCCACCACAGTTCCTCTTATTTAAATCCAGATCTCCACTAAATAACAGAGAAAAGAATTCTGCTGAACCACTGGCCTGGAGCCGTAGATCACAGTAGGTTTCTGTAGCCTCTTCCTACCATCACTGCACTGAAAGAAGGTTGAAAAAAATTCTAGCAGCAAGGCCTTGTCCACATGGGAATTCTTATCAGCTGTAGAACAATTTCCACCCAATAAATGAGGCAATAGTTTTCAGCAGAAGACCTGTTCCTTCCAACCTTGTGCCTAAAGACACTGCAGAAGTTCCAGTGATGTACCCTTGTCCCAGTGTTAGGCAGACCTGCATGACAGCCAGCAAAAAATCATAACTGGAATTAAGTAACAACAGACCTGTACCCTCTCTAACCCTCCTTACCATTGAATGCACTCCTGCACCACTTCATATTGGCCGACAGAGGAGGCTGTATGCAAGTCCAAGGGAACGTCCAGTTCTTCCCGACAGATCATCTGACTGACCCCATGCCACATAGAAAGGCTGCGGCTCAGCAGCTCCGACTCACTGGCTTCATCGCTCAGCTCCGACATCCTGCCCTGAGCAACCAAAACAAAGTGGAACTTTTAGCTGGCTGATCTCACTTCCCTACAAAACACAGCATCACCCTTTGGCTCTACAGCTCCAAGAGGCGGTGGGCTTGGAAAGTGGTCACCTCAGGTATTACACGTCAAATTCCTACCTCTGCCTTGATCCTCTCCTTAGCCTGCTGTAGCCTGGAGCACTAAGATTTGCCGAGGAGGTTTGCTGGCAGTTTGCTGCAGTGGACTCTGGGATTTGCATACACTAGAAAAATAAAAGTCAAAGATACTAAGAAACCATCTTTTAAATCTGATTTTAAGATTTTGGAAACATTGTCTTTCTTTCTTCTCCCTTCTAATCAAAATCTGCTGAAGGTAACTTTTGAAAACCCTTGTCAAGAAAAGACATTTAACTCTTATTTAAGCGCTTGACAGCACACTTAGTATTTTACTAAAGGATTGATTTCTGGTCTGTGTGGTTTACAATTCAGAGAGAATTAAGAATTTATGCATCAGGGGAACACCAGGAACATCTGTCTTCTGCTGCAGCATAGCCCTGCTTAAATTACAATGAGGTCATTAATAGCGACTATCAACTGCTTTCAGAAGTAGTTAATATCACCTGAATAGAGCGGACACTTCATTATGTCATACGGCTGTCAATAGGTTGTTTTTACTGTTTATTGTTTCAGCATTTCACAAGCAGCCCAGCAGTCCTGTCTCTGTGAATCTTGGAAATGGCTGAAACACACTTTGATCAGCAATGCACCTGCCCATTCGTTATCCGAGTGTGTCCACTGTACTGCAGACAGTAACTTAATTACAAAGCTAGCACAGTTTCACAACTGTCTGAAAGGTTTATCTTCCATCCCTAGCCTTGGGGAGCAATTGCGTATTAATCACTTTAACCACTCACAGGAGAACATTCTTGTCTGGCACTTCATAAAAGCTGTTTGACACAGCTGCATCTATCATTTGATGTCTTCAGCTGCGGTTTCAGGCTTCAGGCTACATCCAAGACAAATCCAGTGGGGAGTGCTTTCCCTTCCCTCTAGTCTTACCACCTTCCATGCACCACTTCTGGAGTTTGCCTAATCCCACCATGTGTTATGTTGGGCAGCTAAGCCAGCAAGACCTAGTCTTTTTTCTGATAATTTCTTGCCAGTTTATTTCCTCAGACTGATTCATGGCAGGGTGATGCAAATGCCAAATTTGGCATCCATGAGGAATAAAAGAGAGCAGGAGCATGTTTTTTTTTAGCAGTAGTTGCTCTTTAGATTGCCTCAGCTGAAACATTAAGACCATCCTTAGATTTTCTAAAGAATGCTGAGCCCTTTTCTTGCAACCACCAGCCCCTTTTCTTACAAAAGAAGAAAAACGCCTTTAACTCCCAGCCCCTTCACTCCCCAACTGCATCTTTTCTCCCATGAATTTGCCTTTTTTCCTCCTTCTTCTGAAGTTTAAGATTATAAAAGCACCATCCATTCTACCTAATAAAGGTCTCCTAATAATAAATGATTCCTTTTTAAAGAATATCTGTAAAGGCACATATTTTACCTAATAATAGCTATTTCTATTATAATTGCAACCCAAAGGCAAGAATATACAGGGCTGAACACAAATAAAAGACAGCCCACATCCTGAATACCTCACAATCAAAATACAAAAAGATATAAATGGGTATAAGTGGATGATAGGGGGAAAAAGTAGGAGTGTTTCTTACTGCAACAGATTAAAGCTACCATTGGAAGGCAAAAAAGTCATGTTCAGAGTTAAAGGAGGTAAAACCCAAGACAACTTGGAGAAGCACATTCAGATGAAAGTGAAGCTCCTTGTCTTCTCTCCAGACCTCCTTGTTAACTGGATATGTTAACTATAACAACTACAGAGGTTTGGTCTATTTGGCAATATTGACACAAAAGAAAGGTTATGTTTGAGACCAGAACATTCAAGACTCAGCCTCCTTCCTCCTGTTTCCACTGTGTTCTGCCTACATCACTGTTCCTCTTACTGTGAGATTTCACCTTGGCATACTAAACTGCAGCATAATGTCAGCTGCACATGCACCTGCAAAAACACAGAGGACAATCAGGCAGAATCCAGAGAAAAATAAAAACAATCACAGCTGTAAAAACTATGACATACTACGCCTATCAGGGTTGTCTGGACTAAAGAAGGGAAGACAGAAGGGGGCATGCGGTAACAGCCTTCACATTCACAAAAGGCTGCTGCAGACAGGGAGAGGAAAGAAATAATCTGTTCCTTGTGGCCATGGTGAATACAACAAGATGCAATAGGCTTAAATTGCAGCAAGGAAGATTTTCGTTAAAGACCACAGAAATCACTCTGAAAGTAAAAACAACAGTACTGGAATAATTACCAATGGAGAATTACAAACAGACACCCTGGGCTGTTCTTGCTTTGTGGCAGAGTAATTAACTTGACATTCCTTTGAGAATTTTCTTAGCCCTGTGAGTCTAGTTATTATCAATTATACTTAACATATCAACACCTAGCTATTCACCATGGTCAGAGCTCTCCTTTGCTGAGACTCAACGCAGACAGTGAACAATACAGTGTTTCAGATTCAGAGAGTTTGGCTGTTGAAGCAGACAAGGTAACTAGAAGGTAGGGAAAGGGAAACACACCGCAACAGCTTATTACATAAATTGCAGCAAACCACACCTTAATATCCCTTTTTGAAGGATAAGGCTAGGAAGAAATAAGTGACAGTATATGGAAAGAGAGGTAGAAGAGCAATACCAAAGGAAGCAGGAGGTAATTTGAGAAGAAACTGGGGCAAACAGCCCCCATCACAAAACAAAGTCCAGCACTGCATGTTAATCACTTGCCCATCAGTCACCATTAAGCTGCACTGACACCGCTAAACTCACTTCAAAACTCTTCCCCAAGCATAGGCAATGGAGAAACAGCCACACAGGCCCTTCCGTGGCAAAAAATACCTCTCCAGGACAGCACAAGCGTGGATGCTGGTGGAGTTCCCAACTGAGCCACCAAGCTGATCACATGCTTCACTTCTGCTTCCACCTTTGCCACCTCCACTAAACTCAGCAGCAATCTATCAGAACTATAAGAAGCCTTGTCACACCCTTGCAAAGGCTCAAACAGCCCAGCTGTAACTAGCTCAGCCACCACAGCCAGCGCTCCCAGAGCCGCGACATCTCATATCCAGACTGCTGTTTCCTGCGGACTGATCGGAGGCAGGTACACACACTATGTTTGTGGAAACAGCACCGGATTTCATGGGACTCACGATACCATGATCTAATTAAGTGAGTGTGAGAGAAGGAGCCATTCCCACAGCATGGGCGCTGGCTGAGGACCCAGCATACCCACGCTCAATCCTACACGGGCCTGCGGACAAGTCCCTGTGTTGCTCTACCCCTCGCCTGCAACGCAGGTGTGACACTCACAGAGGTGTTAAAACAACAAAACGCTGCCTAACAGAGCCAGGTAAAAGAGGAACTAAAAACACTTCAACAGCCGCACCAGGAAGCACGTTTCCTGAGACGGAGGCTCCTCATCGCACAGCCGAGGGGAGGGCTCCAAGCCGGGGCAGCTGGCGGCCAGCCCAGGACAACCTGCCCTCGGGACGGCAGCTCGGGGCGGCCGAGGAGGGACAAGCTCGGCTGCAGCCTTCAGACTGGGACAGCCAGATGCCTCTGTCCGCACGGCCAAGCGGCTCCCGAGCGCGTCAAGCCGCCCCGCCGGGGCTGCCGCGCCCCGGCTCCCCCGAGGCCCTCCCGGAGCCCCGCGGCGGGGCAGGCCTGGCGCCCCCGCGGTGCGGAGCCCGCCCGGGCGCGGCCGGCCCGGCACGGCCAGCGGAGAGGCCCCGCCACAGCCCGGGAAGGGCCCCACAGGCGGCTGCGGCGGGGCAGGCCCACCCCACGGACGGACACCCAACCCGGCCCGGCCCGGCCCCGCCGCCCCTCACCTGCGCGCCCGGTGCGCCCCGCGCCCGGAAGCCGCCCCGCCCGCGCGGAGGATGCTGGGAGCCCGTCGCCCTCGGGAACTCGAAACCACAAACCCCAAGAGCCTCCGCGGCGACAGCGCCGGCTCCGCCCACTGCCGCGCCTCGCCAATAGCAGGCGGCGCCTCTCGAGGGCAGAGCGCCGGCTGGCCAGTGAGAGTCGGGCTCGCGGCAGGGCGGGCGGTCCTGGCAGGGGGCGGGGACGCCCCGGGGGTTGAGGTAGGGGAGAAAGAGCCTCCAAAACGGTACCGAAGGGGTGAGGAGGAGTCGTAGACGCTCCACACCCCCGTTCTCCCTGGGTTACCCATCCCGGTTTCTCTGTACCACATAAGTTACGGCGATTTGGTTCCGCTAGCTGCCAGGACCCGGCCCAGGGGCGGGGCCAGTGCGACGGCTCGGAGGCGCCCGGGCGGGTTCTGTGAGTGAGGGGAAGGGGCGGCGCGGCGCGGCGGTGCACGGGGAGGGGCGGCGGCCCGCGGCGGGGCACGGCGGGAAGGGCGGGCGGGCCTGGCGGGCCCCCAGCGCAGGCAGCCGTTGGCCGCGTTGCCATGGCGACGGGGCGGCCGAGGGGCGGGGCCGCGCGTGCGCAGCCCCCCGCCATCTTGGGGGCCCTTCAGCGGTGCTGCTGGCTCTCGTCGCGGGGGTCCCGAAATCGGTCGCAGCGCCTAGGTGTGCGTTAGAGCTGCCTGACACAAGGCTGTTCGCCCTTGGCTTAGACACACGGTACTGCTTGCTCTGGGAGAAGAGGGGTTGCATTAGATGAGTGGTGCCAGGAGCAGGCTGGATTTGGGGATGCCCGGGGCCCTTGCCTGGGGAGGCTCCGGCCTCCTCCCGGTGGCAGGGGGAGCCGCAGTAGCTGGTTGGTTTTCATCCCCTTGGGAGTCCTGTTCTGCTCAACAGCTTCTGTTTACTGTGTGAACATATTTCAGTCTTGGTGATCCCCCTCAGCATTACATAAATCAGATTCCAGCATTGCCTCGTGTGGAAAAAAAAAAAGGAGTTGCTGTAGGTGGATGACATCGGAAGTGTTTGCAGGGGCACTTTGTGGGTTGTGAACTTACGAGGGCATAAGATGAGTTTTGCTTTATATTGAGAAGAGTGTTGTCCATCCATGCCAATGCAAATAATAATGATACTGTAATTATACGAATAATCAGCTCAGTTCTGAACTACATACGGTCACAAACCTCTTAACCTTTCTTGCCAAATGGAACTGATTTACTCCCACTTTACATTCTCCAGGGAACCATGCAATTGTAGCACAGAAATTCAAAAAGCAAAGGTCTTCCATTAGGATTAATTATCTAACAAGCACATTGGTATCCCCTAATATATTTTCTCAACTCCTTTTGTACATCAGGGAAAACATGAGAAAGGAGTGCACTTTATAAATGGTTTGAGAGGTCAAATTCCAAGAGCATGGCTAGTCTAAACTATTTTTATGCAAATCCAGTGATAAAAAGCAATGATAAATCATTTTATCAATCTCTGAATAGTGGAAGGAGGGAAGGTGAGGAGAAATACGAAAGCCGGGTAAGGGTCAAATGAGAGCAGAGGTGTCACACCTTCTCTTTCCCTCTTGATGTGGGCAGTGAGAATGTGCTTTTCTGAGAACACAATTACAAATCAGCCCAGCCAGGAAGTGCTTTATAAGTGAAGGGCTAAACTGGCTGCCGGATGGCCCCAATTATGTGTGTGTATAGTGAGCAGGGCAGGAAACTCTCAGCCTTGTGGAACTCAGGTGAGAAGGAAAGGCACCAGGAATGCAGATCTTATTCATTGCTGGGAGTGAAAACCCTGTGAGTGTTGAGAATTATGTTGACCCTGAATACACATGCTTTGTTCTTGCTTTGTACTGATGTTATCCTTTGCTTTCTTTCATGGTGTGTGTCATTCATTTGATTGAAAGGAAGCTGTTCAAATGGCCTCAGAAAGGCAAAGTGAGAATACAGAATGTCCACCAGAGCCTCTTACAGCTCCTGTTCAGAATAACAGAACATTTCAATGGGGAGCCATTCTCGCTGCAGTGAAAGATCAGCTCCCGTCTCTGGACTCTGACACTTCCACAGTAAGCACTGGAACCCACCCTTCTTTCACAGTCTTTTAGAAAAATCTCTCAAAAGCAAGAGAAAGTCGCCTCCTTAGCCAGGCATTTCTGAGTAGCTAGCACAGTATCCTTGATGGGCTGCTTTTTTGTGCCAAGTACTGTTGTAGTGTCCATTAATCATTAAACTTTTGCATTAGCTGTAATTGCCAGGGTGTAATTGCCACCTCACCTCGCTGCATTCTTTGGAGCCTAAAAATGGGACTGATTTTCACAGATGCTGAGTATTGTCAAGGTGGGAAAATGGAGGTAGTAGGTATCTCACAGAATGAACCTACATGTCTTTGTTTGCTCAGCAAAGAGTATGAAAGAAACATACAGCTGTGTTAAAATGAAATCTGATCTGGTTTTATCCTTGAGAGTATTATGCTATTCACTCGAATAGCATACTGGCCAGGCAGTAGGCCTGTTAGTATGTTTTCCTATGTGTGGTGCTTGCATGGAAGTCATATTTCTGAAGACTGTGGTAATCTGGAAAAAGCAATTGGCAGATACTTGAATCCTGGATTCTGTTTTCTTCCTTGCCTGTAATTCTTAGCAAGGCATATTTTCTTCCTGTGCTTCAATTCTGCCTGTAAAGAAGGATAATGCCACTTCCCTTTTTAATATGAAGTATGAGGTTGATGGATATTGTGCAGTATTCTTTACTGTTACAGTTATTTTACAAGCTGCATCTCAATCTGGGACTGACTGCTTATTGGCCACCTGATGACCTGAAGTTCTCTGTTCACAGGACAGCAACAATTTGTTGGCAATAATACAAGTGTATATCTCTCTAGTCTGAGTTGCTAGCTCTGGTAGTGGCTTTACTGAGGTGATCATGTGTCTCAAGATTTGACTATTAAGGGCGTTTTGTCCAAATCAGAATATTCTGTTAGTTTTCAAATGTATTTCCTTGAAAAGGATGTTTTTGAACACTTAATGGAAATATTTTATTCTGACTTAGTGTGCCCCTTCATCATACAAAGGGAGTCCTGTGAGCAGTGACAGGGATGGAAATGCCTCCATGGGGTATTAAGTAGCTATTATTAATCAGTCGTCAGAAGCAGTGTGATCTAGTGGGTAAAGAGTTGATATGGATGCCGTGACTTGGAGTCTGTTCCTGGCTCTGTCACTAACCTGTTGGACAATCATATTGCCTCACTGTTTCTCAGTTCTCTTCTGCCTACATTCTGTTTGTTATTTAAAGCAGGCATTGCATTTTAATGTGTGTCCGTACAGTACAGATTAAGACCCTAGACTCAGGAATGAGTTCTAGGCATTCTCGTTGCATAAGTATACGGCAATGTTATGACAGAAAAATAGCTTTGTGCTTTGGTGCTAAGTACCAATCTGTAACTGAAAATGATATTGAACATTTTTTTACTTATATAAATGATCTCCAGATTTTCTTTGTTTCTGTTACATATTGAGCACATTTCCTGCTGGAGGAACTGAGGCAGTCTATTTGGCACTTACTTGCTACCCCTAATTTGCATTCAAAAGATCTGATTGTATAATCCCTCTCCTGCTTAATATAAAACAGTGGCCTGCTGAGACTGTGGTTTTGGTGCTGCACCTTTGTCTGGGTGGTTTCTGCTCACATCAGGATACATTTATGCATCTGAGATCTGTAATCTCAATGGGCTGTGGTCCTGTATTTGGAAATGGCGGTAGCAAGCAGTATTTTATGCCCCAAGGGTACTTTGGTCACCCTGCATCTTATTAAGGTAAAAGCAGTTCTGCTGCAGTTTCCTCCATGGTGAGGAAAATTAATCACACCAAACAATGAGAATTCTCCACAGTGCAAGTTACTGGAAGTGTCACATTGCAAAACAAAGGGACAAACAGGAAACCTGGTCCTGACTGTCTACTGAGGAGGTGTTTAATGTCAGTTCGATGTCTATGCATAAAGATTCATCGCAAACATGTATCTTATGTTCAGGAAAGAGATTTTCAGTTCTATTTAAACTCTGTCCAACCAAGGGTGGACACTGCTTTGCATTTTGAATAGTGAATGAGGCAGTGTGGTCTGTTAGATTGGCAGGTGCATGGGATCATTTGGGAGTTGGAAGACTTGCCCACTCGAGTCTTCATTTAGCTCAGGGGGATGTTAGTCATCAACCTCCATGGTAATTCAGACTAACATAGCTTGCTCAAATGTTAGGCCACTGTAATGACAGCCTAGGTTGCTGAATGTTGTGGTATCAGACTGTCTAGTGAAGATGTGACTGAAAAGAATATTCTTGTCTCTGAACTTTAGTGAAGTGCTGAAGAGATGAAATTTATCATTACAAGACAGATAGTTGGAGGTTAGTGTCTCTCATTTAATTTCTGTTTTTTGTTGGCAGTCTGATTGTGAGAGCGATGGGGAGCTTTTCATCTTCCAGCGAGAACATCCAAACTTAATTCCTGACCTGTCAGAAGAACTGATGGATTTTTCCTGGGAAGACTCAAATATGCAGGTTGTTAATTGGTCTGTGCAGACTGTACTACTGTTAACTCCACTCTTTCGGTTGTCTGCAGCGTGGGTAGTTACTTTTATTAAACCTATTTGACTGAATTGTGTTATATAAGAGCATAGTTCCCAGTACTTCTTTGCACTGTGGATTAGATCTTTCTTTCTCTTTACACAGCTCCTCTTTGAAGCTTTCTATGCTCTGGAGATTTAGGGCTTTTTTTCTTTATCCCATCTTCTTGAAGTTTCTATTATTGTCCTTCCACTCTTTTTTCAAGACCTATGGCACTCCTTAGTTCCTTGGATCCCCTCTCTTCCTCTCTAAAATCCTAACCTTCTTTACTCATTGTCCTGTCTCTCAAAATATCTTTTGGCCTCTTCTAAATCTAACAAAACTTATTTTGAGTAACGTACATATCAAACATGGGCAAGGTACTGGTTGTTGTGTAATAACAGGTGCTCAGTGAGAAACAGCAAATTGCTAGTCAGAAAGAGCATCCAAGTACTTATGGGTTGATGATAACACCAAATTGCTAAGGAAGAAGATGCTGCTCATTGAGTCTATGGCCATTTCTGTAATAAACTCACGACCTGCAGCTCAGTTGCTGAACATTCATACCCTCAGGTTGAGGGCTCTGTGAAGCCACTGTGCATCCATGCATTAACAGGAATGCTGCAGAATGGCTTCTGAACTTTTCAGGGTTTGAAATAGTTTCAACCACTACTTTATGCATCTAGAAAATGTAGATTTAGGAGTGTGGAGGACTAGTGGAGGACGAAGAGGACTAGTATGAAGTTAATCCCTTGTACAGCTGTTCTGAGATAAAATGATTACATTGTATCTGCAGTGATGATGACTAGTCATCACAGGAAGCTGGAAGAGAAGCCAGCTGACTATTATTTCATCACAGGAAGACTAGCTTCCTGTGCTGCTTTTCCCATTCATTTATCTTGGTGTAAGACACATCACATTATGACTAGATGTAAGGCAAATTAATTTCAAGGACATTTATCATTTTCTGAAGTTACAGACTTTGCAAAGTAAACAGTCTTACTGTTTTCCATGGCAAAACATGCTGTGTGCTGCTACCAGATGGTGTCTGAGTTGGAACTGCTGTCTGCCAGTCACTTTGTTTTGGCTTATTGTCCACTTCTGTAGCTTAGTAGGGAGATGTGACCTTCTGCATGTGTATTTTCTCTACCTGCAGCAAATACAGGAAACAGCAAGACATCCACGAGACACCTGGAATGAAGACCTGGAAAGTTTTGGTTTGCAGAAAGAAACAGATAGTGTCCAAGTCATTGCAAAAAAACATGTGCAAGTGATTAAAGATGAGACTTCCAGTCTTGCCAGCCATACTGAAGAAATTCCAGGACAAAAGGGAACTGTTCTTGAAGAATCTCTTGCAGATTCCACAGATCAATTTGAAGAGAAGGAACCGGGCAGGAGACAGGCTGGGGAAACAGAGGAATTTTGGCTTAATACAGCATTGTCTTCAGAAGAGCCAGGCAGTGAAAAAGAGAGAAGAAAGCTGATAGAGACGAAAATACTCTCGAAAATATTTCTGGAGCCATCACCAGGCCACACAGAGCTAGAAGTGAAACCACCCTTGGAGGGCACTAGCGGCATTCTAGAACGAATCACTAAGGAAGAAACTTCCTCAGCTGAACATCCTCAAGAACTAACCCATTTGTCGTTGCAGGTAAGTGGGCCAAACAAATGGCATTTGTTGCTGTCACAAACTGGGATTTTGTTCGCTCAGATGCTGTACAAACACAGAACCCCAGATATGATCTTTGTTCCATAGAGCTGTCAAAAAAAGTGCTTTATGGTAGCAAAAACCATTGATCAGCAGCAGGGTAATGTTCATATTCAGGAAAGCCAAGGTCTGTCCCTGGGAAGACATCAATGGTTTCTGTTCACAGTCAGACTTTTCATTAAAGCAATGAGGTTTCTGGCCTTCCAGCATCTTGACTTTTCTTCTGTGGTACTGCAGTAATGCTAGAGGTGAGAAAAAATGGCAGTTAGGGTTCTGAAATCCAATACTTAAATGTCTCTTCTTGAATCTCTTCCACCTAAGCCAAGTGCTTAGATTCATGAGCTGACCAGTTCATCTGCACTTGACGAGCATATGGCCCCAGCATGGACACTGTTGTTTGCTACAATATTTATTTAGTTCCTATGTTGATTTAAAAATCATTTGGACTTAGTCAGCAAGAAACACAAGAACCTGATATTTTTGATCAAAGCTGTCCATGGAGTCAGAGTACAGATGTCTCATTTCCTCTTTCATCTACACCCCCCACAAAGTTCGCTTTCTGGAGTTAGAGCCGTTACAGGTTAGGCACAGAATACAAGTGCCTGCCGGTGTTGTGAATTATACTGCGTTGCTTAATTATGTAATTATTGGAGGGGATCTTTTTCAGGTGTTTAATTCCCACCTCACCTAGTTTAAGTCAGTTGCTCTAGTAATTCAAGAGGCATGGCTTTCCTTTCAGTACCTATTTGATAACATTGACTTCAGTGGACTTAAATTTGATGTTTCTGGGTGAGTGACCAGGCTCAGTGTGTTGTATCTTTGTGCAAGTGAGGGTAAGACTGGGTCGTACGTGTACACAGTGCATGCGTTTAGATTTGAAAGCTGATAGTTACGGCCCAGCTCAGTCAGATGACTCAATCTATGTCTGACTTAAAAGATGTTAAAACTAATATATATATAATATATATATTTTATATATTATATATATATAAAAAACATAGTTAAGGCTGATTTTTAAGATTTAAGACTCATTTAAGACTCATTTTTTTTTCTTCCTCAAGGTATATTTTCAAGTCTCTTTCTCTGCTAGGAGCTGAATCCTGCAGATCTTCATTTATTTTTCTTATGGAGCGAGTACAGTACCTTACAATATTCTTATTTCTGTGAATAAGTTTTCACAGGATAAAGACTTAGTAATACAGTAGGTTACCTGACAGTTTGATTTTTTTATTATAATGATTTGTATTAAAATATTAAGCACAATTTTTAAAATAAGCTAAGTACTAATTGCATTATAATTAAAGCAGATGTGTACATTGTATTTCCCTTCAGTTTGTTTGCTAAAAGTTGCCTTTTATCAAAGAGCACCTGTACTGAACTGTGATGTGTTTCTCATGGTAGTAAGCTCATCATTCTTCACTCTTTCCAGACCAATACATCTAAATGATATTGCTGAACCAAGATTAGTTTCATGTCAGTGTAAGAGGCTTCAGCTTGTGGCTATCATCAGGCTTTTATCTTTATTCAGCTGCAGACTGTAATGTTAGAATCGACCTAATCATGGATCAGCTACCCATGGAGATTTATTGGTCCGGAAAGAGTGAGAATCATCTCTTAGGTGAGAGTGACAGATGATGAAGTTTTTTACAAGGTGAAAGTATGTTTGGTTTTGAGGCTGGTGCTGCCTTTTTTCTAAAAGGCTTGAGTGGCTGTATGAAATGTATGGTTTTGTTGTAAGTGTGACATAATTATGTCATAACTGACAGCCAACTTCCTTTTCAAAAAACAGTAAGTATTTTTAGGTAATCTCTGTTATGATGATGATATTTCACAGATTAGATGCAGATATTTGTAATGAAAAATTAAATTTCAAATAATACTCATCAGGGGAAAGCAATCAGTGTTTTAAATGCAATTGGACCTTTGGATCATCACAGGTAGACTGGTTCTCATACCTAAATCAGCAGCATGCAGTGTGAGCGTACCCTCAGCCAGTGTATGCATGGTTAACTATTCACACTAACAAAATTGTTGAGATTATCCCTATCTTCTCATTTTGGATTAGCTGTGATCTCACAACTCTTTATGTTGACGCTGCTTAAAGGAGCAGGAATGTGCCCTGGTCAGAAGCTGGAAGTGGAAGAAAAGGCTGTGGGCCTCATCTCAAAGAACTGGCCTTCCCATGTCAGTGAGAGTAAGAGGTGCTCAGCACTTGCCAGCTTCAGAATCTGTGTGTTTGGTACAAGTATCAGGCCATCTTTTCATTCATTATACTGTCTCCCTTAGTTTTTGTAATCTATTTCAAAGGGATGAAGAGGCCTCAGCAGAAATGGATGAGGCAGCTGGATAGGTGCAGTACCCAAAGAGATGATGTAAATGCTTCCCTTTCATTGCAGCATTTCTCAGTGTAACTTTTTAACATAGCAAAATGGCAGTATTAATGGGACCCTGATCTTTCCTGGAGGTAGTGAAGGGGTGAGGAAAGGTAGTTGGAGATGTGGGGAGAAGGAGATAAGATATGGGGATATCTGATACTGCTAGTGGGTTTGAGGGAAGAAGAGGAGCACTTGCTGTTGTAAAGAGATTCCAGTATGTGAATGGATGTGGAAGACTGAGCTGTATAGAGAATAGGCTACGCCCTAGCTGATGGAGGTAAGTGTCAGATGGGTGTTAGAGAGATGGAGTTTATGTTTCTCTTTTTAGGGCACTGCCAGTTCAGTCCATTTTAGAAGCTTCTGTTTAGGCTTTGCAGTTTCTCCAAGTGTGGCAGGAGATGGTATTTGATGCTTGAGCATCAGTTAGATTCTTCATTGTGTTTTGTTAGAACTTGTACTGCACTTGCCTGTGCCAGATGTGCAGAGCTGTGACAGTAACGTGAGGTAGGCGATGTTCAAACAGTAAATACCCTTTTGTTAGTCATGCTCAACTGTGTAGGCTCATGCTGAAGCTGCTGTGTCCACAATGGAGCACTGGTTCATTTACTGGCAAGTGATGGCAGCACAGTACTGGAGATAAGTAGGACAAACTTCCAGATGTTATCCACGTACTTAGGTGTGGCAGAGGAATCTGACAGATTACCACATAGACTGTGACTCAAAGGGATTTATACGTTGTAGCAGCCTTTTGGGGGTGAATTTTCCATCACTGTTTGATGGTCTTCTTTCAGGATATTGAGAAATGGGATCTAGACAAGATTTGTGAAGAGCTGGAGCAGCAGAAGGATAATCACGCTTGCTCAGAGGAAGTTGCTTTCTCTTCAGCAGATCATGGTAACACTGCAAAACTAATACTACCTTTGCTGAAAATGTGTGAAAATCAGCCTCATGTGTTTTTATTGTCATTCCCTGCAGCATCTTCTTGAATGTTGAGATCATAGTTGTGCTTTGACTGCCTCTTTAAAAAATCTCTTTTAACTAAATAGCTCTCCTTAAGAATTTATTGTGCTTCTTTAGCTTGAAACCAGTGCTTTTGTGGCCTGTCATGGTCTGAGAGTGAATCAGGGACAAGACAGGTGAGGGTTTGAAGTGGGCTTAGTTAGAGCCAGATGACAATAATATCTTTATCACTCCCCTTCTTGTGACAAACTATAGAGAAAGCGACAGTGTGAAAACAGGGAAAGGGGTATGTGGGGTGATCCCATGGCAGAAAGATCATAACTGATCTTTTTTCTTTTGTTCTTTCATAGAGACCTTGAGGGCTAGGTCTGAAAATCAGCTCATGAAAAAGCTAGAAGAGCTGTGTGCCAGGCAATCCAGGACATTATCTCCATACTGCAAGTGGCCATCAGCCAAGCTCTCTTCCTCTCAAGAACAGCAAGAGAATAAGAAGTAGGTTCTCTTTCCCAATTGTCACATACACTGGGTGATCATTAGTAGCAGTAGGAATGCCTGAAAACTCATGGTGTCTTATAGATCCTTTTCTCTATAGCCTTTGCCTTTGCAGAAAGTTGATGCCGTAGTTGGAACGTGCTACAGTGGTATTAAAGGAGAAAAATAAGGGTCAGTCATTCATGTTGTATATTTGATGATAAAGAGTATCCTGCCACCTTACCACTCTCCATCAAACACCACAGCTTTGTCTAGATTTTGTAGGACTTATGTTTAGCACTGCATTCTCCATGTTCTGCAATTTGCTGTACATACAGAGAGCTTACAGTTTAAAAGGACAAACACGAAGGGCTGAAGAACAAGGTTGAGCCAATAAATGATCAGGGTGATAAGTGGCTGTGTTTTTGTCATTCAGAGTACGTTTAAGGTTTGCAATTTCTCTTATCATCCCTTGATTTGGCGAAAATATACCTAGCAATTTTCTGTAGGTGCCAGTGTGGATGTCAGTGCATCTTGGGGAGGGGTCTGTGTGAAGGAAGTGGGTTTCCAGACAGTTCGGAGGGAACAACTTTGATGGCAGTATGGAGGGAACAATAACGAAAGAAGCCAGTAAAATGGAAGATGGAAGGTGACCTCATCTGCAGAGCAGAGGGAGCTAGGAAGATATTTGCACTGTGTATACTCTGAAGGATAAGATAAAATTGCCAAAGGAGGCAGAGAGGAAAAAGGGACCTATTTTACTCATTGATTTGGGACTCTTTCAAAACTTGTATACCTTTTGGTACAGCAACTCTCTGCCTTTGTGTGTTCTACAGTGTGATTTGACAATGTGACATCCTCGTCAGTTTTTAAGAACTAAAAATAGATAACAGGCGGCATGATGAGGGGTGTTCCTAGAGGGAAGCTGAATCTTTTAGTTCAGCTCTGAAAGTTGGTGGTCGGTAGGCGGAAGCCGAGTTCGAATCTGTGCCTTAGCCAAACACAAAGTTCCTTTGTCAATCTAATTTTGATCATAACGCGTGCCCTGCAGGACTTCTTGTTTGGATAAGGAGGAAGACATGCTGAAACAGTGTTTTCTCTACTTAGGGATGTTGCCTTCCTGTCATCTTCACCAAATTCTCTAAGGATGGACATGATGAAATTAAAATGCCCACCAGAGCCTCTAACAGTATACATTGATTTAAGAGATGCTAAACCACAGAAGTCAGTATCATTCCCTGATGAGAAACAAAGGTAAATTTTGGCTTTACTGTTAATGAGAAGTAAGTAACAAAAAGTTATTGAAATGAAAATTTCAAAATGGGAATTGAAACCTTCTCTTTGCGTCTCATACTTATGGTAAAATATAACTTTTAAAGTTTTCTCTACTTTTCCACCTCTCTGTGACCTTAGTAGGAAGGCATAGCCTCTAGTTGAACATGGAAGCATTCTCAAGAGAAAACAACCTGTCTCAGTACAAGCAGGGGTGCAGGGAGCATGGAAAGGGCATGCAAGTCCTCCAGGGAAGTAACATTTAGAAAGTTTTCCATCTCCGAAGAATTAGGCAGTGCCTGCAAAGCAATGCTTGTAGTTGCCTGTTGGAGTTGGGCTAGTGTTCTGACAGCACTGTGTAAAAATAGGAGTCCTAGACTACACTCCTGGGCAAGCAACTTTGGTGCTGGTTTCTCAGTCTCCTGTGTAGATAGGAGGGCCTTATAGTCACTTCTGGGAGGCCAGATTCTTCTCAAAGTCTGGTACGGATTCTGGCAAACATCCTTTCTCCTAGAGATAATGGGGTCTGAGGTAGCTGTTTGCTCCCTTCTCAGGATGTGCACTTGCTATGGAAAGGGTTTGAAGAAAACAATCACTGGAAAAAAACTTATAGATAATAAACAGCAAGGTGCTTTAAATGCCCTCAGCTAACACATTGTGGTCTAGAGGTGTTGCTTGAATATTTTTTGCTGGAATGATAGTGTGAGGAGCCATCCATAACACCCAGGGATCTTCCTCAAAAGAGTGTCTCCCTTTTTTTCCTAATGTTTTTAAATTTGCGTCCTAGAAATGGCTAGTAATCCAAAATCCAGTTTGAACAGAGTTAACTAATATTCTGGTGTCTCATTTGTTTCATAGTGGAAGTGACAGCTCCACTGAAGAAGAAGAAACTATGACAACTAAGGACCAAGCAAAAAGGATAATGTAAGATTCTTTACCAGGACCTCAGTTCAAATGACATAAATGTCCACTTTTTCTTGAAATTAAAATAATTCCCCAAACAGCAATTAGAGGGAAGGCTCCCATACTGAAATACCTCCCTTTGTGGTCCTCACAGCAAGTGCCCAGCCTAATAATAAAAACAAAGTGTTTCCATCTGGCCTCAGGACCTTGTTCTGTTCTTCCTGTTGCATGATAAAGGTACTGAAGTTAGAAAATAGTTGTTGATGCTTGAGGCAGTAAAGCACTGTGCTCCTTTAGAGCTGCAGGGGAACAACTCAAAAGACACATACAGAGTAGACATGGGTAGTTGGGAACTTGACTCTTTTTTCCACAGAGATGTTTGAATGACATGAGAAAACTGTTTTTTCAGTGACTCAGAACCAAACTTTGAAAGTGTTAGAGGGAGTTGACTCAGACAAACCTTTTATTTTTAGAAATAACAAAACAGATCTAGAAATGGATGTTGATTTAAAGAGGTTATTGAATACGTTGAGTGGGTAGGAAAGCTCACAGTTCTCCTTAATTGTGTAGATATATATAGTCATGGAATCCTAAACTGTAAATTCTTCAATATGCAGAGATGCCAGCTTTTTCCTGTTACTAAGCATAGGATTTGATTCATACCCATAGGTCATTAGACATTTGTTTAACTTGAAGCATGTATGTCAAGTTTTAAACATCTTATTGCATTTATGCTCTGGATTATCTTTGGATATCTGATGCATGTAAGCTCACATTACAGCAGTACAGAGGACAAGCAGATCATTTTGTATTGTTGTGCCAGCCAATTAGTCTTACTCTTTTTTAGTAATTTGAAAGAATAAATGACTTGCCAAGGAACAGAGCCCAAACAGTGTAATTTAGCAGTTCAGAACACCTAATCCAAAGCCAGCATAAAGCAGGAATGTGAATATGTTTGGGAAACTCACTGGCACTGATGCAAATTCAGAAGTTGCATCAGTGTAAATCTGCAGTGATGAAAAGCAGAGCTTAGCTGATAGAATTTTCATTAGTTTTAATGTTGCTAAAATACACAAATCAAATGCTTGGCAAACATTATTCTATTCTGTTCCCAAATAAGGAAGCTTCATCATCTGAGCAGGGCAAGATTCTGATCTCATTTACTTGGAGTAAATGCTAATTTCATTCTTCTGATCTGGATGGAGTTATTCTTAAACTGGGCTCTGTCTTCCATAGCATAATATATCTACACGTTATGGCCTTGGAGGGAGAGACTTCTGAAAATCTCCAGGAGCTTGCTTACCCTGTAAAATAGGCTGTTGGCTTATCCCCAGAGTGGTCAGTTAGTCAGGGCCATCTCTACCAGTATGCCTCATGTGGCCTCAGTCCAATACATGCCTCTCTCCTAAAATTCCCACTTTATTTCCGGACTGTTTAGTGGGGCAGAGTAGGCAGAAGAACACGATACAACTTGTTCAGTTGTCCCTCTTGTCTTCTTAGAGACGAACAGATATCAATAACCTTCAGGAATGTGTTGATGTATGAGTACTCTTTATCCGGATTTTCTTTATGTTCCAAGAAGCATAATCTAATTTGGATAGGTACAGCGCTATGATGCTGTACACTCACAAACACTGCCTAACCACAATGTCAACGTTCAGCTCAGTCAGTCTGTCACTCAATCCGTGTATTTTTCAGCTACAACTAAAATAAGGTGTATTATTTGCTTATAGATGAGTTACAGATTAGTGGGAGTCTTACTTTATCAAATAACTTGGGAGTCTCATCATCACTGAACAGGACTGCAAAACAGAATAACCATATCCTGCTTGTTATGCCATGGGTAGGATATTTCACAGCAGAGTACAATCCCAAGATTATGATGCTGACAGTTACACAGTCTCATTAACATGGAGGACACACAGGTGAAACAGAGCCAAATACTCCAAAATTCTAAGATTACTGGAAGAACTTTTCCCTCTATATGTATTTGAAACTCAACTGCTATGTCCAAAGGGGAAAAAAGCCTACAGGCTATCTGTTTGCCATGTGAATATTACATTTGGCCAAGGTTCCTCCAGTAGGTGTTTTTTAATCCTACTGCCTGAAATCCATAAGAGGTAAGTAAACTGCCAGTAAGATCTATTTCACATTCTGTAACTGTAGTGCCAAATTCTGTTGCCTGTGTGCCAGTGCTGCTATTGTTAATAACCACTACCCATGTAGATGCCATATAGATGCCCAGTGCCTCTTTTGAGCTGTCACTGAAATGAGAGGTTCCTCAGTATGTGGATTTATTCCCTATAATGTTCTATCTTGATTGAATCAGTTTTGTATTTTCTTTGCAGAGAGAATTGCTCAGGAAAAAGCCTGCTGCTGCGACAACTCCATACAGCCCATAAAGAAGCCTCAGGGCATCTTTGTAAAACATCTACCACAATTGAAAGACTTGAAAGCGTAAAACAGGATCCAGAAAGTTTGGAAGAGATAGGTGCCTTGAAAGTCAGGCGAAAACAATATTTTAAAGTGAGACAAGAGACAGACAAGGTGATTTCCAGGGAATTGATGAGTTTGGAACCAGAGAATGGAAATCTCCCCTCGTTGAGCCATGGGGACAGCAAAGCTGATACAGAAAAGGAAAACAAAACAGAGACTGAGGTGGTTCCACATTCAGGAAATGCTCCAGAGTCTCCTCTGACTACAACAGAATTGCTAAGGTACCATGCCAGAAAAAAAGTCATCAGTGGTTTTGATTACATTTTATCTAATTGTTTAAGATTAAAGAACTTTATTTGTTATCTTGTCTGTAACTTGGGGAACAAAGATGTGTCTGGCTTTGTTTCCCAGAAAGACAGTGAAACCTGGCAGCTGTTCTTAATGGTTTTAGAGACAGCCTGACTTCGTAGACCAGAGAACCGGCCTGGGATTAGGTATACTTTGCCATTGCACCACTGACATCATAATTTTAGCCGTTTTCTTTAATTTTGATTCTATGTAAAAGGAGGATAATGGTATGAATCTCCTTTATGAAGAAAAATACTGAGATCTAGTAAGCATAGCATCATAGAAAGTAGGGCTGGAAGGGACTTAGGAGATCACTCTGTCCATCTCCCTCTACCGGGAGAGATTAAGCTATAATCTAATCCTTTCCTGGCAGATCTTTATGTAACTTGGTCTTGAAATCTTTGATCGTGAGGATTCCTTGACTACCTAGGCAGTATATTCCACTGCTTAATTGTCCTTACAATTGTAAAGCTTTGCCTTAAGTCTGATTTAAATTTTTCCATCTCCAATTTAAGCTTAATTACTTCTTGTCCTGTTCCTAAGGGATGTGAAAATGGTTTATTCCCTTTCTCAACATAAAAAGCCTTTTACACATTGAAAGACATATCATGTCTCATCTCTTAACTTCTTTTCCAAAAAAAGCAATTCTGATTCTTTGTCTTACTTCATGAAAATTGCAAGAGCTTGAAGGTACGATCTCTTTGCTTTTGAGAAAGTATAGCCATGAGGAACTGACATAGCACTGGAATATTTTGGAAAGCTAAAAAGAGGAATAGCAATGGTATCAATTGAAGAAATTGCGGAGAGCTTACTCCAGTATTTGGGCTTCTGCCTAGTTGGGCTTAGTTTAATGTAATGCATCTTGCTAAAGGTCTAATTTTAAGATTAAATCAGGCAGCTGCCTTGTGCACCTGCCCAACCGTACGAGAAAGCTCCGTTATACTGACTTTTCAAAGGTTATATTAGCTGCCTGCTATTTTCAGGGTGAAATTTAATGTATTGACTTTGACATATGAGCCCTTGAAAGAATTAGAATCTGCCTGCTCCAGAGACTATTGCTTTTTCAGTGTTAAATAGTTACCTATACCCAGCCATGGGGATGCTTCAGCTAAGATGTACTTGGTTTAAATGGCAGATGGTTGGCTACAGGTTATTTCTCCAAGGGATTCCTGACATTAAAGCTCATTCCTTCCATCACTTCAATAAAACTCCTATTTGTTTACCTGTTAGCCTGCCATATAGATGACAGACCATCACTTGGCAGGAGTCTGGGTTGTTTGTTATTATTGCAGTGAGTAAGAGCTCACAGTGATTTTAGCGAATTTCAGTTCTCTTTCTGGCCAATCTAACTGTTCTTGGGGCACCTGGAGCTTGGATAAAGAATTCTGAAGAAATCAAACTTAATTTTTGCCATGGAAAGGGCAGATAAAATTTTACTGCAAACATCAAAATATACAAAGATGGAAAGTCTTGGTTCAGGGAAAGCTTGTCACTGAATTACAGCAGATGAGAAAGGAAAGGGAGTTAGAGATCCACTGAGAATTTTGGTGTGGAAAAGCGGAATGAAACATCAAAACCAAACCTCTGCTGACTTCCACTGTCTTAATGGCATGTTCCAGTCCCCAGATGAGTGGTTGTCACTACTAGTCAGAGATCTGAGTTTGCTCGTTATCTTCTTCGTTGTTTCACAGAGACATAATTTTACCCAATCGTGTAAGTCCTTGTGCTCCCACAAATACCAGAATTGCTTTCTAAATCTATTTTAGCCTTTTTCTCCTAAGTAAAAATTAAAGCAAAGAAGAATCTGTGTATTTTTCAGGAGAGAAGAAAGTAAAAGAGAGCTATCCCAAAAGGAAGCACAGATGAAAGAGAAACACAGGAGAAAGAGCTTCCAGGAGCAGCTGGAGAGATTGCAGCCTCAGCTCTCAGTTACTGGAAAGCAGCCCATGGCAGAGAAAACACCTGTTTTGTTCCACATGGTTAGTAGTTCAGTGTAGGACTATCCCTTTCAGAATGGCTTCCTGGCCAAATGCAACTGTGATCCCAGAAGCAAAAAATCATTTTCATTGTATTATTTTAAATCTATGTTTGTTTATGGAGTAGCAATACCCTATTAGATGAGCAATCCCAACAGCTCTTCCTTCATGCTAATGATACCTTAATCTTTCACCTGTCTTATATGGAGAGTGCTCCCAAAACTGCCCACTCTCCTTCCATGCTTGATGTGTGAGAGTATAGGGGAAATCCTGGCTTGCTGAAGTCAATGGGCTCTGTGTTATCTACTTCACTGGAATCAGATTTTCACACACAATTTTCATAACTTTTTAGAAAGACAGAGATATTTTAACTGTCATACTTTCAAAGCAAAGCTTATGTTTTGAGTTCTGTCTGGTTTTCTGTCCCTGGTAGCTTTATATTTCTTGGGGTTTTTTGTGTATGTGTGAATAAGCAGTTGATGAGGATTGTGTCTATAGTAGTAGTTTCTGGTTTTGGCTGATGCTTTTAGTAAGGGAATATGAAGTTATTCTGATTTTTCAAAGCTCAAAACACATCTCAGAAGCCCAGGCTGTTTCTCACTCTGGTAAGATGTATGCATCTAGTCCTATTTCAATCTGGCACTGACTTCATGGAACACAAGGCCAGCTAAGAAGGTAAGAGGAGGTAAGAGATACTGCAAAATTTGCCATTGGTCCACTATAAATGATTGATTTGGGTTAATAGCAGTAAACAAATCTTTTCTATCACTGCAAAAGTTGAAAGACCTTACAGGCTTCTGACTGGGGTACAGGTTCGCATGTTTTGTAAACAATCAACTACTGTATTTCTGCACATTAAAAAGCTCATTGCTCAGTGAACTAATCACTGATGAGAGGTACAGGACTAAAATTGCCAGCTGAAATTCTCTCTACTGACTTGCTCTGGTAAGGACAATGCACTGTTCCCTTAGCTCCTTTGATCCCTGTTTTGAAGGTTGTGAAGTCTGTAAATACAGTCTTCAGACCTGCTTGGTTCTCAGCCTGCTGAAAGGTGCCACTGGCAATTCCAATTAGCCTTCATTAAGATGCAGGCACTTGCTCATTAGAAATGTACTTGAGTCTTGCTAACTCATTCCTCACATTGCACCAAATGGTTGCTGGATTGTGGGGCATTTCCCATATTTGCTGGACTGAATCACAGAATCACAGAAGGGTTGAGGTTGGAAGGGACCTTTAGAGATCATCTAGTCCAACCCCTCTACTCAAGCAGGGTCACCTAGACCAGGACCAAATCCAGATGACTGTTGAATATCTCCACAGATGGACACTCCATAACCTCTCTGGACAACCTGTCCGGTCACCCTCAAGGTTAAAAGGTTTCTCCTTAGATTCAGACAGAACTTCCTGTATTTCAGTTTGGGCCCACTGCCTCTCGTCCTGTCACTGGGCACCATTGAGAAGAGTCTGGCTCTGTCTTCTTTACACCTTCCCTGCAGATATTTGTACACATTGATAAGATCCCCCTCAGCCTTCTCTTCTCTAGGCTGAACAGTCCCAGCTTGCTCAGCCTTTCCTCATAGGAGAGTTGCTTCAGTCCCTTCATCATCTTAGTAGCCCTTTGCTGGACTCGCTGCAGTAGCTCCATGTTTCTCTTGTATTGGGAAGCCCAGAACTGGACAAAGTACTCAGATGCAGCCTCCCTGGGGCTGAGTAGAGGGAAAGGATCAGCTCCCTCGACCTGCTGGCAGTGCTCTGCCTAATGCAGCACAGGATCCTGTTGGCCTTTTTGGCCACAGGGCCATGCTGCTGGCTCATGTCCAACTGGTTGTCCAGCAGGACCCCCGGGTCCTTCTCTGCAAAGCTGCTTTCCAACAGGTCAGCCCCCAGCCTGTCCCGGTGCATGCAGTTATTCCTCTCCAGGTGCAGGATTCTGCACTTCCCTTTGAACGTCACGAGGTTCCTCTCTGCCCATCTCTCCAGCCTGCCGAGGTCCGTCTGAGTGGCAGCACAGCCCTCTGGAGTATCAGCCACTTCTGCCAGTTTTGTATCGTTGGCAAGCTTGCTGAGGGTGCACTGTGTCCCTTCATCCAGGTCACTGATGAATAAGTTGAACAGGATTGGAGCCAGCATTGACCCCTGGGGTACACTGCTAGCTACAGGCCTCCAACCAGACTTTGTGCCACGGATCACAACCCCCTGAGCTCTGCCATTGAGCCAGTTTTCAGTCCACCTCACTGTCCGCTCATCCAGCTAATGCTTCATCAGCTTGCCTATGAGGGCGTTCTGGGAGACGGTGTGAAAAGCCTTCCTGAAGTCAAGGTAGACAACATCCACTGCTCTCCCCTTGTCTACCTAGCCAGGCATCCGATTGTGGAAGGCTATCAGTCAAGCTAGTTAAGCATGATTTCCCCTTTGTGAATCCATGCTGGCTACTCCCAATCACCTTCTTATCCTTCATGTGCTTGGAAAGGGTATCCAGGATTAGCTGCTCCATCATTGAAGTATTGAACTCAATAAAATGAAGATAGAGGTTTGGTAATGTGGTTTCAAGTACAGCTTGGAGTGCATCTACACAGTAGTCTTGCCATCATGGCACCGCAGTGTAAATATACCCTGAGAGCTTTAAACGTAGTGCTGCCAGCCTAGCCGTGGCAGTATGGACATTGGGATAAGCTAACCGTCCCAGGGTTTACTCAGCTTCTGATGCTTGTAGAAGCAGCTAATCTGCTACCTGGTACATAAACTAAGTGACTGCCTGCTTGAGGGAAATCTGCCTGAGCTCTTGAGGCACTATTGGTAAAGCCAAAATCAGCACAACCCCTAGTAAACACATTCTGTGGGCAACATTGCTCTTCTTGTTCAGAAATATTCATTATTAAAATTAAGAAGAGAATAAAAAAATGTATCTGCATCATCCATCAAATATAACAGTTGTTTATAAGATTACTTGAAATTCATCCTGACAGCAACAGCATTTGTCTTTGAATTAGAACAGGTTTTTCTTCTTTGTTTCTTTTTTCCTTTGCTATACATAGGGAAGCAGAAAAACTTGAATGTTTTGACATTTAAAACTAAAAAAGCTGTAATTTGGCAGCTGTGTCTCTCAGTGGAAATATGTAATATCTATATATAAACATGTATATTCAAAGAACAAACCAGAGCGTATGAAAGAGTAGCACACTTTCAAATTTGGTTTTGAAGTCCTTTGTTCTGGCAGTGATGGATGTTCAGATCTGGAACACTTGTCATAGTTTCCAGAATTGCCCTGACCAGTTTTAATATACATAAATAATTGAATTGAATAATAATTATAAAGAAAAAGTTTAGAAACTCTGCAATTAGGGTAGCTGAGGTACTTGGAAAGAAATGTGAAAATTTAAAAAGCTGCATTATGATTACATTAGAGTTCTTGTTTAAACTTTGAAAGCAGTGAAATTCAGATTTAATGTTGCCGTCTTTTTAGCTTAACCTAATTCAGTCAAACTCTGTACTCAGTTTCACTGTCAGTGGGAAGCACTAATATAAGTGAGAATCAGGTTTGGGGAGAACACTTTCAAAACTATGCAGGTAATTTTGAAGACCGAGAACTAACTTTCAGAGGTATTTAAGCATCTTAAGAAGGAGCTGATATCCAGAGGTATTTTCAAGATACGCGAGTACCAGATTCTCATGGAAATCAGTGGGAATTAAGCACCTTATCATCCTAAGAATTCTGCCTGTCAGTCAGCATCTGAAGTACCTGAATACTTTTGTAATCTGCCCCAACTCGTATTTTCAAAGATGCACAAAGAAAGAGCCTAATTTCTGCCCCCCCCCCCCCCCCCCAACTTTCAGCTCTGCGAAAAACAGGCCCCTTAGCCTTTGGATCAAATTCAGAACTGAAGACCAGCTGAGTGGTGATGTAATCCATATTGTAAGGTCAGGTTGTATTAATAGCTTGGAGTAACACACATAGGTTTGGTTTCAGTTTTGGAGAAGAACTAAATGGATGTAAAATGAAATGGGGTTGACTTGTCATTTCATTCAAGTTGCATGTTATTATAGAGTAAATTAGTACTAATTTTGATTTCCATACTACATTGAGATTAGATAGGGTCCAGTTAATTGTTGTTATTTTTGCCAGGCTTATACCTGACTTTTATGTGAGGGGGAAGTAGAAGGAGGTCCCACTCTAGGGGAAGACAAGCCAGGAGCTGAGGGTAGCAGCAAGGCAGGCAGGGGCGGTGACTGCACTGGCAAGGAGTGCAGTCCGACAGCACCCGAACAAGAAGAGCAGAGCAGGTCCTGTCAGGGTAGGCAGTTCTTCCAATAGTCCAGATCCCCAGCAAAGTCCACAGTGGTGAAGTAGGTCTGAGGTCAAGCCAGAAACCCAAGTCAGCAAGGCAGAGTCAGGACTGGGTCCAGTAACGATAAGCAGGATCAGCCAACGGTTCAGTGATCACCCAGCAAGTCTGCTGTGATAGAGGTCTGGGATGAAGCCATGAAGTCAAGTCAAGGAGTTAGGGGCAGGGCTGAGACCAATGAGATACCTAGGCACAGCTATAGCAGCAGCATAGCTCAGTCAAGAGCAAGCAGCTCAGCTTAGATGCAGCTCCGAGGCAAAGAGGGAAGGGCCCCCATGGAGGCTTCTTGCAACTCTTTCTTGCATGGCTCTTTTCATAGCAGTCTAATCTGAGGTTGCACAGCTGCACTGTACCAGAACTGGCCTTGAGCACTGGCAGCTAAACCCCTGCAGGGGTGGTACTTATGGCCCTCATATTTTACATCCAACTATGGATTTAATTTAACTCAACAGACCGCAAAAGGCAGAGTTAGCTTTTATTATTAAATTATTTTATTGTTGGGACAAGACAGTGGTTTTCCAACATGGCTTCAGCTTGATTCTCTGTTTACCTTTATTGCTTTATCATGATACAGCAGAACAAGATCATGTAGTTTGAAAGCCACCTCATTACCAGTTCCTTGTAAACACTGTTTTATCTACCTTACTTAGTCAAAAACTATTAGATGAATGTATTGACTCATATATACTGCAGTATCTAATTCTTGGCTACAGAATCACTTTGGTTAACCTCATATTAGTACTTATATTACCATGATCAACATGTTATTACAGCTTAGCTTTACAGCTGGCTTACTAAACAAAAACGTTTTAGCATGCAACCCAGTCATTCTAGCTTAACAAATATATCATGCTGATGTTTTCTTTTCCAACTTACAAACATAATCTCTATAAGCTTTCTGGCAGAATTGGCAGTTTTCCTATATTAGTATGCCCTTGATTCAGCTCACTGATGGCAAGTAAAATTCTCAGACCAAAGGATTTTCTGCTTGGGTTCTCGCAAAGTTAAAATTAACAATATACTAGGGTCAAAACCTTCCTTGCCCCTTTACTGCTTTAATCTCCTCTTGATCTGATATTACTTCCATTGGAGACCACAGGAAAATTCTTGACAAAATTCCTGGATCTTGCCTACCATCCAGAATAGCACTGAAGCATTATGTATTCAGTTACTGTGACAGTTACCCTGAGCTAGCACAGTAAGACTGTAAGTAGAGATTGATTTTCAAAACTTGTAGAAATATTTTTTAGTTCCTTCTATTACTAGTGTCATATGGCCTTTTATATAGTAGATGCCTTGATATCTGCACAGCTGTCAGGGATATGCTCTTGATTATTTACCTGTCTTACTAAAGTAGGTATCTGTGATTTCCATTATTATAGCCTGAGTGCCTTGGTCTTTTTAATGCAGGATTGCTTGCAACATCTTTGGAAATTGCCTTTATCTTACATTTTGCCTGAGCACACAACAGGTTGCTTAAGGTCCCAAAGTCCTAGCCTAACAGTTTATGAGATGGACCATACTTCTGTGATATCTCACCAACTCCATTGTAGAGTTGCTAATATCAATGTACTTAGGTGAACTCCCAAGCAATACTTTTTTTAAAAAAATCTCCATTTTTTTCCTGTATGGAAGACACTCAAAGGAGAGGAACTGTAAGATTTCAGCGGGTGGTTAACTTAATGGGTAAATCTACTTACCTTTATATATTTGTTTCAGAGCAGGCTCATGTTGACCAGAGAGAGAAATGAAAGTGAAATTCACATCTCGGAAGAAAGACTGTACAAGGCCTGATACCCCAGTTAGGAGAGGAATAGATTTTTTACTAATTCTGCACAGAAAGCCAAATTTATCTCCAACGAAGGGGTTCTATGTACATCTTAAGTAGAGGAAAATAGTTATTTTCCTATTTCAGTTGTGATTTCCTATTTCAGATCTTGTGACAAAAGTAACTGAAGAATTTTTCTGTGTCTATGTTACTCCAAAGCTGATTTTGTAAGTTTATATTATCCTGTGGCCAAATGTTGTTTTCATTTACACTGAACCAAAGCAACCACTACGTTTGCACCTGAGTGAATGTAACTGAACCCAGCATTTAGCCCTTGCTACTATTTTAGTGTAGGTTGAAAAATGTTAGTTGTAAAATTTGCAAAATGTGTTTTCAAGGCTGAATCTGTTTCTGGTACCAGAGCTGAATTTGGTCCGTGCTTCCTCTAAGTCCTCCTCACTTTTCTTGGTCTGATTCTATGGGGTTGTGGCCAGCAGTGATGTGCCAAACTGCCAGCAGATGGCCCCTGAATTCTTCCCTTTTTGTAGAGTGAAGTATTTAATGAGTTTCTGAAACAAGATTAAAATCTCTTCTACTTAATGAACCTGCTGCCTCAACTCAAGAAAGGATTAGAAATAAACTAAGGCAATTAGAGGTGGTGTAGTTAAATTTAGCAAAAACAGAAGACCAAGATTCCTTTGTGTGCCACCAGTCCAGCACGCAAAATCCAGAACAGCATAGAAGTTCCCCAGAAAATGTTTTCCTACCACAGGGGACTGTTAGCTGACACAGAGCCAGTATTTCTGGCCTCTTCATCATCTTCCCACTTGGTACCAACGTAGGAAGAAAGAGGGGTTTGCTGGCACAGTATTTTAGGCTTCAGTTGAGCTTAGCTGGTTTATGGTATCCTTGGCTGCAGTCAACAAGGCAGAGGAGCTAAGGCTGCTACAGCCTCTAACATGGCCCAGTATAGCACAGATCCATCCTAAAGATTTGTCCATAACAGGCAAAGCAGAGAGTCCAAGCCTTAAGTGTTCATTGTAAATAACTTGCTTTACATAGGCGGAGTTTGCCTGCTTGCTCTTCATGTTCTCAGAGTAACAGGAGTTATGGAAGTGTGTGCTTTGGATACTCTTGGGGCACAGATTAAAGCAAGTCAAGAACTTTATGTTCTGATGACTCTTCTCAGTAATTCTGCACTCACAACCACGGTACTTGGTTAGAAAATGACATACAGTAATCCTGCCTTAATATGGCTCTTCAACAGGTTCGTCAGATACATTGCTATATATATGCTCACCTCGTTGAGTGTGCTGTTCCTTGTAATTTCATTACATCCTTAACTGAACAGTGCTGAGAACTAGAGTGCTACTTATTTGAAATCAGTCACGGTATGACAGATATTTATATTATGGCAACCTCTAGGAACCCCCATTAAGGACTGCGGTCTTGTTGTGCTAAGAATTGTACAAACACAGAAGAAAAGAAAAACTCAGAACCAGATTACTCACATTCTGTACTGAACACAGTGAAACTATCAAAGCAGCCATACAGAACCTTCCATTTAAACTTCCTTTTTGCCTCTTGCCTTTGTCCATACTAAAACATGACCTTGCCATTACGGGCTTACAGTAGGAGAAAATAAGTTGGAAAGAGAATTAAATTCCAGGAAGACAAAGTGACTTGCCCAAGACTGTAAAATGTTTACACAAGCAGAGTAAAACCTGGGTCTCTGCTCATGGTTTTACAGGGGCTCCCACCTTTGTCCATTGCACTTTCCAGCTACAGAATGAATTAACACAGTCAGTTCTCTCCAGAGTGACTGTTTTCAGTCCTGTTTCACTGATTGGAATTTGAAATGGCCTCAGGAAAATGTGAAATATTTAATCCTTTATATTCCTTGGCACATCTTGGAGGTGATTAAAATGAATTTAGGCCTATCATTGAATATATTTATGCCTGATCTTGACAGATGGGAACATTTGTTGCTGTTGCATAAGGGAAAGGTTAATATAAGTAAAATGAATATAGTTTCCAGAATTATGTGCATGAACTTGCTGCCAGTAGAGGTCCTAAATACTCCTCCATTTACAGTAGCAGAATGGTTCAGATAAGCTTGAAGTAAGACAATATAAAATGTAAATAGTAAGAAAAAGAAATAAAAAGTCCATTGGCTAAACTCTATTTCTCATTCCAAGGGGGCAGGAGAGAAAGCCATTTCTGTACCCTGTGTTTTTAAAGGTACTTGCTCTTTGACAAGCCTTATGTTTGCTGGCAGAAGTAATAGCTGCCATAAGTTTGCAATGCATATGAATGAGTGTCAGTCGTGTTTACTCATACAGAGAAATACTTTCTGCCATACATCTCTGCTTTGGGATCAGGATAGTATTCACCACTCCTGGTCTTACCTCACAGCTATGGTCAGTGATGCTATTTGTAACTGAAAGGAGGCTGATTCTGGCCCTCTATTTTTGCAAGGAGCAAAATGTGTCTTGCCACATGCTCCTTGCAAGGAGCATGCATCTGACACAGCTACAACACTACTGTTAAAGCAGCTGTATAGTCTAAACTGTATTCCTAGTTTTTCTCGTGCCTTCTTTTTTGCCATTATGACTTAGGTTGGACTGCAGTTCCTCGTAAATCTTAACGCATTGGGGATGAGCTCATTCACAACTTGTAAACGCATTACACAAATAATAATTATGGAAACATTACTGGCAAGGCAATCGTTACTGGCAGGACTGTTGGATGGAATTTGAGGCTTTATCGGAGTTTACAAAGTGGAAGAATCCAGCAGTTATTTTTATTTTAAAAGTGTAAAGCACTGTCCAGCTACGTGCCAAGCACCTGGAGTTCCCACAAGCATCTGTGGAGATTGTAAGCACCTAGTATTTCTCAGAATCATAGATAAGCCATCTTTCCTGCCTTGGAGGATTCCTAGGTGTCAGAGTTTATCTGCACAGGATTTTGCAGCTGGACACAATATTACAGAGCTCATACTCTGACTAGCTGGACCCAGTCCATCTCTGAACTGGAAGCTGATAGTTTGCATAGCAGGCCACTTGAGCTGTGGTAAAACTTTGTGATAAAGTAGCTGAGGTGCTTTCAGCAGTCAAGCTCGCACCGTTAGGATGCTGCAGTATGCCTTACAAATATTCCAGACCAGAACCTGTTACCACGCTCACAGTGCAGGGTGGTTGAGCTCACTCTGAGTTTGCGTGTGATACAGCCTCTGTGTGTGTGTGTGTGTGTGTGTGTGTGTGTGTGCGCGCGCGTTTCCTTTGGGGATTCGAGTATTGCCAAAATCAGGGGCTTGGCCCCTGGAAGTGGCCACAGTGTGTTACATGCTGCAGCAATGGGACCTGTGTAAGGTCTTGAAAGAGAGAGCATAGTTGGTCATTCTCCCCCCCTTTTTTTTCCTGTGGGATTTCCATAGAGCACCAGGGGAAAAGACATTCAAAGACACAGATTTAAAACTAGAAAAAATAAGGGTTTACCTAAGTTACTGAGTTGGTGAATCTCTTGGAGTATCAAACTAGAGCCATTTCAGGAGTAAAACCAGCTAAGACCAGGTGTCACATAGTAGCCTAGTGCTTAGATGACTCTGGACTAATTCCTTGCTCTGTCACAGCACTTTAGAGTGATCATGTACAATTTCTTTCCCTGCTTGGGCCTGGAAACCGGGATACAGATTTTATTTGTGAGGTAATTCAAAATTGGTTGAAGAACTGTGCTATGGAAGATATAGTTACTACTGTTTGCATCATAGACGACATGATACTGTTTCAGGAATGTAAAGAAAGGGAACAGAGATGAATTTTGAAAGTTTCTTGATAATCTCAACAGTTACTCTTCAGAGTGTTTTACAGGCTTCTGATAATTAATCCAGCTAGACAGGGACTAGGATAAGGAAGTGCTATCCTTACTTTACAGTTTCATGGAGATGGAGTTTCACAGAAAATAATCCATTTCAGAGCCAGGACTAAGACACAAGTTCCTGATTCTCAGTCCTATGCTCACATGCAATGTGCAAGTAATTTAACTTCTTTTACTTACTTCAGCTGCTTCTCATTAACCAAAACTATAAGCTCATTAGAGCAGGAACTTTGTGTTACATGTGCTTATAACACCAACACAATGAGGTTCTGAACGGCTCTAAGCCTCTCCAAGTGTTACTGTAGTGTAAACACCAATCATGGAAAAGGCACTTCTCATTTTTAATGATTATGTCTCAGAAAGCAAAGAAAATCAAATAGGATTTAGTGTCAGTTTGATTTAAATTTTAGTGCAGTTTTCAGAGCAGTTCTTTGTTTACCTGAGAATTTGAGCCTTTGTCAGAAAATTTGCTCCCCCCCAGCAAATAAAGAGAAAATTGTGTGTAGAACAGCTACTTGTTACCAATTATTTGCAGCAGTTATTTGATTGTTTTTCAGTTGCACTCAGACTTGGTGCCAAATGGCCTCAACTGACACAGTTTTTCTTGTCAGAATTTGGGTGAAAACGCCATTTTCAAACGTTTTGGGTTAGTTAACATGCATTACAGCTGTACGTCTTTTCTACATTCCAAAGAAGTAATTCAAGAGCAATTCTGTCAAGGAAGTCACCATAGCTCTAACTGTGCTTGCCCATCACTGCTTCCTGATAGATATTTTTGTTCCACTCATAGTATTCTGACTGACTAGAAATATATCATCTGAAAAAGGACATTAGCTGGTTGTGTAAGACTATTTAATAGCAATAATGTTTGTAGACCCAGGAGAGGGCAGGAGATGACAGTGAGACACACTTATATTCACATAAATATACATACATGGGAGAGACAGCATAGCAAGGGCAGTCCTGTATACTCACGTGAGGAACACCATCAAGAAAAGTTCTGGTCAACAGAGAAATGAGCAGGTTTGGAGAGGAAGCGTACTCTAAGATACAAGACTCTCTTGGTTTAAAAGCAAATGGTTGATGCTTTTGAGTTGTCTTGTTCACTGCAGATAGCAGAATAAGTGTATCTTAAATTTTGGGCTGAGTATACCTTTCTGTCTGCAGCTGTGGACACAGTGTCTCTTCCCTAGCATATTCTTTGGGACAGATTCCTGACTCCCCTGCCAGAGGGGTTATACATTTCTTTCATAGCACAGATAAACTATTCATTCCATTAACTTTAGTGAAGTAGTTGAGGATTCCTTTAATGTAGGCTAATCCAGAAGTGGCATAGAACCAGTGTAATTCACTCGACATCCCATTCCTATGTTGTCTTCATTTGTGTGGAGAAAGATGGATTGGATTGGATGAAAAAGGACTTTTGTGTAATGCTCACGTGTCCTGAGCTGGAAATTTAACTGGTCCTAGCTATCATTAACTGTCTGCAAGTGTTGTAGGAGCAATAAAGCTTCTTTAAATTGTACTTGGGGTTGACCACACTCAACTGGCAGCAACATGAAAAGGTGCACAAAGTAAATTTTGCTCTGCTTGGTTCCTGTGCCAGGCAGAGCTCGGTTACTTTCTATGTGGCACTTCTGAACTGTGCTCCCATACTCAGTAATTTCTGGTGATGAGCTGACATTTCTCTTTTACACTTGCCGCCTTTATGCTCCAGCAGAGATGCTGGCTAGCTTTAGCACCTTCATGCTGACAGAGATGGAGAAGTAGTTCCTTCTGAATTAGGAGAGATTATATATTTCATGGTCGAGACTAAGCATAAGCATCCAGAACAGAAGATACTTTCAACAAAGACATTTTCTTAATTTTTATTATTTTTAACATAACCTCATATGATGTGTAATGCCCTAACTAATTGGAGAACTACAGAGATCATAACAAATACCGTAATGCTTTCGTTATGCAGCTCTTTGAATTCCTGCAATCTTATTTTGGCAGTGTTTAAAATTACCTGTTTTGAAGGATCATACCTCCTCCATTTTAGCAATCTGAAGTTCAGTTCAGGTCAGAAAATTTCAATACAATCCTGCTACCATCATATTTTTCAGATCAGTAACCTTGGCAAGTTCAATACTCAGAAAAACCACTTGTGCTATAGAGAGTGAATCTAGTATAAAAATGAATTAACAGAAAGACCATTCAGACCATTAACATCAATCATACTCTCCTTTATGTTATTAAATGTTGCCTTCCTAATTACAGTATGTTCTGCCAGTTGCATACAGGAAATGCAGATACTTTCTTCATTCTTATCCATTGCTCCCAGTTTGCAATGATAAAGCAGTTCTTTGAATGGTTTCAGGGTTTATTCCACAATTTAATGTGGAATTCAAATTGTCCCACAGATGGTATTGTCATCATTTTTCCTTCCCTAAAGAATGAAAAAGAACAAACACTTGACATTTCCAATACATCTTCATCTAATGCAAGAATTTTTAGAAGCCATAAAAGAGTGTTATTTGCTTTGCACTGGAGAGATGGGCAGAACTGTTAAATGTCTCCTAACTATCTACTGTCCTACACTGGCAACCTTCCATCTGCATTTGAAACATGCATGACCTGTTCTTCAACATGGTTGCATTTTCTTTTTCTGCCATGAGCTCTGTCTACAGTAAAGCATGAACATGCAATGCTAGAGCTATTTCAGCATACAGAGTATAGGATTTTCATTACAGGAATTAGCTAGAGCTGCTAAAGTACCTAGAAATCAGTTCACATTTACAAATGTACAGCAGATGCATCATTTGGCAGAAGATTTCTGCAGTCAGTAATTTGCCATTCATCAGGGATTGCCTCTTAAATCTGCGTTATCCAAGCTAGGGGGCAGATGACATAGAAGGATAAATTTAGACATGGCTGAAAACAATTATTTTGATTAATCCTCCAGCCAATGAGAGTAAGATTCTGCCTATCCCACCCCTTCCCCCACCATAAAGAAGCGAGAGAATGCGCAAGTATAACTTCTCCTCATTTTGCATGTAGTGCATGCTTTTGTTTAGTTATTCCTGCTAGAGAATCTGCGCAGCACAGCAGGGGTTATCTTTTAATTGATTGTGATACCTTGCTTTAACATTAGCATCAGTTTAATGCTGAAGAAGGTACTAGATGTAAAATGCTGAAACTTTATTTAGCTGCAGAGGAGAAACACTATCTGTAAAAGGTGGCCTCTTCCAGACCTTCCTGTCTGATGGGAGACACCTCAGACTGAGTGAGCTACTTCTGCTGAGAAATACTAACTTTTTTTCTGGTGAAATGAACTTTCTGAGCATGCAGTGTAGCACATTCTCCACATGGCAATTAGATAGCAACCACTTTCACTTGCTGTCAGCCTTGTACCTAGCTGGTGACCAGCAACAAAGTTTTCGGCTGCCCCTCTTGGGCTCCTGCATTACTCTGCTGCTCTGTCCTTCCAGCTTCCTCAAAGCTTGGAGAAGGTTTCTGAGTATTGGGACAACAGAGCTGTCTGTCCAATCTGATTCAGAGACTCACTGAAAGGAGTTGTAGAGTGATGCCAGCTAGACTTCTCAAAAACCATCAACAAAAGCATTGTTTAACCAATTAGACCCATTTTATTAGAGACAAAATAACATTAATCTTGGCTGACAAACTTACATCCTCCTAGCTTCAGCTTGCTGTGATTATAAAAAGCTCTTTAAGAAAAGTATTTTGAGATAAAATGGTGCTTTTTTTTAGTGGCTGTCTGTACATATCCCTTCTAATTGCAATTTTTTTATGAATAGTTGTTTCTTCTGGGTCTGTGCCTCCATGTATGTAATTTTAACACCACTGTTGCTGAAGGTTAGAAGATATGGGTGTCCTTAAGTTGTTTTTCAATTCCTTTTTGCTCATTTCTTCTTGGTGTGGATTTGGAGTGGGAGGGCTGTTTAATTTTTACATAAAACAAACTATAGAAATGTGTTCTTCCTTGGCTGCTCAGTGTGACTAGTGCTTCTACTTACAGTGTAATTATGCTGGGGTGGTGATAGATGGTCAGAGCTGGGGGTGGAGGGGTGGTTGGAAAATCAAGCTGAAGGGTGGTAAGCTGCAATATTGTAAGATGTAATTGCAAAATAAAATGGCAAGCACTTTGAAAATAGGAAATTTTATCTTATTTGCTCTATGGTAACTGTTGGCACTTGACTGCCATCAACTGCAAGCCTGTCTGTGATTGATAACACAATTCAAGCAACCAAAAATAACACAGGATTTAAGTCATTTTTGTCTTTTTATAATTTAGTGTTGTCCCAAATAAAAGCTGGTGTAAAATGCAGGCAAATTGGACTCTCTTCATAGTTAGCCTAGGGTAAATTGGACAACTCTGGGTGAAGGCATACTAAGAAGGCACTGAATGTAGCTGACTTCAGGTACTCTTGCCCAGAATTAAATAGGATTAGCTCTTTTTTATTTTTTTGTTCATTAGCTTTAATATTTTTGCAGCTAGTTAAGTTTTTATACTCTTGGATCCTTAGAGTAAGGGGTCTGGCAGAGGGAAGGATTAACATTGTTCAAAACCTCATTCATTCTGAGGAAGAACCTTAATAAATGAAGAGGCAAAATTGTTAACTGGTCTTGGTCAGAAAACGTATTGAATCTTCCTCTGCTGCTGGGCCAAGCAGATTTGGAACAGTTGGAATTTTTCCTGCTTAAGCAGCAGTAGATACTGGTTTAATCTTTTGCTTGTGAGTTATCTCCTGTCACTGATCTCACTACTCCCGTCTTGGTGAGAGAGGACAGAAGTAATGTTTTGCCAATATAGGATGTAGAAGCAGGCCATCTTTTCCTAAAAGTCCCCAAGTTTTTTTAGGCCTTTTCCTCTGAGAATTATGGTGGTACTGCCAAAGCCCTGATCAGTTCTGTTAGCTCCGTAGGACTACAGTAATATTAGCAATGTGGATCTGCAGCATCAGAAACTTTGGCATGAATGTTTTTCTCTTATTACTGATTGTAGTTTTTATTTAGTACTGGCAGACACTACTGCTATCTGTGGCAGATGTCTCATCATCAAAACACTGTGCAGCACAGTAGATCTGCTTGTGGCTCTTTTATTAATGTCTTTTTTGAAAACTTTTAAAAACTTGTGTATTTTCAGGACAGGCAGGAAAGTCAGGCTACATTAGCTTGTAAAGTGGATTAGTCATTAAACACCTTTGTGGAGATTTTAATCCAGAATTAAAGTGGCTTTAATTGGATTTAGCTTACTTTGCTTCCAAAGTAAATTCAGGTAAATCAAATTAAGGTTAATTCAGTGTAAGGGCAAGGGCAGACATCCTCATTAAGGGCTACCTGGAGTAACTGAAAACATAACTGTCCAGCTGCTCCTTGACACCCTCCTGCTCCAACTGTGTTCCTGCTACGTTCACACAGCTCCTCTCAAGGAAAGGGGTGCTCTCTGGTCTCCTACAGTAAGAGGTCATTTCAGATTAATTCTGCTCATTTTAACTACTAGTTCAGTCTGTTGGCTGACTACATTGGCACACACAGGAAAGGCAGTCATATTCCATGTTGGTTCTGCAGTGGGGAGCATAGCCTTCAGCCACTGCTGTAAGTAGTAGTGGGGAAACAGTAACACCATAAGCAGCTCCAGCTATTTGCACACTGCATGCGTGTCTAGGTCAGTAGAATATATGCATTCAGGATGCCTTGGGGGCCCTGGAGGTCCTTATTAGAGGGTCATAACTGTTGAGATGCAATACTGTCTTTTGGCAATGCTAGAAAAACTTTGTGAAAAACTTTATGGACTATCTGTCTTCCTACTTTACAAAGGAAATGCCAGGGGCAGCAGACTGAATGTAGATAGAACAGCAAACCAGCTACTAATTACAGCTGCAGCAATCACATCTTTGGAAGAACAAAAGAGATTCCATGAACTGTAATTCCACAACCCAAGCTTGGGTTTTTTTCTTTAAAGAACAGATCTTTTAAAGGAGAGGGATTTGTACCCTAATAGACCAAGTATCAATACTAAAGTAAAGAAAAAGGAGATGAGTTCACCTAAAAGTGTATCATCATCTAAAAATGAGGTATGTTAGACAAAGCAGAAGATAATGAATGTTTTGACACTTCTATCAGGCTCGTTTCAAAGGCATTTCACTGATTAGAAAGTTAATGCTAAAGCTTAATACAGAATACAAAATGAATTTGATCATACTATTTCCAGTTGTGACCATGTAACCTTCCATTTGCCAAGCAGTATCAGACTAAGGGAAGACCCAGGTGATGGCTCTCCAAGAAAAGCTGAAGTGCTCCAGAAGGTGTTAGTGAAATAGTGACCCAGCTTTTATGGCACAAGCAATGTATGGCCTCATGATCCCTCTTTGGTAAATGCTTGCTAGATATTAATCGCCCCTCCTGTGATGGCAATGAATGCAGTTCATTCATGATGATGAATACAGTTCAGTAATCCAAATGACTTTCATTTTCCTCCTTTTTTCTTTTTTTTTGACAGGAAGCCTCTTATTTGCCAGATATTGATATGTTGCCTAGACCAGACAGTATGAGAAATGAGATGCTGCTTATGACAATTTGGCTGTCAAGTTGTGGCCAGGTAGCTGCAGATCAATACAGTGGGCAAGTGCCTAACATGGTGCTGACAGCAGCCAACATCTACCAGGCCCTTGTGACATGGCTTCTTTCTCTGGTGAGTAAATGCAGTGGCAGTGTGCAAGAGGTGGTGCATTACTAAAGGCGTATTTTGCCCTCCAGTGAATATATAATCATTCTAGAAATCTCCTTCTTCCAACAGATACAAAACAGTGGGCTAAACAAAAGAGAAGTTATGTCCCAACTTGCCTTGAAATCAGTAAATGAAAGTCATACTGATTTCAATGGATGCCGGAACATGCCAGTAGTTTACAAAGAATATGACACAGAAAATAGAAATCGGTGGGACAGACCTGAAGTAATCAGAATTGAGTGAAAATAGAGGGCTGAGTGTTATACTTGTTCTCTGCAAAAGAAGTGAATGTAGACAGGTGCCTATTTCTTACCACTTGGTCTGATTAAGAGTAGATCCTTTTCAATAGTCAAAAGAGGGATATAAACAAGTGATGGTCTGTTTAATCTTAATTGTCCTTTGGATCACATCTCTTTCTCCCCTAAAGAAATCTTCTTTTCCTCACTCTTCCCATTCATCCTATGTTAGTCTTCTCCCTGACGGCAAGTAGGCAATGCCTGTTTCCTTTTTTCTCCACTCACATGTTGGCCTTATTCTTTTCCCTCATTGTAGACATCAGCATACCAACCTGCACACTCAAGAAAAATCTCGTCCTGTGCAGACAGCCTGCACAAGGCTTTTAAATCACTTAAACGCCACTTAAACAGTATTAATTATTAATGATGTTCACACTTCCATTAAAATATTGCGAACATTCTTCAATGTTAGTTCAATGCTAATAAAAATTGTCACTTGAACAGCCTCAGAGTCTGAATCTTCCATTCAGAAAGTAGCTCATAGGCAACTGCTTTGTGAGCTTTCTTCTCTTGAGTTATTCCCACTAAAAAGCCTGAACTTGAAGCAGCTTTCTGCAAGGCTGAAAGGACATCTGAGCTTCCAGGGCTCCGTGTCACACTACTGAGGCTGCGGGGCTAAGTGTCGTGATGGACTTTGTGCCTGATAGAAACTGGAATGAAATACAGCAATCATTTCAAACAGGTCCCCTCACAGCTGTTGGATAGCAATGACAAAAAAGGCCTGCATTTCTTTTTAAAAACAAACAAATACAGTTGAAAAGTTGAGCCATGTCAGACCAAATTCTCATCCAGTTTAAATCTCTATAGCTCCACTGTTTTTCTGGCTTGTGTAAATCAACATAACTTTGTGTTCATTGGAGATGCACTGATTTATACCAGCTGAGAACATGATCCTCCAAATGTAAGCATTCCCCAGTGGCAGGGCTGAAATTCCCTTGTGAAAGTAGTGATCACAGCAGTCAAAGATTTCTTAGTGCTACTTTGAGTGACCTATGAAACAGTTTGAAAATGCACTCAAGGCTTGTGTTGACAACCTGTTTTTAAACACATTTGTTTCACTGTAGTTTTATGTTATATATGCAATAAATAGCAGGGCTGTAAATCCATCATCTAGAGAACAAAGCTTAAATGGTGTTTGTGTTCACCAGAACCCTGGGAAGGAATCATAGTCCTGTGATTCAACCTTGCCTGTCTTTTCTTTTCATGTGATCTGATTCAGGAATCCTCACCTCACATGGCTGCTGTTCCTTTCTCATGGCTTCACTAGTTAACTGTGTCTTTATTTTCCCATAGCCCTCTCCCCTCTTTCACCTGCTATCCAAGTCTCAGGCTGTTTTTCAGCACTACAGTGCCTTTCCAGTCTGTTTCAGGTATCTTTCCTTTCTCTTCTCTACACAGTAGTGAGGTTTCTCATGTATTCTGTATACTGAAATGCATCATGTTTCAGCCTGACTTTGAGCCTTGAGCCAATGAGTGATCTATGCACCTGGAACCCTATCTCTGGAGCTACACCAATATTCATGATAAACAATGCCTAGTGTTCATCTTGGGGTTGGCAGAAGTCACTTCTTATCCTTCTTATTTGGGATCAAATCTATATATTGGAAAATAGAATGCTTGCCTCCCACTCATGCACACAAAAATAAGATCTGTCTAAAAGAAACCACCTCAATCTAACTAAAAGGTGGAATCATTGGATAGGGATTGATGGAGTTTTGGCTATTAGTGATCGCTAATGGGGAGGATGAAGGCTATTAAAGAAATCTGTACTAGCTCCTTAGAATGGCATAATCATTTAGTATTGATTTTGAACTGAGATTGTATTGATCTCATTATCATTAATAAAGGCAGCACACAGTACCACTGTGGTAAGAACATGCAGTGCAGCGTTGACAGAGGCTCCGTTCTCATTTCTTGCTAGACTAGGGACCTAAAATGACCTCTTGCTTTCACATGGCTGGCTGAATTCAGAGCTTGCAAGTTATGAGAGTCCTCACTGAGAAAATAAATCCTATGATTTATCAAAACCTACGTGTTATTCCTATTTAATTTGGTCTTTATTGAGTTTCTACTGGCTGAACCATAGCTAATCCACTAATCAAGCTAGAGTACTCCCTGGATTATTGTACACTGTGTGTCTCTACTCAAAAGCAACAGAGTGAGATGAAGGGTTATTTTCAGTCTCTAAATATAGCTGTCTAAAAAATGAAATTCTGTTCAAATGGATTTACAGGTGCCTCCTGTGAAAGTGAAAGGTGAGACCAAAGCTCCATTTCAGGTGGTAGGACTGCAACAGGCCTGGCAAGAGAATGGCTTGGCCCTCTATGCTTGCCTAATGCCAGCAGATGAATCTCCAGCCCTGAACAGCACCAAGATCTGGAAGATTAAAGTGAGTAGCAACACTTAGACTTGCTAGTTATGCAGAACTGCCATGGGTATGTACTACTGTTATTTACTAAGGACCAGGCTTGGATATGCCAATTCAAGCTCAAAGTTCAGTGAACTGGGATAGGGTGGCCTTATGCTGCTCTAAATTATAATGGGGGAGCGGTGCAGGATTTTGGGAACAGAAAGATGAACATTGTGGGAACAGTGCAGAAATTTGACTGGAAGCATATCTTTGACATGCATTGTTTTTGCTTTTATATTTTAACCATGCGAAGAGTGCAGCCTAGGAGAGGGGATGTTTCTTGCTATTCAGTTCACAAGGGTCAAGACCCACAGATGGGACCTGAGACTCCATTCCCTCAGAGCTGGTAGACTAATGAGTTTGTGCTGTGCTATAAAGCACCAAGCTGAAAGGTCCTCATCTAGCACATGCAGGCAGCACACTGTAATGTAGGGCATGATTCCAGCTTGTGTCCTGGAAACAGCAGAGCTATGAAATAGCAGCTCTGGGCCCTTGTTTGTTAGTTCTGTCTTTCAGCAGAACTAATTTGAGCAGGTTATACTCTGAGCATGCTGATGCATCTGTTCTCTTTTCCTTTTTGGAGACAGCTTGTTAGGTATTACCCTGAGACCTACTCTGGCCTTGCTATCCCTGCCTGCTTCAGATACCTGTAGAAACAAACGTGTAGTATAGCTGACTTGCTGGAAAATGTACCAAGGTATATCTGAGGAACAGTGATCCTTGTGTACCTGGGATCTCCTCTGGATCACTTGCTTGAATAATCATCCTCTTTTTGAATAACCTTTGCTGAGACACTGGCCCTGTGCTCTGTAAGGGCTGGTGAGTTGCTCTTAGGTGGTTCATTTGTGGCTTTGGTGAGCTCGTAGTGGATTTTCTACTCCTGAGACACTTTGGCTCACCTTGACAACTGCACTGTCTCTGCATCCCTATTTACTGTCTGGTAATATGAACAGGAACGTGATGTGAGAGATTTGATAACTTGGCATTTCCTCTATGCCGAAAAGACCCCATTGGATCCAGTAGAAGGTGGTTTTAGGGTGGCCCCCAGGTATCCTAATTCACACCTGCTGGACACATCATCATGTGAAGTTTAAATGGAAGAGGAAGTGTAAACATGGTTTAAAAACACACACTTCCCCTGTTCGACTGCAGCAAGAATTCTTGATTTGCAGCTGCCTGTCTATGAGCAGTAAAGATTAAATTTCCCATGATGTATCATAAAGCCTAAAATGTGACAGCTGTGGCTCCACTGCTCCTGCAAGTAAATGATTGATGCTAGCAACAAATGTAATGATTAAAACGCTTGGAAAAAAAAATACAATAAGTAATGTTTCTGCCAGTGTCTGGGCACCTGTGGACAGAAGCAGCAGGGCTAATGAGACTCAGCAGCCTGCTAGGCTGGCCAGGGGCTTAATGGTGATTTCTCTCTCAGGCACCTGGATTCAAGATATTTTTTATGGCACAAAGTAAATGGAGGAGCAGAGACTGACCTGTCTTCTGCCCATTTGCCTTGTTGAGATCTACTAATTTCAGCTGAAGAGCTGGCCAAAACATCAAAATTATTGAGTGCTGAATATGCTTAAAATAGGTATCTGATGTCATGTAATTGAATGAACTTTTCAAGCTACAGGCTCAGGCTGCTCTAACATTTGGTTGGAGCTGGGAAGGTTGGCAGAACATGCCTTACAGAGCTTCCAGTCTGCGTGTAAACTGTGATGCTATTCTACTGATCCATTTACAGACACTGACGTTGCTGTCAAGTTCAGCTAATACGCACTGCAGTGAACATGCAAGGCATTCGGACAGCGTTCTTTAAAGCAAGACTACATATCACTGAGGTTTCCTCTCATTAGCGGCTCTATCATGTGTCTTTGCAATAATGACTTTTGTTTTTTCTGCATTCTTGTGGTATTTGTAAAGGTGCTGCTCTCTCCATTTCAGAGATCAAAGCTGATGGGAACGACAAAAGTCCTTCAGAAATGTCAGCCACAGCAGGGACAAGAAAAACAACAGCACCTAGTCCTGTCTCTCCATTCCTCCCCTTGAGCAGCTCCAGCTGTTGTTATAGAGAAATTTGATAGATTTTACTCTTCAGACTTAAGTCTCTTGATATAGTGTTAATGTACAATATTTAATGGTTGAATTGATTAACAATATTCTGCTGTTGCAACATTTAACAATTCTTGTTCTAGTTGTCTCCTATTGGCATAATGAGAATCAGTTACCAGGGCTTATCTGCAAAATATGAATATCAGGAAAAATACCTGGGGTTCTAGGAGTTCTTGTTGCAGCTATTGGCTATAAGAATATAGGAAAATTTTAGTTATTTTTTTTAGGTGATGTATAAAAAGACACACTAAGTAGTATAAACATTAACCAGTAGCATGATAACAAAACTGGCATTTTAATGGTCTTCATGTGAAGAGTACAGAGTTCATTTTTAGTGTCAGAGATGGATACATACTGATTGTGCAACATATTAGGTACAAGTTAGTGCCTGTTTGATGGCAGGAGGGAAATGCCCATTTTTCTATGTGCATCTCTACTATATCTTACGATAGGAGCAAAATGGCCGTTGTCCATGGACCCCTACAATTAATTTTTTTATGATAATATGAACATAATCTTTACAGCAGGTGTTGGATTGCTTGTCTAAGAGTCTAAGGACATACCTATATCAACGGGGCAAGGTTTCACTTTCCCCAGCTTGTCCCACTGACATTTCCCAATGCTTATCTGTTGGAACATCCTGAGTGCGTTTATCAGCCTTATTGGCTTTTGGACTATTTGCTTCTGTGGCTTGTTGCCTGCTATAGTGCTGAAGCTCTAATGGTGGTGGGGTGCAGTCCATCACTGAGAACTGGACCAAGACAACCTGCTTGCTTCATGTAGCTATAGGTTGTTGGAGATTTCCAGTTACTAGTAACTGGGGCTGAGCTACTTTCTAGTCCTCTAAACCATCAGTATTTTATTTACTAGCCATTTTACTGTCAGCTATGTGTCTTCTATTAGCTGTCGAATTTTATGTCTCCAACCCAAGGTCTAATGGTCTATAAATATAAATATAATAATGGTTTCTCAAGGAAAGAGCTCCTGTCCCCAAGCAAGTTGAGTTTTGGCTCATTCAACCATGACAACATCTATTTGTATAATTTGAGCTGCTGCTCAGTGTTTTCTCCCATTATTGTCAGTTTTTTGGGTTTTCATTTGGGCTTTTTATTTCTGTCCTCCCTCCAGACAGTTGATTGAAATGAGACAAATATAAACATACCTACGTGGCTTTGCTTTCTTGAGTTCTTGTCAGAACAAATGCCCATACACATACCTCTCATAATTTTTGCATGCTGATAAACAAGCTTCATTTACAGGCATATCCGGGGGGAATTAGATTTGTATGGAGTGTGCTTTCTAAGAATCTACTCAGCATTCCCAATTAGGCAGACGAGCACTGAACAGGGCAACGTGGCTCTTTTCTGCACACTTTGGTCACTTAACAGTTTTATGGTGGTTCAAAACAACTTGTGATATCTGTCATAGGATTTGGGGGGTTTTGGAGGCTTCTACTGTTCGAGCTTTAGTTTCCAGGAGCCATAGTAGATGTTTTAGAGAAAGTGCTTTGTATAATTGTTCATTTTGTTAATTTCTAATTAGGTCTCATTGAGTTCACCAATTTTGTAATCCGAAAGTCCTACTAATATGGAAGAACAGGGAGCTTAGAGGGGAGGCTAAACGATGGAAAGCTGTATTTTAGCATCATGATGCAATAGTCAATAACAACCTTAAAAATCCTGAGATTGATAAAGCTATTCAATTATGTAAAATATCCCTGTGAAACCTTTAGTAAATTGATGTTATATTGTATTAGGCTGATTTATGGTCCTGTTTATGGTGTTTTCTCCTTCTTCCACTTGGTTTATGATAAGTCTGGTTATAGTTACAGGGACTGCACCTCCATAAAATATTTATTCAGGAGACACATTCCACAAGGCTGCAGACAAATGGGATATCATTTGACCCCCCAAAATTACCTTTGGTAGAAGAATGTTTGGAGATTGTAATTACTGGCCCCTGCCATCTGTTAGGCAGGATTTTTAACCTTTTGGGCATCCAGATGACTTCTGCGGTACAAAAATTTGGCTGTTTGTGCTGCACTTTCCTCAACCATCCCAGCTCTCCTTTAACACTGGCCACTTCTTCCTTCCTTACCTTAATGTATAGGTCATGAAACTGCGGTATTCAAACTGCTTCAGAGTAATTCATGTGGGCTGATGGATATCATGAGCCAGTTATCTTATACCAGCATTTTGTAACCAGTTGAACATTACTGTTAACTGTCCGACCATCTTCTGTGATGAAGTTCTATATCTTAGCAGTCTGACTGTTTCAAGCACCTTGGTGAAAGGTCAATGCTGCTAATTTCCCCAGTGGTCTTTACCAAGGGCGATTTTCTTTGGGTCAAGTCTATGTGGAAGCAGTCATGGGGGGAGCACTTCCACACGGTCAGCTGATGAGTTACTGTTGCAAACAGCATCTCCTCTCAAGGAGCTCAGTCAGCATCAGGACTGATTTTGCATGTGAGACGAGAGACTTGGCAGGGTGATAGCAGGATCATGTGAAGAGTGCACTTTCTATGGGTAAGAGGACAAGGTTAGAGCCCTGGTTGTAGGGATGCAGGGTCTGATAGTTTGGGAGGCTGAGAGGGATATTAAGTTAGGGTTTTGGCTTGGAGAATTTGAAATTCACCTGCATGGGAGATGCACAAGGTGCGAGGTTGGGATTGTTTTTGTGGGACAGAAAGAAGGGAGAAAGCTGCTGCAGGTACATGGCACAGAGCAGGGAGCTACTGAGGCCATCAGTGATGGGTTTTAACCATTGACTCTTTGCAGACTAAAGAAGATCTGCAAGAAACATCCACTTTTTACCAGAAGATCTCTGCATTTCTATCCCATACATGGCTTCCAGATGTTATCTGGTGGAGGGCAGAACTGGCCAATCACTTCCAAAACCAGCCGTACCCACTTCCTCCTGAAATTCCCTCTGTCCTGCTCAGTTACATCACTGCTGTTAATCCTTATCCTCAGGTACTGTACACAAATGCTTAGACTTCTGATATTTTTTCTCATTAGATCCAGTAAAAGTTGTTGTTCTTCTTGTGTTACAAATATTTTCCTTTGGTTTAGTTAAGGGTTTAAACTCAGTTTGAAAAAAATGTTTCTAAGCAGTGTTGCTTGCTTACCACTGAAGAGTGAGATTACAACTGTGTAACATCTCTTAAAATCAAGTGCTTAAAATCATTTGCCTGCCTAGAGAAGTCTGGAAGAACATTCACCTCATGCTGTCTATAAGTAGAATGATAATTAACTTTTTCATTTCTTTTGGGATTGCAAGTGCTCCATAAATATTTAAGTGAATGAAATGTTACAAGAATTCATATACTTGTGGCTTATTGTAGTTTATTCCTTGAGGGCATCTAATATGGCTTTTAGGCCTCTAAGTACTGAACAGCCTGTCCTACCTTAGTGTAAATATTCATATCATTTTTCAAAGAAGCGCTGAGTACTTTTGAGGGAATGTTCCACTTATTCCTTTCCCATAACATCACCAGCCTTTAGTCAATCATGGTCTTTTCTCAAAATTCCTAGGTCAACAAAAGCCTTGACACACAATTCCAGGGAATGGTGAACACTGCAACTCAGGTTCATGTCTAAGTCCAGTTGTTCTGAAAATAATGTAGCATGAGAATTCTTCTGCAATTTCAACCAGATTTGTGGATTAATATTACTCTGAGAATCAATACCATGAAAGCTTAGGGGCTTAACAGTGCACTTAGCAATTTGCCTTAAATTTTATCCCACTTCTATGAAGGAAAAGGAGGCTTAAATTTGTTGATTTGCAGTCACTGTAGCTTTCAAGTATAGGCGAGTGCTATAAGGCAGTCTGACATACAGCAGATTTATCTTTCCCAAGTACATTTGTAAGGCATAAAGTACGGCCTCATTTAAAACCGTCAGGGCCTTTATGCATATCCCTTATTAGGGGAATTATAAATTGTTACAAATTGAACAGCAAGATAAATGCTTTCTGAGAGTGAATCTTTGCCTCAATGGCATAGAAAAACTGAAATCAATTTAAGACCGCATTCTCTTCCCAAGTTCAAAAGCTCAGTGCCACTCAGGTTCAAGGCCTGAATTGCACTGAGACCACTAGGTGTAATGGCTTCTTGACATATGTATCTTGCAGTTAAATGAAAAGGCTGCCTTCTCTAACCAAGGTGCAATGATCCAGACTTTCAGGGGACAGCAGCTAACCCTGTTGCCTGCCCTGAGGCTTTACCAGTTGGTACCAACTGAAAATGTGTCCAAGTGTCATTAAAAAGCAACCATAGAAGTGGCGTATAGAAAATGTAGTATCATTTTCAATCAACTTTATCAGATTGAAAACCTTGTACAAGGCCAGTGATCCATGTGTGTTACATATATTGAAATGATGTGCACAAACCTAAGTAGACCAAAGTATCCTGCTACTTTGTGTTGGAAAAGCATGCGGTAAGCACCCGTTTTTGCTCCAAGTGGTTTATCGTCCAAGAGGCAAGTCCTGACAGGTGGATGAAACAAATAGGCAGGAGTGAAGGAAGGGTGACCATGAGGTAAAACTGCAGTTTACTTGTGTACTGATGAGCTCTGTGTGGTTTATAAGCAATTGGTAGCAGTAATAGTAATAACCTTCAAGCACATTGTTTGCTAGTGTGAGCCAACGTCTTGTTTTCAGTCAATTGGTCTAGCAGTTTCTCAGTCTGTTCTGAATCCCAGATAGATTGCTTTTCTACTGCTGTCCTGCTTTGAGGCTCTCCATTGTAAATGCTATACATGCAGCCTATTAACCTGCAGTACTTCACTTTGGAAATGAAAAGTAAACTCACAACACAGTCATTAAAATGCCAGGTTAGGTTCAGAGTAACATAATCCCTGTGGAGGCTATTAGCTACAATGTCCCTTGTCAGCAAAAAGAGGATTGCTTCATTTTAACATAAAGTAAATGTAAGTACTTTCTTCTGTTAAGCCTTAGGATGTAAGCATTAAACTTAGGGACACTTGCTGAACTCCCAGCCCATACAGGTGCCTGCTGTGACAGAGCAGTCAGGGCATAGCAGTATGGGGTGGGCAAACATGTCAGAATGAGGTTTCAAGGAGGAAGGGAGCCTCCACCTCTAAGTTGAGGTGAATGAGAAAATTTTTTAGCTCCAGCAAATTGATTTTGTTGCACCTCCTGGTGATTGGAAGTCTCCCACTTACTTCCCCAGAGCGCTTTATGCTAGTTATTTCCCTGCTGACTTCCAGCACAAGGGTTATGTTTTCTTCTTTGAGACAACAGTGCTGATTAATGGCAGGTCTGCATCAAGTTCCCACCTTGCAGTTCACTCAGGCAAGGCTCCATTGAATTTTTTTGATACAGTTTTTTCTGAGCATGGATAAGAATTCCAGAACTGGGTCTAGGGCACCAAATTTGCCATGATGTCATAATTCAATGCTGCCGAAAAAGCTTTAAACAGCATAGACTGAACTAACAGGAATTTCGATGTATAGAAAGGGACTTGCAGAAAGTACAGCAGTTCTGTACTATGGTATTTCTGTAACGCTCTGATGCAGACTTTTGTAATTTCCCTGCCCATGTCACCAGAAGAGCTCTATACCCACACACTGCCAACAACAATTAACACCACCAAAAAGCTTCGAAAGGTGCAGACTTCTTTTCAAAGACTGCAGTAACCATGTAGCTGCAACAGAAGAGCAGCACATTGCTGATGAAATTCACTGTTTCATGCTGTGGAAACATGGGCCCAAATTCATCACTTGTTACTTTGTGCACTTCAGGCACCTACTTTAGATATGCAATTGCCCTAAGTTCCACATATAGTCTCTGCGGAGGGAGTGAGAGGCATTTCCAGAGGGTGATTCAGATCCATCGTTGGTGACAGCATGCACAACATGACCCTTCTCCTGATTCAGGCACTTAACCGCCCTAGTTGGGATGCATTAAGTCTCTAAGGACTACAGAGAGAGGAAAGCTGCATGAAATGAAAATTCTGAGACTTGAAAAATCTCCCAAGAGAAGCAGCCAGAAACACCATTTGCAACATTAAAAGCAAGAGTAGGAAAAAAAAATCTAGCAAGAAACTAAGGTGTCCCAGCAGAATGAGACAGATCATATAGTGGGGCTTTTCTGGCTCTCCACTTCTCTGACTGGAAATGAGGAAGCTTCTTCCAAAGAAAAACATGCTAGTGGAACCAGAACCTCCTAGTCGAAAAGTTTGAGAGGAAAAAAAGATTTTTGACATGGGTGAGAATAATCCTTCCTGATAGGTGTGGTGTTCATGCTGCATTCCAGACAATACAGTCTATAGGATATATATAGGATATATAGGACAGCTTTGAGTCTGTTTTCCTAGCATAGGTTTGACAAAACCCAGGGCTTTAGTGTTTGAATGCTGTCACACTATTTCACGACAAGCATCATAGCCTTACCCCTGCTGAGTGGCTTCAGTATCTTCCACTATCTTTTACTATAATTTCTTTTAACACCAGTGCTAGTAAGAGGCTTGCTCAGAAAATTGCTACTTGCCACATCAGCATCTCACCTTCACCTGGCTGCCTTCAGGCCTTTGGCTGTGAGGTCGCTGCCTGCCACATGCAAACTCAATCGTAATAACTAATGGTATGCCCTGGTTCAGTGCCTCACGGATGTTGGCAGTTATGCTGTTCTGTTTTTGTTTTATTAACCCGTGCATTCTCTCTTTTTTTCTCCTTTCATGCTGTCTGAGAAGCAAACTAGCAACACCCAAGTGAGGCCATGTAATGTTTCATGGATATAACAGAGCCTGAGCTACCTGGAGTGCAACACAATTTGGCCAGCTGTCAGATCTGATCCACATGTTGCTGTAAGCTGTCACATTCAGTGTATGGGCTCAGGGCCATATTTTCCTCCCCTGAAGCTTCTGCTGAGCCTGATGCTAAAGCTTGAAGGATATGATTGTTGAGCAGCTGAACTGGGCTTTAGAGTACTGGTTTAATGTACACAGTGGGATAGAACACCCAAAACAACACCTCCGCAAGTCTGCTTTTCCAAACCAGAGCCAGGAGGTTGCTGAGGCTTGCAGCATGGCAGATGTTGACCCCTAAGACACCTGGACTGTTTGAAGTCTAGGCTGAAGCTGTAAAACAGGAGGTCTGCTCATCTGTAGTAGATGTCCTTTGTTTTCCAAATCTTGCTCCTATCTCATCTTTACTGGAGTTGGTGCTAAGGATCAGGCCCTTGTGTGTCTGGCAGCCTGAACCTGCCATGCCGCCCGATAAAGCCCTATCAACAGCTTTGGCAAGAGCACTTGCATACATATCACACGCCATCTGACTGAGTCTGCATGAAGATGACTCACCCATAGGTGAGACTTTTGTCCTGGGGCCTCATCTATATGAATTTACAGAAATGTATCCACAGTCAGAGAACAGCTGCATGGCAGTGTCTCAAAGAGCCATCTTCATGAGGGTAGAAGGGAGAAGGTGACATCCTGGCCCTAGCTGACTCCACTGGAGTTTGCCATTGATTTTAGTGGGGCCAGGAGTTCATTCTGTCTTTGGTATTTGTAATTAAAAAATCTAATCTTTAAAATGAGAAAGCACTACAGTAATTTTTGCCTGAGTTGGCACAGGGATGAAGACATAGCTTGGGGAGGAGTGAACCATTATAGTTGTTCATTCTTGCTAAAATTTGATAGCTCACATTTAAGTTGTGACCATCACTAATTATTCCAGAAGAGAGCAGTTTAAAAGAACTGTCAAGCTAATTTGCTTGGCCATTAGTACTGTGCATGATGGTAGGTAATGGGCAGAAAGAGTAGAAATTAGTCTCATCCTTTCTCTCTTCTGTGTGTTAAGACACCTCTTTCGCTGTCTGAAATGGAGGCAAAGGTAGGTGAGATGCATCTTCAAACTGCCTAAAATACAGTCAGCAAAACTGCACATCTTCAGTGACAAAGCTCTTAAATACCCCACCTCTCTCCCCAGCCCTTCTACTGCCTGGGGTCTTCCTACTGTGATTTCACATTCTCTGAATTAAAATCTGTAGCCAACTGAAGTGAACATGGACAAGGGGGAAGGAAAGGTGTGCCCAAAGCAAACTGAAATTTGTGTCAATCTGGATTCCTCAAGGACTTGTGCACTAACACATTGGAATTCATGACAGCAGGGAGAGGAGAGAGTTTAAGTATAATGCAGCCTAGTTTAGGGGCATGTTTTAGTGTATCATACAGGACATGAGCCTTGCTTTTGTGTTAGCATGAAGCTAGAGTGAGAACAGTTCTTCCCCTCTGCTGCCACTGATGTGTTCAGTGGAGTTGAAAGGGAAAGGATATACGCATACAGAATTCACAGTCTGTCTCTAGAGGCAATGGAGGATACAGGATCCAAGGGGATTTGGGTGCTGTCCCATAGTGATAATGGCTGAGCTAATTTTTGCATCAGCCCCTCAAGTGCAAGGGGGATGAGGCTGTGGAGTACAGAGAGATTCCTCTTTCTGCAGTTTCTTCTTTCCTGCTGCGGCTGAGAAACATCCCTTAGCCTAGAAGACTCTTGTTGCAACTTAAAAGACTCCTTAGGTCACCTGATAGCAAAAGCCATTTCCTTGTTGTCGGAAATGAGAAGAGAATATACTGTAAGCAAGAAGAGGAGATATTAGATTTGGTCATATTTCTGTGTGATGGTTAAATATTCATGTTTTCGCTGTACACAGCTCCAGTGAAATGCAAGTTCCAGCCTTCTCTCAAATGTTCGTATTCTTGTTTCTGCTCAATATTTTACGAGGTGTTTTTGTTCTGCTGCGAATTTCCTTCCTATGACTGCCTGGTTTCATCTCAGCATGTTGTCTGAAACAAAGAGTGAATCTGGGTTGTTTTTCACAATTTTTGAAAAATTATATGTGTATTCAATCCTAGCTATGGTACTAATGAGTCTTTTCCAGTGTCTTAAGGTAGCAGAAATCAGGATTTGTCTGCCAAAGAACAAGTAAGAAAAAGGAAAATTGAGAAAAGCAAAGAATGCCTTCAAATGCAGAGTTATGGACATGCCCTTCTCTTCCTCCTCTTTCTGAGAATAGTGATATGGATGGAGAGGATTTCGGTGCTAGAAGAAACCCTGCTTTCTTACAGCAGGGTCAGGGAGATGGAGTCATGGAAATGGTTGTGGTGAAATGATCTCAGGCTTCAAAGCGTGTCACAATACAAGCCAAAGTATCCCCGGAGCTGCTGTATCTTCCACTGGCTGACTGTAGGGTACCTTTCTATCCTGGTGTAATGACTGTGCTGTGAGACAGGAGATTATTACAATGCTCTGTGTCTGCAGAGTCTTAGAAAAGTATTTTCAGCCAGGTATTGAAGGCTGGACTCCCTCTGCTCCGAGTGGTGCGTGGGGAGGGAATCCCTTCTCGTCCCTGTCAGGATGCAGGTGGGCATTAAGCGGTGAGCTGTCAGGTAGTCTGGAAGAGACTTTCTCATTTGCTGTGTTTGCACAGAAGCTTTACAACTATTATGTTGCTGGTGTAACTAAGAGAAGAACCAGCCCTGCGGTGAAATCAGTACAGTCCTCATGCCTTCCCTGTCCCTCAGCATGGAACATTGCAAGATAGCACCAATGCAGCATAAAAATAAATGGCATCAAAATCAAGATAATATCAGTAAGAGTTTGGCCACTCAGCTGCCTTGGGGGCTTACTGGATATTATATGCCAAATAGGGCTCATCTCGCTATAACAGCCTCTATGTGATTTTCTCGTAAATATATGGGAAAGTTCCATTATAAAGCATGTGTTGCACAGGAAGGCAATGCCAGGAGTCTTCCTCCTGTGGCACATCTTAGCTAGACCGGACAAAGCAGGGGCTGTCATGCCACAGTTGTCTCCGTAGCTGGTCTTACCCCTGAGGAAAAAGCTCTTCTAGGGGAACTAATAAGACTTTTCCAGGTTCTTTTTCTGTTGCTTTGTGAAATCACGTTTAGGTTGCCTGCTAGAAAATACAATCTGACAGATCATAGAAACAATTTCTGCAGGCCTTGCTTCCCTAACAGCTATGGCCAGATCCCTGCTCTGATGGTGGGGAGGTGAGCCGTGTGGCAGCATGCCTAGGATCACAGCCACCCCAGCTCACACTATGGTATTACATAAAGGTCAGCTTTTACCATGGATTTGTATCCTCTGTGTTGTGACTGGAGCTGGGTGATTGTAATGAAGGTTTCTATAGAAATGTACACTAGAGTTAGTTTGACCACAATTGTCCCTTCTCTTTTCTATCTTCTTGAAAGTTTGTAGAATTTAGGTTTGTCCAAGGAACAGCTTGAATATATGGAAGACTGGAGTCTTATTGCATTCCCATTTTGTAAGGCTTGCCTGGTCTCTGTGCTCACTGCACCACGCAGCTTGCATGCAGGGGCTGGCAGCAGATGTTGGAACTAGAGAGGGTCTTCCTGTTTCCTTACATCAGTGATTTCTTGCTTTTTCTATTATGGTATTTTCCACAGCAGCTAAGTGTAATATCACAAGCAGAGGCTGGTGAGCAATGGAATGCAGAAAAAAATTGACAAATCCTTGAGAGCTGTCAAAGCACTTACTTCAGTGGAGTTTTGTTGACTGAAACCAGGTGAAATGTCAAATCCTTAATTCTGCTTCCAGGCAAATATCTCATGAAGCATAGGAAATGCAGGAAGGAGAAAACACAAAAGGCTGCTGAAGCAGAAAGGAGCCATCAGATGTCAGAGGGGTTTTAATATTATTCAAGTTAATCTCTTTTTCCAGCTGTTGTTTTTAAACATCTGTAGAAAGCTATGATGTGCCTATCATTTGCCCAGCAGCCCCCCAAAAAAATTTCTCAGGTGGCTGCATAATTAAATGGCGTTATATGTACCTCATAATCCAGAATGGACACTTTTTCATATAATTAGTGTATCCTCTATCTGTAATAAAAGTCTTAATCAGACCATGTTGAAATTTAATTTCCTTTCTATGGAAACGGTTTTAGTAACATCTGAACAAAAACATGTGAGGTGAGGACAGACTCAGGCCTGCGGTATATCAAAGTAGAGACTTTCAAAACAGTGAGGCTACTCTGATTTACACCACCTGAGCCAGTGTCCCAGAAGTGACACTTTTTTTAGTCTTAGAAAGAGTTCTGCTCAATGTGAAGTCCGCATAAATGGATCTGTATTTCTGGAGTGCTCAGTAATGGCATAACTAGGAATATCACTTTTTCCCTGAACCAGAACATGGTGGACATGACTTTCAAAAGCTGTGTTCATTCTGGGGCTGTGGCCTTGCTTGCTAAGCATGGAGTCGGAGCAAATTCTCCTAAGTGACAAATCCTTAAATATCCTTAAATGTGCACTTGAGCAAGTTGCTTGCTTGGTGCTGAGACTGAGAAATGCCACACTTCTGTAATGCTGTGGCCTAAAGGCCAGTGTCTTTTGCGTAGGTATGAATATGTGGTACAATAGGACTTGCAGATTGCCACTTGAGGTGACATAACACAGTAGAAACATACCGTTTTTGTTACAGGCATGTAAAAATTCATACGAGTCTTTCCCTACCCCTTCACTTTGGTTAGTTAATTAGAGTACTCTCTTTACAAATCCCTCTTCTGCCAGGTCGTCAGCACAATCACAAAGAATCAAGGTGCTCAAGCTGTTGGGCCTGATCCTGTAGTGCCTTTGGCACGTAACTCCCATTCATGTCAGTGGGCACTGTGCATATCGGAGACCATGGGACTGTTCAGCCTCTCAGGATGGCATTGCAGATTCCTCTTCTTGGGATGTCATTTAGTTGGAGCTAATGGAACAGATACAAAGCAAACGATGTGGTAACAACACTGGACTAATGAGACTAATCCATTATCACCTTGTGTGCTCTCTATTAACATTAACTATACTATTTTTCTTCACTCTTGATTTTGAGGGATCGAGATAACATACAGATAAGTGATGTCCTTTGTGCATTTCAGGCAGTGGAGAAGGTGTTTGCCGTTCCAGCTGGATTTTACTGGCAGACAGTAGAAACTGATGAAAAATACTTCCCTAACAGCAGTGACATTGCGGCTAGCAGAGATACAGACACTGAGGTAAAAAAGCTCCTTTCTGACTTGTGGAATGATGTGGGAGGTTGAGAGATAATTAAAAATGACCTGGAATAATTGAATCCTTACATTTGGTACAAATACTAATCTCAAAGTATTTCTCACTCAGACTTAAACGTATCAGCTAAATCTTTTGTGTCATCAGTACTGATGTGCTGATTGCTCTAGGTTATGTAAGATTGAACTATGAAAGGTACTGGTTGAAGAAATTGCTACCAAACAGGTACAAATCAGCAACAGCGGACAAATTTTGATAACCCAAATCCACATGACTGCAAACCAATATGCTACACAACTTGTTTACAAACTGGGCTCAGAAACATAATAAACGTTTCTGAAGCTTATGGTACTATCTACCTGAGTTGTAACTGTGTGTGTTGTATGAACAAACAGGAACTAATTCTACTTAGCTTAGCCTAGAAGAAGGGAAGGTTATGGTAATTTAACTCTCATTTGCCTCAGTTTAAGGATGCATACCAGAATTTACTGGACCCTCACCCATGCATGAGAATTAACTATGGTAACATTTTTCTTAGCTCTTGCACAGCACAGAACATAGCTGCTTGGCTTGACAGAGTTCAGTTTCCTCTTAACATTGATTTAGGAAGGTGCAGATACATTATGTTCTTCCTGAACATGCAGCGAGTCTGACACTGAGAATGGTTAGCACGTGCCAGGCTTGCCCCTGGAAGATGCTCCAAGTCCACAATTAGGATGTGAAAATACTCAGCACTTGGCACAGTCAGGAAATACCTCGTAATGTCCTTATTACCATTCCTCACCTTGCCTTTGGAGTGATACTACAGAACTTCTCACAGCAAGGGCAGGATACTCTGGTAGGGAGAGCACACCAAGAGCAGAGACTAACAGCAAGGCAGGCAGGGCCAGTGAGCTCCCTGGCAGGGGCACAATTCCACCTACCTAAGCAAGAGAAGAGCAGGTCCAGCAGCAGTAACCAGAGTCAGCCAAGAGTCCAGTGGTTGCCCCACAAGTCCATAGTGATGAGGGCAATCCAGAAGGTCAAGTCAGCAGGTTAGGATCAAGGCCAGAATCAGGGGGGTATGAGACTGGGCACAGGCATACCTGCAACATGGCTCAGGGACCACGGCCAAGTGCCTGAGTTTAAAAGTAGCTCCCAAGCGAAGGAGAGACAGGTCCCTGCCAAGGTTTCTCAACACTGGACAGCTGCATTATCAAAGTTGACTTTGAGCCCAGGCAGCCAAATCCCCAGGGGCAGGGGAATACACTCAGGGCCCTCATAGCAGCTACAGAAAAGTCCTCTTTTACTGGCTGTTATGAACAATGGGTTAACATCAGGAGAGCAGAACTAGATAAATATAAAGAAACAGAGCTTTTATTCCTAGTTAGACTACTTTTTTATGATTTGGCTAGATTTATAACTTCATTTATCATGATGTTATAAGCCTCATTATGTGTTTATGGACGAGTAGCATTTCATTTAAAGTGTCCAGTAATGATGAATTCATTTGGCATTCACTGCAGCAGTAAAGCTCCTTGCTGGGGATGGCACTGTGTGTCTCTACAGGCAGGAGAACCATGCACAAATCTGAGGCCAGTACAATCATGCTTGCCTGATCTACAGCTAGACAATTTATTACCCGCAGAGTATCATGTACCACACAGCTTCCTGTCATAAAGCATGTGCTTCTTGAAACAATACAGTTCTTCTGATGGGAAAGTGCAGAACTCAGGATGATTTACTTCTCTTTTGGGTAGATTCAGTATGTATATGTATGTATATCTTCCTGTACGCCAGGATGAGCTGATTTGGATTCATCTGGAAAAGAAGATTTCAAAATATAAATTAGTGACAGTACCAGTGATGTCTGCTGTCCGACTCTTTTCTTATGTTGATTCTGGCACTTTTGTAGGTATAAAGAAACAACCAGTTGGCCTATTATTATTTGACTGTATTTCTGTAATATGCACAGTTAAACAGCAGGATTGATACATTCCATTCTCTGCCCAGAGAACTTGCAGCCTTTTACTAGTAGGTTTATGTGACAAAAGGCACAATTTTATTATTAGTAGTAGATTATTATTATGGTCCAATCTGAGGCTAAAAGCCTACTGTACTCAACTGCATGTAAACATAAATGAAAAGAAAGCCTCTTTGTGGCTCTTACAATATAGATAAGGCATGGGAATTAAAGGTGAGGAGAGAGATACAGCTGTGTGATCATTGTGGGCTTGGAAGCATTTGGCTCATTTCTCCAATGTGCTCTTGCTGTTCAGGTTGCTATGGTATTGCTGTTTGAAACTCTGTTCCGAAGTCCCCTAGCTATCCATCACATGTTACAGCTGGTTCTCAGTTCTGGTTTGGATATCTGTGGACTCCGCCTGCTCTATCCTCAGCATGATGTGCTGCTCTCTAGCTCAGGTGAGGTCTAGTTTTCCTTCCGAGATTACACCATGTGATAGTACTAAGGTGAAGATCTGTAACTGTACTGAGTTGAAGACCCACACAGTGCTGTGAGCATGGGGAAGAGGATATCAGATTTACAATCTGATACAATTTATCAATGCTCTTATCATTTCTTTTGGAAATAATAAGATAAGACCTTGGGCCTTTTCTTTCTGTCTGTTCCCACTGTTGAATATCCATGAGTTGTATTTCTGACTCTGGATATCTTTGTGTCTCAAGCCTCTTTAGTTGTTGTCTCTGTGCAGAGATTTCCCAGATTGCACTGCTCTAAGCTGCAGGGTTAGGTTCATGTGAGTTAAATATGCTAATTTACCTCCCACTGGTTTCCTGGAGGTTTGAGTTACAGAGAAAGCAGCCTCTCTCTTCCTCAGTCCCCCCATTGCCTCCAGACCTTCAGTCCTTCCTTGCCCTTTAGGAGCACTAAAAGAGCACTTTAGGTAAAAGAAGACAACTGATCCGGCCATCTCCTAATTGCTTTGGATGATAAACCTTCACCAAAATGTCACAGACCATAGAAGATGGCCTGAGATGAGTCACGGAGAAGATAAGGCCAAACAAAAACGTCACAGGTCTCTGAAGTTAAATTCCTAAGCCTTTAACATTAGAAACCAATATTTGCAAATATTGGCCTGTACCACTCAGGTGTTCAGTTTCTCCATTTGTGAAATAAAGATAATGAAAACTGTCTCAAAGTGTGTATTGAATAGTATTAATTGCTAATGCAATAAAACTCTAGAACAACAGCCATTGCATTATCTGCAAAATGTAGAGATTGCCTCTGCAGTATGGCTACTTTCTTTTCAGCCAAGGAGTTCTCCTGGAAGGCTTGCCTGTGACATCAAATCACATATATATCTAATCCGTTTCTCTTGGGGAAGGTTATGGGCAGGCTGAGAGAAACAAGTTTCCTTTTGCTTAGACAGAAGATGATTGAAGACCAGCTTAATCAGAGAAAAATTCTGCAGTCTCCCTGCCCCCTTTTTACACTTGAAAACAGTAGAAGCAGACTGGCTCAGAAATGGGATTGCAGTTGCAGTTATCTCAGCACTGTGTACATAATACATTCATACTGATAGCTAGAGAGATGAAGAAGGACTTCAGAAATGAGTAGGAAAACCATAAAATCACCAGTCATTAAGAGAAGACAGGCAGCAGATCTGCTTCAGTGCTTTGTACCCTGCATGTTATTTTGGAATACTTCTTGTGAAGAGACAATTCATTTGAGCTGAGGACCGCTATGCAAGTCTGTAAATTGCATTTTTACCCTTAGCTCAAGAACTTTAAAATGATGATTTTAAATATTTATAGTCAGTTTCTCTATTATCTACCTGTTCTGGAGATCTTTTGTTCTGGCTTCTGATTCTTATGCAACAAACGATGTAACTGAATATGTTTAAACCCCAAAGCAGAGAATGACACACCTTGCCTCTAACACCTGCAATAGGAACTGTGGAGGATCCAAACTTATTCTTTTTCTGTTTTTACTTATTGGACCCCAACTATGCTGATGGTAGACATGGAGAAGGATTTGCCAGAGATGTAGGAGAGTGCTGTTGCAGAAAATAAGGGAAGCCAGAGTTCATGTCATGTCAGGGAAATAAAGGCAGATAATTAAATACTTGTCTGAAGATATTATTACACACAGTGTAAAATCTGCATTTGATCCAGGAGGAAATAAACTGGAAGAGATGTCCATAGATTTCTGGCTTGTGATGCCTTTCTCAGTGTTCCCTTGTCTGATGAAAATTACAGAAGACATCCCTCTCCTCAAGCCCAGATTCTTGCCCTGTCTCCCCTTGAGTCCCACCAGCCTTCCTTGTGGGTCTGAACAAGATACGGCAGAAGAAGTTAAAGTGTTGCCTTCTATTAGTTGCTCTGTTGTAACTACTGCTTCCCCACAGCAAATGTGAGGCAACCCACTCCTTTTTCTTTGACAGATAAGCTACCTTGAATTATCTCAGATTTACTATGAGGTAAAAATGTACAGCTGGTCACCAGCATAACACCCTCAGGACACGTAACCAGTAGGCTGTTTTGTCTTAGTCCAGCATGACAGAGCAAAAGTCTGCTTAGAGGAGTAAATAAGTTATCACCTTGGCAAAATATAATGGGAGTGGAATTACTGATAAACTGTCACTCATCTGAGAGGAGAAATGATCCGAAAAGAGCCCTTGAAAGGAATGAATGAGGTTGGAGCACCTTGGAGCACCAGGCTTTAGTCACACATGTGTTTATTTTTCACAGAAAAACTGCCTTCTTCCTATACTCCAGAGACTGGCAAGATGCCACCAGTGCTGGCATTAGGCATGAGAGGGCCTAGAGCATGCAGCACCTTGCAGAATATCCTGGGGCCGTCTGACCCACAGCTGGCCAGCGTGACAGACTGCACTTCCATCAATGCCCTCTACTGCAGGAGCCGAGCGGAGCCCCTTGCGTACCTGCCGCACCTGGACAGCCGTGTGCACAGGGAGCTGTGCCTGTGGTTTGGAGGGAGAGTTGCTGATGCAGCACTGCATGTTGATGTCCTGAATCTGGCTTGCAGATATAACAGAGCAAGGTGATGGCCCTGGCCTGCGTGTTTCTGAGCCACTGTAGTTCTCCCAGAAGGAGTATGTCATGGAGACCAGGCAGGCAAGCAGCTAGTGTGCTTAGTCTTTACATATCAACCATTAGCAAAGGGTCTCAGTGAACAAGAGTGCAGCATGGGAGCATCTGTCTATTTCTGCATTTCCAGATGAGTTATTACAGTTTGTGAAAGTCCTTCTTTCACAGGGCTGTCTCTTCTGCAACAGATAATACCTATGTCAAGGTGTCAGGCATGGGGCAATGGGACTCACAGTTTCCCCCCATCACTTGTTTTCTGGCCTGCATCATACATTTGCAGCACCTGCTCTTGGACCTTCTCTGGCAGATACAGCTGATCAGCCTGATCTGAGACCTCTTCCAGCAGCGTCTGGAGCCGGAGGAAGGCTGCAAGGTTGTATGCCACTGAGGAGCCCTTTGCCAGAAATCCTGGTCTCCAGGAATAGCTTTGCCCTGTGTCCATTTCATATCAACTGATTGGATATTGGGAGTTTCAAATTGAAAAAGTTCTTTGGAGGAATTGGACACAAGTATGTGAACATGAAGGGTGGCTTAGAAAATCTCAATGCTAGCAGTCAGCATGAGAAGCACAATTTAGGAACTGATGGCATAGCAACAGGGTGTCATAAAGTGTTGGGAACAAGTGAGATTCAGGAGTCAGGAATCTAGCTCTCAGACGGGGCTGGATGTGGCTGCAGAGTGAATTGGGCCATTAAGCAGCTATTACTCTATCATACAACCTAGAGCACCTGTGCTCTGCTGGCTAGTGCTACAGAGAGGGGGATTACAGCCCCCAAAGCCTCCCATTAAATCTGTCTAAGATCACCAAAATCTCATGGTTTTTATTCTTAAATTTGCTTGGTTTATAACACAGGTGTTAGGCTGCCAGAAAGTCTGCTCTTGGCCTTACTCAGCAGAGCAGAGCAGAGTTGCATCAGGGAAAAGCCAGAAAAAGGAGAGCTTTGTGGAAGCCAGTACTGAGCAGTCCTTGCACACCATATCCGCCTTCAGAGAGACAGACACAAGGCTGGACCAGTAGCCTGGATGCGCTTGCAGCACTCCTTCCCAGCACTTTTTCCAAAGCTGTCTGGGGCTTTTCCATGTTGAAGATGAGTGCTTTCTGCAGTGTGAAACAGTCATGTCCCTTCCTGGCAATCTTGCAATTTCCTGGGCTGAGACTCAAACATAAGAATCCAGGAAGCACATTTAATGTGTAAATGAAGGGCTCTACTGTGCTCAGAGATCCCTTTCTTCATACTGTTACAATGAAGTATGCTGTCCTGTAAAGGGAAGAGAAGAGGTAATTCTGTTGGCTTCTAGCAGACCCCTCTCTGACTGTTCCAAGCATGGAGGAAGCTGCTATGGTTTGAAACATTTGTTTTACAGTGCTTCATGGAAAGCTTTGGCTTAGGGCTGCAAGAAAGTTCTGCAGATCAGGAAAATATGAAACTACAGACCACCTCTCCGTGGCTGTCATGCTTGTCACGCAGGCCTGTGTAATTACATGGGATACTAGCCTCTATACTGGGATTTGCAGGCCCTGGGCATCTCCTTTTAATATTACTGAACTGAATAAATGATGCTGTGGTGAAACTCCACTGCAGAAAGTCCAAACAAGGTCCATGCACCTGCAAGTTCTGGACAAGTTTTTAAAGATCTACCACTTTATCATTGGCATCAGGCTACAGCTTAAGTAATCTGCAGTCCTCATGGTGCTTTCTGCAGAGAGGCAAGGCTTACCCATATAGAATTAATCTGATGCTTATATAGAGATTCCCCTTCATAAAATTGTGTGTCAGAGTTCAGTTCTGCATGACCATAGACAGTGGCTCTCATCATTTTTACTTTTAAGATTTGAAAAATCAGTTTGGCAAAGTTTCATTCTTTTTTTTTTCTTTTTTTTCCCTTATTTTTTTCCTAGTGATAGTTTTCCTCCTACAAAAGATGATGTATTATGCTAGCCGGTCTAGAGAGGTGCTACAATAATGTGCTTGTCTTATTCTTAATGCTGGTAATTTTGTCCATTGGGAGATCAGAATACAAATTGCATGTCAGTTTTCAGTTTTTCAGATTTCACTTGCAAACACCAGCCGCTTCTGCTGGTCTCCTGGGAGTGAACAAGCAGGATGTATTCCAGCCTACTCAGTGGCAGGGAATGAGGCAGGCAGGTTTGCCTGAGCAGTCTGCACTTCACAGACTTAGTCAAGCTGTTTCACAGACTGTAGTTTGTTTTACTGTCAATCCCTGGCCTGCAGAACCACAACTTATGTTCACCATACCAGCATTTGGTCCTTTCAGGTGTGCAGGAACACTGTAGATGTTTCACTGCCCTTAAACATCTCTGCCAGACTTGGTTGTACTTGTTGCTGAACATGAAATGCCAGAGGAGTATGATAATAGCTTTAAAACTGCTTAAACTCCAACTAAAGAACCAAAAGTGAATAGTAACTAAGACATATCTGCGGGTGGGAAAAGCTTTGACAATATAGCCTGGCATATTGCTTGATTCCCAGATTTCCTCGCCAAGCTGGCCACTTTGCATTAGCTACTTTTAATTGAACACAGAGAGCCTCAGAGGGGTAATACAGAAAAACATTCAGTCAGAGAGACCTTGATGCAGCTCATGTCAGGGACAAGGGAATGAAATGTTTTTCCAGTAAAGCAGTTTTACCAGAGGAGTTTCCTGGTTTTGGTCCTGTGTTTGTTGCAGAAAGTGGGTTAGAGTCAGAACCTGGCATAACAACTTTTAATACTTACTGTTTTTCTTTAGACCTCAGAGTCCCTCATCAACTAGAGCAGATGCTGAGGAAGAAAAGGTTCATCTGCAGGGCACGGTGCTGTCTCAACCTCCAGCAACACTCGTCGCAACCACCAAAGGTCACTGATAGGGAACAAATATTGAGGTTTTCCTTCACTGATATTATTTCCTTACTCCACCCCACCTGTTTCAGGAAATTTGCCTTCCTGGATTTCCCAGTGTTGTGACCTGGCCAGGTCTAAAGCCAGGAATGAATTTGTGGTGAAACATTATTGCCTAAAATGAAGGGACAGAGGAGTGTTATCATCACCTAGTCCTCCTCATGGGAGTAGCTGCTAGAGCCCTGTGGGCTGCTTAGATTTCACTGAAAGATTAAAAAAAAACAAAACAAAACAAAATAAAACCCAGGAAATCTCTGCTCGTAGGGGTGTATTTATCAAGAAAACATTTATGTGAAGAGCTAACAGTGTCTTAAACTGCATGCCTATCTGGTTACAGATCATCTGCCTCTACTAGTCAGGAGGTGAATATAATCATCATGAGGTATGAAATAGTTCAGACTTCACTCAGGCCAGAGCTGACCACCCCATTGGAAATAAAAGCGTTTTATAGAGCTAATATTAACTAGCTCTCAGCTGGCTTCTCTGCCCAAATTCCCATTTTTCCTTTGTGGGAGTAGTCTTCCAGTATCTGAATTCCTACTTAGTAGCAAGCTGACTGTGTTCAAGGGGAACCTGCCAAGGCATGCAGGCCTTACAGGCTAAGAAGGACCTGTATGATATGGAGGTATCTGATGTAGGTGGACCAGTGTGCTAGCAATCTTCTGTAGTTGAGCCTCTCTAAAGTTGGATCTCGGTAAAGCACAAGTGGTTTTGAGACAGTGCCACTAGAGCATTGCTGTCCTGTTTCGACTCCCACAAGTGAGGATATTTCCACAGAAAAAAAATGGGGGTATGGAAGCTCAGCAGCTGTCAGGGAGAAGATGGCAGGAAGAAAATAGAGTTGCACTGACATAGAAAGAAGGAACATAAAATTAAATTGCTAAAGGAAAGAAAGTATGAGAAAAGAACACAGGCATAAATCCAAAACAGGAAAGGAAGGGAAAGTGACAGAGAGGATGACAGAAAAAAAAACAGAAAAGAAAAAAGAAAAGAAAGGAGATTCTCACCTTTGAGCTACACTCACTGGTATAAGTGGGCATGTTAACTCAAGTAGCTTGGCAGGCAGCCATTGACTCTATGTTATTTGGGATTGGTATTGATGGCAGCTGGTTGCTGCTGATGGAATGAGTCACATTTTCTGCCTCCCCTTCCTTTTATGGCCATTAATGATTCACATTTGATGTGGGCTGCTGAGTTACACCACACCACGTTCCATCTGTATTTGGGCTCAGGAAGTCACTTCCAAGCTTTGCTCTTTAGATAACTATATCATGACTCTGAAAAGCTGGTCTGGGAGCAGAAACCCTATAGGGCCGTTAAGGAAATGAAACATTCACTGACTCCTTCTGTCAGGTCTCCGGCAGTTCCTCTGGGAGAGAGGAAGATATATCCATGCAGAGCATGCAGAACAAATACACTGCTGCTCCCGCCGGATATATCTGCCCCTTCACAGTAATCAAAGCTTTACGGACCCTAGGAAATATGATTGTTAATTTGGGATATGCGTATGTGAAATACAGTCTTTTTAAGTGTTATTAACTAGAGAGGGGCAAAAGCCTTACCACCTGCAACCTTGAATTTTGACAGTTCAGGTATACTGGACGTGGCACTAATGTCAGTCTGGCTCAGAGCATGCAAAATTAAAGCCATATAGAAATTTTAAGCAAAAATACCCTGCCTGTCCCATCCTTAATAAGAAACACAAGCTTTCCCTTCTTCTATTGCCATGGCTTTGAAATAGCAGGCTAAGGCCTGGTCTAGTTCTTGGGGGACAGATATCCATATCACAAAGTTCATAGCTACAAGAAACATTCACTGTTGACAGTTTTACCCAAGAAACCAAGTGTAGTTGGGGCACAGAGACTAAAATGCTTCCAACCTCATTCTATAATTTTGTCAGAGCTAGGGAAAGTTAACAGGGCAATGTAGAGGAAACGCGTGTAGAAAGGATACTAAGCGTATATCTTCTCAGAGCTCTTTCTTGGTAGGTTATGGAGATCTGAATGTACACCGTGTACAGAAAAAAGCTGTGTTAGGACTAGAACAGTATAATACTGGAAGCAGTAGTGAGAGCAGAGACCAAGGGTAGGATTAGAACAAATCAAGGACCTCAGGTGGATTAGAGGCTTCAGGGAAAACCTTGAGCAATGTCCTGTACCTCAGATTGGGCTTAGACACTACTCAGGAGGTCTCAGCTCTTTCTCCTGAGTATGCTGATAGCATATATTGCCACCCCGTTGGCACTGAGCTTGTGGCTTCAGCTCAGAAAATAGTAGTCTACAAGTCCAAGGTTCTAACCTAACATAAACTCCACTCCTTCTGCAACCTTATCTACTGGGATGAGGGATGCAAGCAGAATATGGCAGACAGCCCCAAATATAAGGCTCAAATGAAACGCAGGTGGAGAGAGCAGTCTGGTATTGTTATCATGATGACTGAGGTCAGGAACTTGTGAAGCCACAGATGGTACCAAATTGAAAAATGGGGTGGGGTCATGGTCAGAGGCTGGTCCAAAGATTCAGGGGCCTGTGCTATAAGGCAGGCTCTGGGATGGACATAATACAGGACTAAAGAAGGGGTGAGAGGAAGCAGAAGGTAGTGCTGAAGAAGATTGTAGAGGCTAGCTACAGACAAGGACCACCAATAAGAGCAGAGAGGAATGGTGGGATTGCTTCATGTATCTTCTAGTGAATAAACCACTAGTTAGTCTTCTTGGCCTCATTTAGCTACTCGCCAACATGGCCAGGCTTGTCAGGTCCTTAGGCTTTCAGGGAATTGACTGCTGTCAGATTGCTGGCTGTAGTTGTAATGGTCCAAACAGAGCCTGGCAGGGGCTGACACACAGCTATCACATGAACTGAGGGCAGAGACAGCTAGATAGATACTTCAAAGGTAGATGAATAGCTCATAGATAGCTAGGTTGACCTGATGAGCCAGACTGACTGCAATAGGTGATTCATAAAGAGATTATTAATGTTGCCATAAGCTTTCCTGTCCTCATCTGGCCTCTGATGGCTGCCATTATGGGCTGGATAGAGCACATCATAGAATGTGGTGTCACCATTTGGGATGTATTTCAAGTTAGAGCTGGCCACTATGAGAGTTTCCTCGTGTTGAGACCACAGATTCTGTGGAAATAATATGCTGCTTTTCTTATCCTCTTTTTGATCTAGGGGATGTCATTTTGTTGGTGTCACCTGTGGTATCTCCTCATGCATATGGTAATGTGATTTCAGTCTGTACTCATCGGGGGTTTGTTCTGCAAGGAATCAGACAGCTGCTGCTTTCACCCAAGCAAGCCGTTGTGCTGAGCATGACAGCAAGTCAGGTACCAGACAGAACACAGAGCTTACTTGTATACCTTGGGTTACCAGTTGTTCTGAAACTTTTTATGCTGTCGCACTGAGCAAATTCTAATCTTAATTTCTTGAAAGAATCCCTGATTTTGATATGGTTTCTTTGTAATTTGGCCTTCCGGGATATCACATGGTCATCCTAAGATTTTAAAAATTGTAGCCAAAACCTTCAGGTTAACTTTGTGACATTCCTCTGATCAGTGCCTTTTTCAGTAGTTTCCCTCAACATGGTATAATTGCATTGGGAAACTCACTTTACAATCCTGTCTCAATTTGCAAGTATCAAAGCATTTCCCCCAAAGCAAACAAAGCTTAAACTTCATTGCCTTGACATTGTTTTAAATCAGTTATTTTGTTTACTGTGCTGCCCTAACCAGAAAGATGATGGGGATCATAGCAATGCTGGCGTTCCCACCACAGTGTTCATTCAAAGCAGCCAGAGTGAATCTGGGAGAAGGTTGGGCAATGATGGCATTTATGTACTTAACCATTTTCTTAGTCTACACAGAGCTAAATGGGACTATGAATAGTTTGTATTTGCTAATGGAAAATCCTGTTTTCTTAACAATAAGAATGTATCATACTGGAGCTGTATGTTAATACATGGCGTTCTTGGGTAGTCTTTGTTTGTTGTTTTCTTACACTATGGATGTGTGAGCTGACACACCTCTAGTAAGTGTTTTCAAGGATGCCCATTATTTCTCTAGTAGCTAGCCAGCACTCATGTTCTCTGTATTCCTGCAAGTGGTATTCTGTTTGCTTTCAGTGCTGTTTTTTTTCTTTAGTAGGAAAATCCCACCAGGATCTAGCCTCTCCCTCTGAACAGAGGTGAAAATTCACAATCAGGCCTCCTTCTACTAAGGCAAACATGAATTTTTCCATTGATTTCAAAATAAGCAAGAGCAGGCAGTAGCCCCATAAACCAAAATAACAACTTTTGATCTGTGAACGTGTTTTCAAGAGAATAGTCTTCATCTAACAGAATGATGTGTGATTATGTACTTCACAATCCCTCCAGGACTGCTTATGGGCTTTCAGTATATAGAAGTCCCCTAGTTTTATGCATTCACACAGATTTTTAAAAGAGCTTTTCTGTTGTCAAAAACAACAAAGATTTTTTTCTTTTTCTCTGAAGCTCTGTGCAACATGATGATAGATTTATTTGAGTTAGAGTGCAGTTGGCATTTTGACATGTCAGCCCAAGGAAACAGAAGTAATCATAAATGCAAGACTTTCAGTCAAACTTACAGTCAAACTTATATATGCAAGAAGTCCAGTTCTGCACTTCTTACCGAATAAATCACCCAGTGATTCCTCTGACACTTTTTCTTACAAAGGGAGACACCCCTTACTTTAAATCTCTTACCATCATGCTTAGGGTTGTTTCCTCAGTGAATCAGGAAATGCATCATTTTGCAAACTAACATCACTAATTGAATTGTGTACAAAGCCCCTCTTTTCTGCTTGTTTGCTGGTCAGACCTGAGGAAGAACACTTTCCCTGCCCATAATATCTTGTAGAATAAACATAACTCTTATTCATTGAATATTATAGCCCAAATAGCCAAATATTTGGAGCAGTGCTCCTAAATGGAAATGGCCATTTCAGAAGTTAACAGCAGCAACAGCAATTAGTGCTTTAATGGGGTTTCTGGTGCTGAGTGTTTTTGAAAAGTCTTTTAGGGCTCAAAGTCATTTGTGCATAAGTGACTTAGGATGGTGGTACTACATGTCAGCTGAGTTTTAATAACTGTTGTGTTCTTAACCCAGCCCAGCCCAGTTATAGGGCAAAACATGTTATATTAAACCTTTTCCCTGAGGTTTAAATTAAGTTGCTCATTCTTATGAATACATGACGCATGAGCACACAGTTACTGGAAGTTACTATGGCTCAGCTGTTGTGCTGTATCATGTTATGCTGCTGTAACTTGACCATTTGCTTGAGCCCAGTAGTGCCTAAATCTGGATTTAGTAGTCTAATCTGTCCCTTGTTATTTCAGATTGCTGTATTTTGCCCTAACAAGATTTCAAGTTCAGCTGATAACAGTTCTGAAAGAGGAGAACTTTCTGTTGAACCACGCATGCACTGTCTAATTTTATTGCTGAGAAAGGAGAATGCTAGTCATCATATTCCTGCATTGGTAAAAGGTAATGCTATTCAAGATCCTCAGAAGAGAAGATTTGCATTTCAGTGTGTGAGCTAAACTTAAAATTCCAACCAAAGCTGTTACTTTGCAAGAAAGATTTACTGAGAATATCAGGGCCTGATAGTTTTCCTGTATATATCTGTAGACCCAAGTGTAAATCAGCCACTATTACACATCGTACATCGCAGACTGAATTTTGTCAGTCATTTGATCTTTAGCACTGAAGTTCTTTTGAACTTAGATTCATAGAATAATTCAGGTTGGAAGGGACATCAGGAGGTCTCTCATCCAACCTCCTGCTCAAAGCAACACCAGCACTGAATTCAGACCAGGATGTTCAGGGCTTTTTCCAGTCAGGATTTGAAAATCTCCAAGGACGGAGATTCCCCCGCCTCTCTGGGCCTCCGTTCCAGTGCTTGACTGTCCTCATGGGGAACTGTTTTTTCTTTATGTTGTACTGGAACTGCATCTGTTTGAATTCATGCCCATTATTTCTTGGCCTGTCACTGTGCACCTCCATAATGGGTTGGCTTCATCTTCTTAGTAACCTTCTCTTAGATATTCTTATTGCCCAGAGAGCTAGGATAGCAGGAACATGTATGTGCCTCTGAGCCTGAGAATAGTATCCTATTCTGTCAGCCTCAGACTCGAGTTCTGCATATGTCCTGCAGCCCCAACTTCCAAGCATATGCACAATTTGTTTTCTAGGTAGGGTCTGTGAAATGATAGTCAAGTGTCTGCGCCAAGTCAGTCATCTTCGTTGAGTCAGACTCTGTTCTGAGGCTCTGCTTCAGCAGAGAGTGTTTGGTTTTCATAAGGACGGGCTGACTTGGTCACAAGTGGGGAAAATCACTAACAACAAGTGATCAGCAGGGAGCAAAGAACCTGCCCTGCCCGATTCACAGAATCACAAAACGGTTGAGGTTGGAAGGGACCTTTGGAGATCATCTAGTCCAACCCCTCTACTCAAGCAGGGTCACCTAGAGCACGTTGCCCGGGATTGTGTCCAGACAGTTTTTGAATATGTCCAAGGATGGAGACTCCACAGCCTCTCTGGGCAACCTGTTCCAGTACTCAGTCACCCTCACAGTGAAGAAGTTTTTCCTTTTATTCAGACAGAACTTCCTGTGTTTCAGTTTGTGCCTGTTGCCTCTTGTCCTGTCACTCAGCACCACTGAGAAGAGTCTGACTCTGTCTTCTTTACACCCTCCCTTCAGATACTTATACGCATTGATAGGATCCCTCGTTATCCTTCTCTTCTCTAGGCTAAGCAATCCCAGTTCTTTCAGCCTTTCCTCCTGCTCTGTCAGTGGGCTTGTTGCCTGTGATGGGAGAATCCATTCTTGCATCTGTGTTTCTGAAATTCCCCCCTTCAAACACCACCACTGAGAGAAGACGAACAGAGCACGGCCTCCAACACAGCTGCTGACCTCTCCACCACAGCTAGCTCCAAATGGATCAGTGAGAAGGAGTGGAGGGTATAGACATTCGTCTACTGCCTGTTTACCCCTTCTGATCCATCCACAATGGAAAAGACCATTTAGAGCTTTGAAAAAAAACATGACAGCTCAGAAAGTCCTCTGCTTTGTCTCCCAAGACTGTCACAGAATGCTCTGAAAATGTGTTCGGACACAGTGGATTAATCGTGGCAGACCAAATACCACACTGCATCACCTGCTACCTCTAGACCCAGGGAAAGTCACTCATTAAAGAATTACAGATTCTGCTCCTTCTGTGGAAATTGAGGCAAGCCACTCTCAAAGAGAGCATCACAGATGATGTTTAATGTGTTTGTGTTTTGCACTGGGAAACTTGTGCTAGAAATATCTAGGCAGACACTGGAACAAAGATCATTCTGCAAAAGTAAAAGGTTTTCCCTTGTTTTTGAGAATGGTATTTTTTTTCTTTGTTTGTAGACAGATTTTGCAAATGTCTCTTTCCTGTCATCTGTGATTGCTTCAGAACGGATCCAGAAAGGTAGCTTATTCCAGAGCCCTGCAGTGTGGAAACTGATATTCTTGTCACATAAGCTTTGGTTTGTTGTTTGGGAAGTGCAGAAAAGCATTAGGAATTGAGTAGGGTAAATACCATGCTAAGAATGTTTGCATTTTTAAACAGTACCCCTGAAAAGCAGTCACCGCTTCGTGCTCCAACATTTCAATTTCCAAGCAGGGAAAACTTCAGCAATCATGCCTGAACTAGAGCACAGAGATATGTGTCTTTAAGTAACGGATCCGCAGCTTGAGGATCAAACCCCACGAAGTTTTGTCCAAACTTTACTTTCTGCCAGGCATTAAGTTTGAACAGAGAGCAGGTAAAACTCTGGTGTAATAATGGCACATGTTTTAGTTACTTGTGCCATCTGAATTTTAAAAAGCAGGTAGGTGATTGTCACTGGTGCTAGCTCAAATCTCTGTCGGTGCCATGTTGGCATGTGTGGCTTGTCATCAGTGTCTAGTGCTAGCAATCCACTTCCCATACTAGGCCACAGTAACCTGCTGACAGGCATGTGTATAGTAAAAAACTATAAAGTGTATACAAAGTAATTTGAAAACAAGGCTTTAAAACCGTTGTCTGAAATGTTATTGCAGAACATTGAATAAATTGTTATGAAATTGTACTATATGCCAGTACCTTCATCTGCTGCCTCTGCATAACCTGGCACTTTGAAGGGAGAATGGGAACTGAGAGATTGCTAGTTTCAAGCACTTAGTGTTTGTGAAAGTGGAATGGAAGCAGGTATTTTCCTGATGGAAATGTGAGCAGAACATGATGACGCCTCTGTTAAGGACTATAATCCTAGCGACACTTTCTGTGGCCATTGGTGCTGCGCAGGACGCAAGACACTGGCATTGCTGCTGACGTGGGGGGCCTGGGCTTGAGCACTGGCCTCAAGATTTGTGACTTTTCTCCCTTGCAGACACCAACTTACTCAAGGCACATTTAGAATTCAAGAGTTGTGTAGGCTCTGCTGTATGCGCAGTCTTTCATTCAACCTTTATTTTATGAAAGGTTTCATTCCACAGCAGGGGTTAGAAGGTAATCAAGGCAGCTGGGTGCTGGTCACAAAGCAAAGCTGTCTCCAGAGAAAGCAGTGGCCAAGCCTCAATTTTTCAGCAGCCACTTGCTCTGCTGTACGAGAATGTGACTTGTAGTCCTAGGGGAGAGGGGATGATGGGAGCACATCTCATGTTTCGCAGGTTAGCTCAGCATGACCCACATTAATGTCTCTGTAATGGGACTCTGGCTGGATGACTCAAATATTTGATAAGAAGCATATTTTCATGCCACACTCCATCATAGCGTTCTGCATTCCTCACATATTCTTTTGTTCTGTACATAGCGCTGATGAATGAACTGGCAAAACAACACCTTCTTGGAGATGGGCAGAGCAACTTGGGGGCTAGCGGGCTGGAGTCCTCAGTGTTTTTTCATGTGGCTCCTTACACCGAGACCTTGCTGCAGACCCTGGGTAGGTCAAAGCTATGGAAAATGCATTGTTCTGTCTTTTTTATAAAGTCTGGCAACTATATTGGGGCATTTCCCTGAATAAGAACATTAGGAATATGCTTGTTTTCTGCAATAATTCATTTAGCATTCTAATGTCCTTTAGTAATGACTCTCATGAGATGTGTTCTACAGCTGGGTAATGAACAGAAGGATCAATAGAAAAGCAATACGGAAATATACTTTGTAAGGTAAATTAAAAAATATACAAAAATATATCTATTTAAAATCAAATGTGACCTGACGACAACCAATTGAGCCTTAAGCCTGCTATAATTAAAATAATAATACCCAATCAATATGTATTTACTGCGATAGTTTCAAAGGGAAGTCAAAATATTAAAATGAGAGAAGTTGCTGGTTAAGCACGTAAAACTGGAATTTGCTGAAGGGATAAATGTTGGCAGCTGTAGTTTCTTCTGTAGGTACAGAGAAGGCACTTTTTCATTTCACTTTACTCAGATGTTCTTAATTTCAGTTTATAGAGCTGAATTCACTTCAGTAACTAGTTCATTGAAAGCTGAGAAATCGATAGGACTTGAAAAAGCAAGTAAACTTGTTTTGTGTTAAAAATATGACTCAGATGGGTATGAGAGTCTTAGACCTACTAGTTCTAAACACTTGGAGGTCATGGAATCCGAAGTAAGTAGTTTATTTCACTAACTGCAGATAATATTTTCTTATGTGTTCAGCAGATGTAATATAGTTTTAATTTGTTAATTTATTTTAAACATTGGATATTAGGATTTTTAATTGACATATATTGCTGTCCAATAGCAAATTCACGTAGATTATAAGTAAAAATAATAATCTAATGCATGTCATTCACCATTCTCTACTATTATGAATGTTAAGAGGTAGGAATAAATGAATAAGTAAATAAATGTTAAACTATGCATTTGCTTAAATAATGATTGAGTGTAACAATACAGAATCAGACACACACTTCTGATGAGGCTAGGGATTTTGTAGGCTGTATTGCTCCTGATAGGACCGTGGATGTATGCATGATACACTAGCAGTCTCCTATCTAGCCCTAAATTGTATGCAGTGTATGCACTAGAGAGTAAAAGGAAGTATTAATTTAATGTGAAGGCAGTCATTAGTTATCAATCTGAAACTGATACCTTAAATCATTTTGGTATAAATCTATCCACTCTGCTTGACAATTTGAATAAGGATGCCAACATTAGGGTTGAATGTATTTGTTATACATGGCAAAAAGTAAATCCAGTTAAGAGGCATGACTCGTTAGTAAGAATTTACTTCCTTCTGTGCCATGTGTGTTATGTAAAGAAGAGAAAAGAATGGATATTTCCTTATGTGGATTACATGTGAATAGTGTCTCTACTGCCCAGTGGAGATTGAGTCAATTCCTTCACACTGAATAAGAGAAGAGATTCATTTTCCTGGGTTAACTAGGCTTGTTTTGATGCTCTCCCTGGGCAGGAGGCAACCTCAGTGCAGTGCCAGACCCCTGTAACATTCCTCTGGATATTTTGTACAATCGAACATATGCTTCCGATTCTGAAATGGAGCAAGTTGTTATGCTGACGCTGATTGGAATGGATGCTATGAAGAGCGCTGGAGAACTCCTTCACCAGATCCTTCTTCCTGGGGGCAATAAGCAACCTCAGAATGCAGGTGATCCCAGCTCCTGGGGGGGCTGCAGAGATGGGTCAGGAAAATCTAATCTATCCAGCTATTGTTATCATAGCAAGAACATGAAGAAATATGTGGTGAAAGGGGCCTCAGGAAGGACAGGTTTGTTTGCTTACCTGCCTAAAGCAGTGAAGAATCTATCATGGCTCGTTAGTGATGGGCAAGGCCGCTTTCCATATTGCAACAATAGGTTGGCTCAGGTGGACATCATTTTCTTCAGAGAGTATCAAATTAGTTCAAAGATGTGCTAAGGCATAGCAGGACTGATATGCAGTCCAGACCATTTTGTCTCTCCCTAAATATCAGGAGGTAATGCAGTTGTGTAAGTGGGGCACAGTGACAGGAAATCAGAAGGCATAAATTCTGCTCCCTGGCCACTGACGTCCTGTGTGATCAGAAGCAAGGTGCTGCACCTCTTCATGCTTCATTTGCTCATGTGCACAGGAGGAATAATGACACTATCCACCTATATTAAATGCTTGCAAATGCATACATGAAGAGTGCTGTCACATGCTAAGAAGGATGATGGTTTTATACAATTTCATGGTACAGTTTGTACCAAAGTGTAATAAAACAGATGGTGTACTAACAAAGGGCAGAAGTCTGGCACCTTGTCTTACACTATGCTGTACCCTGCGCTCTTGAAACAGTACTGTGGAGTGAGATCCATATCACAGCAGGCCAGGAAGGAGATCCTAGCTCACAGAAACTTCCAGTGACATGCAGTCATAAATTGAACCCCTAAATCTCTTGCTACATTGGAAATAAGACCACTTTGCAAACACAAAGTTTAAGTTATTTTAGAGACAAGTCAGCATTAAATTGTAAGTTATTACTATAATAAATATAGCTTAAAATGGAATGTTATGGGAGGTGATACAGGATCTGTAATTATGGATTATGCTGTGTCAAAGCACATTGTTATCATTGTATTCTCAATGTTTCCCTTTCAACTGCTCTTCATTAGCCATTTTTTCTAATCAAATCAGGGCACTTATTCTCTATGGCTCCCTGCTGATTTCCCAGATAGCCCATTCTTTGTTTTCAGTGCAATGTAATTTCCTAGCAGTTGTAGTGTGTAGTGTTTCCCACTGTGTTCCTGTATCTGCATTACACTCCACTTTGGACAGAAGAGAGAGTGGAGGCAAAGCAACTTTGGAACCAGTTGTCTAGTAAAAAAACAGTGTGAATTTAGAAAACTGGTCTCCAAAAGAAAAGCATGGCTTCTAGGAAACATATGCTGTCAGCTGATGATAAACAGATTTCTCTTGACTTGCAGAAGGACCAGATTCAGGATTTGAGCTTCTAGGTCTGAAGTGGTTTCCCCACCTCACTCGAAGTCAGGCCAGAGAAATAACCCCTTTTGAGGTTGGAGATGTTTCCTGGCAAAGAAGCATTGATACACTCATGTCAAATCCTGTCCTTGTATGTGCATTACGGCGGATCAATGCCTTCAGAGTTCTTGCAGAGACATTGGAGAGATTAACACCATGCAGGGAGAAGCTAGGCAAAAGTAAGAGTGTTCTGCAGAGAGTAATGGCCTTGACCCCAGAGATGACGTTCAGACAAGCTGTCCTCTTCTTCACAGAGAAGGATTTTGTAACTGGTAAGCCTTGTTTTTACTGTTTATAATGTTCTCAGTGAGAGGGTGTTTGGGAATTTATTGAACTCAGACAAAAGAATCTGTTGCTGTCAGTTCTGCTAAGGCACACATTAACAATAATTTGGGGTCAAATTCTGTACTTGGCTGAGTGTAAGTCAGCAGGAGTCAGCTGAGGACACCTACAGTTTGGCCTGTTAATTGAATATGGCTATGCATGCCCTGGCTCCCTTCCTCTGAAGATCTCAAGGTATTCCATAAATAATAAACAGGCATTAAAGCTCTTGGCAGGAGCAGTAAATAATACTGTATGCATTTTGCCTCTTTATATAAAGAGAAGCTGGGAGACAGAGGCCAGGATCTATCCCACCTAAATGGAGGCACTTAATTGTGATGCCTGACTTAAGAAGCTGGATGCCCTGATCTTGCCCTGTACAGGCCTGCCAGCTTACCTAAGGTCTGTGTTGCTCTTGGGTGTAGCCTGTCTCTCTGCACTGACCACTGAAAAGGCTTAAAGCAGCCATCTCCTAAGGTGAGAACCTCTGTTAACCACTTACATCCAAGCTGAGAAAGGTAGCCCTACAAGGGGACTCCGTTGCTTTTCTGCTGGGCAGGTATTAACGAACCATCCATAAAGGCATTTAGGTGTTCCAGCATGCTTAAACAGCATAAAGTATAGTCTAACTGACCTCCTGGTTTCCCATATATGTGCAACATTGCTTCCTCTTGCTCTGTCTAGCTTTCCCTCTGAGAGCCAGGAGCAGTACTGAGGAACTGTTACTCCTCTTGCTCTTGCAGAAGAAAGCAGATTTTCATGAGAATTTATTTTTATCCTGGAGCAGAACGAACAGTTCGTGAAGAACGGAGACCACTGTTGTCAATAGCTTCTGAGACTCTGATGATATCTGCTAGCATTGATCTTTCTGCATAGTAAACCTGCTGCTCTTCTTCTGTAGCAAGAAATTTATAGCCACACCTCCTTAAACCAAATCACTGTGCAGACTGTGGTGTTATTCATATTGCATGTTTTGGAGCAGCAGAGTATGAGCTCCCACTGTTTTTCTTCTAATAGGAAATATACTGGCATATTGCTTAAGTTATTTGGGAAGCCTGACTCCCCACACTTGAAGGTAAACAGCTCTGAGCCTGCCGATTTCTGATTATTCAGACACAGAGATAAATCAAGTTTGTGGTAATTCCATATATCAACTGAGAAGGAAGCAGCAGAGTTCCATAAGCACATTCACACTTTGTAATTTACAGCTTTTCCCCTGTCTCTTCATGGGGAAGAAAGGTCCTTTGTTGTCAACACAAACTTATATGCCACTGTCAAACACACAGTGCTTATGTAGTACAGAATAACAGATTGGCTTTATTGAATAGAAAGAAGAGAATGTGATGGTGGCAGGAGAAAGATACTCGTTCTGTTCTCACAAAAGGTAGATCTGACAGTGAAATATGTGGGTGTTTTATGTAAGATTGGAGAGCAAGAAGAGGAGGTCTCCAAAAAAGAGAAGGTATCAAGCCTCCCCAGTTACTACATTAAACTCTAAGGATTCATGCAGGCCTGCCCTTAATTGGAGTTATCTTGAGACCAAATGCCAGGATAAGAAAAATGCCGAGCTGTAAGATGAGTTTATTGAGGGAGGTTGTAGTCATAATGCCACCCTTTCCCATCCAAGCCATTGTCAAGAACACAGAAACATAGACAATACTTTTAACTGTGGCTCCGGCATCCTGCACTATCCTTTTTATAAGGCCATCACGTTTTTTCCTTCTGTTGTTGTTGTTGTTGTTGTGGGAGGAAGGGAGGGTCTTTGTTTTTGAGAATAACTTTTCAGTATTTTTCCGCTGCTCAAAGCCCAGCATCCGCACTCCCCCAACTAAATATAATTACCTTTCCCTTTCCCCTCCACGAAACAGTGAAAGTCCTCCAACTGTGAATCCATAAAAACACCTCTCTTTCATTTTACAGATGCAGAACACCGCCCTGCTATGAAATACCTGCCACCACGTGGCAAGAGGTCCCAGGCTGAAGGTAAGATCAGAAGTATGTGCTAGTTGCCCTTTGGGTAAAAACAAATAATTTTATATTCTTAAAATAGATGGAAAAAGTGCAACTCTACATCCTTAGTCGGAGTCATCAACATGGGACTAGTAGGCCTTTGGTTAGACATTGTAATCCGGTACAGTTAGGAAGAAAAAGCCAGATGAGTCCAGTTGATACTGAGGGAAGGTGGTAGTATCACCTAGGTCATCTAAATACTGGCTCATCTTTCTCTGCACAGTTCTTCCCTGCTTGCCTGGGCAACCTATCTAGAGCTGGTTTGGAATATAGATTAAAATAATAATCCCAGCTCATTTGTAGCACTTTTCAGTTGTGGACATCCGAGAAGGTAAGTTGCATTATCTTTTACGGAGTAGCTAATTGAAGCCTAGAGAGGTGAAATGATTTGGTCACCATTGCCCGACAGGCGAGTGACAGAAATCAGAGCAGAATGCACTTTTCCTAAGTCTCAGTCAGGGGCTCTATCCATTGCATTACAGTGCCACCCCAGTCACTAGGCACTTCACAGTTTCTAGGAGTTCTTTCAGATAACCCCAATACTCAAGAAAAAAAATGGTGCTGTGAGGATGTGAGCTAAAAGGCTATGAGGCAAGCCTCAGAGCTGATTCTGCCTTTTATATTCCCTCTTACTATTCCAGCAGAATAAAAGAGATATATGGAAAGAAATCAAGGTATCATTAAAAGGAAAGGACACTTTGGCTAGATAACTTCCAGATACAGTGCCCTGGGAAATAGAAATATAGGGCTTTCAGACAGTAATAAATACACAAGAATGGTAATGACTGTTTTGACAAACAGATTTCAGTTTTCTGCTGTCTGTCTTGCATCTGTCTTGTGCTTCTCTGACTTATATCAGAAACCAGACAGGTTCCAACTTGACTGTGAAATATTGGGAGCACAAAGGTAGCTTAAAACCTCTTTTGCCAATATCTGCCTGAAATGCCCCGAAAAGGTAACTGAAAATCAGACCAACATACTTTAGCACTTGCAGTGCTTCTGGCGTATGCCACTGGACTGACTGGAGAAGTGATAACTACTGCATCTCCCAAGATCTCCCAGTACATCTGAATTCCCACCATATCTGAAATCTATGTATGTCGCAGTACAATATTTTAAAATAACAGTATGTCATAGCAATGCTGGTTGTATTACGTGCAGCTGGTGGTAGCGTTCTCAAATTATTGTCCCAGAACATGCCTACCTCTTACCCAAATATATCTGCTTTTATTTAGCGGGAGAGACCTGGAGGTGCCATATGGAATCACTGTTCACCTACTTGCAAACAGGTGAGAGAAGAGCAAATTGAAAAATGTGGATTTGGCAAGGAATTTGTGGAACCCATTCATCTAGAAGAATCAGCAAAAACCAAGCAAAAGGAGTATACCAAATGTTTCCTTAGGCCTGAAAAAGGCAGTGATATGCATTCTCTTTCCTAAACATGCCAGGAAATCTAGTATTTGCTTCTCTTGAGATTACACTTATTTTAAACCCATACATATCCAAAATATGGTATATAAATGGTATATAAAATAAACACAGCAGTTTGACTCTATTACCCTTTGCAATCAAAACCTGTGTAAATACTTTTTTGGAGAAAAAACATTGGCTTTGAGGAAGGGATCTAAAAGTACTATGGAGCAGAAAAACATAACAAAGACCAGAAAACATGGGCAGACCTGGAAAGGTTGCAAACCAGCCAGAACTGAAGGTGGAAATCAGGCATTTTTGAGGGCTGCCAACCAGATCTGTCTGATAATTCATGATCAGTAGAGACTGTTCTGTTGATGGTTAGAGATATTTAATCTAACTGTAGTTGCTTATAGTCACTGGGGAGAGAAAACCAACTCTAAAGGGCAAAGTGTCCTACCTGTGTTAGACACTTGTCTTTAACCAGACCAAGATGGCAAAGTGAGATAAGACAAATCCCTCCTGAAGTGTCTATAAAGTACATAAATATGCAGCATGTATAGTGGTGATTCATGTACCACAAGAATGAGAATGTTTGCTCAGAAGCATAGCAGATGGTGAGTAAAACATCTTGAGGACAATGAACACTTATGTAACAGTATACAATTTAGATTGCATTCTGTATGCTAGCAGCTGAGTGGATCCGAGAGGCTTGCTGCTGCACTTACAGGCTGTTGCTATGGCATTTAAACCTTTCAGTTCAAGAATGATGTGAAGAAAATAGCAGACCTTTAATAGGAGGGCTCCCAGCAGGATAAGGGTTAAGTTCTGATATCAAATGGGGGGCAGTACTCTTGCTTTTTATATTTTATCCCAGATTTCTCTGTCATGAATCAGCAACATGCCTCTTGCCAATTGAAAATAACAGTATGCATCAAATTATATGTAGCATTGTTGATGCTTCAGTGCGTTGACATCTGTATAATTAGTAATGCAGTGTACAGGAAACATAAAATGATATTTTATGTACACAAACAGATAATCATGGATCAGTTTTAGCAGCCTGCAGTACTGTTACCTCATGCTTCATGCTAATTGACATGGTTAGGCAACAGCAGTTAATGGGTCCTAGCTGGCTGGTTCCAACACTACAGTTACCAATAAATCTTCAGAGGATGTTATTAGGATAAAATCTTAAGTATATTCCCAGTAATACAGTACTTTACATTACTGAAACTAATAGTTTGAAAATGTTGTCATTTAAACATGAAATTTTTGTGTTTTCTGTCCTTAAGTACACTTTATATTATGAGATAGCAAAACTATCTTGGTCAATTTTGTTTTCTGGTTCTCATAGCATACTGAGCCTGGCTGGCAACCCTGCTGGGAAAGCTTTGTCAAAAACAAAAAGGTTTTGCTGAAATTTTAGTTTTAATAAACAGAATTCAATCCGTAATAAGTTTTGTAACATTACTTGGGGCCTGTTGTACTTGTTAGTGCTTCTCTGAAACATATCTGTAACAGATACAAAACTCCAAGAAATTAACTAGGAGGAATAAGAATTTGTTTGCCGCGTTAAGGATTACATCGCGCAATCACTACAGTTTGCATGAGAAATGGAAAAGGGAATATTTTATCCCGCTTAAAACATTCATATATAATACGAAGGATTGAATCTCATTCTACAGACATGCCAGGTAAACCTTTTGGACTTGCAGGTAGAGCAGATTTCCTGCAAAGCAAGTATACAAGCCCTGACTGTTCTAGATAATTTTTTTACTGAAAAGACAAGCTATATCCACATCTTTTTTATGGACTTGTTTGGTTCACTCAGCTTTCTGTGAACCACGTGCCAGGTGTTAGGTCGTCCAGTTCTATAGATGCCTGTCCCAGGCAGTAAACTAATATTGCTGTATGTTTTATCTCTGTTTTTAGGAGCAGCTTTGGGCTTCATTATTGTGCTTTGTTACAGGAGCCCAGGTTCTTTGCACAGTGTTGCTGATCAAACCTGGTGCCTGGACCCGTAGTCTTGCTAGGATCCTCCGAAAACTAGACCTAGAGAAATTCAGTGTGGTTGGGATGAAACACACAAACCTGGAACCAGACGTTGCCTTGGGACTCCTTTCTTCTGAAATGAAGCAGGTTTGTCAAAAAAAAAAAAAAGGCAGATCTATGACTATACTTGGGTTTAGCATGGGGAAATGTGATAGATGTTAAATAATCCATTCCTGAAAAAAACAAAAATTCCCTTCCAGGATTTCTGCCTGTTGTCAGAGGTGAGCTATATAGAGTCAGATCTGCCCTGATATCAGACACAAAGAAAGCTGACATGACAACAGTTTCTTTTATTGCCTGGTATAAAGAAACACACCAGGTTTCTCTAAAAGAAAAGTTCTGAAGGTATGGGAAATACAGACCCCCCCCAGGAATCTGTTTGGTTGCTAATTTACAATACAGGTTCTTAATTGTGAAGCAGGTGTCCCTTGTTTCTTCCCCACAGTCATTCCAGGCAGGGCACCTCTAGCAGGGTACCGCACTCCCCGCACGTGTGCCTGGTTTTCCTTCCATGCATTTAAACCTGGAAGCTGAGAAACACTCTTAGCGCCACCAGAGCATATATACCCCTTGAGCCCCGTTATGTTTTGATACTATATCACATATACAGCTGAATCTCCGTTCCAGAAGCATGTGTTCACACGTCCTTAAAAATGACCTGCATGGATAGAAAATTGGGGCTGCTGTCATTTCCTTTGTCTAATAGACAATAAAGAGGATTTTTAAAGCGTGGAATATTACAGCTTTTTTTAGCTAAAAATAGATTTATGTTTCTATTCTTTTGTAACATCAGAAATTCATTTTTACACAACATGAAAGATTCTATGGTGACAGGAAATCTAGCGTAAAGATTCTGTAAAAGCCAGGAAACTAAAAGCTGAGCATCTTAGGAGTTAGATTTTTTCTTGAAAAAAATCTTTGTTATTTGATTGTTTCCGTGAAGATATTTAACCCATTCACTTTTACAGAGAACAAGTCTTTATAACAGATGTTGCTCTTGGGTTAAGCTGGGAGAGTTTATGACAAATATCATAGAATTTTTTAATAGTCTTCCAGAAGAAGACAGGAAGGCAGTGCTCTAACATAACCAGCAATGAGGAAAAAGGAATACCTTCTGCATGATAGCAAACAAATGGGGCACAAACATCTGATTTTTAAATATTTACAAATCACTAGTAAGAGGGATGCAGTGGCTATTAGAGTTGATGAGGAAGTGCTTTACAATACACTTTTTTAATCATATGACTAAACAGAAAAATTATTAGTTGATCATCTGAAACAAAAAACACTTAAAAAATCCATTGTCTACCCCAAGAAGTAACATGTATGTATATATACACACACACAAGCACACACACATATATATATGCGCAGGGTAAATTTGTGTGTATATATACACATACATATATAAATATATATGCAGAGTAAATTTGGAGAGAGATTGTTTCGTGAATATCTTTTTACTGGTTTTTGGATTTCCTTAGCACACCAGAGCAGCTAGTGCGCACTGATGTAGTTTCTTTGAAGAACTGGTGACTAAAGAGTTTAAAAAATACAGAGTATTGGGGTTTTGTTCATGGAAAAAAAGCAGGTTTTGAAAGTGAGAAAACAGACATAATGGACTGCCTTTGGCAAGCGGGAATGGACAGTAGGAAATGCTTTCTGCTGAACAGGGGCTCCTCCTCATTTGTAGCACGCGTCTGAAAGTCTTTCACTCATGAAGGCTGAAAAGGGCTCAGCTCACTAAATAAGTAGGTAGATTTTCAAAAAGCCTCAGCATGCTTCATGGACTGGGTTATTTTGAAAATACAGCTGTAAGTTTTACAGTGGCAGCTCGTGGGGGCAGAGCCTTTTTTCACAGCTGAACTTCATAGAAATATTTGAATTGGAGCAGTGTTCATTGTAGACATGTTTCTCAGTCTAGAGGACAATTGGATAAAATGCTGTTTTTAAAATGGGGCTCTTAAGGAGACAAACTGCTGAAATATGGCAGCTCCTCTTGAAGAACATGGAGCCAGTGTGTCAAATCCTTCTAGAAATTCTGTCCAGCGTTTTCTACCCCCTTCTCAGCTTGAGCCTGATCCAAAATCCACTGAAATCTCTAGAAAACTCCCATGTGCTCTGCAGTATGCCCCTTCCAGTTGCTTTTATGTACATAATACTTAATAGCAGAGTTTGGTTTTATTCACTGATCACAAGACTACCTAGCATCCCCTTCCTCTTTCAAATGTATTATCTACATGCATGTTGACAAATATCCCCAGCAACATGATTGCAGAAATATGATTCCTTTTCCATCTTAAATATTAACATTCATTTTCTAAGAAGCCTTTGGCCTGTGGCATACAATAAATAATAGATTGGTCTGCTATTTGCTGAGGTTATCTAATCACAAGAGCCACAATAATACTTTTTATCTGAAGATTATTAATAATAATAAAAATACTAGTCAACTAAATGGAGCTGACACTGTCTTCTCAGCCCTCACCATGGCCTGATAGCCTTTGGACTGTGAGAAGGGACGGCTCCCAGAGGGAGTACTGCCTGTAGAGGTTGTACCTCCTTTCTGCACTTACCAGCAGATTCACAGTTGTGGCTGCTTGCTAGAAAGTTTGATTTTAACATAGGACCTGATCATTGCTTTAGGGATTACCTGATATGATTGCTTGTGGTAGCAGGTCACTGGACTCAATAACCTGATGGAGTCCCTCCAGTCCTGTCCTGTGATTCTAACTGCAGCGGCCGAAGGACAGTTTTGCTGCTTTTTAATCCTGTTAGTCCTCCAGAGCCAGTGCCCAGCCAGAACCTCCTCTCTGCATCTGCATCAGCAGAACTGCTCACTGAATTCAGTCTGCTGCACATGGGCAGTCCCACTGCAGCTCCTCGGGTATCAGCAAGGACAGGATTTGAAGACAGTGTGGAGGCAGGATGTAAATAAGGGCATCATTTGGCTGGTAGAGTCTAGACTGGATGTGAGAAGGCATCAGAAAGAAATCACCTTGACTCACTGACAGCATCAGTAGCAGACAGAAACAACACAGTCTTTGACTCACAGTCTACACATTTGCTGGGGAGCAACTGAAAGACAAGAAACAGAGAAAACAGTTTTGTTGCTTAAATCTAAAAGCACTGTTCAAAAGCTTTGGAACAAAATAATTTTCTTTTTTTTAACATTCTTTCTAACAGAAATGATATTGTTTAACTTTTGCTTTTGCAACTCCTTCTGATATGGAATCAAATGAATGTTAATATGTTATATCCAGTGCTTTTGAAACTTTTTCTGAAATTGTCCTCACTATTTTTTAAGTCCTAAAGAAAAATCCTGGTGACTACTTAGATAAGTGGATTATAGGTGTATTTTTTAAAATAACAAACATTTCCAACAAAAACCAGGTTTGCTTTGTATTAGAGAGAACAGAAATAACTTCAGAATTTTGCAGTGCATTATGACATGCTGAAGCTCTTCATCTGCATCTAAACAATGTTCTCTTATCATGATACAGCCTGTGAAACTTTTCTGTACATTTTTTATGGGCAATCATGCAATATAAGTGATATCACAAGGTTTCCTTTGTTCTATATTTCCATGAGACGGGAGGATTGACAAGTATCACAACTTGTATCACAACTCTTACGTAACAAATCAGCTGAAGAATGGAGCTGTCTCATGGATAATTTTGCATTTTCAGGTGCAGCAGGAAAACATCAGGATTGAGCCAATGGTTTTCAATTTATAACCTACTTCTTAGAAATGCAGTTTGGGAGGAATATGAGTGAGAACAGATTTGGGTCAAAGTCAATGAATAGTTTCATATGATAAAAACGGAGGCTGTCTTGAAGTATTTTATTTCCATATTTTTAAATAAAATGGTAGGATTTTCTTTTGGAAATGTTTTTATCTTGACAATTGCAATACTCTGGTGCTTTTAAAAGATGAGAAAGAAGAGAGGAGGGAAAACATTTAGGGCTGAATGAAGTGATTCAGCTGAATCAAACAGGATTTTCTCCCCATGTTTTCATTTCTTGAAAATATGAAATAATTAAATAACCATGGTTTGGTTCAGCCAACAAGCTGAATATGCTGTAGTTTAGAAGCTGTATAGAACATACTGGCCTGGAGCTTCTCTGCAGCACAGGCGTTGCTGAACTTTTCCACGTGGAGCATAGGAAGGCAGAGCTGGGCTGCTCCTGCCACCTTTTAAGATGCAAGGGGCAGGAAGAGGCAGCCTGCAGCTGCTATGCTGGACACCCTGTCATTACCCTCAGTGGAAACCCGGGCATCAAGCCTGGCTTTCCAAGACTTTGCTTAAAGAAAATAGTCAGTAGGGCCTTGGCTGCTTTGCTGCCCCTTGGCAGCCTTCTGCCTCAGGCACCTGCTGCCTTTCCCTGTGCTTCTCATTCATTATATCGCTCTCTGGCCTACAAATTGGTCTCTTGTTGCTGGCACAGTGGTTGCCAGTTATTATAATCACTCATCCTTAGTTGAAATCAAGATCCCAGAGTGTTGTGGACTGCACAACTATATGAGAAACATCGCTGCCCAGGAGTGTTTACAGGCTAAATGGACAACACTTGGAAAAGAAACCAAGAAATTTGCCATGGAGCACACTGTACATTAGGTACAAAGTCTGGAGGACAAATGGTTTTCTTTCAGCCCCAGTCAAGTGCCCTATCCTGAGCCTCCTTGTTTCGAGCTCACTGTTTCTGTAGTCCTTACCCTAGTGTATGAAATTATACTACCTTCTAGAAGCTGGGATCTAGCAGTAGGGCAAGGAGGTCCTTCCTTTTGTGAATTCAAAAAGAGAAGTTCTGGTATTTTTAATCTTTCATTTTATATCAGCAGAAGAATTAAATGTACCTCCTTATTCAAGGTATTTTTGACTCTGAACATATTGCTGTTGTCCATTGCTTCCACCCTATCCGTATGTCACATGGATGGAACTGCAAAAAGAAAATGGTATTTTGCAAATCAGAGCTTCAGTAGTAGAAAAGTTTGCACCTGATTGATCCTGAGCCTGCATCTCTCATGTGGACTGCCCACCATCAGCAGAGCATGTCTTACCTTGAGCCTTAAAAGCAGTTGCAAAACTTTTGAACCCACAGCCCTCTACGCATGTTGGATGCTGAAGAGGACACCTGCCAGGTACTCCAGGTCACCCGTGGTTTTGCACTGTCACATATTTGGACCAAGCCTTTCCTCAGTCTCAGCCCTGTAAATGCTGATCTGGTAACATTGGTGCTGAAACCCTTTCGTATGGCTCCCCTGCACTGGAGCTTATGCCACTCTCACCTTTGTTTCCGAAGCTGCTAGTGCTGCTGCCAGCATCAGTATGGGCTTCATCTCCCACTACTTGCATCGCAACTGGATGAAAGCAAACCATATAGTGTGGAACATAGCCACTCTCTTTTCTTTCCATTTTCTAACTCCATCCATCCTTTCATAAAGCCATCCAAACTGTATCCAGTGGCACTGTCTTCTGGAGGTAGCATAGGGAACCCTGAAGGGACATGTGAGCTGACAAGGGAGACTACTTCTGCTTTTCAAAGTCCTGCAGTGGGGCTGAGCCCAACCCTTAGTCATTCAGAGGAAGAGCAACACTGTCATGGACTGGCTCAGTCAAGTTGTAATCTGCCCCTGTTCCTGCAGTTAGGAGCCTTGCTGGCAGCACTGGTGATGTGTCCACAAATTCATGGGTCTTAGGACTAGAACAGGCCATTACAGTTACATGGTCTTACATTTTACATAAGCTATACTAGAGAACCTCCCTTCTTTTCCTTGACACTAGTCGAAGTCAGTGTGATTAATCACAAGGCAAGGAAGGAGATTCTGTCCTAAGAGAAGTGCTTCTTTTAAATGCCATGATATCTGCCATATTTTTCTAAAAGAAGAGAAGTTCAGTGCAGAGTACCATTTATGAGGAAAACATTCTTTGTCCCATTAAATGAGACAGCAATAGCTGAGACTGTCTAGCTAGAATAAGGATATAAACTTCTGTGCTTCAAAGTGATGGCTGATCACAAATTGCTTTAGGTCAGGAAGAAACTTCCCCTACAGGCAATTTGCAGGTTGCTCATTATGGTCTTCCTTGCACCTTTCTCTATACACCTATGGAAAAGAGTCTTTAGTCTGAGCTCTTGTCTCTGTTGTTGGGATGATTCCCATGTGTGGTAGAATTCTTGTTTTCAATAAATAGGTCAAAGCTTTGTAAAGTCCTTTAAGATAGGCAGAGGACAACGTTCTATTCTAACACAAACTAACAAATTTCTGTAACACAGTATTAGTAGTTGCTACATTTCTGAAGCAGAGAAAGCATCAAAAGTTTCTAATGGAGTGTTCAGAGGTGTCATGTTTCCAACATTAAGTCTTCAGTGTGCATTTATGTAAGCCTAAGAATGATTGCAGCACATCCTTTGATCCCATGATTGATCAATAGCATTTTCACTCTTCCTGAGCAGGTTATGACACACCCTTCTCTCTCCACTGTAGACAATTGTTCACTCCTTAGAAGGTCTCCATCTTGCAGAAGCCACTGAGAATTTTTTAAGATTTCCTTTGAAGAGAGCATTAGAACAAACTATAGTAGCCAATCCATGGTAGCGATGGCTCTTGTAGCATAGATTATAGGCAGTATTCAGCTGATATTCTCAGCATTGCCTTGTGGGCACTGTGCAGAATTTTTCAGAAAGGAGTCCCCCTTCTTGGCATCTCTCTTCTTCATTGTGATCATAGCACCAATATCTGATCCTTTTCATTCATCTCTAAAATCTTTAATCACTGACAATACTTCCATGAACAATTTAGAAGTGCTCTAAGAAAAGAACCAAGCTTGCTGTTTGACATAATCAGAGGTTGTTATGCGTTATAGTATTACTGTCTCTACTGTGCTTTTCCTGAGCAGAAAATACCGTGATCTTTGAACAGAGCACTTTCTCCAGGTGAGAAGATGAGAATAATGGCTACCTGCAGAGTAGCAATTTATTTGTGTTCTTATCCACTGAAAATGAACTCCACCTCTGGTGCCTATGTAGATAGGCATGTCACAGCACAAGACTTTTCTTTTAGAAACAGGTTTTTGTTTCCTTTCTTACCAGAGAATTTTAGGAAATTACTGCTGAAACTGTACGTGTAACAACCACCATTGGCTGATCTAAGACCCTGAGGACTAAAATCATGAGCTACCATGACTACGGTACAAGCTCAGCACCCAGCTTTCTTTAGTTCTCTGTGGGCTTAGGGTAGGAACTGGACCTCCTATTACTTGGCGAATGTCACACGCAAATACTGGCTTACTGACCATAGCATGTGCTCTGGAAGCTATGCCTGCAGAGACCATTAGCCTATATATTAAGAGGAGAGAAAACAAGGAATAACGACAGATGCGTTTGCTTCAAAAAGGGGTGGATCTAGCCAAAGAAAGGCTGGGATGTACCCAGCACTCACCAACACTGATTATTATAACCTGTTCCCTTTCCATTATTTCTTTTCAGGATCCTGCTGTTTTAGAAGCTCACTGTACCTACCTTACCTCAGGCTCTGCCCTTGTGCTGTGTCTTCAGAGACCAAATGCTGTAAAGAAGCTGCTAGATTTACTGGGGCCAGAGGATCCTAAGCTAGCCCAAGCACTAGACCCATTCCTCTGGAGGGCTCAGTATGGCATCAACACTGTCCAAAATGGATTTTATGGTAGGTTTTTGTAAAAGAAAAGTGTGAAGGCTCAGATATACCAGTGGAAAAAAATACATAACGTTCTGTTACCTCCAGCATTGTCAATACAGGTCTAGCTTTGGCAGGCAGTAGAGACCATTATTCTCTAGAAAGCTTTCATTGTTTTCTTGGTGGCTGAGTTGAATATGTCTCAAGCTATGAAGTATTCTCCCAGAAGATAAATAAAAAGGCTTCTTCCCAGAACAGTCCCAGATCTGTCTTCCACCAGAACAGAATTTCCTTTGGTCTCTTGACTGCTTGGTCACTTTGTAATTGTCCCCAAGCACCCATCTGTCTTCTCTCTGTGAGTTTCCTCCTGATAATTTTATAACCCACTGGCCAACTGCGGGCGGGTTTCACAGAGGGGTAAAAGACTCCATGATACTGAGCTTCTGTAAGGTCTCAGAAAAGTAGTGACTGGGTAGAGGGAGATGACCAAAAAGTGTTCTCACTGAGGAAAAGCAGGTAAACTCAGCCGTTTTCCATTTTGACACTCACTTGCCGGCTGGCAGATCAGCAGACACACCAGCTAGTCAGCATCCTCGATGCGCTGAGCCAGCCACAGGTCATGCTGCTGCCTGCCCAGCAGCAGGCAGAGGAAATGGGAGGGAGCTAAGATGTTGCAGTGTGTATGGTGGGTGGGATGGAAGATGAGCGATAGCTGAGAGTACTGGGCAGGGGGATGGGAAGTGTTGCAAGAGAAAGGAGTGTATGGAGAACCAAGAGTATTGCAAGAAGGTGTCTGGGCTATTGCCATAGGCGAGGAGCAAAGGATTTAAGTCAAAAATTCTAAGCATCACTAGTTTTTCTTCGGTGTGGTGCTGGTTGTGCTGTAGCTACAGGAATATAACAATGATAAAATCAATATTTTCTAAAAACATAGGTGAGCTAGCAGGAACAGTAAGCCTTCAGGTTCCAGAAGAACTTTTCTTTCAAGATACGTTGGATTAATTAGCTTTTTCTGCCCTATTCTGTGCTATCAAATCACCCCCTATTTCATCCCTATCAAATGGTCTTTTCAGGAGAATCGGTAGGGAAGGAAGTATCCACCATGTACAGCTTGGGGAGTAGAATCAACCCCTTGATGTAGAATCTCTTTTTGACAAATCTGATCATAATACTTAGGACCAAGAATAAACCTAGAGAGATCTTTCACCATTATTATTGACAGGACCTTATTCATGAGAGTAACTGAAGAGCAGGATCTGCCTTCACAAAAGAAATGCTCAGGGCTGTTCTACCAGTACTATTCCACTACCAGATCCTGCTTCTTTTGCTCTTAAGGATTAATGGGTTGTGTATCCAGGTTGTTTTGAGAATGAGAACTCAGCAGTCACGGCTAAGAATGGCTAACATATCCAAAACTTAATACACCTGTGCTAGGACTAGAGCACCCTTAGCATAACTCAGTTAAAGACTATTTTATATTAACAAAGGAGGCTTAGTCTCATCCTGTCTTTCAAGGGAGGTCACAGAGCGTTCACTGTGTTAGAGAAACCCTTAGATGTTTGCTTAGGGATTCCCTCAGTTCCCTGCTTCCTTCCAAGATGGGGCTGGCACACAGATGAGTTAGCTGGGAACCCGCCATTTATATGCACCTGCCCCCTGAGACCAGATTATGTGTTAGTATGTCAGAGCCAGCCTGACGGTTGGCTCACAAAGCTGTCATTACACACATACCAGGGAAAGGGATACAGCTGTAGCTAATGCACTCAATAATTCAAACTGAAGAGAGAATCTGGACTAGCTCACTATACCAAGGAGAAATCTGTCCTTAAGGAAAGGAGTATTCGTAACCCCTTGCACCTCAAAGAGCTTGTCCTCCAGTAAGGGAAGAACATTTGCAGACAAGTAAAGCAGGAGGAGCTTAATTGTTGCATGAGTGATAATCTGGGGACTGTGGAAGAACACCTTTCTTTCCTAGGAGGGAATACCAAGTTCCTTCAGTTTTGCCCCAGATGAGGGAGATCTCCAGCAGAAGCCTTCTTGCTGAAGTGAAGCAAACTCTAGCTGTGTGTTTTTCTCCCAAAGTGACTAGGGAAATTCAAGTAAGATGAAGACCAAATTCCAATGATGTAGTCAAACCGAGTAATGTAGTTTTAGTACTCTGAGACTCAACTGCAGAGGTAAACCTGCACTCCTCCCATCTCTTTTGGGCCTTATGAAATCAATGTATGATACTTCTTCTTGAACACAAAGAGTTCTTCTACATGCATCTTATACAAACTTATACCTGGAACAAAGTGAATGTAAAGTGTTGCTCTTCTACTCTGGAAGCATTTGTGCCCTATTTGCAGTGGCATCGCTGATACACACAATGGAAGATTTGACATAAAGATATGTAAAGGATATAGAATGACTTATACAATGGTGACTTACACAATCTTAGGATTGTAAACTACTGCATTAAGGACTCTGTCTATACAATACCTAGAATTATGAGGTCCCAAACATGGCTGACTGGTCTAAGAGCAGTATGGCATGATTTTTTGAATGTGTCTGCACATTCAAAGCCTGCAGAAATCATAATATTTTAGAGGATATTTGCCTTTTGTGTATTTGTGTCCCAGGAATATGGATCCGTGCCAGCACATTGACAATCTGTCTGAACTCCAGTTATATAGGAATAATTTTTCCTTCTCTAACATTTTCCACCCACAAATCTGAAAACATTTGGAGTAAAGCTTTATAACACTGTAGCTTTACAGGGAAATATTCAGATGCTAAGCCTGGAGGGACCTCTCAAGTCATTGAGTTCAGTTAATTCTCTCACAGGTACCCCATTATATATTCCCTCTCAGAAGCATTCACCCCTATTGGACGGTTGTTCCAGAACTTCACTTCTCTGATGGCTAGAAATCTTACATTTTCAAACTGAAATATATTCATATACAGTTTGGATGCATTTATTCTTGTGTCAATCCCTATGTTTTAATTTTAAGTAGTTCTTTTTCTTCTCTGACCTTTTCCACCTTGAGGTATTTATGGACAGAAATCAGATTCCTTGTTAGCTTTTTTATGTTGGGCTGAACAAGCCAAGATCTTTTAGTTTTAACTCTTCAAATTATTCACCTTTCCTCCTCTGATCCTCACACTCTTTCCCTTTGTCTGTTCCAGGCTGAATTTACCTTTTGTGACCAGAGGTGAACAGAATAATATACTGCTATAAGCAGTGTCTATATGAATTCTGATTTCTATTACTCTGTTGTAAATTGGAGCCACCAGCATATTTGGGACTTCCATTATTGTTACTAAGGACATTTGTTTTACTAACTAGTAGTTCCTTCCCATTCAGTAAGACCAGCCTGACGTGATCTGGAAGCATGGGAACAGCGATGCGGGGGTCGGAGCTGGTCTTCAAGAGTTTCATAGGCTCCTTAACAAGATTCCCTTGACAACACTGTTAAGAAAGAAGGAGTCTTGTTTACAGGAAGAACAAACTGAGCAATAATAGGGCAGAATCAAAATACTGAGATGACAATGGAGGTATTCTAAATATAATGGTTTTAAATGTTTGCTATTACTGTACAGAACAGCTGGCCTTTAAAGCAATTACTTCAGTAAGTTGCACATCATCAATCTCTCAGGAAGATGAGTGTGAGTCTAGAGAATGTTTAATTCATGGCCTGAGAGAATCTTCTCATTGTATTTATCTCTCAGGCTCCAAATCCTATCAAATAGCTGTCCGGGATATGAAGCTGTTTTTCCCAGAGGGGCTGTGCTGCGCTGACTGTCAGACATTAGAAGAAGAAGAGGTAGGAGTCTGCCCTTTCCTGGGAAGTATCCTGTTGCGTCCGAGCAGTGGCTTTGGCGCTGCTATCCCATGACTTGGGCCCTCTTACGCTGTAAATAATGTTTTCTTGCTGTGTTTCACCAACTGCCAAGTTTTTCTTCTCCTGTAGATGTTCCTACCAGGGGGTGCTAACTTTGTGTTGATCCAGACGATCTCAGTGGAAATGAGTGCTTTTTCGGATTCGTTTGTTCAGTAACCTGCGCTGTGGATTCAGGAGGGCTCAGAGCTGATGCTTTAGAACCAAAGTTCCCAGACTGAGTCAATGTCGCTCTGGCAGCCGGTCACGGGGAGGGACAGCAACGTCATTGCCAGTTGTTAAGACACAGTTGACCCAGAGGCTGTTTTTTACCAGCTTTTTTCATATAGCATTCGGGAACTGAGGTGAAGTGGGGCAGCTGATACCATAATTCACTGGATACCAAATGTCTCCCAGAGTCTGCATGCATCCGTGCACTCACAGCAGGAACCACTGCCACACTTACGTGGAAATGGTGCTGTCCCATGTGCCTTGCCAGTGGAGGTGTCCTAAAAGGGAGCACCAGTCCACAGCACTGGAAAGGACTGAGCTGACTCATGTAAGACATGTCATGGTGTAAAGTACAGGCCCAGTTTATAGAGCTGCTGGGTGTCTGCATCTTTCCCTGCTCTCCGTTAGAGGCATAAAGACTCAGGATCTTGCCCCTTGGCTTGTATTATAGGCAGCACTGAGAAACCTACTAGCGCTGGTGTAGCCCTCTCTGCTCTTCAGACTATGTGGATGCTGTCTCTGATTCCAAACTTCAAACCACCATAATTTGCCAATGACTAAAATGAAACAATAAGTCTTTCCTTTTCAAGTAGTTTTGGATTTCAATTTGCCGGTTCATTCAGAGACAGTCTGGGAACCACTATGCACCAGTGAGGCACTGGATAAAGATGTCAAAGACGCTCAAAGTCCTTGAGTTTCTGGCCTTGAAGATCTAGGGACAGAGACTTTACAAGGGTGTCAGGATGCAGGATCTTTAAAAGGATAACAAGGTGCCATACTGAATTAAGCCCTGATAAAGGGGAATGCACACAAAATGTTCTTGTAACTCCAGACAGACAGGTGTTTTCTAGACTGGCAATTACAGGAGTACACAACACCAACAGAAGCTTCACAGCTTGCCTGAATCAATACTTGAGAATTGTTGCCCTCCTGATTAGGTGATGGTGTTCACATGACTTGCTTCTCTCTCCCTCCCTTCCCTCCTGCAGATCTGTAACCTGAAACGTGACCCCATAGTTGGTTTGGAAATCAACAAGCAGCGCAAGATCATAAAACGTAAAACAAGAGAGCAACTCAATTTATCGGGCTCTGAGCAACCATGCGATCTTGGTAAGGAAATGTGTAACTCTTATTATAGATTGAGGCTGTTATTGATTAATTGAACAGCAAGACAAACCATCTGGTGGCAGCAAGATTTGGTATTGATGTCCTTTCAGATGACAGAGACAATTCAGAGCTGGAAAGAACAGCTCCAGTGGAGTCCAGCCATTTAACCATTTGCCTGCTAGGCCTTCTTTCTACTGCCCATGTTTTGATGGGTTTAAAAACAGGGCTGTTCAGAAGTACTGACCTGACTTCCTGCAGGAAAAAAAAAGCCCTGTCAACACAGATAATTCTCTGCTGAACTTTTACGATATGTTGCAACACTGGCTTGGTCACTATGGTTTCCATGTCCGTTCAAAGCCTGCCACAGAAGAGGCCAGGACGCCACAGTGATGGACCGTTGTGAGACCTTTTGTTCTGTGAGTTGATAAATAACATTTATGCAGGGAGTGTTTTTTGGCAATGTGGACATCTATCTCTTGGGAACTGGACTGAGATCTCATTCAGTTCCCACTAGCTGCTGAACAGCTGCCAGCTCAAAATGACTTCCAGTTAGTTCTGGCCTGAATTTGAGTCGAAGTTGTGGCTTCAGCAAGCCTGTAAGCCATTCACTTCCCTCAGATGCCTGCAGCTTCTCTGGGCCTTGCCTGTTGATTTTACTGGATAGTCACGTATGCAACAGAGGCTTTGATGCAACCCCTTTTATGTCAGGAGGTGAAACTCAAACATGGATGCTTCCATGCCGGGATTTTGTTGATTGATCCCAAGCCTTTATAACCAAGCAGTGGCCAGGTAATCTATCCATGCACTATTCACTGGGGAGCAGACATGTTTGAAATTGGATCATTTCCATTTCTGTAGCTTGAGTTCTGAAATGACTGGCAAGCAGAAGGGTGGGCATCCGAGAAAGTGTTCCTGTGCTACAACTGTTCAGTACGGTTCATATTCCCCATCGGTAAAGCTGCAAGATTGCTGTAGACTGGCAGAAGAGCATGATAAAAATGCTACAGAATTACAGACCGTTACTTCCCACCTTGAACCCCTAGTGATGCAGCACCTTTGAGGGTTGATCCCATTACCAACAGATGCACGAGACAGCACATGCAGAAATGAGAAATGCAAGGAGGGTGGTGGCAAGTCATGACCTTTGTCTCTGCCTTAATGAGAGCATGGCTGCTTGGTAGGCACCAAGTTACTCTTGCATAGAGCTCCCTGAAGGATTTTTCCCAAGGTAATCGCCAATGGATTCTTTCTACTGTCTTAATCTTGGCTTTGGACTATGCCCTGCACATGCTCCGTGAGCCTGACAAAAGTCACGTGTAAAGCTGTATCTTCTCAGACAAGCTCATTTTCTTGCATTGCACACTAATACATCAGGGACTGGCTGCATGAAAGTTTGAGGCTTAACTGTTGTACATGGTGAAGGGTGAGGCCTATCCCACATTACTTACATTCCCAAGCCACTATATGAGCACTGAAACAAGAGATTGGCGATTGTGTGTATGTAACAGCAGCTTTTCTGAGATGGCCAAGCTACCCTGCACATGGTCATATGACCTTCTCATCTGGGTAACTGCGGAGATGTGATCACATCATCGTGTTTCCTGTCTGGTGTTGTCAGCTCAGGCTGTGTTCAGAGGACAAAGCTGCAGGGAGAGGAGACTTGCAGGTGTTCCCAGTCTAATCTGTCCTCTGTTGCTATTGCTGACAGGCAGAGTATTTCCCCCAACAGGTGCTGCACAGTGGGAAGGGACCAGGCCTGAAGCACTTCTTAATTTTTAGAAGAGATTGTAAGTGAAAAAAGTAATAAAGAGTGAGTTGTGGAGAGATGACAAGCATTCTGCAGGCTTTGTACAGCCTTGTCTTGGGAGCAAATCTCATGATCTGCGTCCATAATTTCCTGCTTCATGAGAACCTCTTATGTTTTTGCTTTGAATATGGCTAAGCAGAGTGAAAAGGAAACCAGTGCACAGCCCTGATGTGTTAGTGTCTAAGAAAACGTTTTTCAGAGAGTTACTGTCCTGGGAAAGCAAGTACACGTGATCTCTGAATTGTCAGGCACAATATAGTAAGCGCCTCCAGCGAGCCAGACACATCATTCACGTTACGATCTCATCTTGAACACTAGAGGTAGCTCTTGCACACAAAGAAACCTCTCCCTTCAGCAAAGAATTATCACAAAGCTTCTGCCTAATAGACAGATTTATCATAGGGAAAATATGAAATACATTAAATTTTATGAATGCTGATCAGAATTACATTTTGGATTATAAAAGCAGCTGGATTAACAGATTTCTTTGCTTGGAAGAAATTAAATGGAATAGTATCTCCTGTAGCAAATCAGCAGCTGTCCTTGTCTGACTCTTGAAATGGGGTCACTACTGCTGCCTTGTGATCTCCAGATACGTACACGTAGGCATACAGCAGTTTGACAGTTTGGGATGAGCAGTCACATCTGCGAACATCCCCAACAATGTAACAATGCCTGAACATCTCTGATCTTCCAGTTATTTGTCTGTGGCAGGGAAGAATTATTTAGAGGGCTAGCAGTTGAAGGGGTAGATATAAAACAACCATCTGTTTGTTTTGATCTTTTCCCATCAGACCTGCCATGGCTTGATACCCTCTGCCAAACCACTTGCCTCATACTGCCTGGGATAATCCTGCGGGGTTCAGAGCACCCACCTTATGTTGAACTGCTTGATCAGCTTATTGGCAGAGATTTCACAGTGACTGGAGTGCGGCTCACTGTCCTGGATGCACCACAAGCTCATTGCATCTCTGAGACATTAAGCAGGACAAAGTGCAGTGTTGCAGCAAAGGTAGGAAATAGCTGGAGCTGTGCTTTGCTTCCTTCCCCAGGAAAGAAGAGCCATCTTTATGCAGTGCTGTGGTAAGGTACCCATACCAGCTCTGAGCAAGCTAGCTTTGGTAGCAGTATTAGCACAGCACTGCATCTGAACTGTAATACCACTCATAAATAATTTGGGCAGAGTGCCTTGCTAACTAGTCCCAACCTTGTGTTCCTATACTTCTGCAAGCTCATTGACACCTAACCTTGACATCATTATGTGCAAGCATGCCCTTAGTTTGAGTGACACATCTCTATTAAACCTTTCATTCCATTCACCTATTGGTGCACAGTTGCTACTGTTAGGCTGTTGTATCCTGTTTTGTTCTTCCAAATAAATACAGTTTCTATTTCCCTCTCCGTAATCACACCCCATTAATCCTCTTCCACAATGATACATAACTCTTCCACTTTTTGGACTGTGCCCTGGACTTCTGGGCACAGATTTTGTTTCGCCTCTCCGTTAGTCAGTGATGACAACTCAAGCCATGGTCCACAACAGGGTTTAAGCAAGTGCCCAAACTAAGCATGAGCTGTGCTTCTGAGGCCAGCAGATGATTTGCTTTACATGAGGAGAGTATCTGGCCCAAACTATTTTTCTCTTTGCACTTGGTCTAGAAGAAACCCTCCATTTCAGGAACCTGACTAGAGCAAAGCAGGGAGGTATAATATGTGAGAAAGTGCTGTCAAGAGCACAGAGTAAACAACAGGGGAAACTGCTTATGCTGGAAGTAGCTCTCAATGAAGGGCTGTCAGAGGCACACAGCAGTCCCTCTGAAAAAATACAGACAAACATTTGTGTTTGCAGTCCTTCAGTTATAAGAGTCTTAGGTGTTACCTATAATAAGAGCAGGTAAGATCTTTTCAGATTGTGATTTTTTAAACTGACAGCATCCCTTTGAAGTGTATCTGTATAGAATAGCAATTACATCTAGCATCCAATTAGCCTAAGCACTGGTTTGTTCTCCTGCGGTTCCCCTGAGGATGCCATCCCTCTGCACACAGGAATGTGCACAGCTCTCTAGGAAGGACAAAGGGAAGCAGCGTGTTGCAAGCAGAGCTGTGGCAGTGGCACTGCTCTCCTGGCGATGGAAACGCTTCCTCTTGTCAGAGATTAATTCCTCTGGGCAGAGCTGGCGTGTTCCCAGAAGGGCCTGATGCTGCTGAGCCAAAGGTGAACATTACAGCATTTGCTTTCCCTAGCCGGAAGGGAGATGGGCTCCTTCGAGTAAGAAGTGTTCCAGCTGCAGTATCTCAAACATTTACAGTTGTTATCTGTGTTCCTGCTTCCAGCAGACTTATTGACTGAATAACACACCTAAGTAACCTGCTCATTTTCACACTGAGAGGGGGAACAGGAGTAATAGTATGCCATAGGAGCAGGACACCTAACAGTTCAGATGTAATACTCTCTCAGTTCGAAGGAGTCTTGCACTGTGTCTTTCATCCCCTCACACAGCACACAAGCATTTATCTATGCTGTCAGCAGCTCATCAGTGAGGCTTACAGACTTATTTAAGTGGATATCAACACCAAAGCTCTGTTCTTCCCTCTCTTACAGTGTTCCCTCTTAATGGATGGTTTGTGTCTGGTGTTAGCAGCACAGAGAGACAATGCAGTCATTTGCTTCGACTCCCTGCTGGACAGGTAAGTGAGGATGGCATCACTTTAACAGCACTTTTTCACCACTGTCTCAACCCCCTATCAGAGAGCTTGTGATTTGAGCAAGGGCAGCCAACCTTCCTTCTCTATAATTCACTTCCAGTTTAGATTCTCCTGAGGTTAGGTGCCTCTCAAAGGCAACCCATTCTTCATAAGTTACAATTTTTCCAGTGCATCAGCACCTCAGAGTGTTGCTCAGTTTGGAAGTCACATGTCCCATACTGAGGACCCTAAGTAGTGGCTCGTGGTGTTCGTCAAAAACTCAGTGTGTCTGTGAGACTTGGCAGCATGGTTCCACAGATGCAGGGAAATCCCTAAAATAAAAGCTCACATTCAGAATAGACCTGCCGAATCGATAAAATTCCTAGGAGAAATATCTTAGCAGATTTTATGTTTGCTATGAGAAAAAAAATACTTAAAATAAACACCAGCAAGCAAAATCAAAAACCAGCCTCTTAAATAAATCACCAGAAATGCTGGGTAGAGGATTTATAAGCCTGATAAAACAAACAGAACCCCTCTATTGGGACTGATTAGTGGAATAGAATGATTATCAGGCTAATTAACCCACTTACCCCAAGAGGGAAAGTTTCCTTGTTAGAGGGGCTGGTATTTGGCAATGTGATGTGCAATTCATGCACATGGTTTCCTCTGGGAAAGGAAGCCAAGATGTGTTTTCAGACACATCCAGCATGGAGCAGTCCTACAGCCACACTGATTAGGCTGTCATGTCTTTGGCTGTTCCGTCCAGAGGACTTCCAGACAGCACCATCAATGCGACAGAGTAGGAACTCAAAAATGCTAGAGTTTACAAGCATCAAGGCGATCAAATCCAAACATCAGTTGGTCACACTGGGGAGTTCTTGTACTTTGATCAAATTTTGTGGTGCTCGGTCACAAGTCCACAGTGAGGATGGAGAGATGGAACAAATACCATAAGTTAGTTTTCAAGAATGTTTTTAAGCTTGTGTCAACTTTTAGACATTGCTCACGTTCATTTAAAATCTCACGCTTGGGCGCCACATCCCAAACCTCCTACCCAACAAGTTACAGCACTGAGCGGAAGCAAAGAGCAAGTTACCTAATAACTTTTTAGTGAGTTTCCTTCCACCTTTTCTCTGATTTATAGGAGAAAAGGATCCGTCAGAAATCCCAGAGATCACTGCTGAAGGTGAGAGAGTGCCTGTCAGCAGAGCTGGGACCAGATACAGAATCCCCCAGCTCTTTATTTTTCCTAGATTATTGCTCAGCATAGTCAGGGATGCTGCATAGCAAAATCCATCTGCAACATAGCACTTCCCAGTACCGTAGGTTTAACTTGATAGACTTCAAGACTGCCAGTCCCAAGGCAACACACCCAGAGCAAACACTGCAGTGGCTTCTCACTGCTGCTTACAGTGAGCCGCAGGGTTGAGGAGTAAATGGCGAGGAATAGGTGTGGACACTGCCAGTCATCTCAGCTGTCTCTCACCCCTCATCGTGATCTATGCAAGTGCAGCTGTCTGTACAACTTATAAACTTTCTTGCCAAACTCCAAAATACGTGTGCATAAATTATGGCTGTTAGGAGGCACTCCCAAATGGCGAGTTCCACTCTGCCTCTTACCCCAGTGCCAGAACTGGTGATTGTGCAGCCATTTAAAAATAGCCTCACAAAAAAATTATGATTATGTCTTTATGATTGATGGTGCCTGTGGAAGGGAGAGGCAGCAAGGTGTGCCCAAGGATGGGGAGCAGGAGAAGCAGTGATTCTCAGAGCGATTTAAGCCAACGGTGAGATCATACCCTTATTGCATCGCGCAAGCCATCATGGTGTTAAAAATCAACTTTGCAAATATCTTCAGAAACCCAGCCTGACTTCACTGGTGTCTCATAAGGACACTTCATGCTAAGACATCTTCATTGCTTAGTTTATAAACATTTCAAATTAACATGTAAGGTTAATTACTCTTATGACTCCATCAGCAGGAGCCACGTGACCTTTCTTGCACTAAATAAAGCTCTGTATATTTGTTTCACTTCTATTGCCCTGGTCCAGGATTCCAATAAAATCGCCGGCTCTGGTCTGCATTTCAGCTGCATTGCTGAAGCACCACTGTGTAAGGGACCTTTTTATGGTGCTGTGAGTTGATTCCCAGCTGAGCCGTATTACTTAGGCTTTGTGCCACAGGGAGAAACATTGCCATCTGTGTGGAAGCCCGGACAGGGTGTCAGAGGTGGGCTGTGATAAGAAGCAGGAATCAGGTGTTGAGAGGGACAGTGTAGGTGCTGCTCCTATAACTGCCAGTAGTTCAGAGCCTGTTAAAACTTTTCTGAGCCAACTCTATCAGTGGCACATCAAGGAGAGATGTTCACTCACTGGAGAATGTGCTGTGCAGAACAGTTGCCTTAGAGACACAGACCCTCATAACTGTATAAAGATTATTGTTTATGAACAGCAGTACCCACTCCCTCCATTCTCTGGACATGTATGAAGAAGGGATTATTTCTGCTCCAAAGGGCAGGAAGAATAGAGTGGGGGACAAACTTTATGCAGGTGGGGGCACAAAAGCAGCCTGTGAGCTTGACTGCTTGACTGCAAAGAGCGGAGCCAAAGCAGGAATCTGGGATAATCTGGAAGAGTGCCAACGCACAGGGCAGAGTGAAGTAAACATTCGAAGGAGGTGAGGGGAAGCTGAAACACAGCCTAAGAGCAGTAGGGACCCAGGGGAAGAATCCAAAGATGGAAGTGACACAGTCCTATCCACAGACAAGGAATCATGATTTGAGGCTTACCTTTCTTGTTCTGCCAGCATCCAGTTACCTGGATTGCCAGTGTTAAGCATTTGAATTTCCCCTGTCATAACTTGTTTTTAAAGCCAGATTTCCTAGCTGCAGGGTGGCAGAGGGAAGAATTTATAAGTAGATTCAAAGCAGCTACTGGAAGAAAGGCATGCTCTGCTTTTTATGCTTCTCGCATGACATGCTAGATTTAGTTACCTTACTAAGTGACACTGATTTAATAGTGATCACACCAGAACTTGTTTCTCTATGGTTCTTTGAGCTTTTTAAAAATAATGGCTTTACTTGAAGATGCTCATAAGATTGTTAGGACTTAACTGTATAGTGCATGGTCTTCAGGAGTTCACCTAGTTAACATCGTACTGAACACAGTAAGCAGTGATTGACTAAAGCACACGGAAAGCCTAGCTGTTTCAGAAGCAAATCTGAGTGTAGACTGGGCCTTGTACCTTCCCATTTTTTGAGAAGGTAGTGCAATCAGAACAGAAGTCAAGTGATTAGGAACTTTGCTAGATGTTATTCTGTCTGAAGAAACATTCTTACCAAGTGTTAATTGCCATCGGTGGGGAGTGATGTTATCCCTAGAGGAAGCTTATCTCTGGGTGCAAATTTGCACAGTGCTTCAGAGTGGAAGGAGGTGTAGAAATCAAAAAATGAACACACAAGGTGTAAAATACTGGAGCTGTTGAAAACCACTGAAGGGAAAACTGTTGCCAAGCACAATACCTGCTTATGAAGGAGTGGGGAGTGATTTCAAAAGTATCTGGAGAGTTTTCAAGCCTCAGATGCTGACTGTGGATGGAGTTAGTTACAAAGGCAATTTTGAGATTTGTATCTTGCCTTTTAATTTCTCTTGAATACCTTGTGTGGTCAATTCATGTGTGACTTCCATGAGCCTGAGAGTGCTCAGAGCTAAACAAGGACGAGTGAAGCAGACCCTGCTGCTGAGGGCAGCTCAGAAAGCCCTGGGTTTGTTTTTTGGGGAAAGCACACAGATCATCTTTGTTGAGAAAATGGCTCTTGCACAGAGCTTAAATCTCTAGATGTAGGTATATTTCCCACTGCCCCAGAGACCTGATTATGCAACAGGTCATTACTGTTTGTTTGAAGGCTTATATTTTAAGAATCTAAATCCATTTATACAAAGCTTTGTACAACCCCGGATTTATCTGTGTAAAGAAGTTCAGTAACAGATGCACATGGCCAGAGCTGCTGGCACAGAACATAACCCTCCTCAAAGCTAGGTCATCTGCAATGTCTGACAGCTTAGATGGCAAAGTAACACTTGCTTCCCTTTTTCTTTACCCCCAGTGTTTGCTGGCAGAAGCAGTCGGTACTGGACACTGTGCAGCATCTCCTCTATCCCCAAAATGAGAAGCAGGCAAGTAGAGAAATTTATGGTACGAATACATGTCCTTTGTGCCCCCATGATGAATGAAGCTTGTCAAAATAGGTTGTGTTTTTAAAGAAAATTTCAACTTGTACAAGACAGAGGTGGTGCCTCATGGCAGCCCCTAGCCTTGACGCATACTGAGAGCCGAGCACATGGTGGAAGGTGGGACCAAAAGCCAGTCAAACTGTATCTTCCACATGACACCAGGAGCACTATTTTGAATCAAAATATTTGGAGGTTTTAGTAAAGAATCAATATTTTCCATAGAAGTCAGTTACTTTTTATGAAGAATCAACACTTAGTAAAATATTTGTGATATTTGTGAAAAAGAAGCGACAAAAAATGTTCATTCAACCTTACTGCAAAGCTGGCACATGTCCTGTGTTCTGGAAGTTGTGTTTCAGGAGCCCAAGTCCAAATGGAGAAAGAGAAATGAACTCATTAGCTATTCCACTGTTGGGCTAGCTGAATATTTTCTCAATAGCTCATCCCAGAGAAGGAGACACTAAGCTCCAGGTTCTTAAAGGCATTTGGTCAGTTAATAGGAATAAACTGCACAAATACTTTTAAAACTCTAGCTGTAATCATCAAAGTTCAGTACAAACCAAACAAGCGACTTGGAGACAGGAGGCAGTGCCTGAAGAGTTAGGACTAGGAGTTGTAAAAGAATTGGTGCAGAGTTAAAAATGGTAACAAGTAGACAAGCCTCTCCTCTAGGTTCCTTTTGCTCCCCAAGAAAATGCAGCAGGAGACTTAGATGTGTTTGTAATATCATATCAGATAACAGAGCTGCTGCCTTCAGCACCAGCGTTCTAAGGATTGGGCCTTAAAAGACATAGGGCTTTCTCTGAGATCCATGTTCCTATTCGTAAACCAGGCCAAACTACCCCAAAATTCCCCAAAGTTGTACAGCTGCTGTTTCCAGCAACTTTCCCCAAGGTGCAGTAAAGTTCTCCAGGAGTTTAGCTGGGATTGTGTGGGATGCAGTGCCTGGGAAGTTCTGCATGCACAACTCTGGGAGAGCTGCAGGCTGTCATAGCACAGTGCTTGCTGCTGCCAAGGTGCCAGTCTGTTGCCAAGTAATGTGACAGGGCAGCAACTCTAGGCTGTCTTCTGGTTTGCTTTGAAAGGGACATTACGTATCTGTGGCTGACATAAAATCCCTTCTGCTTCATGGCAATGGGAAATTAGCCTATCAGAAAGAGGTTTATGATGCTTTTTGTGATAGACAAGAGAAAAAGCAGGTATTTTCAGCCCTTCTCCCTGCTCTTAGCAGCCTGGACCACTGCATCAAATGCCTCTGGCTTTGGTAGATGCAGGGGCTATTCACAGCAGTTCATGGTTTAGACCATCAGCCTAATCCTGAGAGGAGAAAGCGATGCCTCACCATTTTGCAGCCAAATCAGAAAACAGCCTCTGGGACAGCAGTGAGTGCAGCATTTCTCATTTGTTGGTTACCAGAAGCACAGCAGAAAGTAACTTGTCTTATTTTCAAGTGGGTCTTTTGCTCAAAAACTCAGTGTAGATCTAGAAATCGTAAAGCAAGATCTGAGGAGTAAACTCACCAGAGAATGACTGTACCTCAAAGGATGTCTGTAGAAACCATGTTTGATCCTCTGGTCTCTTGCTAATGAGTTTACGAAATGTCAGCCAGGCTTTCCAGGTCAAAGCTAATGAGCAACAACATGATATCAGGCAAAGTTCAGCAGGGTTAAACGAACATGGATTTCAAATCCTCACGGTCTGAGCATGGCTGCAGCGTTCACTGGTCTAGTCAAACCCTGGAAGTGAAACGGAGTTTCATACTTGCTCCCTGTGTGATTAGGGACTAGGCATTATGGTGAGACTTCAGCTTTCCAAATGTGGACTGTTTCAGTGCTGATGTCTCTGTCTGGGCAAGTTGTTTTGCCTTCCTCCATAGTCATCTGGACTATAGTAAGCACTTCTGCAGCTCATTTCATCTGCCCTATTTGAAATACCACCTTAGGAGCAGGTAAATTCATGCTCTGAAAGTTCCTTATTCTCTCCGTCAACATAAAGGGCCCCTGGATGGGGAACTCGGATGCAGATCCCTCCACTGCAGTCCCCTAAAGTGTGATGAAAAGACTTGACTTGCCCTCACAGGTCTCTTAGCAGGACTGCATTTCTAGAAACCATGAGGATGGGATTTATTTTCTAGTGCTTATTCCTAAGGTTTGATTCCATGTAAGGAGAGTATGCGCAGTCTGTTGGGTTTTATCTCTGGAAAACTGGTGTCTTCTCTGTTTAACAAAGCACAGCAGACAGCTTTGGTTGTCTGGAGGAGGGAAGGCTGATAAACCCCAGCTGAAAGAGCAACTCAGAGAGTACCAGTGCTTCAGGACACACTGGCCCCACAGGTGCCTGCTCCCGCATGGTCTTACCTTGGTCACAGCGCCACACAAACACCCAGAGCCAGATCGTATCTGGAAGTGGTAGAGCCACATTTTGGTGGTGCCACTATTATGGGCTGTCAGACTCCAGCGGGGCTCTGTGAGGCAGTCTCAGGTGTCTCTGCACCTGTGGCACGGCTCATACCTGAGCTGGAATCCCCCCAGAGATAAGAGAGAGCTGTCAGGGTGTGCTGTGCTCAAACAGATGATACCGCGGGACTGGGACGTCCTGTGGCTAGATGGAGTTTCTCTTCACGTGCAGCTCTCTGCACCTTGCCTGGGATGAGGCCACATGGCTGGGCTGGCTGCTCCTTGGTGACGGTGCAGGGTACAGTGCATCACTGACCTGCCACTGGTAGCCACTCAGAGGAGAGAGACAGCACAGTTCCTCCACAGCCACACCTCGCCAACCGTCCCATGGATGTGCAGTCGTGCCTCTGCTGACTGGCAGCACTAATCTTTCCGCTCTGCCTGGAGCCCTCAAGCTCTTACCAGTCCCCAAGCATCTCCCTCCCTGCAGAGACAACTGAAACCTGGGAGTGGAGCAGAGCAGCTCACGGGAAAACGCATCCCAAGCACTCTGGGCAAGGTCCTCAGCCCCTTAAGAGCAGGCAGAAGGGCTGGAGTGCTGTAAAAGAGTCCTAAAGCCCAGGGCAGCTATGAGGATAGGCAGTGCTGGCAGAAGGGGAGCCTCAGAGGCTGTGTGGGGTGAGCTCTCAACACAGCATGTGAAGTGCCACAGGGGATCGCTGCATGCATTAGCACAGTCGGAGGTACAGACAGGTCATGAAGCCGTTTGCACTAAGGTGGCTCTGAAGCAGCCGTGACAAAGAGCTGCACAGGAGCTGAGCTTGGGAAGGTGAGGCAGAAGCAGCCAAGGGGAGGGAGTTACATTTCCCAATTGGCACTTTGCCTGTTTTTGGTTTTCTTCTCTTCCTTGAAAATGCGAATCTTGAGAAGGGCCAAACAGTGATAACAACTAGCAGACATTTCCCAGCTGTTGGACACTCACAGCCACCTCTGTGCTGGGACTTTTTCAATCCAGGACACAGTCACCTGGTAAAACATCTCCACTATGCTGTCTGCTTGCAGCACAAAGAAACTTACCTCTGAAAGGAAGAAGTTTGTTTGACATGCACAGAAATCACAGCTGTCTCCCAACCCCTTTCATCTTTCCCCCCACAGGCTGAAGAGCTGCTCTGTTGCCTTTTCGACTCCCTGACATCTGACAGCATCCACTACATTGAATCCCAGGATTGCTAGCCAAGATGGTCTAGGCCCCCAAGCAACCCATGGGTAGATGCTACTGTGGTTATCTGTGCAAATGGACATGCTGGGAAGTCCCAGCCGCCAGAGCACTAATATTTGTTTGTTATTAAAATGTCAAGCCTTGAGTATGGTATTTGCATCAGTAAGGTAAATGAGACTGGTGGGAGGAAGGGTCGGTGCCCAAGAGCAAATCTGTCTGAACAGTAGCTGTGCTTTCTAGTGGAGTGCATTCAGCAGCAATCTGCTTGCACTGTATGGAGCAAGGTTCAGAGCAGTCATGATCCTAGTGCGATTCCTCCTTTGCTGAGACTTTCAGTGAGCTGTTTGGCAACAGAGGTAGGTATTAATACAAAGGCCCTCAGTGTTCTTGGGACCCACTGGGCAAATTCAGCTCCTTTTGATAAGACTCTTTTCAGCCCAAGAGGCTCCTGTTCCTCTGTCTGCAGTTAGGTGGCCAAAGACTGGGAGATGCACATGCATCCAGTTACAGATCCTATCTTGGACATACTAAAAACCGTCCCTGTTTAATCTCCAAGTGGTATTAAGTCAGCGCAGCGTGCAGCTGGCTGGTTGGCCAGCCCACGTGCGGGTGCTGCTTGGCCCACTGGCAGGTGAGCGCATTCACACACAGCCTTTCCCACCATGAAGGCTTGATATGAATCGGTCCCCCCCAGCCATTAGCTCACAAAAGCATGTGAGACTGTAACACCTCTGAGATCTCTGTCCCCTTTCAAACTAGGCTGAAACTGTCCAGTAAGTTCCAGCGTTGTTATAGGTCTGACCCCGCAAGCCCTGCTTCCTCAGTCTGGCATCAGTCCTGCCTCAATCTTTCCCTTTCTTCAAGCTACCTTGAAACAGAGATAAGAGATTGTCATCGTCACTGTCAGCTGGGGGAGCAGAGGCACAGGCAGGTGACCTGCCCTGTCCTTGCACAGCAATTCGGTGTCAGAACTGGATGTAGCCCCCCCAACCTCTGCTTGCCAGCACAGTTCTGTCTGGACAGAGGGTATTTGGGCTTTATAGTGGGGCCGAATGTCTCCTGAAGGGAAGCTTCAGAAATCACGTGCCACTGAGGAAGGTGAGGAGCTGCCCCAGTGCCCTGGGAGGTCACAGTCCCAGCAGTCAGGGTGATGGGAAAGCCAGCTCTGTTCCTGCAGCTAAGTAGGCCATTTCCTGCACTCCAGGCGCATTTCTGTCATGCTTGTAAGCCTTGTACAGCTTTGAAACAAATGAAAATTAAAAGGACCCTCCCCCAGCACTTGGGGAATTTGATCTGAAAAAGGAGAATGTTGGAATAAAAAGCAGCCAGTTAACAGCTGAGAGACGAGGCCTGCAGAGCTACGCGTGAGCAAGTGGCACGCAGGGCTGACAGTGGCCCTGCACCCAACCAGCAGGACGGGTGTGATGCGGCCACCAGCGCTGTGTCTGACTAGCCGGGGCTCTTGGACCTGTAAAAACATGGGATCACGGGGAGCCGCCCTGAGCTGCACGGCCTTTATCCCGGGGCTGGGAGACTCTGTACACCAGGCGATGATGCTCTGGGGACCAGAGGCCTTCAAGCCTGGGGAATCAACATCCCGCTTGGATACACCTGGCCCAGTTTGGGCCTGATATGAGGCTGGAGTGCTCCGAAGTTCCTGGCAGGATTTGAGGCCATGACTGTCTCTGTAGTAGGCCATGTAACAAACCAGAGCTTGGCACAAAAAGCACCACATACCCCACCTCCTTCTGGGCAGCTGCACTACGAGGCTTGTTCTTTGCCAGCCCCCATCCACAAACACGCAGAGACTCCTGCCTCAGTTTCCCATCTAGGAAATAGAGATAACAGTTCTGCCACATCTCCCAGGCACATTAAGAACAGCAACATAATAAAAATGGGGCAACACCGAGATATTTTTGAGAGAGAGGCTGTTTAAGTGTCTTCAACTCCTGTTTTAAAGCCCCATTAATTAATCTTGGTGTAACAAACTAGCATGCCCTGCACAAAGCAGGGGAAACAATGATCCGCTGATATTTCCAAAATGCCAGGGTTCCATAAATAACCTAACCAGCCTTTCCTCCCGGAGCACCACACTTCTCGCTAGAGAGCTGACAACCAGGAGCAGCGTGGACCCTGCAAAAATCAATCCCGTCACCCTGCCGCCAGCTCCAGCTCTGTCAAACGGAGCTGCAGTTCGCACGGTGTTTTCCCTGCAAGCTGCCACAAGGCAGCCAGGATTAGCTAATCAGAGCTGAGGAGCAAATTAATGATTGCTAGAACTAGGAGGAAGACAGATTTGATCGGAGATTGTCAGCTTTGCAGCTGGCTCCTACTTGCAAACAATTCATTTAGATTATGAAAGCAAGGAATTGAGTACAAAACCCCATAGATTGTTTGCTTCCTAGAGAAAGAAAAGAAAAGAAATGGAATTTAGATTAAAAATTATGCAGAATAGTATTAATTCCCCACCCTCTTGTGCCTCCCCTCTTGCTGGAAAAACAGAGCTAATCAGAATTTAGCATTGTTCCACTGCCAGTGCTCAGAGCTGGCCTCAATGGAGGAGAGATAAAATACAGTAGGTGGCATTTTCTGTTAACTCCTTAGGGTCCTGCAATATGGAAGACGGGAATGCAGCACCCTGGGCTGCTCCCTCGTTTTCCCAGCGTGCTCTGGCCTGATCGTCATCTCCCTTCAAGACTGTAAGTGTCTTGGGGTACGAAGCAGCTTCACATCCCGTGCAGAGCTCGTGACACCATGTCCTGCGACAGCCGGTCATGGGCACTTCGTTCGCCTTTGTCATGTTTATTCACTCCGAGAAGCTCTTGCCCAATGAAGGCCACACACAGCCTGACAGCCCCGGAGACTGAACTGAATTTGTGGCAGTGGCTGTTGGTGATGCTGGGAAGTGGATGAGACGCCGTGGGTCTCACAGGGAGCCCCGAGGAGCCAGCAGCCGGGCTGTGCCCGCAGCCGGCGCTCCAGGCAGCGATCTCTGCACGGAGGGTGTAGCAGTCCCCTGCAGCCACGTGAGCACTTCACATCAGAGCAGATCCGTGTCCCAAGGAATAGGGACTGGCAGAGCCACACTTGTATCATACGTTTCTAAGTCACTGTGCTCCACTTTGTGCCAAGGACACATTTAACTAATTACCAGTTAGGCCTAGAAATCACTACCTTGCTGCCACCAACAGCAGCGGGACAGTGATATCAAGCCCTGTGAGTGGAGCACTGCAACTGTTTCCGTATCAGCTCCAGGCAAGACATGCACGTGACCCAGTGCGATTCACAGGCGGAGGAGCTGAACTGGCGGCTGATCCGCGCGCGCCCCTCCGCTCCGCTCTGCCCGGGAGCTGCAAGAGGAGCCCCATCCCTGAGGAGCGCACGGAGCCTGGGGCTGAGCCCGGAGCCTCCTGCCCCCTTCCCCGGCTGCCACCCTCCTCTGGGTGTCCTGGACTCAGGGTGCTGCCAAGAGAGGTGGGTGATCTCTCCCCGCTGACCCTTTTGCAGCCACAGATGTGGATTCAGCAGGTGCTCAGAGGTTTTGCACATTGGCCCAACTGATTCTTCCAGCCCCCAAATTAAAATGACAAGGAAAAACCTGAGATAAAGTGAATAACCTCAGAGCAAGATGGGTATTTTGCTTCAAAATCCCCCTCAGCCTTCTGCTGAAGTAAGCATGTTTGAAAATGTACAACACCTGGAGCTGAAGCAGCTCCTTGGAAACAACACGTGGTTGTGGATTTCATTTGAGCCAGAATGACTCTTTTTTTTTACATTTACATTCACCCAAAGCAATAGTACCCACTCCAGCCCTATGCACACGAGTCCCGCTCAGCGCCAGGGACAGCTCACGTCACCGTTCGGACCCGCCAGCCTAAAAATCACTGCGTAGCAAACAGGATTTCCTGCCCTTCCTGTGAACTGCATAGGCATGGCCTTAAAATTGAGCACTGGTTTTCGCCTTGGGCTGCCCACAATTGGTTGAGGACGCAGGGAAGACCTGGTGAAGGAAGGGGGACGCCTGGGGTGATGCTGAAACATCCTTGCTGGACTGGATGACCTTGGCCTGCAAAGTTCCTGTGCTCACAAATGCTTGCCTTGCTCTAGCTGGCTCAGCCCTGAGCACCTTTCCCTTGGCAGCCGGCTGCTGCTGTTGGATTTCCAGGTGTCTCTGTGTGCAGAGGGCTTGTAGGGCCATCACGCAATGACCTGACTGTCAGAGAGCCCAACCGCCCTGGGTGTAAGTGAGGCAAGGAGCCAGGATGAGGGTATGGCAGAAGTGGTTGCTGCTTTCTGCTGGGGGATAGTACTGACACACGGTGCTGTGACCTCCCACGAACTCTGCGTGTTTGTGTGCACCCGTCGTGCCATGTGTGTGGGAGGGTGAACCCCCAGCACAGCGGGTGAGAAGTGTGCATCAGGCTGTGCTGGGCAGGCTGGTGGCTGCTGCGTGGCCATGCATGGCTTCATGCAGCAGCATTTCTGCTATTACAACCTCCTGCGGTTATCCTTGCTCCTGGCTTCAAATTTCAGGGACCAGCCAACGCATCATGTAATGCAACCCTTGGAGCACACTGGAGGTTGTATGCTTCTCCCAGTGAACCGCTGCCCTCGTGATTCACAGGGCAGAACAGCCACAGCCTGGGGCGATGGAGACACCTCGGTTGAATCTGTGGGATCTCCCACCAGTCTCTTTCCTCTTGCCATTGGGGACCCACCACCCTGCCCCACTATGGGTATGGGGGAAGTAGTAAGGTGAAGCCTGGGCTGATCCCTGCTTGCTGCCTCTGCGTATGGGGTGCGTATGACATGGCAGCAGCCCCCCAGCCCGAGGGAGCTGTGCCAGGGGCTGGCGCGGCAGCCGTGTGCTCTGCTTTGGGCTTTGCTGAGCGAAGCGCATGCCTTCCTCTCATCTCCCTGCTGTGGGAGCAGGGCCCCGGCCCCAGTCCCAGCGCCATCACAGAGGCGCCTGCTACACGCAGTGGGCAGTGGCCCCTCTTCATTCCTTGAGCTCCATCTGGGGAACCATCTCCCAGGCCTGTCACAGCAGGAGCTGCTGATTAATTGGTACTTGGCAATTCCCCGTTGACATGGGCTGGAGAAGCACAAAGGGCAATTTGTCTGCGAGGCTGCAAGCTTTGATAAAGCAGGACTGGGATGACTCAGATGTGGGTAAATAAACTGGTTGAAACAGCCGATGGCTCAGTCAGAAACACCAGCTCAGTGCACTAGGAGCTCTTTGAACTGCTGTAAGTGGGTCAAGCAGGAGCGTGGTGCTGGCAGGGCCTTACGCTGGCTCACCTGGCCGTAGCGTGGTGGCACAGGCGTACAAGTAGAAAGCGATGGGAATGCCATTCCCAGGATGTTCCTGCTGGGGAGTGTGTTGAAGAGCTGCTGGGTTTGTGTCTGTAAAAGCAGACATCCCTGGCTGTGCAGGAGGCAGGCCAGAAGACGATCTGTGCCCTGGCAGGTTTGCATGATGCAGGGCAAAGCTTGGGGGCTGTCGGCATTGCAAACACAGGCCCAGCTTCGCTCGGCAGAGGTGCCGCATCATGTCCAGTTGCGCTTCAGCTGTGGTCCCAGAGACAGCATGCAAAACCATTGCAAGCGCTTGTAAACCCCAAAGCCATGCAGACAAGGGGGAAGATCTGTATTGATAACAAGCACTGAAGGATCAGCTAGGTTCTTTGTTCAATTGCAAGTAAAAGCCATTGTGGCCCCTCTGCATGAGATGGAGCTGGGATCATTTTTTTCAGAAGATGCTTTAGCTGAAATGGTCTGGTGAGACGGCATCCAGGAAGGAAGCTAAGCCTGGACTGAGGGTGCTGCAGAGAAGGCAGCAGCCCAGGGTGGTGCGGGGTTACTGCTGGCATGGTCTCAGCATGGCACAGGACACTGAGGACTGTAAACAGGGTGACAGAATCAGAGCTGGGGTGACACAGACCAGTCCCAGGTGGGCTCCACAAGGCAGGTTGAACAGCACGGTGTCCATCACCCTGGGGATGTCCAGCCCCATTCACCCCATCCATCCCAGGCCTGCCATCCCCCCCCCCCCCCCCCAGCCATGCTTCCTCGTGCCAGAGACGCATCAGGGCTGGCTCCCCTGGGATGTAAAAGCTGGCAGTCACCTCCGCTAGCCTGCCCTCCTGGGACATGTTTCTCCTGCCTTAGGGCCAGCTGCAGCTGGTCTCGTGTCACTCCCACCCTCCTGGATGGCTCCCACCCATCAGTCTGGGCAAAAATAGCCTCTGCTCTCCTCCCCCTTGCTCTCCTCCCCTTCTCCCTAGGACTCATGCTGCTTTGCAGCTCCTGCTCTGGCTCCTGCTTCCCTTCAGCAGGGATCCGGCGTTGCTAAGGGCCATGCAAATCCCACCGCTCCCAGCCTGCCACAAGACAGATGGGATGAGCGCAGCCAGCACAGTGATGCAGAGCCGTTCAGCTGGGGTGACGCGAGGCCGCTTGGTCCTGCTGGTGGCTGGATCCATCTCCCGCTTTTGCCTGAGCTGGCAAGGGGAGTCCTTCCCTGTGCCCCCTTCCCTCAGGAAGGTGTCTGTGCCTCCCCCTCCTGCAGAGACCAAAGCCGAAGCAGGCTGAGCACCCCAGCATCTGTCCCTCTATCTCTCGAGCTCACCCCGAATGCCCTGGTGACTGTCCCTCAGCCTCTAAGCCAGGAGTTAACACCAGGCCCAGCATGACCACCCCGTTAGCTCCAGCGCCAGAGAAGCAGGGCTGTCCCCCGCAGCGGGCAGGCCTGGCAGCGTGCCGTGCCCCCTGTGGCATTTGGGCCGCCAGGTTTCTCGTGCCTTGTCGGCGGAGCCTTGCTGCGCGGAGGCGGAGGTTTAAGCAGCCGTTTTGCCGGTGCGGTGTTTCTCCTATCACTAGCTGCGTTTCGAAGGTGACACTGGCCAGCTAACACAGCCTCAAGGAGGTCACGGAAGGGGCAGATGAACACCCCGGGCCCTGCTGAGCACAACAGCTTCTCCTTCCTCCGTGGATGGCCCGGCCCATGCGGACCCGCTCACGGATGGAGTCCTGCGACAAGAGAGGGAGATGGATTTGGCCGGCTGCTGTCACACAAGGCAGCCGTGGCGGGGAGCCGGCTCCGGCCAGCCCCGCTCTTGGCCCCGGGGCCCAGGCGAGCCGGCACCAAGGACACGTCCTGGCAGAGCTGTCAGCACCTGGCACGGGGCGCCCCGCGGCTGCAGCAGGCTAATTCCAGCCCTGGGCGACATAAATACAGCTTCTGCTAATTCTGCCGCTCCTGATGTGCCTTTTATCACATCACCGAGGATCAAAATATTTTCCCTCTGCTGCGGGGAAGTGGCCTGATTGGCGCGGGCTGTCTCCCGCCGGGGGGGCACGCGGCAGCAGCTGCGGCAGCAGCGGGGCCCACGCTGCGCCCGCGGGGACCCCCCGGCCCGCAAGCGAGGGGCCACGAGGGGGGGAACCCAGGGCGGCAGCCGCAGCGCCCCGAGGACGGCGGAGGGAGAGCGCGGCCGGGGCCTCTGCCCTGACCCCCACCTCCCGCCACGCCGGCGCTCGGGCCGGCGGCGACGCCCTGGTCGCGGCCCCGCCGCGGAGGGAGCAGCGCGTGCCTGGGGCTGTGGGGACACGGGTGGGACCCGTGCGGGGACGCTGGGAAGGCGCGGAGGAACGGCGTGAGGCGCCGGGAGACCGAGCAGAGCCGGCCGCGGACCCCCGGCGGGTCCCGCAGGACGACCCCGCCCCCACGCGGCCCCGGCGGGCCGGGCACGGCGCCAGGCACCGCGGGGGAGGGGGGAGGGGGGAGGGAGCGCAGCGCTCCTGGCCAGTCGCGTGCTGCCAGCTGTCTCTGGCCAATCCCGCGTTTCCCTGCCCCTGCCGCTGGCCAATGGCGCACCACCCCCGCTGCTCGCGGCTATATAAGCCCTCAGGGAGAATGGCGGCTTTCGGTGCTGGTCTTGCACTCGGGGAGGGTTGGGGCATGGCGTGGCTCCTGCGTCCTGCCCGGGACGCGGCCCTGGGCCCAGCTGCTGCCGGCTCCTGAGTGCCGTGCCTGCCCTGAGGGCTCACCCAGCAGGCTGTGGAGCACGGCCTGGGCTGTGACTGCGTGGGGACTGGTCTCTGCGGTGTCCCCGTGGGCAGCTGCTGCTCTGCTGCTGTGGTTCATCTTGCTGTGGCAGCCCACCAGCCCACCCGAGCAGATGCTGTGGAGATGGACAGTGTGTGCTGGGAGGCTGCTCCCTTCCTGCCTCTGCAAGAAGTACAGGGAGATGCCCATACCCCTCTGCTGTGTGTGAGGAATGAGATGGGATGGTCCTGCTGCATGAGCTTGTAGCAAAGTCTCTGTCCACACTGATTCAGCATGACCTGTGCAGAGTTCTGCAGTCTTCCTGGGGATGGACTGGTCTCTCGCCCCCCTGGATCCTGCTACTTGAAGATGTGTGTGATGCTTGCCGGAAAAACCAGCTATTGGGAGCCTCTCTTGGTCTCTGTGGCCTTAGAGAAAGACTTTTGCCTCCAGTAAGATCAGCAAGCTTCCACAGCACCCTCAGGTGCATCCAATGGACTTGTATATGGTCAGTGTTCATTGACCCTGGTCTGAAACTACTTTGTGCGCTGTGGCAGACTCTGTTATGCTGTTGGTGCTGACTTAATAGTGGACACCTCAGTGAGATGAGCTGCAGGGTCCTGGCTATCTTCTCTGGAGCTGAAGTCTGTGAGCTCTTACTCCTGTCTGATTTGGAAAGTGAGGGAGGAGAGCACAGCAGGGGAGCCTGGCCCTCCCTGTGCATCTGCTTCAGCTGAGCCTTAGCTCTCACCTGGCAAGCACTAATTGGGGCCTGGGGAATGTATTTAGCTCTGTTACACAGCTGCAAGTACTTCATGGCTGCAGAGCTCTTGCTGTGAGACAGTTGTTTCCATGCTCTGTGTGGTGACTTTGCATGTGGGACTCAACCAATTCAGTGCTCTGGTATCCTGGGCTATTTGAGACTGTGCACAGAGATGCTGATAATCTCTCAAAATGGACTTGCTAACGAACATCTACCTCAGTCATGGAGCCTGCTCAACTGGTCTGCAGTTAGACTGAGTCTCTTCCCTCCAAAATAAAGCAGAGAGCTTCAACATGAGCAGGTGGCTCCCAAGAGAGGCTGTGGGTTTTCTCCAGTTGAAAGCCGGTAGTGACTCAGAGCTGGATACTTCATGGTGCAGGGAATTAACTGTAAGATAATGTGACTGTTCTGAGGGCTGAAGGTCAGCTGTGCTGCCTGCAGCCCTTCCCAAGCTGTGGTTCTGAACTGTGCTGGTTCCAGTCTCTGACCCCAGGCCTCTCCCTCACAGAGCCAAGCTTCCTTCCAGATGTCTAGAGGCTGGCTGGTGTTCAGTTTCTGACCCCTGTGTGCAGACACAGAGAATCACCGTCTGCTTTGACGCGCTAAACCTGATGTTAAACCCAGTGTCCCTGGATCTGGCAGAGCTGATCCTCTGCTCCAGGTGGAGGCATCCAAACTCGAGGGACCTGAGCATACTGAACACTGAGGCTGGTGCTACAAAGCAAGTCAGAAGAACACCAAGAAGCTCCTGACTAAGCCACCACTGCCTTCTGGATGTTGTTGCTGAACTTCACAAGCAACTGCAGACTATACACATTGTCCAGAGCCTCTGAATCAATATGGCATCTGGCAGCCTCCATATACTGTAGAGGATTTGGAGCCAAGCAAGTGTCCTAGATATCCTGTGGGTCAAGTTGTCAGTCCTGCTGCCTACCAGTGTAACGTGGCCAGCCAGCAGCAAGCAGTGCCTTGGATGAGCCCCTTCCAAGAGCCTCTTGACAAGCTTAGACTGTACCTGAAGCCTCATGAATGAACTGAGCCTTGGCAACTGTCACGACTTGCCTGTAACTGGCCAGTCTGATCATTCCCAAATGATGTGCGTAGCCTGGGAATTGGCCCTGCCTAGTTCTAACCCTGTAAAATGCCTTCTGTGGAAGCTGCCATGCCATGCTCTGTGCTCCCGCCTGTCCTGCTACACTCAACCTCTCTGACTGTCTAATCTACCTCAGGGAGCTCTGTCTTTCCCCTGCTGACCACTGTGAAGATGTGGTAGCTCACTTGTCTGGAGTTCCTGCTGTCAAGGGAACAGGCCACCTGCCCCGTGACACTCCGGTAGCAATGCTGACCAGCCTGTCTGACATGGCAGGGGACCACGCTCTCGGCTTGTCTAGGAAGCACCCAGACTACGGGTAGCGCTGCTGGTGCCAGGGGATTCTTGCTGGCCGACTGAACCAGATTCCCAAACATTCCTGGTGCAGCTGCTCCTGCTGCCAGGAGAAGAGTCCAGTAACTATGACAGCAGGCAAACCCTGAGGATGTTATCTGTAGCTCCTCTTCCCCAATCCTGCAGCCCCTCTCTGTGAGAGTAAATAGCACTGAGGAGCCAGCTCTCACAGTGCTCCTCACAGACTGGGCAGGGGAAGGGTCTGTCCCTCAAGTGAATATGGAGGTGTTGGCAAGGTGCGGCAAGTCCAACAGAAGCCGTAGGATGGGGAAGGGGGCTGGAGCCCACAGTGTACAAGGAGAAGCTAAGACACCAGGGCTTTGTCAGTCTGGAGACGAGAAGACTGAGGGAGGGGAACCTGATCCCCTGTCTTCAGTTAAATAATGTTGGGAGCACAGAAGATAGAGGTGCAAAGCAGAAGGAAAAACCAATGAGTAGAAGCTGTAACAAGGGAAATGCCAATATGTGCAAGGGAAAAACTTTTATGGGGAGAGTGGTGAGATGCTCAGGGCTCACTTCGGTGTTTGCCCTGCTCTGAGCAGTGTCTGGTTACCCCTCCAGCCTCTGCTCTGTGACTGGAGTCCTGATGCCACCACAGTGGGCTGTGGTCTGCTCTGTCCTAGCACCAAGTCTGCAGAACAGCTATGCTGGGCCAGGGATGGGGCTGGGCTGGGTTGGGGGGGGTGACAGGGCATGTGTTTCCCCCCTGCCACAGTCTTGAGTTGGGTCCTGCCTCCTGTGGCCCAGGCTCTGCTCTCAAGGCCTAGGGCACATCTTGGGGAAAACCTCTCCCTCCCCGGTGTGTCCAGGTCACACAGGCAGGTTGGAGCTACCCGGCCTCCCTGTGCTCAGCCAGCCCCCTGAGCTGCCACCCCAGCTGGGGCCGTCTGGAGATGGGAAGCCCTGCCTTGGGGTGGTCCCAGACTGCCTGTGGAGATAGTGTTCCCTGGGTTCATTTCCACCTGTGCAGCCTGGGGGAGTGAGGGGATCTGTTTAAAAGCACCTGCACCTTCTCTTTCCTGGGGGCCGGTGCCACAGCTCTAGGGGTGCACCACGCTTGAGGGGCAGGCAGACCTGCAGCAGCCTTGACACTGGGGGAACTCCTCAGCTGGAGGCTGGGCTTTGCCATTGGTGGGGGGGCAAGGCAGTGCAGAGGCCTCTCACCACTGTTGGCTAATCCCAGCTTGCTGGGCCTGCTGCCAGCACCCTGGTAGGGCTGCAGGGTGGCAGCCAAGGGCTGCTTGGGGCCAACTGGGGGAATGAGGCTGGACACAGTGGCTCTGTGACCTGCTCTGCCCTAGCGCTAATCACTGCTCCAAGGGTGACCTGGGAGCCTGCTGCTGGCCTGGTGCAGAGCAGAGAGAGCTGCAACAGGGCCGGGCATCCCTGCCCAGCCTGAGCGGGCTTAACCATACGGCTGAGCGCACCACGCTCTGCAGCAGAGACAGGGGCCCTAGCTCTGATTCGGGCTGGGGGGGGAGGAGAGGAGATGGGTGCGTGGAGCTATTTTTTTTGCAAAAGGCCATCCCTCTGTGTGCAGTGACAGTGCCCAGCCCCCCACGGCATGCTCAGTTCTGGGGGCTGTGACGGAGAGATCCTTGCTGTTTGTAGCACTGTCACAGAGGCAGGGAGCTATTAGGACTGCAAAAAGCCTGAGGCCCCTTGTCACTATTGGTGGAATCAGAAGTCCTATCTGAAGTTATTGCTGAGGCCCATGGCAGATGTCCCTGCGCCTCCCACCCCATGCATTTGTGGCTCTTTGTGGTGAGGAAGGAAGTCAGCTCCATACCCCTGAGGGTATCTGCTGTGTGGGGTACATTGGCCCCTTCTCCTGGCTGTGGGGTGGGGGGATATGAGAGAGGGAAGATCATGGATGTGCAGCCCCATGTCCTGCTGCCTGGGCCCCACTACGGCAGCCTTGGCTCCCCTCTCGAGGTGTGCACCCTGGTAGTTCCCTTCTCCAAGCCACCTTGGTTGTCTCTGCGCTAGCTCCAGGCACTGCGTGGCTGCCCTGCTTCTGCCTGTAATCTTCTGGGACAGCTGGGGTGGAAAATCCCACTTGGGTGGGCCCTGGGTCTTTTGCCTCTTCCAGTGAGGTTGTGCATGCTGAGCTGCTGTGGTTGCACCTCCTGCAACTGTATCCTGTCTCTCCACCTAGAGCAGAGCCTTTCTTTTCCCCAAATTGGGGTGGGAGGTCTCAGCATGTTTTGCCCTGCTGTTCAACAGGCAGCAGCTAATGTGCTAATTAAGAGCGCTCGTTGTACAAAGAAGCCAGCACTCTGCCAAGGGCATCAATCCATCGTGTCCATATTCAGGTCTTCTGTAAGTGACTGAACTATGAGAGGCAGACGCAGCTGAATCTCTCTCCTGCCACCTCTCTCCTCTGGGCCAGTGACCCCCTGCCTGGCGTTTCACCCGATGGTCCTGCCCTAGGCAGGGTGTTTCACGTGGGCAGGGAGTGGGGCTGGGTGTGGGCGCACGCATGTGCCTCGTGTCAGCACTTTGATGTGGCCTGAGGGGTTGCCGGTCTCACAGAAAATTTACTCTTATGCGGCCTGGCCAAGGAGGGAGTGGTGGTGGTGATGCTGGTGCCCTGTCCACCTTCCTTGCAGGAGCATGTTTGTCATAAGCTAAATGCCTGTGAATTCTCTGCTGCTCACCCCGAAGTTGATGGTGGGGTGTTAAAAGCTGTTACAGCCAGCTGCAGTGCTCTTCCCCAGAGGTGGCTGCATTTCTGTTGGGATGCAGCTGTCTGTTACGTGTCGGTCTTGTTGCTTGATTTGGCCATGCCTCTTTCTGTGATCTCCAGATTGCGCATGTCTTTGGGTTGAAACGGGTGGCCCTTGCCAGCTGACAAGGCACCTGAGTGGTCCCATGTCCTTGCTGGTTGTGTCAAGGTCGTACCTGCAGGAAGAGCTCCTGGGAGACCCTTCCTCACCCCCTGGTCGCCTTGTGCTCCCCAGCAGGTCCTGTCTTCACCTCTTATCCCTTGGCTGGCTCTCAAAGCACCTTCTTCTGAGTCTGCATCATGTCGGGCATTGCAGGATCCTGATCCAACCCTCACCCTAGGAACATAAAGATGACCCAAATGTCTCTGCCTATCTTGGGCCAGTGCTGCTGGGGAAGCGCTTGTAAATCAAACTGAGCTACCCCCTCTAAGGTGGCTAGAGGGATAAGGCAGTCTCCTATCTCATCTGTAACCTTTTATTCTAAAGTTTCCTTTACATGGGGTATCTTCAGGGCTACAAGATGATTAACATCCATATTAATGTGTTCCAGACACATTCTAGATGCCTTTAAGCCCCTTAGGTGTTATAGATGGCTTACAAGTTGGGCTCCATTAGTAGTTGATTCACTGTTTATTAAAGCCTCTATTAATCTTGTATTAATGCTTTTCAAATGAGACCTTTCTGGAGGTGTAACAGCTTCTGAGACAAGCTTAATTTCTTCACTGCTGCTGCTGTCAGGGAGGGTTTAGTTCAGGATGTTGTAAAGCCGAGAGCTGCTGAGGGCTTTGATAACAGGCGCCGCTGTGCCATGCCGCGGCCCGCGGTCTCGCGAGGCTGCTGGAAGCTGGAACCGCCTCTGGATGCTCTAATTAGCACCGAGGCAGCGCTGTTCCCCGAGGCCCCAGGCAGCTCGACTGCCTTTGTTCCTGCCCCAGGCCCCAGTCGAGAGCTGTGAGAGCTGAGGCATGGGGCGACTGCGGGAGCTGTGTCTTGTTAGCTCTGCCCTGTGGGCTGTAAACCCCTGAGGGCTTTAAGCAGGAGTCTCTGGCACTTTCTGCCCCATAGCACTGCAGTCCAGGAACCCATCCTCCACTCTTTTCTCCTCCTTCCAAAAAACATTGCTGCTGCTGTTACCCTGGGGAGGAGTTTGGGGCCAAACTGCTGAAATAGACTGCTGAAATGGAGACATTTCAAGTGGCAGAAGGAAGCTCCATGAGCTGGGAACCAGCTAACCCAGACCAGACACATGGTGCAGTTTTTCAGCTGGAACAGTTAGAGGAGAGACCTGCGTATGGCCAGCACGAGTCCTGCATTGGGTCAAAATGGGCTGGTTTAAGGCATACACTGGCTGGATGGAAAGGGATTTTGAGCCATCAGATGTTTGCACAAAGGGCAACAGCCTCTCCTGCTCCCACCCCAGCCAGTCCTGTGCCTTTCAGAGGAATGGGGACGAAGGTCTAAATTAGGACGAAGGTCTAGATTAGGACAGAGTTTGGACCAGCGCTTAGGAGCACGGGTTAAAAAGTAACTTGAGCTTGCTGGAGGCCATGGGCTTCTCAGCATGGCTGGGGAGCATCTGGGCAAGGGGGGAGGTCAGAGAGTGCTTGGCCCATCACCAGCAGAGAGCAGCCCTCCCCGGGGGCACCCGGCGGCCCCAGCGCTGCAGGGCATGGGCTGAAATGGGGGTCTGGCTGTGGGGCAGGGCGGGGGGTGTGTGTTGGAGGGGCTGTAGCGCAGCCGGGGGGGGGGGGGTTGGATGTTCCCATGTGCCTCCTGGTGCAGGAGTGGCAACCTGAGCTCCGGTGGGCTGCGGGCAGCCGGGAGGTGGGACAGGGCTGAGCGTGGCTTCTCTGCCGCCATGGTGAACCGGAAGAAGCCTCGAGGGCGGGTCGGAGCCCAGGAGGTCCTGCCGGTGCCCGCAGCGTACGGGCGGAAACCTCGCATCCTTCCCGAGCTGGGATGCAGCGGTTGCCATGGCGACGCGGGGCCGAGGCCCGCGGGAGCAGAGCACCCGTTAACCGCGGCTGTTGGAGGCAGCGGCGGGCCCCGGGCGGCGGAGGGAGCGTGCCGGGGAGCAGTGCGGCACCCGGGGCCCTCGCGGCCCCCGCGCCTCCCTTGGGCCCTGCCCCAGGCGGCCCAGCCCTTCCCCCCAAGAGCTGAGAAAAACACCCATTTTTCAGCCCGAGGGACCCAGTGAAAATGCTGGATTTTCCATGGGAAGAGATGCCTTTTGGTGAAAAATGTTGTGTCCAAACCAGTTTAGTGTCTGCAGAGCTGTTTGGCGGGGGGGGGGGGGGGGGGGGGGGGGGCGGGGGTGCTTGGCCGGCTCTGGCCGCCTGTCGTGGACCTTTGCCACGTGTTGGGTTTTCAGTGAGTTTTGCCTCTAACGAGTCAAAATCACAAACACGCTGCTTTGTGTGAATGTGACGGGATCGGTCACACGCAGACGTGGCCCCCTCCCCTGGTCTGTCACCAGCTGTGGCCCTGTCACCCCTCCCTGTCCCGGCGGGTCCTGTCCCCAAGGACAGGGCTAGGTTTTTCCCCACCTCGGGATGTTTCTTCCTGCCCGGCTCCGGCAGCTTGTCCCTGCCAGGGCCCTTTGCAGCCACGAGCCTTTGAGTGATGTCTGCCTGTCATCTCCCCAGCGGCCAGAAGCACAGACAGCAAAGAGGGCCCCGCAGAAGAGGAAGGCTTGGCTGGCAGACAAGGGCAGGCAGGGGACAGGCCCGAGCTGCCGCCCTCCTTGCGGTGGGCTCTGCAGCCGCAGTAAAGGGCCTTGTGACACTTCGCCTGCCTACGAGTCCTGCCCTCCCGAAAGGCCAGGTCCAGGCAGTGCTCAGCACTGTGGTGATAGGGCTGCAGGGGTTCCCGAGGCCTTGCTGTGTGTCAGGAGTTCAGCAAATACTCAAGGTGGAGGATTTGAATCCATATAGTAGGGCAAACTGCGGAGAGGAGCCTCCCGTGCATAGCATCACCGTATCTGCAGTCCCGGATGCGCTTGTGGTTTACGCTCTGCTGCACCTCAGTGTCTCGCAGCCATGCTGCTTGGTCACGGAGGGAGAAGAAGAGTCCACCCATACATCTCTTTCTTGTTAATACCCATCCCAGGGCTGTGCAACCATTTTTGTCAGTACCAGAATTTACAGCCAGCCTGAATTAACATCTCTGACGTTGCACCATGTTCAGTGCCCCGAGAGGTATCATGGATTATTCGTGGATTTTAAGACACGTCTCATGGGGCCTTGCTATAGATCCCATCACCTGCAGCTTCCTGGGTGTTGCTTGGTCATCTCTTGTGCTTGCGGGAGGTTGGGTGCCCGACTGTCTGCGATTACTTGCTCAAGCTGCTGGTTGTTTGGGTCATTTTGCGTTCCAGGTTCTAGCTTGTCAAATTTGGTTTCAGAACTGGGTAGCACATGAGTCATATTTATTTCAAACTCCTATCTCCTCAGCTCGGTGCCATCACTATTTTTGGAAACTCTTGAAAGCATATCAGCTATAAGAAGCATATTTAATGAATAATCTTGCAACACCAGGCTTGCTTCCCCCCGATGTCTCAGTGCAGCTTCGCACAACGACTTCTAAAACATGCCTTCAAGGCTTCCCACTGACCTGCTATCTGCTCGCCGGCAGCCTCCGGGAGCCACTTGCAGCCCGGACCCCTTGCTTTTCATCTGCAGTCTCCGCGCTGCCCTGGTGTGTGTTAGGAACACGTGTTACTGGGGACTCATCTCCCAGAACGGCAGCCCCTAAACAGCCTCCTCATGAATCATCTGGGATCTGAGGCATCTTCTTGGTGGCAAAATATTTCCTTTTAAAGGGTGTTTTGGGTTTTTTTTTTTTGGCTTGCTGCAGAACCTCACACCATCCTGGTATTGATCATTTGTGCTCCAAATGCGCAGATCTTTCACAGTTATTTTTACTCGCAACCTCCAGGATTTTAGCTAGGGCTACAGCGGCTCACTCAGCATCCCTAAGCAAAGACTGGCAAAATCTTCCTGTAGATTAAGCTCCAGAAGCGGAGGGCTTGAGGAGGGCAGTATTTGTTCAATATTACAAGCAGGAGGATTACGACAGGACCTTCAGATCTATGATTTTATGAAAGATCTGGACTGTAATCTGTTGGTGCATGTGCAGAATGGAAATCACCTTGAAGGAGAGTCACTTGTGTTACCAGTGTCAAACAGGAGAGGTGAAGGTGTAGGTTTTTAAGGGTTCACAGTTGTCTGGATCTGCCCCATCCTGGTCCTGCATCCAAAACCGATGGTGTTTTTGCATCTGGCAATCTGCCTCTTCCCTCTGGCCCTGCTGGTATCTTGAAGATCTTTACAAATCTATTATTTATTTTCTTTTAGCAAAGTGTCTGTGCTGTTCATCCATCACTTGATGACTGCCCAAGGTCAACAGCCTTGGACTGCCTTCTCTTACCTTACTTTGTCACTGCTTTTTTAAAATCTTAATTTAAAAATTAAAAGCCATAAAGCTAGGCCACGGCGTAGGCAGTGGTAGCTCAGTGCTTATGGGGCTTAAGTATTTGTCTGGCTTCTGGCCCATTGCAGCTTTGCTTTGGGGAGCTATGATGGATGGTGAGACCAGCCACAGCTGGTAAATCTACCTAGATCGGTGAATCCACTCCATCTAGCGAGCTCCCCCAGAAAGCCTGAAAGTGCTTTAAAGCTCACAGCTCCTTAGATCAAACTGCAGAGCTGAGTGAAAAAGCCAGTGCCCTTAGGGTGCCCAGGGCAGGAGAGATGAAGGTGCTGCCTGTGGCTCAGGTGTTGCCGTGGTTTGGGCACAAGAGAGCATGCGAACGAGCCGTTTCTGGTGAGAGCAGGGACGGCGTGGCCAGCTCCTGACGAGGGGCTGGGCTGGGTGTGCTGCCACCTCTGCCCGCAGGTGCTGGGAGCAGGGGAGCAATCGAGGCAGCCCTGGAAGCAGCCCTGGAAGCCCTGCGACGCTCAGCCGGGCTCGGCGGCCCCCGCTGCCCTCTGCCCCGCGAGGCTCAGTGCGTGCTGGGGGTGCTTGCGGCCATCGTTAGTAACCCCGGGTGAGCCTGATATGATAGATAGGAGAGAGTGCAAAAAGGAGACTGGAGCAGAGCCGCGCGTGGTGAAAGGGGTCATTTGGTGCGGCCGTAATGGGGAGCAGCTTCCCGTCACGGGGAGCACGGGGCGCTGAGCTGGGGCTGGGGCTCGGGAAGCAAAGGGAGAGACGGCAGTGGCCCTGCACAGCGGGTAGCAACCCGTCGCGTCCCTGCTGCCTCCCCCTTCCACATTCGCTGCCTGATGGCCCTGGGTCTGCCCGGTCACTCCCCACCCGGCTCCTCTCCCTTCAGCCTCTTCCCCCTAATCTCTGTCTCCGCAGAATTTCACCTGCCGATTTTAATTTCCCTTTCTGATCTCTCCCTTTTGCATCTCTGCTCTTTGCCTGGTCTGCAGACCCCGAGCACCGTCAGAGGTGCGGGGGCTGCGGCGTTCCTGGCCAAACCTGGGAGCAAACAGCTGCCAGGAGACGCAGGGGACGTGGGCAGATCCCTGGCTTCGCCAGGTCGCTGGCATTTCTGACACCGGCCCCAGACTCGTTTTTTGCCACTCGTCTAAATGTTTCACCTGGATACAAGCAAGCCCCATGTTCCTGGCGCTGACTGCTTCTCAGCATCGCTGACCTTGCTGAGATAAAATTAGACGTTTCACTTTGAATTAAAGACAGTCCAGCTGAAAGAAACCCAAGCGTTTTATTTCCAAAACATCAAATCGCAGCGTTTCCTTTCTCTGTCTGTGACTCGGGAGGGGAGGGTCCTTTCAGCCAGAGCCTGGTGACAATGACATTGATTTCCTAGACCTTTCAGCGTGGCCAAATCTGTATTTTTAGCTGGAAAAATCACGTGTCAAAGAAATGCTTTCTCTGCCCTGATGAGAAGGGGGTTGAAAGGAAGGAGATTAAAACCTTCGCTGCTGAAGTCAGCGGATGAACAGGGCGCACGGTTACCTGCGGCGAGCCGGGGAGCTGGTGCCCGCTTCCCTCGTCCCCGTGTGCATCCAGTGCGGCCGGTGCCCGGCTCCGGGCAGCGACAGCATCTCTGGCTGCCGTGCCGGGGGGGCCTGCCAGCTCGCACCACGCCAGGGGCAGACGCGCGGCGGAGGGGAGGCTGGGAGTGCGGACGCCCCGGGGGCCCTTGGATGGGGAGCTGGGCAGGGAGCCGGGCCCCGGGCGCAGAGCTCGCGGGTGCCAGGGCTGCAGGGAGCGGGCAGGCACGTGGGCCCCATCGCCCCGTCCACGCCTGGGCCACGGTGGCCGGTGGGCCCCAGCGCGCCCTGGTCCCACGGGATGGAGGCACCGGCAGGGCTCAGCGCGGCCCCTCTGCTGTCCCTGCAGTCATTTATCTTCCAGGGCAGGCACTGCCTTCATCTCTCCTTTTCTGCCTCCTTCTCACTCTCCCCCACCCTGTTCTCATTTCCCCAAGAAGACTTTAATGAAATCTGCCCTTAATTAAATCCACATTCATTTGCATAATTACCAGGAAATTGAAATTAGCCTGCGGACGTGGCTGGAATACATATGGCTTGAAGCAGTCGGGCCCGTTTGGAGGAGGGGTCCGCAGTGAGGGGGGCTGGGTGCCCCCGGGGTGGCCCGGGGGTGCTGCCAGCTCTGGACGGGGGCTCCTTCCCCCAGCCCTGGTGCTCTCCTTCCCGGCACAGCTCCATGCCCCTCTCCACCAGTGCCCTTTGCCTGCCCAGCTGCCCCCGGCCCTGCCGGCCGCAGCCCCCGCTGGGCTGCTCTCACGTTCCCACCGTCCCAGCCGGGGCTGCTTAGCGCTCGCGTTTGCGCTGCCCCGGCGCTGGGCACCGCTGGCGCGGACGTGCCGCGAATGCCTATGGCCGCCCGGGGAGGGAGCCCGCTCCCGGGCTCGCCCGGCCACCGTCGCCATCGCCTGCTGGCCCCGGCTCCCTCCGGCCGGCAGTGAAGTGGGTTCTGAGCCATGGGACACTCGCGGAGTGGCTTGGACAGGGCTGGTGGCCCTCGGTGATGGTGACGGCCCCTCAGTGCCCGGCAGCCCCTCGACAAGGCTTTGCTCGCTGTCCCCAGAGCTCAGCACCGTGTCACACGGAGCCCAGTGCCTGGAGCGAGACCCGGCCTCAGTTTCCCCGGGTGAGCACAGGGTGCCTGGGGCAGCTGGTGCATCACCCACGCAGCTGGACAGACGTGAGCGGGGCGCGCAGCTCGCTGCGCAGCCATGCGCCGTGGGTGCTCGTCCCTGCCAGCCCTGCAGGGGCTCGGCCATGGGGCGCTGCCCCAGCTCGGGGGCAGAGCTGGTGCCAAGCCCAGCTTTCCTGGCAAAGGCGCTGCAGGCCAAAGCCAGCTGCTTTCGCAGCTTTGCAGATGCCAAGGTATGAAGGAAACCCCAAATATTTGACATATTCAGGCAGCTCAAACTGTGCAAAGAAACACGTCGGAGCGCCTTTTCCTGAAAAGAGATCCCAGCTTTCTCCAACGAAGGCTTGTTTTTAGACAAAGGATTCCCCCCCGCCCCGGGGGAAGCACCACCGCGTTTGCAACACAAGCATCACTTTTGTTTTATTTAAAAAAAAAAGTCTTCACTGCCATTGAGATTTTTTTTTGCTTTTATAACGATATTTTTTGTTATTTTTTGTCTTTTTTCACGTTTTTAGTTGTTTTTTTCCTTTTCAACAGTGACAAACTGAGGTAACGTCTGTGACACTACAACCTCTCCTACAGGAAGAAGGTCCGAAACCCGACAGCCGAGGGGATTTAAAATAAACACCCGACAACCTACCAACACAGCGACCTCAATGGAAACGAAAATCACACCCACGCGCACACCCCTGTAAGGGACAAACTGACCAGAAAAGTAAAAATAACCCTTCTAGGTGGTGGTCGGAATTCCTTATCTACATTATTGCACGAAAGATCGAGGACATTGAGGGACCTAAGGCAAAAAGGAGAAAAATCGCGCCTAACATCTCTAAATCTGTGCAGTGCTACTTCTAAAAAAAAGACCTTAGCCCTGGCACCCCAGAGCACGACGGGTGACACCGACGGAGGGGCGGGCGAGTGCCCGGCGGGCACAGCGGGACGGGGCGAGGGGAGGGCGACGTGGAGGAGGGACGGAGGCAGTGACGCCGGGGCCCGTGCCGGCGGTGCAGCTCCGGGGCCAGGTGCCCGGCTCAGTGCAGCCGGGGCCATGGCGATGGTCGCCCGGCGGCCCGCAGAGTGGTGCACGGTCGCAGCCCGCGGCCGCGCGGGAGTCACGCTGGCCTGCTGCCGAGTCCCTGCCGGCGGCCCTGCGGCCGGGGCGGGGGGTCCGGCGAGGCCCCCACCTGCCGTGTGTCTGCTGTGTAAACTGCTGTTGCTTCTTGATAGCGTTATAGCCCTTTGTGCGGTAATTTGTGGGTCCGGAGGGGAGAGGGGTGCCAGCAGGGAGGTTTGTGCCGACCCCAAGTGCTCGGTGTTACGGGGCCGCCAGCGGCTCCTGCCACCGCAGCCCTGCCTCGGCCAGCCTGGCGGCCCGGCCCGGCTCAGGGGCGCTGAGCAGCGCTGCCGCCTCGCCGCCCCAGGGCAGCGGGGGCCGCCTCCGCCCGGGGGTCCAGGGAGGGGGTGACAGCAAGGGTGGGGAGATGGGGACAGCTTGGGAGATGCGGGGGACCTTGGGAGGCCACTCAAAGCCCCCTCCCTTGCCCCCGAGGTTGTGCAGGAGCTTCCAGGCCTGCCCTGGAGATGTGGCTACCACCGCGGTTTCTAGTCACCCTGTACATGAAAGTCTGCAAATCCGCCCAGGCCTTACAGCTCCGACCGCGTCCTCCGCAGAGGCCCGGGGCACAGCAGCTCTGGGCTTCGCTGCTGGCCGCTGGCTCCCGGGTGTCCCGCCGGGTCGGGATACCTCGAGCCATGCTGAGCTCCAGGCCACGCTGCCCGCAGCCCCCGCCACGGGGCCGGCTGCCCCAAACCCCCGCCGCCTGGCACCGCGGCCACCAAAAGCCCTCCGAGCTCCTACGGCCGTGAGGAGCCCCTAGGCCCTAGTGTGGAGACGACCAGTCCCTCTGGCTGCCGCCATCCCTGCTTTTGGGCCAGTGCCCGGCTCTCCTGTGGGGTGGGGGCACGGGGGACAGTGAGGTGCCAGCCGGGTGCAGCTGGCTGACGCACAAAGACACACAACATATTGACGCTTGCTACATCGATGGCTGCCAGCGCTCGGCCGCCGGGCGGGCAGAGCCTCCCGCGCGGGGAGCCGGCCTGGGGTGAGGGGAGCCGGGGCGGCCGGGCCGGGTGCTACCGCGGCCAGGCTTAGTGCCCGCCTCACCCTCCCCTCGCGGGGCAGGGGTGAAACCACCGCGCGCTCGAGCCTCTCCAAAGGCCTCCTCCACGGACTGGGGTCATTAGCCTTCCTTCGCGCCCGGCACGCCGCCAGCCGGGCCGGCCATCGCAGGGCACGCCGGCAGGCAGGGCCTGCCCTGGGCCCTCCCCTGTCCTCGGCCTGCCCCGCTCTCGGGGGCGGCAGCAAGGGCAGGGCTCCCTCCCTGGGGGTGCCAGGGCCTCAGGCGACCCGTGAACCTGCCCACGTGGCCCCCCCGCCTCCCCCCACCCCAGCTCGCCTCCCCTGCTCATTATTGTTATTATTATTATTAATTATTATTATTACTCGGTGAGCCGTCCCCACGCCGCCGCGGAGAGGAACTCGGCCCAGCCCTCCTCGGCGGGAGGGCCGGAATCGCAGGGTCGCGTGGCCACGGCCTTCCCGGCCCGGCAGGGGACGGGAGCAGCGAGCGTCCTCCCCGGCAGGCGCCCGGTGCCCCGTGGCCGGGCTCCCCGCGCCGCCCACGGCCCGGCCTCGCCTGCGGCGGCTGGAGGGATCAGCATCCTCAGTGCTGCCGAGTGCAACCAGTTTCGTTTTTTTTCCTCTTTTGTGTTTTTTTCCTTTTTTTCTTTTTTTCTTTTTTTTTCTTTTTTTGCTTTGGGAGACACGAATCCCGGTCCCTTCTCCTACCGTAACCAAAAATGAAACCCTGGGCCATCCCTCTCCCCGCGGGCAGGGCGAAGGGACAGGCTGACATCATATCCGCAGGCCGCCCAGAGCGGAGCCGCGCCGCGCCGTGAGGGAGCCGCGTGCCGCCCCCGGCGCCGTCAGACACAGATCTCTATTGCTGTGGCCAGGACCATCTGCCCTTTGCCTTTGTCCTGACGTCCGTCTGTCCTGCTCGCCGTCCCTGGGGAGGAGGCGCCCGGCTCGGAGCCGGAGAGCCGGGGGCCGCTCCCCTCGGTCAGGATGGTCCTCTTGAGCGGCGTGGGGGTGCAGGAGCTGGGCGTCTCGTGGCGGTGGGGGCCGGCCGCCAGCTTGTCTCCGGCGTGCTTGCGGGAGCGGTAGGAGGGCCGGCGGCGCACCTCGGACATCAGGTCGTACTTGATGAAGTAGAAGACCTCTTTGATGGGGCAGCGCTTCTCGGGGTCGAGGGCCAACAGGCGCTGGAACATGCGCAGGGCGTTGTCCGTGAAGCGGCGCCACTGCGAGGGCAGCCCCGCCAAGCGCCCCTTCTGCCACCGCACAAACTCCTCGAAGAAGGTGTCTGAGGCCGAGGCCGCCTCCCAGGGGAAGTTGCCGGTGAGGACGCAGAAGATGAGCACCCCGAAAGCCCACACGTCGATGCTGGTGTCCACGGTGAAGCCCTCGGCCCGGCCGGCCTGGCACACCTCGGGCGCCGTGTAGGGGATGGTGCCGCTGATGCGCTTGACCCGGCAGCCCACCTTGCGGGTCATGCCGAAGTCGGCCAGTTTGACGCGGCGGCAGTCGCGGTCGAAGAGCAGCACGTTCTCCGGCTTGATGTCGCGGTGCACCAGGTTCTTGCTGTGCATGTAGTCCAGGGCCAGGCCCAGCTGCTGCACGCACCGTTTCACCATGTCCTCGGGGAGCCCCACCTGCGGGTGGTGGGACACGGAGCGCGTTAGCCAGCACCCTGCCACCACGATCCCCCAGCTCCCGGGAGCCCAGCGGTGGCTATCGAGGCCACTGGCCCTTTGCTCTGGGCAGGAGGAGCTGGGGGAGCCACTTCTGGCCTCTTTAACCCCCATTTCTCTCCTCAGCTTCATGAGCAACAGCCCCCCCCCAGTAGGGACAGCCCATGAGCGGGGACCGTGTCCCCCCGGCAGGGTCAGGGCCATAAGGGGCAGGCAGCACACCATGGGACCGGGGTACCTGCGCCCCTGTGCCACGGGCATCCCACGGGCTCCCCCCGCGTGCTCTGAGCCCACCTCCGCCCTGCGCCACCCTGCCAGCTGACACTGCATAATCGTACTTCCTTTTATTCCTTTTGCATTAAGATTTCATTACACTTCCAATTCAATTAGGTCTGATTTTCTTTGGGTGTTCTCTCTGTATCTCTCCTTCTCGCTCTGGCTTTTTTCCTCGTTCAATTTTCCAGCCTGCCTCTTCTTCCTTGCCCTGCCTCTTTCAAGGGAAGGAGAGATTCCTGGCCAGAAACACCCCATTGCACCCTGCAGCAGGGCTAAGCCACCGCGAGACGTGGTTATGGGTCGTGGGCCCGTCTCTGGGTGCTGGAGCTCCAGTTGGGGCTGGCCATGCAGTGCTGCATCACCTCCTGCAAAGGCTCCCGGCGGCACCGAGGCAGGCTTGGAGGGGGGGCTCAGCGCCTTTACCCCACGCCCAGGCTTGGCACCTCCAGAGCTCTGCACCCTGGGGATACTGAGCCCTTGTGCCCAGCCAGAGACCCCAAAATGCCTCAAGCAGCAGGCTCTCACCTGAGGCGGGATGATGTCGAAGAGGTCCCCGCCGGGGGCATACTCCTGAGCAAAGACGTAGCAGTCCTCCGTCTCGAAGACCACGTCAAAGACTTTGATGATGAAGGGGCTGGAGGAAAGCGTGTTGGTGATGCTGAACTCGCGCAGGAAGTTCTTCAGCTTCGTCTTGCTCTTGTTCACAAACTTCAGGGCCATCTTAGTGCCTGCAGTGGGGAGAGGGCCGGCATGGGTTTCAGTGCCCAGGCTCTGCCCAGGGCACCGCTGAGAGGTGAAGGTGTCTGCCCTGGGCACCCCCGGGGATGGGAGCTGACACGCAACTCACAGAATCACAGAAGGGTTGAGGTTGGAAGGGACCTCTGGAGGTCATCTAGTCCAACCCCTCTACTGAAGCATGGTCACCTAGAGCACGTTGCCCAGGACCCTGTCCAGACAGCTTCTGAATATCTCCAAGGATGGAGACTCCACAACCTCTCTGGGCAACCCGTTCCAGTGCTCGGTCACCCTGCCGAACTGGGGAGCGGTAAACCCACAGAGCTGGGTGCAATCCCTCCACGTCCAGCGAGGGAGCACAAAGCACCGCGACCGCGGCTGCTGCACTGGCCCAACACAGCGCAGGCAGGCAGGCAGCCTCCTCCCCACTCCCTCCTCCGCGCGCCACGGCCGCGTCCCCGCGCCTCACCTGTGCTTTTGTGGGACACCAGGTCCACCTTGCCGTAGGTGCCCTTGCCGAGCTCGCGGATGAGGTCGTAGTGCTTGTTGATGTCGGTGCCCGAGAGGGTGCGGATGGCCAGCGACTGCATGTCCTCGGTGATGAGGGGCACCCCGCAGCAGGCCAGCTTGCGCGACGGCTCCTGCTCAATCGAACCCGCACTCATGGTTGTGCTGCAAGGCAGAGACATGTCATGACCACTGCGGGGGACATAAGGACAACATGTCCCCAGAGCGCCCCTCGCACATGCCAGGCACCAACGGGCCGGGCATCATGGCTGAACATGGACCTTGGGCACGTGGCCCTCTGAGGCTGAGGGGAGTCATCGGGCAAAGCAGTACGCGAGGGTGTAGGGCACAGCAGAGCCATGCCGCCGCTCACACCGATTATCGCCAGGAGGGCAGGGGTGGGCGCACACATGCACACGCACACACACGCCCACCCCCACCCACCATTTCCTCAGCCCTGCTGCGTTCCCAGCAACCGCCCGGGATGGGAGCAGAGGCTGGTAGGTGCCGGGGAGCTCCCGGCACCGTGCACGCCATGCACACTTGGCAGAGCAAATTCCCCTCCCGGCGTTTGCTCTGCAGCCCGCGCAGGGACGGAGCGCAGCGCCCGGGAGCACGGGGCATGCTCAGGGTGCTGGGGTAACGGGGGGCAGCCCCACAGCACCCACCACTCTGCCGGGGGGGGGAAGCTGCGGCGCTGCAGTTCATCACTCCATTATATAACTTCGAATATCTATCGGCACCGGCTCTTTCGGCTCTGCCCTACCAAAGGGCTGATCTCGCTGATGCAGAGGGCATCAGCAGAGCCAGCAGCACACACAAAACCCACTGATGGTCCTCGTTCATGACAAACCACCCGCGCTTCTCCCTTTTGGATTTTTTTTTTTGCCCTTGGAAGCCAAAGCGGATCTGGTTCTCGGGGCCGAGCCCCAGCTCCCACTTGCAGATGCTTCCCAACGGGGCAGGTGGGTGAGCGCAGATGTGCCAGGCCCGAGAGCGGCTCTGACAGCCAGGCGATCGCGGCACACAAAGGCCGAGCCGACGGAGCCTGGGGAGCCTTTGCACAGCGGCAAGTGCAAGATGAAAAGCAGCCAGCGTGCAGAGTCTTAAATAGCAAAACACCCTGCTGTGCCAGGAGGTTTCATTCAGAGGAAGCGAGGCGCAGGATGGAGCCGGACCGCGCTGAGCCGCCTCCCGCAGTCGCAAGCCCCTGCCCTGCAATCGCGCCTGCTCCTCGAGGAGCGCAGCGAGCCGCCCCAGGAGCACGGCGAGCTCCTTCCCCCGTCCTGCCCGGGTCCACACGCAAGGGCAAAGCCCAGCGAGGTACCAAACTGGCCCCCCACGTCGCCGGCCGCGCTGCCCCCGCGAGCCGCCCCGACACAACGCAGAGAGCGGTCGCGCCACGGTGCCCCGCGCCCAGCCCCAGCCCAGCGCCGATCTGCAGCACAGCAGGTTACGATGCAGAACTGTATTTCCTCTCAAGGAGATTAGTGCCCGCGCACGCACACACGCTGCTGCCCCAGAAACGCAGCAGCGCTGGGGGAGGTTAGCACAAGACTCGCTCGCATCCGCTCGCTCAGGTCTGCTTGCAGCACGTGCAACGCGGTGAGGAGGGGAGCTCCGGGCTCCCGTGCATCCGCTATGGCTTCTACAGGCTTCTCCCTCCTGAGCCTCCGAGCAGAAGCGCAGGGACCACAGCACAAAGAGAGCCGAGCTTAGACTCACCCACCATGCCGGAGCTGCAGCAAAGCCACGCCAGGATCCCCTCGGACTTGGCTCAGGGAGCCGGGCTGCTTTCCGTCATCCCACAAGAGCATGTAGCCAGCGGCTGCTCCTCCTCTGACCTGTCCCGCCGTCCAGGCGCGTGCACAAAGCAGAGCAAAACTGTCCGGTGCCGGCTCACGCCGCACTCGGCACCGGCACGAGCGCTTACTGGAGGCACCCTGGAGAAACGAGCCCCGAAAAGCTGGTGGAAATGCGAGTGCTCAGTGCTGCGGCGATGTATGCAAAGAACGTATCTTCCCCGAAGAAGATGACTGCTTTTTATTTTGTAACAGATTGACAAAAATCATGGGATAACAGCAGAGCGGGAGCCGTTATATATTTAGACTTTTAATGTGGCGTCTCACCCAAAAAAAAAGAAAACCCACACTCAAAATTAATTCCCCTTGCCTCAGCTACAAGCAGCGCCCCGCCGCTAGGAACGGCGCCGGGACCGAGCCGAGAGCTCTGCTACTGGAGCGAAAGCCGGCAGCGCGAGCAGAGGCCGGGAGCTCGGCTTCGGTGGCCGCGTTGGGCTGAGCGGCAGGCGAGGGGCTCATCCCGCAGCTGCGCTGCAGGCGTGCGGCTCAGGGCTCCCGCGCGGGCGGTCGCGGCCGGTAAACCTTCGGCAAGCCTCGGAGCAGGCTGCGGAAGAGGCGGCTGGTTGCAGGAGGCTCTGCGGGCTGAGCGCCGCCGCGGCGCAGCTCTGCCCTGGCCAGGAGGGACGCCGAGGCAGAGAGGGACCGCGGGTGATGCCACCGGCGCGCCAGCGAAGAGGAGGGTATCCAGCAGATAGGAGCTAGAGCAACGAAATTAAGGAACACTTGAGCTAAACCCCAGCACGCATAAAAACCTGGGGGGGAAGAGGTGGAGCCCCGTGTGCTTGGGACGTTGCAATGCCACGGGCAGACGCGGGGCACAAGCCAGCACTGGCAAGCAGGGCCAGAGCGCTAAAAGGGCTTTTCCATTTCTGGACTCGGTGATAAATCCCAAGTAGGAACCGCCACAGGAACCGCTGCTCTGGCACAAAGCAAACAGTCCATCTGTCTCCAGGAGAAAACAGTGCCAGAGACTTCAAGGAAAGATGCTGAGCACCCGTAAAGCACCTAGCGGGGCGATGCTCTGCCCCAAGGGTGACGTCCTCCTCACCCAGGTGTTTCAGCAGCTCGTGCCCTGAAGCATGAGGCTGGGGAGACCTTCTCACATGTTCTCCGACTAGGGTAAGCCTGAGCTCCAAGCGCCCCTCATTTCTTTAAACCACTAACATTTTGCATGCTGTCTCTCATCCCAGAGTAGATCTCAATTTTATAATTTTTTTTTCCTGGGAAGTTGGGCAGAAAATAGAAAAGGAACTCAAACATCATGATGTTCCAAAAATGTATCAGCTTGACTCATAAGATCTTCAAAGCAGCTCATCTCCATAGTGTTTTATTGGCCTTCCTAAAGAGAAGCACCATTTTAGTGTCTTGTTATTGGAGGTGGAGGTGGATTAGTGCAGAAGCAAAGTGGATGCATGACTAAAAACAGCTCCCAGTATCCCACAAGAAGAATTATGTCTACACTTGAATTTACAATCATGCTTGTCAATGTCTGTTAATTAACCTGTGTTGAAATACAATTATTCAAGTCAGCAAAGCTTTTTTTTTTTTTTTTTTTAATGCCTGTGGGATAGAGGAGAGCGGAAATGGAAGGGCTGCCTACTGTTTAAAAGATCTCTCTAAGTCAGGGAGTATTTGCTTTTTCCCTTGGCTAAATCTGGCTTCAGCTCCCTCCTGCTCATTGAGTTTTTCTGGGCTGTTTTGCAGAAAGCTCCTTTCTGATTTTGCACACGTGTGACCGGAATAGAAAAATGGTCCCATCAAAAATGAGCATCCTTTGCCACACGCGGGTGCAACGTCTCCCGTGCTTCCAGCCCTCTGTTTTTGCCTTTTCTCTTTGCTGATGGGGCAGCACCTGCTTTTGCAACAGCCTTCCAGAGACCCATGCCATGCCACCGGCCGCCGAGCCTGCGCGCGCTCTCCCGCCCGCGGGGCCCGGGCACCCCAGGCTCCCCGCTGCAGCGCTTTGTTCTCCAGCGGTTTTCTGGCCCCAGCGCCCGGCTGAAGTAAATGCAATGTCACAAGGCAGCCAGGAGCAGAGCGGAGCGGAAAAAATCCCCCCGCCGCAGCCTTCTGCTCGAGTTTGCCAATGCACTGAGATGGAAACACACTGCAGGAGATACTCGGATTAGATAAAATTCCTCAGAAACCCAGAGGAGGCTCCAGCAGAGCCTCGCAGAGAGCCAGGGCGAGGCGGTGGCATGGGGGGGGGCCCGGGCAGCCCCCTGGGCAGGGACCCTCGGCTCCCACGCCCGGGGCGCCCACGGGGTGCTGCCAGGGGCCCGGGTACCACTGCCAGCTCCGGGACAGGCCACCAGCTCCGGCCAGGCTTGCCGTTTCCCAGGCCCCGCTCAGCCGCCCGGGTTTAATCCCATTTCAGAACCATTGCAAAAGAGAAGGGCTTTATCCCAAATAATTTTTTTTTGCTCCAGGTTTCTTCTCCGAGGAGCCTTTACAAGCATTTGTTCTTGTTCCAGACCAGAAATCTCTCCAAGATGCTCTGACCTTTCTCTGCCCAGCTCTGACAGGAGCCATAAAAAGAGCTCGGAGAGGGAGCAGGGAGGGAAGGGCAGAGGCTGCCGAGCGCGGGCCGGCCCCCGCGGCAGGCGGACGGAGACGCCGACCTTCAGCTCTGCAGCCAGGGCTCGGCCATGGGCCGCTCTGGCCGGCCCACCGCAGCGACGGGGCGCGACGGGGGCTCCTGCCTCCCGGTAAACGCTCACAGCGGGAACAGAGAGCGTGGAAAGCAAGCGGCAGGCAGATATCGGGTGGACGGGGGTTTTGACATCCCCAGCCTCCTCCCTTTCTTCGGAGGCAGGGTGACGCTGGGAGGTGGGAGCGGGCTGTGCTCCCGCAGCGCCCAGCCTGAGCGGCTCGCCCAGCAAACCAAGGGATGCCGAAGGCCCCGGCTGTCTCGGTTGCCATGTTGTAGGCAGCAAACCGGGGAAAACACCAAATCCGCGCAGGGTACAGCCCTTGGGAAGGAGGGTCCCCAGACCGCTTGCCACAGCATTCCCGTTACCGCAGGGTCATTATAACCCATCCCACCCTGCTGTCATCCCGACCTGAAATAGCGTCACGATTACCAGGACCACAGAGCCAATGCCATCCCGGGGGGAAGGAGAAAAAAAAGAGAAAAAAAGAAACTTTCCACCTGGCTCTCTACAACCACGAACGCCGCGGGACACGGGAAGCCCGTTCCGCCCAAGAAGGGGAGCCAACGCCACGAGCCGGGGACGCCTGCGGCCCGGCTTTGCAGGGAATAAATCGGTGAGCAGCCTCAGCTTGGAGGAAGCCGCCACGTCCCCAAGTTTTTCCCCTACTATTCAGCCGAAAATTGTTCTCTGTTTAAGCTCGAGGAGCATTTATCTCATTGAGGAAGAAGGATAATCCACCCACTTCTTCCTCGCTCCGCGTATTTATAGACAGGCGCTCCGTCGCCCGTCAGCGGCTGCCTCCCCTCTCCCCACAGCTCCCCGGGCTCCGGGATGGCGCCGGCGGCGCGAGGCCGTGGGCAAGGCGCCCCGCGGCCGGCACAGCGGCAGGATTCCCCGGCCCGGCACGGCCGCCGCGCGGCACAGCACGGCACGCTGCCCCTCTCGGCGCAAGGAGCCCGAGAAGTAATTGGCAACTCATTAACGGCAAATCGAGGAGAGCAGAGGCTGCGGGAGGAGAGCTGCCCCCGGCGCCCGGCCGAGGGCCGGTGCTGCTGAAGTGGCTGCTTGGAAATTAAGAGAGGAAGGAAGGAAAAAAAAAAAACCCTCCAGCCACAGGCGGAGAACTAGAGGTCAGGAAAACAACCCAGTTATTAAATGGAGTGAGAGGATTTGGGGCCGAGCCCGATGGTTGGATCGCCGCAGCACGGCGGCGCGCCAAAACGCCCGGCGGCTCGCGGCGTCCCCCTGCCCGCGACCGCAGAGGGGCCACGGCAGGAGAAGAGAGAGGCAGGAACGCAGCCGGGGCTCGCGGCCTCCCAGCCGGCCGGACGCAGGACGGGGGCAGAGGCGGATCCGGCCTGGCTCCAGCTCCAGGCTGCTCCGGGGCAAGGAGGAAAGGGAAGAGGAAGGGGAAAAAACACAAAACAAAACAAAAAAGCTTAAAACACCCCCCTGGGCCAGAGCTATTGTTGGAGTCTGTACAGAGACAGTTTTCCCTTCACAGAGGGGGAGAAACTAAAAACACCGGGCAGCGGGGCCAGGGCGAAGCACCCGCTGCTGTACCCAGCCTGGCCGCAGCACGTGGGTTTTGCAGAGCTTTGGGGGTTTTTCCCCGCACCCAAATCCTCCGGGTGTTCGTTAATTGTGGCAGAAATGAAATTAGCTACTAGCGGCAGCAGGGAGCCCTCCGCCGTTCCCCGGCGCTTCGGGAGATCCTCCGCGCGCAGGGCAGGTCACCGCGTCCTCGTTTCCAGCCGGAGGAAACTGAGGCACAAAGGACGGAAGCGGCTGCCGGGGCCGCGCGGTGCAGCCGGGAATACAAGCGGCCACCCCGGTTCTGCCCCTGCAAGGAGCTGCTGCCCCGTCGGGCTCCACCTGCACGGGCCTGGGAGAAACCCTGCCCCGGGGCAGCCCCGGGGTGGGATTGATGCTGAACCCTCCAGAAACGCGCCGCAGCACCACGGGGAGCCTGACCGATGCCTCTGCCCTCAGTAGCTGCAGGAGCTCCAGAGGAGACACCACCACCACCTCCTCCTGGCTTTGATGGAGGAGCTGCTGCAGACTGCTGCGGCTCTTCACGGGCTGCATCCTGAAGCCAAGAGAGGGCTCGTGCTGGGAGTCTCAGCCTCCCTCTCCATCGCTCGTCCTCCAAGCCATCCTCCAAGCTTTCAGGTCACCAGCTGGCCACCGCTCAGCTCTGCCTCGCCGCCTGCCCCAGGGACTTCCAGAGCCCGTTTTGGGAGGGAACGAAGCTAAGGGGAGACCAGGCAGCCAACCCAGGCACGTGCCCTCGCCGTCTGCTAGGGCACCGGGTCCGCAGCCACGGGCACGAGCCCGGAGCGCAAGGCGCCCGCTTCCCGCGGACCACCAGCAGGAGGGGGGGCCCTCCGCCAACCGGCTTCAAAACCCTTCCGCTCTATATTGCTTTTAACTACAAGCTGAGCTGTCAAAGTCATTTGAGGGCAAGCGCTGAGCTCTCCGGCTCGGGAACAGGCAGTGAGACCTAGAAACCATTTTGCGTCGCTCCGCGCTCAGTGCAGCCGGGGAGCGCGGGCTGGGCGAAGCTGGCGGCGACCTGGGCGCTTTGCACCCTCCGGCGACGGAGGGCAGGAGACGGCTCTGGAAAAAAAGAGCCGCGGCAGCACAACCGCTGCGCGAATTTGCCAGCCTAGTGGGACGCGCTGCCAGCGGCCGGCCGGCGACCTTGAGCAGCCCGCGCGGTCCCAGCGCCCCGCACGTGCCCCCAGCCCTCGTGAAAACTGCTGGACCGACAAACCCGGCAACGGGAACCGAAGCAGGAGCAGCCCGGAGAGCAGGAAAGGTGCCGGCAGGCCCGTGCTCCTGCGGGCACGCCGACGCCGAGGGGGGCGGCAGGCGCCGTCCGCGCTGCCCTGGGGGCTCTCGTGCCGCCCCGAGCGGAGGCGGCTGGGTGAAACCAGCCCGGGCAGAGCGGCCCGAGGTCGCCGGCGATGCACACGCCCCCGGCCATCGGGGCAGAGCTTGCGCCAGCAGAGCCGGGCGCCAAGGACCGGCCTCCCCGGACAGAGCGAATTGAAAGCGGATGTGGGAACGGGATGGGGTGCAGCCATGGTGCTACCAAAACCCTCTCCCAAGGCGCCACGGGAGTCCAAAGGAAGCAGCGTGAAGCAGCTCCTGCTCCCCAGGGCCGAGCTCATCCCGGGAGGGAAGGGGGAGCAGCAGGACGCCTTGCCGGGCTGCCTCTGGCCCCGGGCCCAGCCCCGATGCGACCATCCTACCCAGCATTTTCGTTTCTGCCCACGCGGCAGCGTGGTACAGACGGGGAGACCGAGGCACGCGAAGGCACGGCCAGGGCAGCGCCCAGCACTGGCCACGGCACCCCGCTTTTAACCTCTGCCGCCTCCCCCCGACGGCGCCCGTCCGACCCCGTTAGGAGACTTATCTCCCGTCCTCGCGGCGCCGTCGGGATCACAGTGCCGGAGCGGCGGCATCAGCGCCGCTTCCCGGGGGAGCCGCCAAGCCAGCAGCCGCAGCGGGTCCCCAAAGGCGCCTTTGCCAGCGAGGCCGCCTCGTCTCCACGGGCAGGGCACGAGGCTGGGCAGCGCCTGGGCACTCGGTCCGGCAGGGTAACGGCCCTGCTCCGCCGGGAGCCGTTCCTCGCTCCGCTGGCGAGGGCAGGGGGGAGCTCGCCCCACGCGCGGGAGCCGAGCCGCTCCGCGTGCTTTTGCTGGAGTCAGGGATCTTGCAAGGGAAGGCAGCCACGTGGCTGCAGCCAGAAGCGACTTGCCCAAGGTCACAAAAACGGCCTGTGGCACAACAGGGGACAAGAAAAAAAAAACCCAAACAACATGTCTAAGTGCCCCCGGCTCCAGGCCCCTCCGTTCTCCCTGTGTTGCAACCTGCTGCCGTTCGGGGCTTCCGAGCCGCCACCGACCGCGGCAAACGTGCTGTCTGCCCGCAGCACATCCAGCCCTTCGCCTCGGCCGGACGGTGCGTCCCCGAAACCAGACAGCGACGGCTGCCCAACAGGCTCCCAAGGCCAAAAGCACGCGTGGCCTCACCACGGCCACAGCCAGGAGCCCAGCGGCCCCCGCGAAACCCGCCATCGGAGCTACCTCGCCGAGCAGCAGCGGCAGCGGAGCCACCCAGACCCGCTCCGAAACCCCTCGGCCACGTCCTGCTCGGCTGGCGGCAGCGTGACGGGTAGCCACAAACCGCTGCGAGGCGGCTGGTCGCGCACAGCACGTGGGAAGCCATCAGCGACCGTAGACGGGCAGCATTCTGGGCACGGTCCGTCTAACCGCGCATCCCGCAGCTCAGAGGAAGGAGCCACCACCACCCAGAGAGGCAACGGATGACGCAGCGCTTCGTCTTCTTGCTTCTCGCAGAGCAGTATTTCTCCCTCGCCCCTAACTAGGACCACCGCTGGCCTGAGCATTTTGGGCAAACGGCCTTGAAAATCCTGAACAGCGTCACAACGTGCCCATGACCCTGCCAGGGAGGGAAGCCAGAGGCGCGTCTCCCCCGCGTCGAGAGGCAGCAGCAACAGCTTCACCAAATGGCGCGAGAAGCCGGCGGCGCTGCCAGAACCGGAACCCGACTGCTCTGGGCCCCGTCGCGGCCCACGGCTGGCCCCTCCGCCGCAGCGCCTCGGTGCTTCGGAGTCGTGCTCCCCTTGACGATCCCGTGGCAGGGAGCGTCCCGGCTCCCCCACGAAACACCGCGTCTTTCAACCATCTTCCAGGAGTTGCATGACTTCCCAGCGCTCCCAGCTCAGGGGCCCCGGGGCGCGCAGAGGAGAGCGGGGACCCCTCCGTCGCTCCTCCGCAGACGTCTGCACGGGGTCCCCGAACTCCCCATCGCCCAGGGTCTCTCGGAGCCGCTTCTTGCCCGCGCCAACGCGGATGGCCGGGTGTCAAACGTGAAATCAGGACGGGCTCCCCCGGCGGCAAGGAACGCGCAGGAGCGCCCGCACTCCCAGCTGGGAGCCGGCTCCCTCCTCCAGAAGGCATCGCAGCTGCGGGGCAGAGTCCGGCCCCGTTACGCCCATCCGTAGATCCCCTTGGCGAGGAATCCGTCCCTCCTCAGCCGTGACAAGCTGCTTCAGCCTTTCAGCCCCGTGGCTCGGGTCTCGCCGACGGCCTCTCCGGGAAATTTTGGGCAGAACAAGTGAACGGCCGTCCCTGCTCCCTGCCCAGACAGCTCCCGCGCAGGGCGCGCGGCAGCGAGACGCCTCCTTTCTCCCGGGAAGCCGCCCCTCTCCTCTCCCGCGACAGCCCTCTCGGTGCCCTGAGCGCTGCTCGCCTGCAGCTTTTGTTCCCGTTTTCCCTGCCCTCGTTTCCAAGCTTGGGATTTAGCGTGGCACCTTTTCTTTTTTTTAAAAAAAGAAAGAACAAATCCAGATGATAGGACGTTGGCTGCCTTTCAGCGCGCTGCCTTCCCAGGCTTTTCACGATCAATGGCAGAGCTTTGTTAGTACCTCGGCTACTCCATCCGCCAGCTCCTCCCGCGTTCTCCGCGCCTCGCCGCTGGCACCGGGGATTTATGATTACTTCATTGTTTGATTGGTTTTCATCAGCCTGTCATCATCTCCCTCCCAAAACTCTTCCATCAGCGCCGGCAGCATCTCGCCTTTGGGATCTGCAAAGACAAACGGCGCGAGAGGCACCCGGCCGGCCCCGGCCCCGATGCGGCACCCGGGCTCCTGGGCTCTTCTCGGGGCCCGCCGTGCGGCCGGGGCTCCTTTCCGTAACGGCCCGGCGCCTTGCGCTGCGGCAACGTGGCCGTGCGGGGACGCCTCTCCCAGCCCCGCCGCTGCCGGCGGTCCGAGCGGAGCCCGCGGGTGCCCTGCGCCCTCTGAGGCGCTCGTGGGGGCTGGGGGGTCTCGCCCGCCCCGGGCGCTGCCTGGCGCCAGCTTCGCACCCGCTCGCCTGGCCGGGGCGGGTCAGGCACAGCCACGAACATCCAGCAAATATCCCGGGCGCCCCGCTCCGAGGCTTCGCCCAGCGGGTGGGCACGTCGCCCCCAGCGCCGAGGGGCGCGGAGAGCAGCGCGGAGAGCAGCGCCCCGGCCTCCGCCGCGGCCTCGGACCCTCCCACCGGCCCCGGGCTGCGGCAGGGCGCCCGGCACCCCTCGCCCGCACCAGGACCACGCACGGCCAGGCCGGGCGGCTAATGGGGGTCGCAGCTCCTCCGCCTGCATCGGGGCACGGACGCCCTGCCAGCGGGCTCCTGGCAGCCTCCTGCCCGCGTTTCTCTCTTTTTTCCTCTCAGTTCTCCCTGCCTTTCCCGGCGCTCCCGAGGCACCGGCTGCCGCCCCGCAGCCCATCTCGGCGTCGCCTCCTTCGCGGCCCTCGATCCGTCGCGCCGGGGCCGAAGCCGTCCCGGCCGCAGCCCCCGGCCCGCAGCGCGCCGCGGGCGGCGACAACAAAAGCCCCCGGCGCCGCCGCGCCCCCCCCGGCGCCGCTGCCCCGGGGCCGCCTGGTGCGGGCACGGCCGGGCCGCTGCCCCCGGCGCCCAGCAGCCGCCCCAGCCCCGGGCCGAGCCCGGTGCAGCCCCGCGCGGGGCCGCGCCCGCCGCAAGGCCGCCCGGCGCGCGGGCTCCGGCGCAGCCCGCCCCGGGGAGCGGCGCCGCGGCACCGGGGGGCCCGTCCGACGCCCCCGCCCGGCTTCGGGGTTTTTTTCTTTCCCCCCCCCGTTTTTAAATCGCCCTTTCCCACGGCTCGCCGCGGCGCCCCGACGGCGGGCAGCGCCGCGCCATGTGCCGGGGCACGGCGGGCGCACAAAGGGCGCGGGCGCGGCGCCGCGGAGGGCAGCGAGGCACCGGCGGCCGCCGCGCCGGGCGCGGGCAGCGCTCCCGCCGCGCCGCCTTACCGGGGGGAGGTGGGGGCGAGCCGCCGCGCCGCGCCCCGTCCTTCGCGGCCGAGCCGCCGCCGCCCTCGCAGGCGCCGCCGCCGCCGCCTGCCCCTCGCCGGGGGCCGGGCCGGGCTGGCCGCGCCGCGCCGCTCCCGCGCCGGCCGCCCCCGCGCCGCCGCCGCCTCCCTGCCCCGGCCCCGCCGCCGGGAGGAGCGGCGCGGCGGCGCGGCGCCCCCAGCCCCCGCCCCGCGCGGGCAGCGCCGCCGCCCCGCCCCGCCCCGCGCCCGCCTCGCGCCGCCGGGCCCTAGCGCCGCCCACCGCCGCCGCCGCCGCCAGCAGCGGCGCCGCGGCGCCCCCTGCAGCCCCCCCCGCCTCCCCCCGCCCCGCGCGGGCAGCGCCGCCGCCCCGCGCCCGCCCCGCGCCGCCGGGCCCTAGCGCCGCCCGCCCGCCCCGCCGCCAGGGGGAGCGCCGTCGCGCGTAGCCCCGGCGGGGTGCGGCGGTCCCTGCGTGCCCTCCTGGGGCCTCCCGCCCCCACCTCTTGTCGCCTCCCTTCTTATCCTTGGGTCCGGGCAGGAACCTGTTGTTGCCCCAGGCCAGGCTCCTGCCGCCCCCGCGCGGCGCCCTGCTCGTGGGCACGGCCCGTCGCGGAGCTCGGGGAGGCGGCCCTGAGCATCAGCCGGCTCTTGGACCCCCCTCCAGGCCCCCGCCCTGGAGACTCTTTCGAGCAGGTCCCAGCAGAAGCCGGGGTGTCCTCTCCCGAAGTCCAGGGTTGTGATCCTGCTTTTTGTCCTGCTCCCTCCTCTCGGGATGCTGAAACCCCGCCATCGCGTGGCTGCGGCAGCCAAGGCCGCCCCGACCTTCACGTGCCCCAGCAGCCCTTGCTCGACTGTGAGTACAGATACACCCTCTCTCCTGCCAGACCCGTCCCGGCGGGGCAGCCTGGGCCCCCTGCACAAGCCAGTGCTGCAGGACCCCCCTGGAAGACGTGGCCATCGCCATCTTCTCACGCGGCTGCAGCTGGCGCGCCCGGGTGCCATCGTTGCTCGGCACGTGGTGCCCAGCGTTGCCACGCGTGGCTTGAGCCCGGCTGGGTGGCTGCAGCCCTGGTTGCCCTGGGCCAGAGCCAGAAAGCGCTCGGTGCAGCAGAAGCGCTGCACCTGTCCGGGCGGCCGGTGCCGAGTTGGTCGCCGGAGGTCACGGCAGAGCCGGCCTCTGCGGGCTGTTTTTCAAGGATTCAAGTGACGGGATTTTCTTTCCAGAGGAGGCTCTTGCACTGCCTGGATGTGCTGATGGTCCAAGGGCTGGGATTTTCGCACTGCAGGTAGCACTCTCCCTCCGCCCCTGTTTCTCCCCTCCAAAATGCCGTTTCTACCCGGGTGCAAAACGCCGTGGCTTCCCTTCGGCTTGCGCCGGAGGAAGCCAGCGGAGACAGACGCTCAGCCCGGATTCGATTTCAGCTGTGTTAAACGCGTTTACGCGTTTTGGCAACACGTTAAGCAGCTGATGCCAGAGCCTTAAAACGGGAACTCTGGGGCACCTCCAACCCCAGGAGACGGCGTCAGTTCTGCTGCTTGCCGTGCGCGAGGAATCGGAGCAGAGGCAGCGGGTCGGCGTGATGTTCTTCACCCGCAGCATCCCTGGGCAGGTTTATTCTCCCTTTTACAGCATCTTGTTGCCCTCCAGGTTTGGGAGACCTGGAGCACTGTTCAGAGCACGGGCCAGGGTGAGTGTCCACCTGGTGTGACCCTGCGCGCGTCTGTGCAGCTGCGGCATCCACCAACAAGGTGCCGAAGCCCGGCAGAGATGTTTTAATGACCAGCCAGGATTTGCTTGGTGGCTGTATCTGCTCTTTGCGAGGAGGCGCCGAGGATCACGCTCCGGCGCTTCGCTCCCTCCGCTTGCTTTGCCCCTTGGGTCTGCGGTGCACTCGGTCCCTTCGGCCTCGCGGTGCCCCTTTGCTGCCGGGGCCAAGGGCAGCGTAAGCAGGACACTAACCTAGCAGGGATGTGCACCGCGCACGCTGGCGCGAAAATGCATCCGTGAAAATGCATCCATGCCGGGCTTGGGAAGCGTTTTGAGAACAACGGAGAGTTTTGCAAGACTCTTTGGGTACCAAAACGCAGGTGCTTGTGCAAATCAGAGGCGGCCTCTGCACCGCGTCCCGCGCCCCCGGCCGCGAGCACCGCGGAGGGGAAAGCTGCTCGCAGCTAAGCCGTGCGCTCCGCCAAGCGCCCGCGCTGCACGGCGAGCCCGGGGGGCGGCCGAGGAGCCGGCACCACTGACTCACCGCCTCGAGCCGGCAGCTCTGATCCGCTCCCAGTTTAGCGCAGCGAGCAATTAGTCTTTTTATGAATGACTCCAAATGGGGAGGCTGACTCACGTCCTGACACTTCGGGGTAATTTGCTGCCGCACGCTGCTGTGACTCCACCGCCCTTTCTGCGCTTGGCAGCGGGGCCGGGGCACAGCCGGGGCGCAGCCGGCCTCGGGTGCAGGCGAGCGGGAGAGGCAACGGCGGCTGTGCACCCCCGCTCCTGCGGTCCCCCCGGCTGAGCCCCGCAGTTACTGCATCTCGTGACACCGATGCAGAAGACCCTGGCCAGGATCGGGGTGCTTGCACGGAGGGAGAGATCCTCGCTGCATCCAAAGGGAGGGCAGAAATGCCGTCCCTGGGCAGGGACGGAGCCCAGGCGGGCTCCCAGGTCGCCCTGGCTGGGGCGAGCAAAGGTGGCAGGCGCTGGCCCGGGCAGGATGAGTGCCGTGCCACTCCCTGGCACTGCCGCGGCACGTGGGGCAGCCGGGCGAGCTGAGCTGCGCTGGGGGGCGAAAAGCAGGGGGGTGCCGGGGCCGGTTGGATGGGTGCTCTGAGCAGCCGGAGCCGCGTGGCGTTGCGCAGCATCCCCTCACCGAACGCGCGGGCCGTGGGGAACGGCAGCTTCCCAGGCCGGGGCCGGGACGCGTCGAACGGGAGCCGCTACAAACACGTCAGCGTGTCTCCCGCTCGAGGCGAAATGCCGTTTCTCTCCCTGCAGCGAGCGCGGGCCGGGCTGCCGGGCAGCCTGCCCTCGGAGACCTGCCCCGCGCTGCCAGGCAAACGAGACAGGAGCCTGCAAAAATCGCGCCGGCTTTCCCGGCGCTGCCCCCACTGCTGCCGGCGCCCTGCTTGCCCCCCCCAGCTGCGCTGCCCTTCGCCGCCCGGCTTGCCGGTGGCCTCCGCCGCGGCGGTGCTTCGCGCTGCGCCTCTGATCTCGGCTCCGCGTGGGCCTATTTATAGCCGCGGGCTGTTTCTAGGTCAGGCGCGAGAAGCGGCGCTGGGGGAGGCTGCGCGGGGCCGGGGGCACTGCGGCGCGGGGTGCTCGCGCCCCACATACGCCTCCGCCGGGGGCCGGGTGGGCATGGCGCTGGGCGGGCACGGCTTCTTGGAGCGGGTGCCGAGGCCGTGGCCCGGGACGAAGGAGGCAGAAAGTCTCCGGAGCAGCAGGCGCCTCTGAGCTCTCACGGCACCGCGAGAATAATAACAATAACAACAACAGGTCGGGTTTGCATAAAGCTCGTACTCTTCAAAGCGCTCCAAAACCACTAATTAAGATCAGCGAGATGAAAGGAGCCAGATCAAACGGGTTTATCGCCTCGCGCGACCCTGACCGGCGCAGAGCGCCCCAGCTCCCCGCACTCCCCGAGCCTCCCGCGGCGGCGGGGAAGGGAGCCTCCGGGAGTCCTGCAAAAGGAGCACAACGAAAGCCCGGCCGGGGAGCCCAGCGCCGCCCCGTCCAGCGAGCAGGTTGCTTGCGCCTGATACTTGGTGCTTTGAGTTTGGGTCGACAGGCCGCCCCGTCCAGCGCAGCCCGGCGCCTCCGAGAGCCGGCGCCTCTCTCTGCGCCGCGCTGGCGGCGATGCAGCCGGGCTCTTGTGGCCCCAGGAGCCTGCTCGGCCCTGGGTCGGCGGCTGCGCTTGTCCGGGGACGGGGTCCCGAAGCCCAACCCCCCCCCGCCGGGGCTGTGCTCTGGCGGCCGAAGGGTTAAGGCTTCCTCCAGCGCAGGGTTAACGGCCGCTGGCCTCCTTTCGCCGAGGCAGGCTGGACCCTCGGCCGCCGGCATCAGCTGCGCCGGGAATATTAATAGCTCCTGCTATCAAGGTCACAGATCAGATGCAGCCCGCGTGGCGTGCCGCAGTCCTCAGCTGCTGTCCGTCGCAGGGACACGCCGAGCCGAGCCCCCGCCGCCAGGCACCCGCCGCTAACCGTGCCGCGGCACCCCTGCCCGAGCCCCCGCTGCCCGGGCGGTTGTGCTGGCGGCACAGCCCCGGCCTCCTTGGTGCAGGCTCCCGGGTCGGGACCTGCAGCACCGGCTGCCTGAGTCTGCCAGGCAGCCCGAGCCCATCGCAGGCAGCTTGGAGGTAGTGTTGACTCTGGAGCCTAGTGATGACTATTTACTGCTTTGGAGAGCAGCGGAAAAGAAAAAGTACAGGTTTCTTTGGGATGGGTTTCTTTTGAAAAGAAACAGAACTGGGATTGCTGTTACTCCCCTTCATGGGGAGGAGGTGGGATTTGGGGGCAGAGCAGGGTCACGGCACTGTGTCACTCTCTCCTGCTCCAGGTCTGAGTCCTGGGGAAGCAGCAGGCACCGAGTCGCTGCCTTGGGCCGCAATACATCTGTTCTCGCAGCTGCTGCCCGGCAGCACTTCCAGTCCCCTGGACAGCGAGGGACGAGTCCAAAGGGCAAGTGGGAGTCAGCGCGGGGCACTGTGGTGGCAGGCCTGGCTGCCCAGCGCCCAGGCCCCCGGCACCACCAGCACCGCGCAGCCGCCGCGCCGTGCCGCTCGCAGCCCGTTCTCCTGGCACCATCTAGCGAGGGCGAGGAGACCGACACGCTCCCCGCAGCGCAGGCCTGCACGGGGCGCGGGCGGCCAGGTCCCGCCTGGGGCCACGAGCCCCGGCAGAGCCGCTGGCGAGGAGGCTGCGCAGGCCAGCGCGGCGGTGGCCGGCGGTGACGGGCCTGTCCCCCCGGCTGCCGAAAGGCGGCTGTTCGTCTCGCTGAAAGGCGGCTCCCAGGACACGCGCGAGCCCAGCAGCTCGGCCTTGCCAGCCGGTTCCCCTCCGCCGGCCTCCAGATGCAGGCGGGAGCCCCCGAAACGCTGTTTTGGTGTCACGAGGAGGGCTGTGGCACTGTTCTGCAGAGCACCACGCGAGGCCGGGCCTCAGCCCCTCTGCCCCTGCTGAGGGATCAGCCAGGAGCTGGCCCGGGAGCCGGGGAGGGCTGGCGGGATGCTGGTGGCAAGAGCTGCCCCCCGCGGGCAGGAGCCGAGGCTTTGCGGGCGCCAGCAGCCCCCGGCCCGCGGGGACGAGTCCTCCCGGGCTCCCGGCCGCGGCCCGGTGCCGCACGGGAGCAGCTGGGCCGGGCATATGCCGGCATTGGCACCTCGCGTGCCTGCCGGCTGGCGCGCTCGCCTTGGCTGCCGGGGCCGGGAAGGCGGCCGGGAGGAGGGAGCCGCGCCGGGGCCGGGCGGTTGCGCAGGGGCTTCGGAGGCCCTGTCCCCGAGAGCAGCGGGGATCCGCGCTCGGATGAGCAGGATCAGGCCAATCTCTCCACCGGCTCGCAGCCCCGGAGGTGCCATGGTTGTACGACATGGGGCCGTCTCGCGTCTCCCCACCGCCCCGCTGCAAAGCTTGCGGCAGCTGCCGCCCCTGCTGCCATGCCCCTCGCCCCGAAGGCGATGCGGTACCCCGCGGGGGGGCAACGGCCTCCGTCCGGCAGCGCAGGGTCTCCGTCGCGGCCCCGTGGCACCCCGGCAGGATGGGAGACTCCTGCAGGGTCCCTGCCGGTCAGAGCCCCCGGGAGAGGCTGCGCCGGCGGCAGGGGAAGCCTGGGCACGGGAAGGCGGCCGCCATCCCCCGGCCCAGCTCCCACAGCAGCGGTGCAGCGTCCCCAGAGCCAGCGGGCGCCCTGGCAGGGCACAGCATGGACTCACCCGCTCAGGTGCAGGGGCTGGAGCTCCTCTTTCTGGAAGCAGACGAAGCAGAAGGAATCCATGGCTCACCGCCGGCAGCCGCTGCTCCCGGGCGAGGGGGACTCCAGGCCGGGCAGCACCAGGGCGCTGCTGGCATCTTCCCTCCCCTCGCCAGTGCCGCTGATGGCCGGCAAAGACGGAGTCAGGGCGCTCAGGGGCTCCTGCCCGGGGCCGCGGCGCTGCAGCCGTGCCCTGCTCGTGCCCGGCTCTGCCAGCCAGGGGCCGGCCGTGCCCGCGGGCGCTCGGAGCCAGGGATGCTGGGAGCCTCCTCACTGAGGCCGGAGGCAGCGCCCGGCTCTGCCGCGTCCCTCGTCGCCTTCGCCGCGGTGCTGGCCGTGCCCCGCGCCCCCGCGGGTGCCCATCGCCGCGAGCCGGGCCGCGGGCGGCACCGAGCCCTCAGGGGCTGCGGGCAGGGAGCAGCGGCCGGGGCAGCATCGCCCGAGCCGAGGGGGCCGGCAGGGCGGGATGAGCCCCCGGGCGGCTGCGCCAAGCCCTGCGGGCGCTTCAGAGGCCAGAGCAGCCGGCCGCCCCCCGCAGCGCCCGCACCCGGCTCCCGTCCCACGCCCGGCCCCGGCAGGCGGCAGTCACAGGCACGCGGTGCCGCGGCCCTGCCGACACCTGCGGCCCGGCGGAAAGTTTGCGCCGCGCCGGGCGCCGGGGCTGGCGGCGGGCAGGGTCAGGGCCGGGAGCGCAGCGCCAGCCGCCCGCCAAGAAAAGTTGTGGCCCCGGCGCGCTGCGGCTCGGCAGGGCTCGGCGTGCTGGTGGAGCAGCCGGCTCGGTCTGACAGATAAACCAGCGTGCGAGTATTAATAGCTCCCGATTCCTGCGGAGAGGCTGGGAAGTTAACTCCTCGGCTGCCGCAGCCGGCCGGGCACCTCCGGCCTCATCCCAGCATCGATGCGGCGGCGCTCCCCAGCCCCGCCGAGCCGAGACCTGGCAAACTCGCTGCGGCTCCGGAGCAACGCTGGCGCCTGTCCCAGGCGGCCCCTCGGCAGCCCCGTCTCCACGGAGGCGAGCGCGGAGCCCGCGGCACGAGCGAAGCAGCCCGGGCACTGCTCGGGGCAGGAGCTGGCCCCGGTCGCGGGGCGCTGCGACCGGCCGGCCTCGCGGCTGGATCAGGCCGTGCCGCCCAGCTCCCCCTGAACCTGCACCACGAGACAACGGGCCTGTCCTCGGAGGGTGCTTTATCCCAACGCCCGCTTTCCGGCACCTCCGTGAGTGCACCGGGCGGGGGGGACGGCCGCGGGGCCAGGGCAGGGGCAGCCCCAGGCTTGGCCGCCGGGACGGGGCAGCCCGGGGGGGGGGGGTGAGTGCCCCCTTCGCGCCGCACCGATGCGGCCCGGTGGCTGGCAGGGCCCTGTGTCCCCTGGCGCGGGGAGAGGCGCCAGCGCCCGCGGGCAGCTGGGGAAGCCCCTCCGCGCCCGGACCCCCACGATGCCCCCACTGGACCCCCCGTGCAGCGCAGGGGCCCTGGCACCCACCCAGACGCACACTCACCCAGGAGCGCCCCGTGGGGAGCCACAAAAATGTTAAAATTTAATGCGTCGGCTAATGGGCCGGGCGAAGAGGAGCCACGCGGCGGGGAGAAGGGGCTGCTTGCGCCGCGGGGGGCACGCGAGCCCCGGCGGCTCCCAGCCAGCCGAGGGGCCACTTGTGGGGACTTCTGCAGGGCCGTGGGACCCCCTCCACCCCGTGCTGCCCGAAAAAACTGGGAAAATGCCATGCGGGTTCACCTCCGGCGCCTGGCCGCTGGGACCCGGCTCCCTCCCCGGCCGCACTGAGCTCAATAAAAACCCATTAGCTCCCTCGCGGCGCCCGCGGGGCTGCGGGATTGAGCAGCCGGGCGCTAATTCCTGGCTCCGGCGCAGGAGATTGCTGGCGGCCACAGGGCCATGTCGCGAATGGCACTGGCAGCACTGGAAGCGCCGGGGTGGGAGCAGGGGAGGGGGGCGAGCGCAGCACCCCGTCCGGCTTCCCGGGCCCCCGGCGGCTCCTTCGCCGGCACCCTCCGCCGGCCCCGGCACCATGAGGTTCATCCGGCTGATGGAGCTATGGGAAACGCTGCTTCAGGCAGCAATAACGTGTAGTCGCTTTCCTGTGCCGCGTGCTGTCCATCTCCCACCCGGCTGCTCTCCCTGCTCCCCTCCTCAGTGCCCAGTCGCCCACCATTTGGGGCAGCCAGGCTGTTGGAAGGGCTGAATTTCCCAGACGTCCCTCCAAACACACGCAAGCCGATGGAGCGGCGAGGCCCAGCCTCGCCGGTGCCCCTCCGCACGCCCCGTTATCCGGGGGGCTCCTGCCGCCCTTGTCCCGGCCACGTGGGCTTGTCTCGCCGCAGCCCGCAAGCGGCTGCGTTTCTGCCGGCCTTTGGAAGCGGCTCCCGGGTACATAATCTGCAAACAGCCTCGGGGACCTTCGGGGGGAAGCAGCGCTTCGACTTCACCGCATTGCTGCTGCCATTTGGAGGCTAATGTGTTCCCGGAGGAGCCTCGCGCCGGAGCTCTGCTGCGACTTTCCGGTGCATCCTGCTCCGGCAGGAGCAGGGCTAACCAGCCTCCCTTTGCCCTGCCCTCTCCTGGCGCTTCCCAGCAAGGGAAGCAGCCAGCGAGGGCTCTCCGCCTGCTCCGTACCTCCGGGGTTGCAGGCATGGGCATTCGCACGCGGGGCCTTGGACCTGCTGTGTTTTGTAGAGCTTGCTATCCGAGCAAGCCGGCTATTGCCAAGTCACTTAGGAAACACAGGGAGGGGTTGGCGTTTGCCATAAAAAAGGCAACGTTCCCTTGCATGTCACAGTCGCTTTATTGTACAATGCGGCTTAACCCTTCTCTTCCAATCGCTTATATTAGGTAGAAGTGCGGTAAGATCCTCATTTATGTATTACACCCAGAATGAGTTACAGCTCAATTTGCAGTAGGAATAATAAAACGAGATGGAAACATATACCCCGCCAGATCTGAAGTGAAGTATAGACAGCTGCTTGATTGGAATTAGACTTAGACTCGCCCTGAAGGCAAAATCCAAACTGCAAAATTTGAACAAAGCAATTAAATGCAGTGGAAATTTGAATGCATGATTGAGCAGGCTGGAATCAAGGTTGGAGCTGTGTGGGATGCTTTGGTAAAATGGTTTCAAATCAAGTTTCAGTACATTTGTGTGCATGCTTATAATAAAGATAATTAAGGGACAAACCATGCAGTAAGAAATGATTTTCACGAATTCCGTTCCCGTGGTCTCTTAAATTAGCTATTCAGGTCCATGGTATTTCCCTTTCCTCTGCTTTTTAAGATATAAAGTTACTCAAAAAAGCAAAGCTTGGTGTTTTCTCCAATCTCTGAGTACTCACACTTGGGGCTGATTAGGGTGTGGTCTGAATCCTATTTCCTCTCTCTTTAGGAAGCAGAAAATCAGGGGAATGAAGTTAGGGGCCACAAATTAAAATATAGGAGCTGTAGTGATTCAATGTTTAGGGTAACAGTATCTATTTTATTTAGCAAATGGGCTTTCCAGCAATGGGTGGAACCCCAAAAATGGGATGAACAAGGTAAGGGGGGTCTGGGCACAGCAGTGTTCCTGGGACATGGTCCTCCTGATTGCTCCATCAGTGATGCTGGTGAGAGCTGTGGTCTTCACATCCAGTTTTCTCCAAGATCGACAACTCAAATTCCCAGGTGAGGCAGCATGAGACCTTTTATTTCCACAGCAGTGTAAGGCACAAGGATGCTTTTCTGCCCTTGGGGCAGATATTTCTAAACCAGGGCTAAAGGCTTGAGAAGCTCAGAGCATGCCCTCAGCCCCAAATCCTGTACTGAAAGCTGCAGCCTTCCCCCTTGTGTTTCCCACAGGAAATATGTGTGGGGATCATCATTACAAACTCAAGGACTACTGTAGGATTAGGATCTCAGGGAGGCAAGCTCTGTTTATTCAGACCTTTTATGATCACAGGCTGACTCCAGAATGCAGAAGCACAGGAGAAAAGCACCCTGTTAAGATCCAGCCTTTCAGCGCTTTGATGGAAGGTTAAACGTGGCAGCTCTCATCTCCAGGGCTGCCTGCCCTCCAGCAAAAGCAGGCAATGACCCTGTCAGGAATAGAAAGCACAGCAGCTCCAACCTCCCCAGGCTTTCTTCCAGCATCAGAACAGGCAGAGCAGCTATGCACTCATTTTCTCTCCTTCCCAGGTCACGCTTTGTGCCCAGCTGGTTTCTTTCTTTTTTTCTCTTGGTCCCCACCAGCTTGTTTTGTGCCTTCAGTGCACTGAACCCCTTCTGTTCTACACAGGGGAGCTGGATTTGGTTCTGTTTTGTAGGGCTCAAATCACAGGCCCTAGTAATGCAGTGCCAAAAGAAGTGGCCTCAAAGGTAAGGTGTGACCAGAGCTGCGAAGGCAGCACATCTCTGTCGGGCGGGAGGTTTTCCGTGGTCTGAAGCATACACCCCGGAGCACATGTCAACAAACAACTTGTTAGAATAACAAACTGTGATAACAAGATTATCCTTTTAATGGTCACCATGGTAACCTGTCCTCTGAAAATGCAGCTGTGATATCTTGATGTAATGATCACTGAAATAAATGGCGGCTTGAGGCAATTCCAGCCTCTCTTAAAAACACGTGCAAGCGCGGCATGTCGCTTGGCTCAGCTTTGCATTTTGGAGATGTTTGAGAGGTTTTGGAGGCTGTGCTCTGCCTTGCGGTGCATATGGTAATTCATCAGCATGTACCAGCAAACAGGCTGATCTTACGAGCAGCTAGGCAGTGTCGTCTTGGCTGCAGTCTGCAAGCCTCCTGCTGATGCGTTTTCATCTCGGTGAATAAACATGCTTGTTGGGGCCCATCCTGATACCGTGCAAAATCTTGGTCTGAAAAGTGCTGGGGCACCTAAATCGGGTCGTCTTAGGGCTCAGGACTACAGCTCCTTCACGCACATGGGGCTCATCTGCGTTTACTGAACGCAGAGCTGCAGTTCAGCGCCGTGCAGGTGGTCCACCTGGCCCAGGAACAGCATTCCCCGAATCCCGGAAACCTGCTCCGCCGGCCAGGCGGCAGCCTGGGGGCTTTGGTGCTCTGCTCCAAAGCAGCCAGGATTAGAAGCATCAAAATGGGAGAAAATTTACAGCGGAAAAACATGGACTGTTCAATCATAATCTTCTGGGTAAGCCTTGCAGTTAGCTACACTCCCATGGAGGATTTATTTTTTTTTTTCTCTCTCTCTCTCTCTCTCCTGTTTTGTTTAATCCTCTAATGTAACTGAGCATCTGCAATATCCTCATGTGTATGTAGCTCCCCTTTAGAGCCTATTAAGCCACTGGTTTCAATGATCTCTTGTAACAGCAAATGCGACAGGAGAATTTGCAAACTGTAAGAAGTATTTCGATGTGTATTAATTTCCCTGGCTTTAGGCTCTGGTTGGCCCCAGCTTCTTGCTTTTGGAAGGCAGCAATTAAAGGTTTTATTTTTCTTTTTAAACCCATTTGCCGTTCTGGTTCTCTCTGCTGCGTCTTCTCTCCAGTGCACTTAAGCCATGAGAAAACTGTGACCACAAAGAACCCTAGGGAGGAATTTAAAATTGCAGGACTGGAGCAGGGGTATAAGAGGTCTCTAAACTACATTGCATGTTTTTTATTGTTGCTGATCAGACCCTACAAGGTGGGTTTTTCCCTCTTTTTAACTAGTTACTTGGGTCATGAGCACACAGTCACAGACACGATGTCCTTGTGTGCCTACAACACCCTTGAGAGGGCCCTGACGGCAGGTAAATAACGAGAAGATGCAGGCGGCAGGGGCAGCAGCGGTGTTTTGCCCTGGAGCGGGGCACTGCAGAGCTCCCGCGCCCTTTGCCGCGTGACGGGAGGCAGCCGAGGGTGCAGACGTTAAATGTGCTCAGGTCGCCCAGCCGAACCGTGGCAGGAAACGCTCGCGACCCTGAGTGCCTGGGAATGGCAACTCCGCGTGGCTGCGGGCCGAGCGCCGCGCCAACAACCGCCGCCGTCGCGGTGCCAGGCCAGGGCGAGGGGCGCGGGCCAGGGCCGAGGCCTAGGCCCCGCCGCCGCTAGGCAACGCGCGCCCGACCCCATGGCCAGCGCCTGGCAACGGGGCGCCGCAAGCCCCTCCCAGAGTGGGCGTGACCACTCGGAGCACCGCCCCCTCCGTGCGGGTTCGCCCCTCCCCGACACACGCGGACAAGGGGCGGGCCCAGCCCCTCCCGTGCCGCAACTTCCTGCTGGGCGGGAAGCACTCCCTCCCGCGCATGCGCAGCCGCACCCGGGCGGGTCGAGGCGCACCTCCGGGCGAGCACCTTCCTCCCGGCCCCCCGCCCTCGCCGCGCCCTTCTTCGCCATGGCGGCACACGGCACGCCGCGTCCGGCTGCGCCTGCGCCACGCGCCGCCGCCTTCGCTCCGATTGGCCGAGGCGCGGCGTCGGGGCGCGGCGTCCGCTTCCGGCGAGAGGGCGGGGCGGCTGGGGGCGGGGCAGAGCCGACCTCCCGGTGCGAGGCGGGATGCGCCTGGCGTAGCCACCGGCCGTGCCGAGAGCCGCCGCGCCGCCCGCCCGCCCCCTCCTCTTCCGCCCGCCCGTCCCGGGGCTCCCCGTCCCCGCCGGCCGGCGCAGGCCCGGCCCGGGGGCTGGGCGCCGGGCCGCTCCGCTCCGCGCGGGGCCCGGGGGCTGCGGCCGGCGGGGGCTGGCCGGCGCATGGGCGGGGAGGGCCCGCCGCCGGCCGTGACATGAGCGCAGCGCGGCGCCCTGCCTAGAGCCGCTCCGCGGGAGCCGCCCGCAGCCATGGTGAGTGCGAGCGGGGCCGCCGCCGGCGGGGCGCCCGCCGAGGCGGCCCAGCGGGGCCTGCCCCGGCCCGGCCCGGCCGCCCGCGGGGCCTGCGCCCGGGACTGCGGGCAGGGCCGGGGCAGCCTTGCCAAAGCGACAGGGCGGCGAGGAGGCCGGGAAGGCAGGGGCTCTCGGGAGCGTGCTGGTGCGAGTGGGAGTGCGAAATCGTGGGTTCCCTTAATGACAGCCATAAATTTGCACTGTTCTTTTTCAGTTTAGCCTTGGAGAAGCTGTGCGAGTGGCCCGGATTGTTTTCGGTACAGAGCGTTATTTAACGCTCCTGTCGGTGCTAGGCTCCCGTCGTCTTTGAGCAGTGGTAACCTTATCTGTTTGCAGTACTCTTGGGAGTTATAGAACTAAGAGATTTGATTTGTGCGATCTCCATTCTTGGCGACAAGCAAGAAAAGGCATCTTTGATCCATTGGGTGCATTCACAATCAGGCTTGCAGGGCTGGTAGGTGGAAATCTGTCTGCAGAGTATTGCGATGTCACTCAGTATCACAGCACTGAGTGCACGCACTGGTATGCTAAGTAACAAGTAAGTTTTTCTTTCCTCGCCCTACCTGGAGGGGAACTGCGTGTGGACTCCCTCCCTAGTACAAGGTTTGTTGAGTTGGCGGTGGGACTCTAACGCAGCGTACTTGCAGCTCGTTGGTAAGTAGAGGGGTATGTTCAGCAGCATTGGATCTGCTCATGGAAAACCATCTGCTATCATAGCAGTGGTATCTTGCTGTTGAGAGTGCCACTGGGTGAAGGCAGTAGTTGTTAATCTAGTTTTCACCCGCTTTCCATCTTAAACTATCTTAGACAATGAGAGATTAGGCCTTGCAATCCTCCTCTTCAGGAAACTGGGGTCCTGACTTGTAGTCATGAACTTTTTTGCTAAGAAGACAAAAAATGATGTCAGCGCATTACTTGATGTTTCTGGTACTCTTGCACTAGTGCTAGTTTACTGAAACCTTATTCTTTATAACCCATCTAACTTGAGCTTCGTTAGTCCCTTTGAAATGCTTTGGTAGTCTGTACCGTATCTGCTGGGATAGGATACAGCATCCTTGAAAAATGTGAATAGCAGGCTGCTACTCGCAAACGTAGCTCTGCACACGTTGCTTGATTGGTTGGAGGGTCATACCTGCCTACGCAGAATGGACTCCTGATCTGTCTGCCAAATGTTGTCGTTTTTTCTAAATTTAGCTTCAGCAAAAGCTAGGGGGAAAAGAAAATCTTATTAGTGTTCCAGTTCAAGAAGCTGAATACATATTATGGCTGAATTCTAAGAATTTGATAGACCTGTTGTGTGTAGCAAACTGTAATTATGCATGTAGAAAGAAATAATCAATTCTTGTGCTTCGAGGCATATACTAACCATTGCAAGTGTCAGAAGGAATTATTAATTCTTCCCTTGCCTGCAAATAGACTTGCACATTTGGCCTGATGAATTACAGCTTTTTTTTCTTTTGAACATCAAATTTTTGGTTCACCTGAAAGCCAATTAGGGGATATGAATGTTGAGCAACAGTCACTGGGCTGTACTCCAGCACTTACTGCTGTAATGCTTCACAGGGCTAATGTGTGAGATTTTCCTTATTTTTTCACTTTCTTGAATTTTACAAATGGGCATGTTCTTCTACTGATGCACTCTCCTTCCAGGAAACAGTTGGAAGAGTCGAGTCTGATGGTGAGATCCTATGAGGCATAATGGGAGCAATAAAATGTAATTAAAGTTCCCTGTTAAAACATGGACTTGAGGAAGATGATTTCATTAGCTGAAGTTGAAGTGGGTTGAAACTGGAGGGTGTAAACAATAGAACCAGTGATGAGTTAGCTTTCTTCCTGACCTGGGGAGGAATGATGAGAACAACACATTGTAAAGTCAGTAAAAGAGCACCTATCAAAGGCAGCAGGGTAAACTGTAGCGATATGCAGTGCACTCAAAAATCCCATCACTAGGTCATAAATGGGTGCAAATTTAGTGTGCTTTGATTCCGCAAACAATTTTATGCCACCATTGAAAAGCTGTTTAGTGTCATAGGAAACTTGAATCCATAAGCAATCAGTCTCTTGCTTTTTGAGGTGTTAACAATTCTTCAGCAGCTCTACTAAATTGAGCTTTGTGGTCATAAGACTGAGTGACTGTTCTTGAGAGCTTGTGACATATAGAACTACTCGTGCAAATTGTGCATCTGGTAGATGGTTTTTGTGCAGCATCCAGCTTGAGGTCTTTATAGAGTGGTGTGCATCACTGTTGGTGATGTCTCGATATCTCTGTGGGGAAAAAAGATGGGTAGAATATGGTCTTTGCAAATGGATTTCTTTGGAGACAAGTTAACCTTTAAACACAGAATAACTAGCTCTGTCTTACATACTCAGGTGGCACTCTTCAAACTTTCCTCTTCTTTAATAGACCAAGAAGTATGATTAAAACTAGTCAAATTTTAGGATCCACTAACATTTGTCCTTTGTCACTCATTCTTTCACCTTTGTTCTGCTTCCATTAGAAAAGTTGGTTCATCTCTGAACTAGTCAGAGATCAGTTATAGAAAACATGGGCTCTGTGTGCAGAGATAATGCATTCTTCTGTTATCTGGGATTTATAACCCACCAGCTACAAAAAGAACGGCTCAGGAAAAGAGGTTTCTTCCAGGAAGTGCTATTTTCTTAGGTATCTATCCTTAAAGACATTATACACAGTCAACCCTCCAGCTGGAGGACTGCAAGCAGACTTCTCAAACATACTGACTTTACGTAAAAAACAAGGCACTCTTATGGTATTGTTGGTCCTTGTAAGCATGTAGCAAAGCGGGAAGCATACAATAGAAGTAGCAGCAAGAGCATCCAAGAAAGCCAGTTTCCCTCTTCTGCCTGAACCCAATATATTTGTAAAAATGGAAGTAGACAGTGGGCATGTGTAGCTTGAATTTTTTCCTAAGTTTTCCACAGCAGCATCCTAGCTTTTGTGTTATAGCACTCATAATTACCTTTTAAATTACTTTTGTAGCAGTAAAGTGCTGTCATTTTCTTATGCATAAGGCTTCCTATGAAGAACTGACAATGGTTTAAGCCTTCCATTTGCTAAGGAATAACGTATGTCTGGATTGCAGAATATTTAGCCAGCTATAGGTTACTCTGGTATTGATTACTGAGGGGCTTGCTAAACTACCAAAATAGCTCACATGTGTAACGTATGTCAGCGTAGCTGAGCTGCTGGCCCTGAAGCTGGGTCGGATCCATGGGGTGACTGAGCCAGGCCCTCATTTCTGGGACTGCTTCTGAGGCCCGTGGTAAAGGTGGCAGGAAGCTTTTTGCTTCTGCAGCCACCTCTGTCTTGGCTATCCCGTCTCACTAGGGCCGTGCACACTGTGTTGTCTGGGCTGCCGCTGCCCGGGTGTGGAGCAGCTGGGCTATGGGGATGCTTTGCCCTTTTCTTCTCCAGCTCTTGCTGTGCTCAAGGTCCCTGTCACCGAGCACTCTGCCATTGCCCTGGCAGGCAGGAAGTGCTCGCGCGTGACGGGGTTGCCTCTGCTTTCAGGGGAGGGTTGCAAAGACGAGTCAGAGAGCTCGAGCTTGTCCTCCCCTCCCTCCGGGAACTCTGTGCATACTCTGAAACTGCCGCCGAATGTGCAGCATCAGAACTAGACTATTGTGGTGTAGTCGTCCCAGGTTCTGTTAGCTACCTATGTATTCCTTAAAATACATAGTTTAAAAATAAAAGTGAACCTTCTTAAAAACCTTCTGACTCACTCTACAGAATAGAGAAGAGAATAGGAACTTCTAAGCTCTCGCCTCAGCACTAACATCTGGCTTCCTTTTTTGGCCTTTCAGTCGCAAAACTTTTTGTGCCCCTGTGGAGTATTATCCCCATTTTATTAAATCATAAAATAAAAGCTAAGGCTTAAAGTCTGTAAACTGTTTGATATATTTATTAGTTTTGCAGTAAAGCTGCTTCATAACTGTAGAATATAGCATTATGTGATACGTGGCCAAGTGATCGATTTTCTTTGTTGTGACACCAACCTTTAATGCTGTAGTCTGCCCGAGGTGGTTGTGTGTAAATAATAAACCTGGAGGTCAATTTTGGCATAGTTAGAGGAAAGGGGAATCACAATTGAGCTTGTAGTTAAAAACTAACGTTAAGTGTGGCTATTGAGGATATTTCTCCCATAATGAAAGCTGTTTCTCTGAAGAACATAGCTAACTTAGTGGAATGGATGTGCGTAATACCTTCCAATATCTGTGACGATTATATCATATATGGCATACTTCAAAGACCTGACTAACTAAATGTAGGCTGCAGTATCTCCAGTCAGACTAAAAGGTGTTAAGGCAAAATTGAGCTCTGATTTGCCTCAAGATCCACTAAACTATCTTGAAAACCTCTTCCCACTAGATACCTTTGGTGGTAATCCATTGATGGATGAGTGTTGGTTGTTGAGATTATTTTAGCAGAAAAGTATTAACACCTGGCATGTATAATTTAGTTCATGCAGGAACTCAGCATTACGAAGAGACCGCTCAGTACTTAAAAGCTTTTATGAATTTATACTCTGAATATTTCAATGCATATTGTTAATGAGACAGATGGCAACACCTAATGGCTTGAACACGAGATCAAGGACAGGGAGCTGCTATTAATTTCTTAATGGATATAGATATCTGCAAAATAAAAGATGTAGCTTTTATGTGTATAGGCGGTTATCTGACTGTTACAGAATAATGTGTCTTAAAATCCTTCCAAATCATTATCCTTTATCAGTCAGCAGATGCTCTCTTCTAGTATCTGTATTTGTATTTGGGTCCCTGCTGCCTTGCTCTCTGGTGTATCCTGGGTGTTAACGTAAGTTTTCTACTTTTTGAAAGGAAATTAAGTTCTTTACCAGGTTCATCTTGCCAAAATAAAATGGTTTGAATGCCAGTTATAATAATGTATGTTAGTTCTGCTGTAAAGGTTTGGTCACTCCAATGCAAGTGTAAATATTGGCAGTTTGGTAGAGAAAAAGCTGTGGGTTTTTTGTTTTTTTGTTTTGTTTTTTAATATGCAAGTGATGCTGTTCAAGAAGTTAGTCATTCATCCACGTAGCCTGTTTCTCTCTGCAAGCATGTGGTCAGAAACTGAGCCGCTCCTCTGGTGAGAGGTTCTGTGCTCCGGAAGATTGGGAGCGGTGCAGATTTTCCGTGCTGAGTCCGAGCACAAGAGCATGTGAACTTTATGAAGGGGGATTCCGCTGTGAGGCAACTCTTTTCCAGCCTTTTTCCTCGTTTTTTTATTCCTATTTATAAGCAGGCTAGAAAGTTTTCACTCCACCTGAAGTATTTCAGACACTGTTTCTTTTTTTTAGCAACATCTGAAATTCTTTTCCTTTTTTTCTCCTAACGTTCATTGATCATCCTCCCATAGGGATGCCATCCAGAATTACGTTTCTTTTACAATTTTCCAGTGCTTTGCATTCATGCTCCAAATTATCTTTTTATTTGCTTTAGCATTTCCAAGCTTGGGGCTGGGTCTGCAAGTCTGTGTCTTTTTAGTGGCTTGATTTAATATTTTATTAAAGCTTTAATCGCAAGATGAATTTCATCTCAAGAGGGATTTTTGTATTTCCTTTTTGTCCTCTTTTTGAGAAAGGCACATACTTGTCTGTTTTGTATACCGGCTTGTCAGGAGGCCAGTCAGCGCTGAATACACGGGACGCTGCCTTCTGGAAGAAAGACTTTTTCTCTTCCCCTAAGGGGAGATAACTTTGAAAATCCTACGTTGTGCGTGGTTTATTCTCTCTAAGGGGTAAAAGGAGTGAGTCCTCCTGCACTGCAATACTGATAGTCCTTTTGTTTTAGGTTGAGGGCAGTTTCTTCCACTGAAGTTTGTCCAAAAAGCTGCTTATGTCTCCGGGCTGGTAGCTGGTAAATGGTGTGTTTGAAATAAAGCTCTGCAGGGGTGACTCTAAAGAGAGCTACCTCGTGGTCACATTTGTACCCCCCCCCCCCCCCCCATTGCTCAGCTCCTTTGCTTGTGGGAAAGAAGGCTCAATTTTCTACAGCTTCTCTAGTTTCTTTTTCAAAGTGTGAAAAAACGGAAGAGGAGGGAGATGCAACGTGTAGCCAGTGACCTCTGAAGTGCAAGAGGAGGTGGATGCTCAGGAGCGAGGGTTCCCCGCTCTGGCCGGTGCCCGGGGCCGGGGTGCACCGCCTGCCTCCGCTCCCGCGGCGAAGCTGGGGCGCCGGGAGCAGCAGCTCCCGTCTGGCTCTGGGGGAAAGGCGACGGAAGAAAATGCTGCTTTACAGCGGCTCACCACAAAGTTTCGGCTGCTGCTTCTAGTTTCCTGCTGGGGGTGCGATGAAGGGGGCCAGGCCGGGCTGGCCTGAGCGGCGCGCTGGCCCCGCGGACCCCGGCCGGGGAGGGGTGGCCCTGCCCCGGGGGCTGCGCGTGGCAGTTCCCTTATAGCCGTGAGGAGACGCAGGGACCCGGGCTGGCTGCTGTTGTGAAACACCCCCAAGCGCAGGAGCATTGCAGATACCAACGTTTCGTTGTTCTTTAAGTGAACAAGATGTTTTTCCTGAATGTGCATTTTCCTGGGAACGCTTAAAACACTCTTGTGGAGTTATTCCCATGGTAAGCATTATCCACGTTGCTTTCATTGTACACTCTTAAATGCCCAGTTTGGGTTTCAGTGCTCTTGCCAGGAGTTATTTTTCTTTCTCTCTTTGACAGAGAGGTGGGTGTGTTACAAAATGTGCTGTCTTTGAATGCTGCACTCGTACCTCCTTGGCGGTCGGGTCTGGCCAGCGTGGTGTACGGGGCCACGTAACATCCTCGAGGCTGTTCTGCGCAGCCCGGTGTCGGCAGAGCTTATCCCCGAGTAACAGGCCTGACTCCTAGCAGGAGCGGATGTCGGAGAACTACCTGGAAAAAGTGCAGCTGGGATTTCTTTGGTCTCAACGGGGATTGCCTTTTTGTAGATTGAACGGCATCTAAAGAGAAGTGCCTTTTTAAAAATATGCTGAATAATTGTTTTCTTCTGACATTCACTTTCTTTGCTGGTTGTGATCCTAATCGTTAATATTCATGCGTGCATATGTTTTAAAGGCTCCTTGAGTCAGGATTGCAACCAGATGCAAATCAAAGCGCTTGTTTGTGTGTTACTGAGAGTTGTCTATAGGTTCAGATAAATAAGGGTTTATATTTACAGTCTTGCAGGCAGTGAAGTGTTTTGAGAAATATGGTTTTGAAAATCTGCTAATGCAGCTTGGACAGTTTAGTGCTGCTATGCAAGCGTGCCAGGATTACAGCTTTTGTCACATAAATTTCTTACTCTTTTCCATCCTCCTTTCTGGTCAAAAGCCCTACCGTGCTGGAACACCTCATGAGAAAAAAGCTTTTGAGCATTTTTAAATATCGAATGTCCATCTGTAAGAGCAAGAAGAACAGTGTTCTTTGTAATAAAAATCAGTTAAAACTTTTTTTTAGCCGAATCTTAGCTACAAGGGCTATAATTTCATAATGTTCCTTTTGTAAGTTCATCTTGCCTGCTGCTGCCCTGCACTGCTCATATATTATTCTGGACCATGCAAGCAAGAAGATTCAAGCCTTTTTCTCGGTACTTTATAGTGGTTTTATTCCACGGTGCTTCCCCCACACACACGCTTGTAGGCAAAATATGATGACCTTGGAAACTTTTTCCAGCCTGCCTTTTTTAACCTAAAATTGCAGTGGAAGTGTTTGCTCAGCATGAATGATAAGCTGTATGCATTTGTTTGGGCCAGCCGTATGGTCTTGCTTGTGCAAGCCTAGATTTGCTTGTGCAGATAAAAAGAATACATAGATAAAAATCACTTTTTTTCTTTTTAATTATTTACAACGTGACTGTTGTCTCAAACTTCAGAGTGGCCCTTCCTATGCTCACGGCACCTTACAAGAAGGACAGGACCATCCGCCAAGACATTGCAGGTTCCTTCTAGGTGTGGCACGTTTTGGGGAAGCCGGCAAAGGGAGGACATGAGGTGACGGGACAGACTGTAATGTGAAGATTGCAAAAGTGTTCCATGTAGAGATGCAAATTTCTAGGCTTTTTAGAAGATTTTAAGTTACTTTTGTACACTAGGAGAGAGCCAGAGTCACCCTGTAGTCTTTCAGCATCCATCAATTGGCAGGTGCGCAGTGACCACTCATGGCCAATTTTTAACCTTATTCATTCTCTGTTCATCTGCAAAGCATACGGTGACCTTATGGTTTGTTTTGTTTTTCTGATTGATAAAGTTTTATTCTGGGTGTTATCAGTGATGGCTTAAAAGTTGGTGGACAGCCACCGATTGCTGTCTGAACCAGATGTCCACTGAGGAAAATCAATCTGTAGTCAGATTGTTGATTTTAAGTCATAATCCAGTGCAAAAAGCAAGTCAAAAATCAATTCTTGTACTATGGCCATATACCGGCTCATGATACAGCCTGCTTTGGACACCTCTGCACGTCACGCCTGTATGCTGGTCTTGTGGCAACTGCTCGTTTGGGGAAATAACGCGTTGCTGAGTCTTTTCCAGCAGCTAAACCACGGTAAATCCATCGGCAAGTCATCAGCAGGTGACCAGACTTGTCTAGGGCTGCTCCAGTGCTCGCTTTTAGCATAAGCATGGCTTAGGCCTTAAGTTTGTTTAAAAAAAAAATAATTGTTTTGCTTATGCCAGCTTGCTATAATTATTTTATTAACCTCGTCTGGTGGGTTTCTGAAAGATTTTGTAGATCTTGAATTTCAACGCTTTATGGTTGCTGCGGTTCCACAGAATGAGTCTCTTTTTTAAACAGCTAAGCAAATGTGAAATGGTTGGTGGAGGAGGACACGCTTCCTTCGAGGTGTCTGGGTTGATTATATCGATTGCATTATCAGTTTAGGTAGAGTCTGGCCCAGACACTTGAGCCTGTTTATTAAAATTCAACCTTAAAACCTGTAGCGTGGTTAGCTGAACCTGCCCATACAAGAAGATTTAAGAAATATGATTCATTGGGTATTCTAACAGCTGCCTGATTGCTTGTATAGAGGACAGTGTTTGTGGGTAAGCTGATCTCTTTATCCTGTTGAAGAAATCAGGTTATCGCTGTTGGCTCCCTATAGCATATTCTATGCAGCAGTGTTCAGCCATTGGTCATTTTTAGGCCTTAACTGATGTTTAAGTAAAATATATTGCTTCCTGAAATGCAATCTGAGATTTCTAAAATGAGTTATCCCAGGCCCTTCAGTAGCTCTTGTGCTGGTCATCCGCTTCATCGCAGCAAAGGAGGGTGGAAGTGGAGCTGATTCGATGTCTGTCTTTACTGCTCTATCAATTTCTTTGAGATAGAGCAGTAGTTCATGACTTCCGTGGTAGATTTTTTAGCTTAAATTGTGGTATAATAGAAATGAGTTTGCAAAATGGGGGTCTAACCAGTGAATTGCTGAAGTCGTGGTTGTTAAAACGAAGGAAACGGATGACCAGGTAGTATTCTGCAGCCAGAAGATCTCTCTTGCAATGGCACCGGGAGCCTTCACTGTTCTCACAGCACAGAGTGAAGCTTAGTCTAGTTTCAGTTCATTAAACCACAAAAACATGTCTGAAATGTGACAAGGAAATTGAGAGTAAAGCCTGAGCACACTTGATATCATCAGCAATATACTGCAGGGGAGCGTGCGTGTTACAGGGTCTGTGCACTGCTTCCTATCTGAAGATTTCTGCTTCGGCCTCGTAGTTATATTATGCTGCTAAGGAGATAAGTTTGAAATGCCAGACTGTGGTTGCAAACCAGTGATTTTACTTGTAAAATTCTTAGTCGGAAAATGGTTAAATGTCATAAGTAATCCTGCCTTTGATGCCTCTGGATAGTGTGCATGCGTCCTTTCTAGAGGATGCACTGGGTGTTTTTTTTATAACTTTGCTTGTTTGAACACATCATAATTCTGCTTTTGTTGCTAAAATAATACTGTGCTTTGGTTCTTTCCTGAACTTCGCTGCACCTAGTGAACCGGAACTGCTCCGGGGAGTCACTGCAGTAGCGATAATCTCTGTGCTCTGCTGAGGAGCACAAAAGGACGGCTTTCGTGACCCACGCAAGCTGTCTTGAAGGGACCCGCATCTTTCTGTGAGTGTAATTACTAATTTAGGTGTTCACTGTCATGTCTTCTTAGGTCTTGGGCAGGGAGGGTCTCTGAAAGACATCCTGCTAATTCTTAAAGTAAATAATGTTTATGGTACTTTAGTGCACATGCATGCACGTTAGGTATGTGTATAATTAAATTAGTCGCAATTGAATGTCCTTGAAAATGATCTACAACACTGTAAAACAATTGTAAAATCCAATAAGGAAGAAAATACAGCTCTTAAAGTGTAATAGCTTGAGGTTTTGTGTGTGTAATTTATACTATTAAGTAACTGCACAAAATTGGAAGCAAAAGTTTCCAAGGTAGAAAAGGATGGGACAGTGTAATTTAGTAGAGGGAGCCAAAGCACAATGATGTTGTTTTGTATTAGCAGTTGCTTTAGTATTATTATTATTCCCTATCCACTGGCTATTTGGTAGCACTACAGAAGTGTCCTGCTGGGAGCACTTAAAGCCAGCAGGTAGTAGTTTTGCGTTTTGTGTTCTCCCGCAGTCCCTTTTCGCTTGGAATAGTTGCCCCTGTCACAAGCGCGAGCTGGAAGATGGAGCTGATGCTTGCTTTAGCAAGGCTGGGTAGGACGTGATCAGATCGAAACCTTGATAAGCGGGAGGCGGCTGCGTCGTGAAGGGCTGTGCGAAGGGCTGTGCGTGTCTTGCACTGGTGGTGGCAGGAGACGTGGGGATGGGAAGGGGAACTAGAAGCAGCCTCAAAAAATTAGGAGGCCGGGAGGGCGCTGTGCTGGTTAGAGATCTACATTTTGTACTAATTTACAGTGTGGGGAGGCTTTATGGGCTGGTAGGTGTTAGCTAAGATGTCTTCAGTGTGAAAAGCCTTTGCTGACATTTTTTAGCAGTGCAGGTATTGAAGGGAGGATGGAACAAGAGTGGGTGTCTGAATTCAGAATGTGACGGGGTACAGAGGGTGAGGAGTAACAGCTCCTTAGCGGAAAGAGAGTCCCTCCTGTCTGAAAGAAGAGGAGAGACGTTGCGGTGGGGTTTAGACCTGCGGAGAGGCCTTCTGGGTGTTCAGCGGGACAAGCGTTGTGCTGCCTGCTGCTGAATGAGTTCTCTAATGTTCGGCTTGGTGGTGTAAGCCCCATTTTTCAATGTCAGGAGGAACTGTTGCAGTGCTGCCTGCGGGATGGTTAAAGTCACCGTTGTGACATTGCAGCTGCAGTTAGTATCTTATTTAAAAAAAAAAAAAAAAAAAAAAAAAAAGCTTTGTAGCAGGTTTACCTTCATTTGTCTCAGAGTTGTATCTATCTCCAAACATCTTTAAAAAGTCCGCAACAGACATAATCTGCCCCCCCCCTTACAGTTATCATCGGCATGAGATGCCATATTTAGAGCATCATTGGTATGATCAATACTCTGCTGAGCTGCTAATAGCAAACTTTAAAAGGTTAACAGCTTGCGTTTTTATGGAAAGCCATTAGAGAAAAGCTTTCCTCCAAAAGAAAGACTCACTTTCTTTTTAAAAGCATTTATTTATGAAAGCAAAGCCTGACTGAATCTCTCCTTCCCAGCGAAACTGATGTTTTGGAATTGTCTGAAATTTATGACAATCCTAGATTGTAGGTTTGACCTTGAAGGAAGAAGATGGCAAATAGACTCTGAGAGATCTCTTCTGAAGAAAATTTAAATAGCTTTATAAAGCACTTTAATATTTTCCAGAATGGTCATGTACTTTTTAATGGGGAGCAGGGTATCATCTTTGGTCTGATGCAAACCAAAATTAGTGATGATTAGTCTATTAAAGCAAATGTACAATGTCTAAATTGCAATGCAAAAAACCCCCCTATGTCAAGTTAATGCAGCCCCAAATATTTATTTATAATCTATATGCTGTCATGTTTATTCTTTACGATAAACATATTATACTGTTTTTACTCAGTTTTTCTCCAGACCTGGGTGGGTAACTCATCCCAGCTGAATGTTTTAGTCACAAGACTACAGACTAAAGTTGCTACGGAGTTCTGTTTTCAGTAGCATGGTACAAAGATTTTTCTTCTTCAGAGCCTTATGAGGTAGGTTGTTTAAACTCCAGTTCATTCTAAGATGCCATAACTTCAAATATCTCTCTATATTTTTTTTCTTAATTTACAGAAGTCAGGTAATGGTTCTCATATCTTAAAATATAGTTGAACGATAGCCATGGAATCAGCTGGTATCCCAAAGTTTTGTAGAAAGCCTTTTTGCTACTCTGATGGATGGAGAATGTTTCTGAATGTGCAGTTACTTGGTAACAAATTCTAATTATTTCTCTCAAACAGGTAGCTGTAATCTCTGCTGTGAATCTGTCGCTTTCCTAGCTGCAGCAGATGGGTATTGATGCTTTGGACTTCATAAATGAATGGTATGAGTAGGCATCTACACAGCTCTTGCTTGATGACTATTATAAAAACACCTTTAATAAGGTTCATGAGACAAAAAGGGGGATGGTAAGGAAGTAGAGGGCTGTAGAGGCTGATATCTGCCCGGTCCTTTGTGGAGAGGACTCAACTGAGCAGCATACCCAGCTCCAAGCTGTTCTTTTGTTTTTGTTATCTGGGTCCGTTTTAGGGTAATTCGGCTTCGGGGGGGGGGGGGGGGTCCAAACAGTTCTTGAGCTGGCACAGAGGGAGGCAGTGGGAAGGCAGCTGTGGCTGCGAGAGCCTCCCTCTTTAGGTGGCAGTGAAGGTGTGAATTGCCCTGTCGATTCCCGCAACACCCCCATAGTTATTTGCAGAGTGTAGCAGGAGTTGTTATCGGCACATCTTTGGGGAGGATCAGCTGTGACATGTCTCTCCAAGCTGCTATCTTGAAAACTGACTCTAGGGTTGGAGTATGGGTGTCCTAATGGGATACAGTAATCTGCAGCTATCAGTGCCTTTGCATTTAAATGCACTTGCTTTCTCTCAAGTATTCGCTAACTTCTTCAGCTAACCAAGTTGTGACAGACTGCAGCATCTTTGGCTGGAGGTTTTGCTGAATCTGGCAGCTAAAATCCTTTGTGTGCAGTCTTAAGTTATTAGCTCAATCGTAGCATCCAGGAAACTGCAAGCAGTGGAACTGGTGTAGATAGTGACGTGGCAAATTTCACCTGGATTGTTTTCAGTGAATTGGGAAGCTTTTCGTGGTAAAAAGCTCACTTTACCTGCTCTGCAAACAGGTTTCATAGAAACATACATATTTTTTTCTTCAAATGGTTGTGGAAGAGAGTAAATGTCATTCCTTGAAGGCTTTCTCTGGCCCTGAATACACTGTGGGAGGAGGAGGAGGAGGAGGTCGGATGGATTTTATGACTTGTGAAAATGAGTGGGAAGTATTTCTATCTTAATAAGTTAATGTTTTGCAATGTCTTATAAAGGTGAGCCAAACTGCCAGGCTTTACCCAGAAAATGTGTAGTAAATTTGGCTAATGATGGTCCAGGCTTTGTGACTTTCTGTGAAAATTTGCTTTTGGCCCAAATGGCTACGTTTCAGACCAGACAGAGAAACAAAGTTTCAGTAGTTAGTCCTTGCCAGGCAGTGCCCAGATTTCCTGCTAGTGCTGCAAGGATGGTCACTGACTTTCAATATTGCTAATTGAAAATAAACAGCAGGTTTTTTCAAAGGGGGCGGTGGGGAACAGCACTTGCTTTTCTTCAGTGTGATCACACTGTAGAGCTGTGGAGTAACTGCTGCTGGACCGAACGCTGTCGGTTCTGACTCGCTCTGGGGTTTGATCTTGTTGTACATGTGAAGTCCTGCACAGGACTGACGGATCCTCTGAGGCAATCGTTTATGTATTTGTGTTGCTGCTTAATATTGGGTTTCTTCAGCATTACTCGCTCAGACCCAGGTGGTATTTTCCTGTTCCTTCATCCTTTTCTTCAACATGGGCTCCTAGAAGAAAGAAAACTGCATATTAAAGTGAATGATAATACTGAGGCTCAGCTGGGAATATTAAAGACAGGTACAGCTGCAGGTCTCACAGTACTACTTCTGTCGTGGTCTTGCTATAGATGATCCACTTTCTGGAGTGACTAGATGTGACTATATGTCTAGATGTGCGGTAAGCTTCCTCTGCAGCTGTCTGGTAACTAGGTCGTCACGATAAGGAGGACACATGCCGTCGGTCTGTCTGAAAGGTGGGTAATTACAGCGTGCTGCAGAAACGGTTAACTTGAGGAATACCCAAGGGCATGAGCAAATGCAGAATGTTCCTGTCTCCCTTTTAAGTGGAGCCAAGAGCTAGAACGGGGTGCGCTTGGCTTGGCGCGGCTAGCGGGGAGCACCCCGGGGAGAGCCGGGAGTGCTCCTGTTTGCAGAGCCGCTCGTGGGCTGGGTTCTGATTGCTTCAGACAACTCGTGCTGCTCCACCTTCCCTTGGCAGCGCCTCTGGAACAGCAGGGAGAAGTCAAGTAGGAGAATAAAACAATATCTGAGGTCACGCTGTTTCCTTCTGCCCCAAATTGGTCCTGGCATCTAGTCAGCTTCAGAGCATATAGACCTTTTTCCATAAAATCCTGTTTGGAGATGCCTGTTAAATGTCAGGTGACTTCTTCCCCCAACCCTTCCCTGTCTCTGGCCGAAAGGGAAAATTAGATGTAGTGCAGCTCCGAACTTTGACAAAATAATACAGAGCAAGCGTTTGTCTAGAAGAGTAGTACACCCCTTTCCTACGTGGTGACTAGATGTGTGACAGATGCACCGTGTGACAACTCCATCCACAGCTAAAACATGCCTCTGGCAACCAAACCGTAATGCTAGCTTTGTGCTGTTCCCTTTTTTCCTTTGACACTTTGAACACTGTGATGGTGATATTTTATATTAAAGATTTTAAGTGCATTCCTAAGAATAGGCTCTTAAGTAATGTCATCTTCAAAACCTCAGTGCCCAGGCACTATAAAGTCTGTGGAGGATACGTCAGGTGTTCAGTACTTCTGAAAACTCTGCAACGTACTTCCAAAAGTAGGCTCATAAATCTTGCCTTTTAAGAAGAGCTGACTGTTGTACATGAAAATTCTTGACATCTCTCGACTACTCTTCCTAAAGAAGTGTTGAGTTAACTATGCTAAAACAATCAAGTTGTAGCGCACCTGGGTGAAGAGCTAACGGGACTTTGTGAATTGAGACAGTCTGGGTTGGTGGAGGAGCGGGACAGGAGGAACAGTGCTTCTGGTACGAGGAATGCGGCTTCATCGCGTCGATGTGACCAAACTCTGGCAACTGCGCTTGGGAGGTTTGGTGTCTGAAACTGCTGCTCAGCAGCGGAGCGAGTCCCACCAACAAAGAATTGAATTGCAGGGATTTACTGAAACATGGGATTTGTACGTCTGCTTCTAGTTGGGAACAAGTAGGCTAGGAAGGAATTCGCGATGATATGCTCATCTGGGAAAGAAATGTACAGAAATGGTAATGTGGCTATAGCCTAATAGCATTTAAAAAACTCCACTTAATTAAAATCTTTAAGGTGAGACTCTCATTCACAGTGTTGCTGTTGTCTAGGAAATGGTGACTGATAGAAGGAAGAAACTGTTTAGTCTTTGGAAGGGTCAAGTTGAAGGTGAAGCTTACCGTGCAAGAGACTGTTTTCAAAGAAGCACATACAAATGGATTAAAGAAGTGATAATGGATGTTTGATCTTGCTTAAGATGACAAGGCTTTGATTTGATTGGAGCTTATTTTAAGCCTATTTCCCACTAACAGAATGCTTTTTGCTGAAATGCTCCCTTGATTTCTAGAGCACGTCTTTTTTTACAAAAAAAATGAAAAGGGGGAGAGGAAAGGTAAGATGAAATGCAGCGTTGTTTTGCTAGGTAATTGAAAATGCACAGTGTCCTACAGAACGCCTATTGTCAGTTGTTAGGAGAACAGAGCCGAATTAATTTTCTCGTGCTGTCGTATTGAATTCTTGGTCCTCCTGGGGTGTTAATCTAATGTCAGGCTATTTGAGGAGATACTCTCCTGCTACTTGGCTCTGGCACTTGAGGAAACTCGGTGCTGTATGTGGAAACAGAAACCAGTGGTAGAGGTGCATGCTGTTTCTGCAAGTTCTCACTTGCTAATTTCTCCACAACTAGTCTTTTCCAAGAACACTGCTTGTCATGGATTTTGTTTTTGTTTTTATTTTTTGTTTGAGGAAGATGTTTCGGTTCTCTTTAATGAGTTGCTTTGCTTCCATGCAGAAGAAGAATTGTTCTTGGGACTTGATGCATTTATTATTGATAGCATGAGTTGAAAACGTTAGAGGAAGTCTGGTAGCATAATCTCTTTCATAACAACACTGTTTTCTAAGGCTGTTTTAAGAGTTAGATCTTAAGGAAAGAGCAGAGTGGATGGAGAGGCTAAGCCAAGTGTTGAGCTACTGCTAGAATAAAATTATCCCAACTCCAGAGAGATACCAAAATAAATGGAATGGTCTACTTCCTGCAAGCAGCATTTAGCAGTCACAAAGCTGTAGCAACCTTGCAACTGCTCTATGCTCGTCCTGTTTTTCTAGGACTTCAGTACACTGATTAATTCCAGTAAAAGAGTTAATTTCAGGGGGAAAGCATTCTTCCTAAGTCGAACAACAGAATACTCATATCACTTTCCAGAATTGTGGATGTTCACTAATCTTTCAAGCCGCTTCTTCCTGGGCACCATCAGTGGCGGCGTGGCTGGGGCTCCACGCTCAGGCTGATAGTAGGTGTCCGAGTCCTGCTATCCAGGCTTGCATACCCCGTGCTTTGTCTTGTTACCATTATATGTCTGAAAGCCTGTTCACCTGACCTTGCTGTTTTTGAGAATTTTCTTCCTGGGGTGAGCTAATTTGCAATTGCTAAATGCCACCAAAGAAAAGAAAGAACCGCTCTGAAGTATTTCCATTAGTTAATGCAGTTGAACAAATGGACTCTAAAAATCATCTTCAAAGCTTTCACTTTCAGTGAGCAAATCTTGTTGCTACTTGACTCCATTCTACAGTTTAAACTCCAGATTTTACTTTGCCCTATACTTGGACTTCACTATTTTGTTGGCTTTTGCTTGCACAGATGGCATGAATGATATTGACCTCCAAGTGCTTTGTTTTATGGAGAAATCACTTACACTTTAAATGGAATGCAAGTCAGAGCACCAGTTAGCTTTAACTTTTTCCTTTAAATGTTTTTTCCAGGCATCTGAAGAGGCCTCACTACGGGCTTTGGAGAGTTTAATGACAGAGTTTTTTCACAATTGCACAACAAATGAACGGAAACGTGAAATAGGTGAGTTCATACCATTTTTAATGAATGGTCCCATTTGCTTTCTGCTGCTTGCATATATCAACAGATGTAAGTTGGTGGTCTTGTTAAGCAAAAGTAGTGGATGAAAGTGCTCTACTTGATATCGAAATGGCATCTTAACCTCTCTTGCATATGACCTTGAAGAATGGGAGAATTCCTCAAGAACACTTGTTGCATGGTCTGGGTTTTAGGGATCCTAGGAAAAGTCCTGTTGATAATGTATCAGTGGTTGTTTGCTCTTCTGGGCATGGAAAAGTACCCTCTTACCCCAGAGTAATAACTTGGCTGTCGTATGAGAAGGATGTCTTCTCTGCCATACGTTGTTGGGTTGCCTGTCTTGGAAAAACTTTGCTTTCTGCCTAGAGATGGAGTGTAGACTTCAGATTCTTCCTATATTAAGAAGGGAAAGCAGAAGAATGTCCTAGTTAGTGTGCAATTACAAGTGGACACAAATAGTGAGGTTGTGTTTTGGTTGGCCTTATTAATTGTGTTCTTCTGAAAACTGGCGGAGAACTCTTACAGGTGCTCTAGATGAGCTTCCTGCCTCTGTGGTTAATGGGCATAAATAGGCAAATAATCTGGCTATTTTGCTTTTCCTCTCAGACTTCTGCCGTCTCTAACTTTGGTACCAGAAATATGATCAGCATGAAAGATGTCTTCTAGAAAGTTGGAAGAGGAAAGAATAAGCAACTAACCAATGATTTTTTTTCCTCATTGTGGAGATTACGAGGATGAATCTAAATCAGGCCTTCCTTTTCAGTTAGTATGAATTACATGTATAACAAATACCATTGCTATGTTACCACCACCACGACATGTGAGTCAGAAAGGAGGTCAGACTCATCTGCACTACTGATTTCTGGATTCGCAGAGTAGTTTTTCCAAGTTTCCTAGTTCTTGCAGGAGCTTCTGGGACATAGGCTGTATTCCTTCAAACCTTACTGCGTAACTATTTGTTAAAGCACAGTCTCATTTTATAATTGCTTTGCTCCCCATAAAAAGTTTCTTACTCGAAACTTGAAATGTCAGAGCTGTGGAAAACGGAAAACCCTTCAACATTCCCTGTTCTCTCCAGCAAGTTGCAGGAAAAGGCAAAGATTGCATTCGGTTGGCCTGTAAAACACAGTCCACGCAGCTGCTTTTTTTTTTTTGCGTGTTTTGCACATAGTCACTTGTTGTGAGATGACCAAGTCCCATATCTGCTCTCTGAATCTTCAGAGAAATCTATGTTATGCTGACCTGCAATAAAATTAGTTGCTTTTGGAGCAATAGCATTAAAACAAGAATGTTTTAATACTGTATGTCACCTGAAGTCCTCCCAGTCTTTCACAGTGACCTGGTGTCCTACCGTTTGGCTTTTATAGGTAAAATGGTAATGTTGCCTGTTGTTCAAGTTGTCTGATATTTCCCCGTCATAATTTAATATTTTGTATGTAACTTGTATTTTAATATTAAGCTATTAGTCTAGTGTAGTACCAATGTCAAAACTGCATTTTCTGAAGTGACGTGCCCATTTTGTTTTCACTAAAGTCTGTAGTTAGGCCGCTTTTAATACCTTTGAGCATGATTATTCCAGGTTGTTTGAGTGACCTTCTGAAAATGGGGTTTCTTCCAAGCTCCGTGTGCTATGTGTATGATGTCTTTGATCTGTTTACAGCTTACGCATTTTAATATATTTTTTTAATACTTTATTTTTTCAGAGGAGCTTTTAAATAACTTTGCCCAGCAGATAGGAGCCTGGAGATTCTGCCTCTATTTCCTGTCAAGTACCAGGAACGACTACGTAATGATGTACAGTTTGACTGTGTTTGAGGTAAGCTGTATGCTGTTGCCTGCTTAGTGCTTTTTCTGTGTCTGATGCAATTTTTAGTTGGCAATCGATTGTATTTAAAAATGTTTGTCTAAAACGGCAGTCCTAATAAGTACAGCGATAAAGCTTGCTTTTATTGCTCTCTCCTAAAGGGATTATTTAATGGCTGGTTTAGGGTAGGAGAATATGAATCTCTGCACACAAATTGAAGAATTACTTTCCTGGCTTCTCTCAGTACAAATTACCTACAATTTCAGAGGCTGCTCGAGTCTTCTGTACAATGCTTTTAAGAGTGTTACTGCCTTCATACTTTTTTAGGGTCAGAAATGAATGCATGGTTGCCTGCTACTAACTTCTGCAAGCTGTAAGGCTAAGAGGAAAGGCAAAGTTACTATTATTTTCTGACATCTAGTAGTTGCGGTTGATGGCTCTGTTGCGCTATGTCCAGCAAGTTTATATGCTAGCTGTTGAGGGAAGGCTGCTCTTAGACCACATCCCACTTCTTACCTATTTATAAAAGAGAACAAAGTTATGGTTAGAAGCCTGAATATTGACCTTTTTTTTGTATAGCTATTTGAAGAAACAAAAGTATTTTGTGAACAGTTCCGTTTGCTGAACTGATTTCTCAGTGAGCAGCGCAGTCTTACCCTGCTGAAGCGCAGTGGGTCTGTTCTGGGACGTGGTCAGTGTCAGGCCTTACCTTGGTCCATTTATAGCCTTTTCATTGGGCTCCTGGCTGGGTTGGCAGTCTGAGCCTTGCTCCAGATTCAAGGTTTTTGTTCCCTTTCCTGTGGACCACTTTTTAGATAGTGCAAGCAACTCTGTACTTAATATAAGTTGTGTTGTTTTCACAGATGATGTGCCCAGGTTGTTGTTTCTGACTTCTTGAGTTAAAAGGCTCACTTTATTTATGTGGGGTTGCATAGGGAGGGAGTCTGAAATAATCTGCAGACTGAATCTGGATTACCCCTAACCACCAGGCCATCCTCCCTCTCAAAAGGGGTAAGCGTGACAAAAATGGCACAGGAGTTTGTTCCATCCTCTGGTGAAGGATGTTGCACGGTAGCAGCCTGCAGCAATTGGAGAATTTTTCATGAGGAGGAAAACATGTTTGGTGCCTGAGCCTCTGCTGCTCTGGAAGGAGGGGAAAAAAAAGCACTGAAAAAATAATTGTGCCCAGAACTAAGCAGAACAAAGAAATCACTGTCCAAGTGTAAACTGAGGGAAATGAGTCCACAGCTTAGCTGAGAGATTAGAATCTCTCAACTGAGAACCTGGAATTTCTGAAGTTAACTATTGTAGTGCTGCCTGATCAAATACGTTAGGATTGAATTTATCAGCAAAAATATCTATATGAACACAAAGATCATCCTCAAAACTTCCTGAGAATATTCTATTTTCTAGAATGTCTAAAAAGCAACAGCAGATCTATAATAAAAATCCTCATGTCTCCCTGCCCAGATGAACAATTTTTCCATCTTGCTTTTGGAAAAGTTTCTTTCTTTTTTTTTTTTTTCCCTTCTTCTCCCAAAGTATTTGATAGGTTCAGAAAGCTGTGACTTCAAAGTCAAATGAGTAGGACAAAATTCTGTGGGCATTAAGCATGAATAGCAATGCTGAAGCACTCCATCATTTTTATTGGAGCTTCTGAAATTCTTGTTCTGGACTTGCAGTGAGGAACTTTTGTTTGCTTGGTTTTGTGGATTTAAAAAAAAAAGTTGTTGGTTTTAAGCAGTGCTTCTAGACAGTATCTTCCCAGCCCTCAAAACAAAAAGCAACTTATTTGAGGCACTTCATTTATAAATATCAGTGAAAGCTCTATAATGTGAATTGGAGTTGTTTGTACCATAATTACAGCCTGCCATTTTCTGCAACAAAGCCCTTCACTGCACAGGGTTTCTTGGTTTCAAATTCTCCAAACCATGTGCCTGCAAATGGGTATGGATATTGCCTCAGTAGCAGGCCTCCTGAATAAGTTATCCTGAGAGGCTCAGCTACTAATACTCCAGAGGCCCTAAATGGGATTATAGCGTTGCAGGAAAGTAATTTTGCAACTCTGCCTTCTTATGGATTGTGTCCATTTTCCAGTGGGCTAAAAGCTTTCTGTTAAAGTGGTATCCTGTCACTGCAAAGTTCTTGAATCGTGAGGTGACCTCCCAGCTTAGACCTTCAGGAGACCTTCGCTGCATCAGGTTCACCCAAAGCAGAACTTGCTTCCCCTTTGTTTCTGTGTCATATGGGGTTATACTTTCCCCTTTCAAAGGGTCCAGGGTTGAAAGATGGTGGAAAGGCTTTATTTTATATGTACATGAATTAGTTCTGCATGACCTGGAGCTGGTTAAATTGATGCATGTCAGTTGCTGTCACTTGCCAGTTAATCAAAATGCTGGTCTATTGAAAGCTATATTGGTAATAGTTCCTGGAACAGTGAAGCCCAAATCTTGTGAAACTGCTTAATGTTGGAGGCACTCTACAAATCTGTCATTGTTCCTTTTTCTGTTGTTGTTGGAGCTTGTATCTGTACACTGCGTGGCTTACAAGAGATGAGTGCTGTGAGCTTGAGATGTCACTGTCCCAGTTTTGAGTACCCCATTAGGTAGCAGCAAAGCTTATTCCAAGTTACAGCTAATGGTGCAGGGCTTGTGCCTTCTATTCAGCTGCTGTTGGTCTGCCTGGCTTTTATTGGCTTAAACAACCCCTAAAGGTGAGTTGATGCAAAGGTGTCAAGAACTGTACCAAGCTGCTGAGCAGTTGTAACATCTTACATTTGTGCTCTTTGCCTGGTGAGGCCATGTCAGAGCTCTGTGTCTGTTTGAAGTCAAAAAGAGAATTTTCTGTTTAACCTGCTGATATCTTCTCGTTTCCTTATCTGCAGGTCTGCCCATGGCAGCAGAGAGAGCTGAGCTAATTCAAATGTAGATGCTTAGGTTTTAAGTCATCATGCTCGGTCAGGGAGGAGCATGGGTAGATGTGTGGCTATTGAAAGCTATAGCCTTTTTCCTGTCTGTGTGTTGTGGCAGGCAGCAGGAACCATGGGCCGTATGATGGAGCAGCACTACCTGGTTGTCTATCCCTGCATTGTATGTCTGAATTCTCTCAATGAGAGAGCTGTTAAGGAAGCTATGATGAAGTGTGTTAAGATGCTTTTCGTGCAATATACCTAGTATCTTTGGGTTAAAGTTATCCTATTCAGACATCTAACCGCTCAACTTCAATGAAGCATTTCCTTTCGGCCTGTCTAAGATGTGCTCATTTGGGAGGCCTGTTTCTTTTTCCAGAACCTAATCAATAAGATGTGGCTTGGGGTCCCATCTCAAGATAAAATGGAGATCCGCAGCTGCCTGCCCAAGCTTCTTCTAGCTCACCACAAAACTCTGCCTTACTTCATCAGGAACAAGCTCTGCAAAGTCATTGTGGATATTGGCCGACAAGACTGGCCAATGTTCTACCATGACTTCTTCACTAACATCTTGCAGGTAAGAGTGTATCTTTGGAAAATATGCTGAAGTTTGTAGAAGAAAAAATCAGTTTAATTTGTGGAGAGACATTATGTTGTTTCTTTGAATAATGACTTCTCCTGACAAAGGCTAAATAAGAAACAATTACATGAAAAAAGTTGTAGGTTTTTCTAATTCCTTTTTACTTAGTTTTTCAAATAACTTGTAGCTTCTTACACATCCCCCCCAGTGTTATGTTGAGATTAAATGGAGCCATCTTCTGACACTTGGGGACATTTGTTTAATTCCTGGTGCTATATTGACTACTGGAAGAAAACCCAGAAGGTGGCTCGATGGCAGATCTGCTAATGCTTCCCTGCTGGCAGAGCAGTGTAGACGTGCTGCATTGTATTGCCAGTGTGCTACGTGAGCTGACAAATTAGCTCTCATGAGTGTCGCTGCAGCAGCCTTAATACATCAGAGCCCACTCCACCTCGGTGCCTGTTCTCTGCCACAGCAGCATCAGCAGAAGGGCATGTGTGCTGTAGAGGTTATCTTTATGCTAAGACACTGGCCTAGACACTGAGGACACTAGTTCCCTTGTGCTAACTCTGTTGTCAGGGTGAAATGTCTCAAACTACTGCACCAAGTTTTGCCAGCAAATGTGTCTCAGCACCTTCCATTTTAGTTACAACAGTAGTCCGGGATACGTCTGTGAGATGAGTTGAAGTCTACCAGGAACGCTGAGTAGCTGCTTTACTGTACAGTTGAATGGCTAGGTGCATGAGTAGTGTTTCCCCAAGCTTTGTGGGCTGTTTGCAGCTCACGTGGACCTGTAGTGTCCTAGCAATGCTGTTGCTGGTTCCTAAACCAGCTAGTTTAAAGCTGACTTGGCTATAGTTATACAATGCTAAAGGCAAAGGTGTGACTGAAGTCTTGGCCTGCCCTACTTCTCGTGATCTCTGTGAACTTGAGCAAGGCTCAAGAATTTTCTAAAGTTTTCCTGACCATAATTTGAAATTCTTGGTTAGCCTTCTGTGTGAAGTTATGCAGGTGAAGATCTCAGCATTTTAGCCTTTAGCTCAGATACCTTACCAAACAAATTGCGTAATACTTCTTGACAAAGGAACAATAGTGCGCCACAAGTGTCAACTGCACTTTGAATTTTAAATATTTAAGTGTAATTGTTGAAAATGTGCAGGTTGTGGGTTATTCCATTTAAAGAAAAAAGTCAGTAAAGCCATGGGTGGGTCACTGTTGAATGACTCTCAAAAAGGAAGTTTCTGAATGTAGCTGTTGGAGATTTTTTCACCTAATTCTAATGGCCAAAATTATCCTGAAACACTTTGACACCCAGTGACATAATGTCACTAACTGAATGCTGGCGGAGATTTTTAAGCGGACTCTTACAGGAAGACTCGAATGTGTGTTTGAGTTATGATTGAGACAGTGCCGCTGGTTTGAACGTTATTAGTTTGTGATCCAGCATCTTCACTGTGAAGCTGAAGTCAGATGGTACGGCCTGAGCCAAACTCGCAGCTCGCTGCCGCGGCAGCCTGACCAGTGCCAGCCTCCTGCGTTGTTCGAGTACTTCGTTTCCAGTTCTCTTAAAACTGTTCGCATTTGGCTTAAACAGGCCGAGTGTAAACTGACGTGCTGCACGGTCTTTTCTGCTGATGTGATTACATTGATTTGAATGCAACTGTGCCTACAGACAAGCTGTGAGACAGTTATTCAAATAAGTCCCAAAGTGTTAAGAGTTTATTTGTTAAGACAAATGGATCTAGTATTAATTGCGAAGTCAGAAAGTGCCAACTTTGCCTACAAGGCTCATTAGCAATGGAAGCAATAGCTTTCTGTAATCGTGTAGTGCGATATATTGCTTTTTTTTTTTTACGCTGAGTTGTTAATCTTATAATAAGTACAGTGACAACTGTCTGCACTTTGGGCTTTTTGTTTTGCCTGGATTTGCAATTGAAATGCCCTCTGAGCTTCCGCTTTCTTTTGTAGCACTTTGGAGGTTATCTAAGTGACTGCAGAGCCACTTTGGGTATCTGGCTTTCCTCAAGCACCCCCTCTTCTGGCTCGGCTGCTGAAGGAGTGTTCCCATGAAGTTCATTTCTATAGCACAGACCTTGTAAAAATGTTCTGAGAAAGCAGAGGAAGAATATTAATATTGAACTTTAAGACCCCAAAATTATGAAGAGTAGCAAAGGAGTTGCAGATAGGGCTTATTTCAACTCCTCCTTCTAAGATAATTTGAACTGTTTGATTATTTAGGATTGAATTGGATCTCAGTACTCTAAGTAGTCTCTAAAACTTTTATTGACCCGTTGGAGGAAAAGTATCTTGGGCTATTGTGCCATCATTGTGCAAAAGCAGTAATTCTTCTTAGAAAATGCTACTTCTGTGAAGGTATGAATTTGTTTAACATTAGCAATGCCATGCAGTGGCACTTTGGGAAACTTCCTGGTGTGGTCTGAAAGTATTCTGAGGAAATGGTAAATCTCTTCGTAGTTTACCAGTGTGTTCCATATTTCATTAACTTTCTTCTCTAGCTGTTTGCTTCTTTGCCAAACATCTGCTTCAAATACCTGATTTAGGGTCATGTCTGAAGAAAGAAGTACAGCGTGCTGTTTGAAGAGGAACAGGGATCTGGTTGTCTTGTTTTTTGTTTTTTTTTTCTGCTGCCCTCATTAGAACAACACAAATGTGGAAGAGGTTAATGATCACCAGGCTTACTGGTAAACTCAGATTTATGTATGGATATGGTCTAAAGCTTGGATTTTTTTTAGAGAGAGAGAGTTTTTCCCCTTTGGTTTCTTGGCCTTAGTTAAGTGTAGATCGGAGTTCAGTGATTTGAAGAGAGGGTATAGAGACAGGTTACTTTTGTGAATTTAAAAAAACAACCTTTGAAATGTGAAGTCCTGCTGCATTAATAATATGAACTAATAGTCTCAAGATAAATGAGAAATTATTCTCAGAGTACTGACAAGTCCCGGGAGATCCAGTGGCAACAGCTTCAGACACTACTGTCCTGCCTGAGGCTGCTGCCTTTATGGTCCCGTTTGAGCATAAAGCTTCAGCTTCTGCTGAGGACTGTCAGACTGATGGGGAAACAGCTTATCCTGTGCATGTTTCCGCTCTGCCAGCCCCATCCCAGGGCTGCTAATCTCTGGCTGAGGGGCTGTGGGCAAACGAGTGATAGCAAGAGTCTTAACCTGTCATATCAAAACTCTGCCCTGAACTCTCAGGGAGCTCGTGCATCAGAAGGGCACTGCGTGAAGCTGTTTGTTTACCTTCACCATGGACACCAGCTAGAACTGAAAAAGCAACCCAGACTTTTCTTAAGCTCATTATATGTGCCCTCGAGCTTGCTTTCTGAAAACCAGACTTGCGTATGTTTGGACTGAGAGCTCATGTATGGGCTTTCCTTCTCATGTGCTTTTCTAAACTGTGTAGCCTGAGCCATGTTAAGTCAGCTTGTCTCTGGTTTGGGGGGGGTCAGTATGAATAGGACTGAGGTCAGTCTGCATTATGTAATTTATGATTTAAGGATTACTTGTAATGCTTGTGATTGGCTTTATATTCCTCTCCTTTCCTCTCCCCCTGCCTGGGGTTAGTACATAGGTTGCTTTGGGTATTCCTGGCCAGCAGAAAAGAGCAACATTTTTAAAGTGAAAATAAAACTTTGTCCTACTTAAATTTGTCTCTAATATCCCAGAGTGTAATGAAGGCAAAAATCATTGCTTTCTCTGGCTCTGGTCCCATGTTTTTTGTTCACATTAAAAAGTCATTCTTTTTAGATTTACTGTGATTTCCAGTGTGAGATCTGATACAGATGCAGGGAGATGACATATCTCTTAACCGTGTTCTGTGGTCATTCAGTATTGACTATGACTGTTTATCAGATATTAGAAGGAATAAGATTTTTTTTTTAATGTCGAAACTACTTGGTTGATGGCACAGGCTCCTGAGCAGCTACAAAAGCAGCCCCGTTACATAGTGAAACCGCTGGCGCTGAGGCAGTTCTGAGAAGCGGTGATGTCTGCAGACATCAGGCAGTAAACAAGGAACAAACTGTTACTGGTAAACATGTTGGAACAGCGAATGTGGGCAATGACATTATGAAAGCTCTCTTGAAACCCCAGGGATTCCTGTGCTGTTTGAACTGTTGCAACATTACGCGTTAATGTCTCAGGAAATCAAATGCCCTCAGTTCTCTTCGCTCAACATGTAGCGCTATAAACTGTGGGAACTGATCCTGCCTTGGTCTTGAAACACTGGTGAACTGCTAATGATATTACTGATCTCGTATTTGCGATCTGATAGTTTTGCAGAATGTTATACCATGGTCATGCGGTTTCCTTTCAGTTAATTCAGTCTCCTGTGACCACTCCTCTGGGACTGATCATGCTGAAAACTACTTCGGAAGAACTGGCATGTCCGCGAGAGGATCTTAGTGTAGCCCGGAAAGAAGAGTTACGGAAGCTGCTCCTGGACCAGGTGCAAACAGTACTTGGGCTCCTCACAGGTATGAGTTAACTGCACTTGCAGCATTGAAACAAGTGTCGTCTTTCGCCATCCCTCAGATGCTATCAAGCTCGCGCTTTCGCTGTTCGGTGAAGCAAGGTGAGGGCTGTATGGTGGCTGCTTCCTACTGATTGAACACTTTCAGCTCTACTGATTAGGTGCCTGGCTCAACTTACTTACTACAAAACAAGGTTATGTAGCATAACAGATGTGTAGCTATAAGTGTACCGCCTGTTTATGAAGAGGGATTTAGATTGTGTATGTGGGCACTTAATGATTTCTTCAGGTGCATTAAGAGAAGGCAATGTTCCTTGTCAAAACACTGTATAATCATGATCTACTGAAGTTCTATCACTGTCTCCAATATGTTAGAGGAATTTGTTTTTTTAGCGGGCTATTTTAAAGAATGTCTCTTTGGCCAGGTATTTTGGAGAGCATCTGGGACAAACACAGTGTTACTGCTGCCACTCCACCACCATCCCCAACTTCAGGAGAAAGTGGTAAGGATGGCTAAACTGAGTACTTCTACCTTAGCTTTAAAGTAACTGGAAATAACATCTTCTAGCTTAAGTTGCACATGAGGCATAGTTTCCTTTCTTTACTGTCTAACCTATTGTGATAACATTTTCTTAAAGCTGTGTGTAGGCCAACAAATTTCTGGTCAGAAAGGTACATCTTACCAGAAAAAACAACTTCCACAGCAGGGAATGCTGCACTGAAAATGCCACTCCATTCAAGAGTGCACATATAGCTTCCTGTTGTCTTCAGATGGCAATAAGCTTTTTGAATTGTCAGTTCAAAATGCTGTCACATCAATGAGCTGACATTGTCATCTATGAGTTATAGCTGTAAAAGCACATCAAAAGCCAGAGGAGCAAAACTGCAGCTTGGAAAGGCAGAGAGAGAGACTGGGACTTTGTGCACATACATTGTGAAAGCTTATTTTCTACCTACTTCTGTTACAGTCTTTTTTTGCGGCTGTTTATCTGATCTGTGCTCGTTTACGTATGTAATCCTTAGTTACCTTTGAAATAGATAGCCCATTTCTGTGTTCTTACACTTTGAATACATTTCATTCATTCTTTTAAGGCTAAATAGGGACAGCTGTTGGTATAGACGGTCACCCCGAACATAAAGGTGTTCTTGATGACTACCAGTTTCTCTGGTACATTGATGTAGCGAGGACTTTTTTTACAAGCTCACCCAAGATTTGCTGTCCAGCTGTACGTGGTGTGTTTGTTCCTGCTTCTCAGAATATGAAGCAAGAAGAAACACTGTAATGCTGTGAAATCACCATTTGGTTTAAAAATTCTTATCTTGGCTCTGTCTGCTTTAAACAAGGAAAAAGGAGGGCCTTAGGTTCAGAAATCCTATGATGTCCACTTCCATATGGGGGGAGATGAAAGGCTTTTGGATATGATATTTGTTTCTCCATGGTCATACTGATACAGAGTTGTGGTCAAGGTGTACTGTGTTCTGTGAATTAACAGAACTCTGACAGGTACCTCTGACTCACTTGTCCTTAGGAGCTTAGGTTAATAAAAAGTTGCAAATCACTTCCTCGTGGCCAAATTGCACTAATTGGCTGTCTGTGTTAAGTTTTGGTGTTTTGATGTGATGTAAAATTTTCACATTTAAATTAGAATTGGACAAGAATTTCAGGTGCTTCTGTCCTAGAAGAACATAAGATACTTCCGCGTTTATATACAAAAACTTAAACTTACCTCATTTTTAAGGGGAAAATTCTGCTGCAGTAAGCAAATTTTAAAAAAACTCAATCTGGAGCATTGCTTTGCAAGAGTGAAGTGCTTGGGGATGTCAGGAGTGCTAACTTCATCCACCCTGCCAGCAAGTGCTTCACCATACTGTGATATGACATTAAAAAAGATTGTCTTACAAGGCAAAAAGCTGATTAATGCTAGTTTCAACACTGTTGGTAGCAAGTGACTCAGTGGTCAATAATGCTGTATTTGTACAAAACAGCCTGAATTGCTTGGTAAGCCAAATGCACTCCAGCAGAGTGTTATTTAATACAGTCAAATTCAAGGTCATACTTCCAGAACAGGGTACTGCACCTTGGGCAGCAGTTTCAAGAATTCTCATTCAGTGGGAGTTTTGAAGTGCTAATAACTTAAACTGGTATAATCCACAAACTCTCTGTTTTGTTGTCTGGATTTGTAATAGAAGCATTCAGTGGAACAAAGTCTGGAATCATTTGCAGTGGAAGCCCATTTGAAATGTCCTTTCAGTCCTCAGTGGATCACTGGATGTTACTTGTGTTGAGGCAGTTTCTCCTCATCTGTGCATCCAACTGATGGTGACTTTGTCTAGATAATGTTTCTCAAAGTGAACATGTGCTGAATTTCCTACAGGTTCAAAATTCTCTGGATCTTTCCCATCTCCCCCTTTTAAACAACCACAAAAGAAAGACTGCTCACGCAGCATATTTTCAGGATAATTTCTAGTAGTTCAGACTGCACCGATAATTTAAATAAGGAGAGAGTAGTTAAGACAACACAGAAATAATGGAAGAAAGCTTCAAATAAAAAAAAAAGTAGGCAGGAACTGATGAAATTCAGTCTGGAATTTCTAGAGGAACTACCTGGTTGCCCTTCAACTTCTTGAACTCCAAAATAGAGGGGCATCAAGTGCTCCACACTTCTGTCCATTGATTGCTCACTTTCTGTATTTTGTGACAGACTTCCCCCCCCCCCCCCCTTTGGTTTCTTTACTAACTAAATGTCCCTTGTGTCACTATTTGATTTGATGGGTATTAAGGTTCACAGAATGGAATAAGAGTACCAGTAGGACAGCTAACATTTAGAACTGAAAATGGGCTCTAGACTCCCTAAACTGGAGTTTGATGACAGACGAACAATCACTAGCAGTTGGGTGGCTGTAGTGGCTTTGGGGGCATTTTCCAGGGTTTATTTACAGATGGAAATGAATGCATTTTTAGAAGGTGAAATGTGTGGGAAGCATGGGTTCAGTGATATTCTGCCATGAAATTCTGCACTGTGTATGTTAGTTGTTTCTCTGTCCTTCAGATGAAATTAATGGTGTTCCAAAATAAGCCTTTGAGCTCCTATAAATCCTTAATATTTTCTGTTAGAGCCAAAATCTCTTTAGGAACTTGGTAAATCTATAATGCTTCCTTATTGATTTATTTATTTTTGCACAGGGAAACAAAGTGAAGTAGTTGCTTGCAAGTCTTGTGTAGTTTTTAAATTGTATTTAAGGACTGTGCTAAACTCATTTCTTCTACCACTCAAGCAAAAGAACTCTAATGTCCTGTTTTGGGAAACACTGGAGTTACTGGATCAGTATAGAATTTACTTGTGACTAATCGCTCAGCCTCAAAATGTTTTCTTTGTATGGTTTATCTCTTTACTTGATGAATACCTTCCTTTGGCATATTCACTCGTGTATACTAAACAAATGAGTAACAGAAGTAAATATTTGCTGCTTCGTACTCCTGCAAAGCTAACATGATCCTAGCACCCTCCCAGAGTTTTCTCCTTGTGCATGAATGCAATTGTTCCTCTAAGTTTATTGCCTGTTTACAAAGATAGCAAATATAACTTAAAGTCACTTAAACTCTGAGCTTCAGTGATTTAACTGGGTGCAAAATAGATATTCAGACCAACTGCTGTGAAGTACAGGAACTTAATTTGCAATTGTTTGCTGAGGTTGATGTGTTAAAAGATAAGAATCTTACTTCGTTGTCTGCTTTTGTGGAGTCTGCTGGAGTGGACGTTTGAAATACGTAGAAGCATGTCTACTTTTGCAAAAGCCCAGCGCGCACAGCTCTTGAATTGCAGCATACTTGTGAATGTTATGATGGGGACTCCCTTGATATTAAGGCTTAAAGTGCAGAGTTAACTAATTCAGCTGAAGTAACATGATGCATGAAAAAAACTTCAGGGGTGGAGGGGATGGGAAGGAATCAACACTAAGGTTTGGCAGGAAGCTTTGAATTTAGTGATGCAAGACATTTATCTTGATTGAAAACGAAAGCTTAAGAGGAATCTGTTCATCATTCATGCTTCTGAGTACTTTGGAAGTAGCTCAGTAAATAATATCTCTTTTTCTTATACTGCTACAGTGTTGGGTCACTTCACTTTCCATAAATTTACTCAGATTTTTTTCTGGAGAACTGTAAATTCTTTAATATGGCAAGTGCTTGTGGATTTTTAAAGGTGAAGAGGTTATTCACACTCGGGAGAAAATTATATTGAATGACATGGAGAAGGTGGATCAGTTTTCAGCTTGTGGTCTGTGGAAACAGACAGGCAGTCTAGGTGATATTGTCTACTTGGTTTTCCATAAAGCTTTCACCAAGGCTTCTTACTAAAAGCTTTTGGGAAAGCAAGGCCATCATGGGATAACGGGTGAGTCTCTGCATTGATGATTAATGAGTGAGAAGGTAGGAGGTGAAGGGTGAGTGGAAATGGCCTGCTCTTGCAATGAGGAGGAGGTCACCAGTGGAGAACTGCTGGGGCCTGTGCTAATGAACATGCTCATAAAAGCCCTGTGAAAAGGGGTCAGCAGTGAGACGAGGAGGTTTGCTAATGGCACTAAGATGGTCAGAATAGTAAGAAGAGGGCTGACTGAAGACTTGCAGGAAGATCTTGAAAGTCTCTTGACTGAGCAATTGGTAGGTGAAATGCAATACAGATAAAAGTGTAACTTGCTTTTGGCAGGGAGGAACAATACTCATGCCAAATCATGGGCTCTGAGCTGACCTTTACTATATGAGATCAACATGTTAGTGTTATGCTGGATAGTTCTACGAAAATTTACGGTCAGTAGCAATGAAGAATGGAGCGCTGCTGTGGTGCTGCGTGGGATTGTGTTTCACCTGCATCTTGAATAGCAGGTGCAGTTCTGGTCCTCCCCTTTCAAAAAGGATAGAGCAGAATCAAAAGTCTCATGGAAAGGCAATAAAGATCTTTAAGGATCTTGAATGGCTTTCATGTAGGGAACAAGAAAGCTAGTACTCTTCACTCTCAAAGAAACTGAGGGGGAGGAACTGCAATAGAGAGCTACTGATTGAGTGACATGAAGATGAATGGAAATTCTTTTTCACCGTTTCTTTGTTTTACAGGAAGTAAGAAATGAAACAAGCAGATGACAGGCTCAAAACAAAACAGGGTAGTTCTTCGCTTGGCGTATAGTTAAGCTGTGGAACTCTGTCATGGGACGTTGCATGTGTTGAAAGTTTATGTGGGTTCAGTGGGAGGCTGGATGAATTCATGGAAGATAAATATTGTTAGGCAGTGGGGAATTCTTCAAAGTTCATCTGGCTCAGGAAACCCTTGTACTGCAAGTGGTTGTAGGCTGGGAAATACGATATGTGCTTGTGATAGACTTTTGGTCACTCTGAGAAAAGGCTTTGGTCTGATTCGGTACCCTCTCTCGTATAATCCACGAGCTGTCTTATGCAAGCAAAACCACATTTGCCAAGTTTCGTTCCAATAGCGATGCACCAGAGAATTTTTGCAAGCTTACATCAAGGAGGCTCAGCTTCGTGAGGGGAATGAGTTTTATAATAAATCCCTAAAATGCACCCTGTGAAATTGCTATTATCACCTTTTCCAAAACACTGCATGTGTATGTTACTGAGTAAGGCTAGAAGGGCAGTACTGAGCTGACACTTAAGTATTTGTTTGAAAGACCCCTCCTGGCAACTTGTCTGATCTGATGTGAAATCCGAGCAAAAAATTCAGGAAAGCTTTGAAATACAAAATCACTAGGGAGAGAAGAGGTCTCCCATCTTGCTTTGCAAAGCTGTTAATCATGTATTCATCTCAGACATAAATTTGTACACTAACTTGCTGAATGGCAGAGGCTCCAAATGGCTTTTGATGTGTAGCTAGAGCTTACAAATGCATTATCTGAAGGTAATTGCTTTATTTGGTAATGCAGGTATATGTGCTTTGTTTCTTAGGTGACCTGTTAAGTAGCCTGTTGCAGAGTCCCAGTGCAGCCAAATTATTGAACCAGCCAATCCCTATCCTTGATACAGAGAGTGAATATATATGTTCCCTGGCACTGGAGTGCCTGGCACACCTCTTCAGCTGGATCCCTTTGTCCACTAGCATCACCCCTTCACTCCTCACCACCATTTTTCACTTTGCTCGCTTCGGCTGTGACACTCGGGTTAGGAAGATGTCTTCTGTCAATGGCAGCAGCCAGAACTCAGTATTGGGACAGGAGCGTGGCCGACTTGGCGTCTTGGCTATGTCTTGCATCAATGAACTGATGTCTAAGAACTGCGTACCTATGGAGTTTGAAGAGTATTTGCTACGGATGTTCCAGCAGACTTTCTACCTCCTACAGAAGATTACCAAGGAGAATAATGCCCATACGGTGAAGAGCCGGCTAGAGGAACTGGATGAAAGGTAAGAGAAACCAAACAGCTACGTAGCTGTGCTAGGGCCTCTTGCTTTCTAAAGGATTCTTTATTAATTTGTGGTCATGCATGGTGTGTCTAATCACCTTTTTTTCAGAGTTCTCTGCTGGTGGAGCCAGGCAGAAAGGTAGGTGCACAAAGGTAAGGTGCTGGCAAGGGGCTGAGTTTGCTAAGTGACCATGGTGGCACAGGTTTGTATTCTTTCCTGTCCTCTTCCTCCCCTTCCCCCCGTTCGTCACTGACTGCAGGTCTGAGGTGGCACAAGAGCTGAACCTGCCCGTCATTCAGTTGTAACAGAGCAACAGAAGAGGCACAGTGAGGTAAAGGAATTGCAGTATTCCCTTTTCTGGTTGGTATCTGCCTTCTCTGTCTTAAACTCAGACTTAAAAAGAGTGGGTAGATATTCTGCAAGTCACGACTTGAAAGAGAATAGAAATAGTTTCAAGCTCTTCACGGAGATGTGACAATTCCTGAACACTTTTTTATTTCTACTGTTGTTTTTAACAACACTGGAAGATAGCTTGGGGAGCTCCGTTCGCAGCGGTGGTGAAGGACTCCACCTCAGCAGCTCTCTTGCATGCTTGTTGACTGGAGGTGGTAGAGGGATTAGCAGCATCTTGGGAGGCTGCGTATTCCTGTTTTCCAGAAAGTTACTACCATGCTTGTTGCCTAAAACAGCTTGACTCTTTAATATCGGATATTCCTCCTTGTAGAAGTGAAAGTGAGACTTGTCTTGCTGTTTTGTTGAGTGGCTGAGCCCATGTGTTGACAGGGAGGTGATAACTTGATGTTGCCTTTCATCGCAGCCCTGCTGGCAAGCGTTTGCCTTGGGAAGGCAGGCAGACTGAAGCCAACGTTGGCAAATGATTTGTAACTGTGAATGTGCCCAGCATCTTGTTACGGATGCATGGTGATGGAAATGAATGAGTGTGGTGCTCTTGTATAAAATATTTGTTCCCAGATGCAGCAGCAAGGATTTGAGGCTCTTTTTTTTTTTTTTTTTTTACTTTGATAGCCACCCAGGAGTAAAACCCAGGAACAAATTGTGGGTTCATTTGTAGAGATGACTTGCATGTTTCTTTCTTCTCTAGAACTCCCTTTTTCATATCTTTAGATACAGTTGTAACTTTGGGATAATAAATCTAGATTAATTTTGACTTCTGTTTAGCAATGAAATCTACTTGCTGCTCCTTTTTGACTAACTCACTGTGACTTCAGTATCGCTCAGCTTCCTAAAGCAAGGCGTGATCTAGTACAGTTGAAATCTGTGGACTTTGCATATGGGACATGTGCACAGAGACCCAGTGTTAAAATTCTGAATTTCAGAAACCCTGTCGTGGAAATCTGGAAGTCCCTGTATAATTCTGTTCTCATTTCTTCTGTGGAAAATGTCAGTAAGCGGCCTTCATGGACAAGACTGTGAAAGATCTATAGCTCTGTTGGCCTTTACAGAGATCATATTGCTATATCGTTATGTTCTGCTGCTTATGCATGTTATCCACAGAGACTGACGTCTGTAAATGAGACCCCTTTTTATTCATTACTAAAGTCTGAAATAGGAATGTAATAAGAAGCTTTGGAGACAGTTTGGAAAACCCTAGCTGGCTTCTGCAGGAGCGGAGCTTTCTCTGAGCTGACTCTGTCCTCGGCACGGAAATGGCTTTGCCTTAAAGATGCGAAGACTTTTCCCTTCTTCACTTAATGGGATAGATATACTTTTACTTCCAAAACTAAAGCACTTACTGCATGAAACTCTTTTTCACTTGGACTAACAAAGTCCTCAGCAAAACTGGCACTGTTTAAACTACCTCGCTTCAGTATATTGCCATCTTTGGAGCTTGTCTGCCCTAAGTCTGTTCTTTCCCCTGCCTCTTGTGGTGGCTAATCTTCTGTTTTATTATAAAGTCAGCGTGGTTTTGAATGGATTGTACTGGCAGACTAGTCCAGAAAAAGATTAAGCTCGAACTGTCTTTCACTTTCCTGTTCGCGCTGGCTTGAACTTGATGATTTCAAGATATTTTATGGAATGGAAAATGTCTAGTGAGGTTATAAGCGATAGCTTGGAGATTGCGACTTAGGCTTTGAGACTTGTAGAACAGGATGCCAATTTCGGTGATCTCTGATCAGTGCTGCTTTAAAAAAAAAAAAGGTGTGTTTTGGTCTGGATACTTAGTTTTTGCTAAATGCTTCAATTTTGAAGCGTTTGGTCAGTAATGAAGACATGTTTAGTGATAAGTCTTGCCAAACAGACAGTGCCAAGTAAACGTAAATCTAACCTTTTTGCATATTCCAAACATTGGGTGGTTTTGTAGGCTTAGACTATCGATGATGCACCTTTTTGTTAGCTGGTAATGCTTCCAGTCTTGAGTGAGTTCTGATTTAGAAGGAGCAGTTTTTCCCCTCAAAACAGGGGTGTGCAGGAGGAGAGCAGGGCAGTGTAATAAAACCAGCCTGTTCAAGCATGTCTACAACTTCACTGCTAACCCTATTTTCCTGTTTCTTTAAAAGAAAAACGTGGAATATTCTTATTCTTTAGAACTCTTAACGTATGGGAAAGATGGGCTTCTGTGCATGCAGCCCTGTAGCTGGGTCACTGGAGCTTTTGGTATTTGTATGGTGTTGTAATGCTCTGGTCTTTGTATATGGAATGATGGAATACTTAAATGTTTTCTGTATAGATAAATGTGAAGGTGGTTTCTAACCTTGACGAAGTTCGTGTTGTGCAGCGCGTGTTCTTGGTGCACAGTAGCAGCTTACCTGCTGTGGCCTTTAATTTTTCTTCTAGTAGTGAACTCATATGAGACTCCCTGAAATTTTGATAACAGATTCCCTTTTGGATCTTCACTTTGTGCAATCCCAAGCATCGAATAGTCCTGGCTTTTGGCAGATGGTGCTTTTTAAATTATAATCTAATTCAGTCACAAAATACCAGGCTCAGTATGGAAATTTATGGATGATGGTTGATCTGCAGTGCATAAGAAACAGTCCTTTCCAGCCCTAAACTCCATGGCTGTCCAACCACCTGTTGTGAATTTTTAACACATGTATTGCTAACTCTTGCATTAACTTCTTGCTTTCAGCTGAATCTCCTCAGTGGTACAGTTTATTTGACTAACCCTATATGCACACTAGTAAGATGAGCCTTGCTATTAAATACTTATTTCTCTAAGGTGGGGGGGCTGTACTTATTTGCAGGCCTGATGAAACTCAATTATATTTATCTGAATATTAAAGTTGCTTTTGACTAGACTGTCTTTTCTGCTGTTGCAGGTATTAATGGAATGAAGGGTTGCCCATCCTGTAGGTAATTGTTGCAGGGCTTTATTTTAACTGTCCTACTGGCTATTAATTATAACTTTCTTTTTAATGAAAGGGTTTTGAGTGAATTTATCACTATTTCAATGAAATTGCTTCACCTTGTAGAGTCTTTCATGTTTTCTCAATTGTGTTTTCTTTTCTTTCCTGTGTAGCTACATTGAGAAGTTTACAGACTTTCTCCGTCTCTTTGTGAGTGTCCACCTACGAAGAATTGAATCCTATTCCCAGTTCCCTGTGGTTGAATTTCTGGCGCTGCTGTTCAAATACACTTTTCATCAGGTACACCACTGCAACATTGTTTTTCTCAGTCCTTTATCCTCTTTTTCCTACTCTCTCCTGTACAGTACAGGTAGCTTGTTTTCCCCAGTGGAGTTGATACCTAAAGATAGCCCAGAAAAAAGTAATTAACATGTCTTACCAGGACTCGTTCAATAGTCCTGGGGACTTTTAAATGATGTGATGTGCTGAGTGTGTCTCTTGGATTTAATTGGAGGAAAGTAGTCAGATGTAGTTACCTTGCATGAGTAACTTGTCTGGCATTTAACTTTGGTTCTGCTTTTATTTCTCTGCTAGTCTTTAGAAAATATTATCTGGAAAAATCTGTATCACTTGCTTGTTTTATTTTTGGGGGTGCTTTTCTTTCTCCTGCAACTGCTGCTTTTACTGTTTCTGAGGCTTTCCTTGCGCTTTTTTTTAACTATTTTCAAAAAGTTAAACCCTGTGACCTCAAATAACTGCTACCCTGCTGTGGAAGCTGTCACAGTGCGTTTCAACATGTGAATAATGACAAGGAAACAACCTTATGAAGAGCTAAAAGCTGATGCAACAAGCCATAAAATTGGTAACTGCTGAGACCACCCTTGCAATTTCTGGGTTCCTGCCCTGGTGCTAAAGCTCTTGCTCATCTTCTGAGAGTTGAGACTTGGAAATCTCCCCAGTGATCTTGTGGACATTTCTCAGTGGAGCAAGAATCCAGTGCTTAATGGAAGTTCTTCCCATTGTTCGAAGTGCATACTAATTCATTTTCACTGTGGTAAAAAACAGTCTTGCCATGGTTCATGACATTCCTTGTGAATTTTGGTGTATTTCAGCCTACCCACGAAGGTTACTTTTCCTGCTTAGACATCTGGACGCTGTTCTTGGACTATCTGACTAGCAAAATTAAAAGTCGTTTGGCAGACAAAGAAGCCGTACTCAACAGGTAAGCAATCAGCAGGCCATCAGGATGTGACGGCTGCAGCGAGATTCTCCTGGTCACTATGGAAGAACTATGAGGAACAAGCCATTATTTATGCCAACTTTGCACATGCTCAAGTTGCATGAGACACCAGTTACTTTCTTTTGTTAAAATCCTTGAACTCCTTTTGAATGAGTCTGTGTGATAATAATGGAAACTGTAATGTTTAGGGTTTTTTTATTCAAACTGAGCAAATCAAGGCAAAAAAGGTGTCACTTAAATATTTTGTGTGAACCTAGCAACCAGAGAAAGAAAGCTTTGGAGTCTAAAATAGAACTGAATATATTTAAGCAAATAGACCAGGAGAATTGGAAGATAATTAATTATTTGAGAAATCACAACGGCAGTATGTTTGGAAGTTAAGTTCTACTGACTTACCTCTATGGCTAATGGTGTGTTGTGGATTAGTTGCAGCTGTGGTTGGCAGCTCTTCCTTTGTTGCCTCTTGAAATATGTGACTGTCGTTTTATCGGAAGTCCTTTTGCTGCCGTTTTAGAAAGACTAGTGAATATACTGATATTTTGTTCAAATTTGGCAGGCTTAAAAGCTACCATGGCATGTGCCCTGTAGTGTTTCACTAACTGTAGAAGTTTTTTTTCCCCTTGAGTATGCTAAATACAAGTAAGTGGTTAGTTACTGAAAGACAGCCTGGCATCGTAACCACAAAGAGCAAATGTGGAACTAGCTTACCCCAGACGACTCTCTTCCTTTCAGCATGGGAACTGTGTTTTTTTTAATTTCTCAAGTAGCATGTATTTGCATTTGAGCTAGGTTATAATTTGTTCCTAATTTGCTAGTGTGTCTGCCTAATGCTGGTGAACACTGCCTTGGTATTCTGCTCCCCTTCTTCGTCCGGTAAACGTGCGCATGGAACTTGCGTTATCTTCGTATTAGTCTTCTTGTGATGGAGAAAAAGTCGAAGGAAACAATAGCTGCCTCTCTTGGAGATGCATCAGATCGTAAGAAACGGCATATAAGTGATTGAAACTCGTGCTGCTGTTTTGTCAGAAGTACCTGTCCTTAGCGACAACTTCTATAGCTACACCTTCCTTCATGCTTTAAGACATGTAAACGCTTCAATTTGATAACAGGGGTGTGGTTACACAACAGGAACACCAGATGAAACTTCCTGCTCTGTGGTTTCAAAGCTTTGCATTTTGTACATATTACAGTTATAGTATTGGATAAATTGGCAAATCCAAAGTTACATCATCATATTACAGAAAAGGTGGTAAGTCAGCCTCCTTGCATCGAAAGCTTCCAGCTGCTTAGTGACACAGCTGACTAGTCTGACACTTGGATTGCATCATACTCTGAATCTTGATGTCAGTAGATGTTAATGCCTAGTTTCCCAGCTTGATCTTATTTAGAAAATGACATGACTTGCCCTTGGCTCAGACCAGTTTTTTTAAGAAAGGGAGTTTAAAATGGGGAAAAAAAACAAACCAAAAAAGCCCCATCAAATCCCCAAACTTTGGCATTGCGTTAGCAGGAATGGCTGCGTGCTCAGATGGTTCTGCACTGATTTTGCAATTTGGCGTTATTCATGAGTGATCAAGAGAAAGAAGGATCTTCTGTGCTCTATACCTGCTGTATAGCTCCCGAAAGATGAGAGGACATCTTTCAGTGATGTGACTTTAGTGTTATAGTGCAAGTGGAAAAAGTGGTGGCTTTTACTTTAATGGTGAACAAGGGCCTGGTATGAGCTGCAAAAATACCTGCAATTGTGTTGAAGAAATTGATGTAGACATTGAAGCTACTTTCAACAGCAAGAGGTCTGGGGGGGGGGAAAAAAGGGACCTCTTATTTATAGACCCATTCTCTGAAAACCTAAACCCTGTGTAAGAAATAACCCATGAATGGCCCTTGTTTCACCTTAACCATCCGGCCAGTCCACCACCCTTAATTTTTCACCTCTGTTGAAGAGCTGAGACTCGTGATTTGTGCCACTGTTCCTTTATCTTATCAATTGTTCCTTTCTTTGACTAAAGATTGATTGTAAAACTGTGGCTGAATGAGATGATGCGGAAGATACTGAATTTATTGGTCAGCTGCCTTGGGGAAAGAGGATAGCGGAACAAATTGCCTCAAGAGAGGCCCCCTTTTGCAGAAGGTAGCAATAACTCTGCCCTGCTTCATCAGTTCCTTGCTGCCTACCCAAAAGCCAAGCACCAGACTGAGGCTGCTGCTGAAGCAGGAGGAGCTGCTATAGCCTCCTGTTTTGGCCTCCTCTTCCTCCATCCTGGTGGCAGGTTGAGCAGACTAAGAGGCACTGTCGTGTGCTGGGGACCGAATGGAGTTACCCAGAGATAAGGCCAGCCCAGCTTTCAGCATATCAAAATATGTGCCTGGTGTTTGCAAGCAGGACGTGTGTAATCGTTGTGCATCGGAAAAAGCTCACGCTGTTCATGTGTATGTGCTGCTATTCCTGGTAACTACTCCTGCCTTTCCTGTTTTAAAACTCCTAGGCATGTCTTGTTAAGTTCTCAGTTTGGCTCTCAGAGATATGGGGGTACTGGATATTACCACAGGCTATTTCCTTGCAGATACATTGTAATCTAAAATGACATCTTATTTTTAATCCTGGGATCTCTTTGCTTATTCCTCAACAAGCCTGTAGAGCCGTGCTGCAGGCTCTTTGCAGCGTCCCCCATTAAACAGCCATCTGTTCTGCACCTCTCCTTTGCTGGAAGGGCTAAGGAGAGAGCAATCTCTGCAGAAGTGTTTTATTGGTCTCTTGCTCTGTTTTCTCCATGGCCACAGGTACGAAGATGCCTTGGTTCTGTTGCTGACAGAGGTGTTGAATCGAATCCAGTTCAGGTATAACCAGGCACAGTTGGAGGAGCTGGATGACGAGACACTGGATGATGATGTAAGGAGCAGAGTTGAACAAGGACAGCTGCAGGTCTGGATATGAACTGTTGTATTGGTTAGGGCTGGACTGTCTTTCCCAAAACATGGTCAAGTTTTTGGAGCACAAGCTAGACAGCTGCTTCTTCACTCAATTCTGCATGGGTTTCAAGGTTTAAAGGAGCATTAAGTGTTTTTATCGTACTTAAAGTCACACTAAAAGGATATGGCCTTTGTTTTTAACTTTGTCATGGAAAAAATACAGACACATGTGTCCTGATTATTGGAGGCATTAGGTATCCATTTCCTATGATCTGGAATGTTAATGCTGAAATACCTCTGAGAACAAAAGCTTTAAGCTGTATTTGTTATTGGTGCTTTCATTTGAACCTTCTATTTCTCCAAAATCAGTATTGGTAAGCATAATCTTGATCAATATTGATGTGCTCCAGAAAAGAATAAAAGCTAAGTGGAGTAGGTGACCAGAGTGGATGAGACCAGAGTTGCTGGAAGGGCGGGTTGTACTGTATAATGGGTGCTTGTCAGCAGTGCAGTAACTGTGCTTTAAGAGTGAAAGCTTGTGGCTTATCGCTCTAGGGGAACGTATGCATGCAAGCCCACAACATAGATTGGTAAATTATTCCCCATCAGGCATCCATGAGCATGCAGTTATTGGAAGAACAGTATCCCTTCAGTATTCAGGTGTCCACAAAAGTCAAGCTCTCAAAAAGAGCTAGCTAGACACAAGCTAAAGTTAAGACAGACTAGTCTACAAAGAGCCCTCTGTTTCTGTCCAAAAGTGTAATCCTTACCTTGGTGTTTCTTCCCATAGCAGCAGACTGAGTGGCAACGGTACTTGCGCCAGAGCTTGGAGGTGGTTGCAAAAGTCATGGAGCTCTTGCCAACTCATGCCTTCTCTACACTAGTAAGTAGTTAGGACCAAATGAAGGACCGCACAAAATGAACACCAACCACTAGAGTTTGTTGCAAGCTGTTTGATAGCCACAATGAGAAAAAAATAACAGAGATTTGCTTTTAGATGCAAAAGTTTGGCAAAGGGGAGACTAAAAGTCAGGGAAAAAACTGTCTTTCTCTGGCTTTGTCAGATTTCTTGGGGTATTTTGAAGAGGGCACTGCAGTAAGCATCTGTCTTATTTGCTGGACACTAGGCTCTTTAGAAATTCCCATCTCTCCAGATGTAAATATTTGGTAACGATCCTTCACTGCTGTTTATCTTGACCTTTATATTAGGAGGCAGTGCTGTGAATTGGGCAGATGAGAATCTCATTACAATTTTACAGAGAGGGAAATCTTTGTTTAAATGAAAGGCTAGAGGCAAATGCTAAAGAAAGGGCCTCAGACAACTGGGAATTATATCTAATAAATGCAGATAAGCTTGCTTCTCTCCAACTAGTGTCACTGTTGTTGCTGAGGTTAGTGTTGTAAAAAGTTGCCTGGATTTGTAGCATTTAATGGTTTCTGAGGAGGAGCTCTTGAGGCTATGAGCCAGGGGAGCCCAGAATTCAGAGCAGTTGTTGCCTTTCCTCTGAGTGAGAAAAAAGGCGAACGTATTCAATAGGATCTCAAAGCAAATGTAGTAATTCTGCTGGAGATATGACATAGCTTGACCTCTGAACTGTATTTCCAAGAAGCAGAGAAGTTGAGCAGTTGCGGAGGAAGATGGTGCCTGACTTGGACTGCATCTTTTCTTGCTCATGAATTTTTTTAATAAGAAACATACTGGTTGAGCTAAGCACCAGAAGCGCATTACTGGAAACTCTTAAGCAGTGAGCAGAACGTTTCTGATGTGAATGTAAAAATTCCTCTGCAGCGTGTGGCATGGCGTGAGTCAGCAAGCTGCAAACAACGAATGAAACGGCTGTTTCACTGAGCGCACTGAGCATATGGGTCATATGGTGAAGAGCATGCGCCTTGCTTAAAGCAAGGCGTTAACAAGAGGAAGACTATCTGGTTTTTTTTTTTTTTTTTTAAATAGTTCTGCTCCTGTAGTTATATAAAGGCATTTGACTGTTAATTAGGCATATCACATTATAATCGTGGTAGTGAATGCTTTTGAGCCCTGCGTTTTTTCATTCTTGTACACTGGATAGTCTGGGAGGTACTCAAGTCTTACATGCGATAGTCTTTAAAATGCTGTTGAATTCAGTGGTGAGGCCAGTGGTAGCAAATATCTAAAACATAATATATGACAGCTGCCATTACTCTGTCCCATGCTGGGCAATGAATGGCTACAGTTCCTTCCACTGATGGATGGGTGAGCTTTTGTAAATCCAGCCACCTGAAATGTAGTTTCTGACTTTGCTGATAGAAATTAGGTGGAATTATGCTGGACTAAAATGCTTGGGAAATATTATTTGAGGTGGGATATCTGCAAGGAAAAGGTTAATGTGCAGTTCTGTCTTGTATGTATGGAAACACATTCAGGCAAAAGGCAAATAATGCCCTAATACATTACCACTGAAGTAACTTGGCTGGCTGAACGCTGGTTAGGAGGCTTTCTAGTCTGTGTGTACAATATATTCCACCACGTTAGCACAACCTGTGGCTCAGCTGAGTATCACTAGGAACAGGCATGCCTGCTGTCGGTCTTGAATGATGAAGTAAGGTTACTGCTCTGCATTCCTAGATCAGGACGTGTCATGACTGTTGCTTGTTCCCTTGGCTCATTTCCCCATGGGGCTTCAGCTGCTCCTGATACAGTTTGCAGCTTGCCCGCAGAGCGGCTGCAGTGCCTTCCTTCTAAACTCCGTTGTTGAGGCACTGAACTCAGCTTCTTCAGTTGAATATTTTGATCGCTGCATTTTTTGAAGCTGATGCTTATGAGTTGGGCGGATGCAGTTCAGGTGTCCTGTGCTCCAGGCTCAGGCTTTCCCTAGTTTGTACCCCTGCGTTGTTCAGTCTGGTTATGCCACGTATCACTTGTGCTCATCAGGCCACCAGACTGTGAAGTTGATTGCTGATACCTGTGGGAAAAGGAGCTGTCACAGAGGAGTCCCTTCAGTGTGGTGATCTTCACTGTTTTTATGATAGCTATCGAGACTTGAAGCTGTGGCATGCAGAATCGTCCCAGAACCTGGAAACTTGCCTTTCTTCCAAATGTCTTTTTGAAGGCATTAGGGAGAAATGAAAACCATTCTCTAACAGTGTAATTATAGTTGAGTGTAAACTGTGTCTTGCAAGTCCCAAAATCATGCTCATTCCTTGTCTTCTCTAGTTTCCAGTTCTGCAGGATAACCTGGAAGTGTACCTGGGACTCCAGCAGTTTGTGGTCACTTCAGGGACAGGTAATACCACCATCCATCACTGTAGTCCTCAGTTCTCTGAACAGCAGATTTTGAATGACAAAAATGCTACGTACCTGCTTTAGCACTGCATCCTCCATATTCCGCTTAGGGTCTGAAATTCTTACCCCAACATGAATAGTGTGTAATGGCTAAGTAGTCAGATCTTTGTCTGCTATTGGAGTCTAATAATGAGGTTTAGTATTGCTACATTTCTTATCTCGTTCTGGCACTTGAAGTTAACATATGTGTTAAGAACAGGTATGCCGCATCAAATGCTACAGTAATATGAAGTGATAATGGTTACTTTTTTTCCTCCTACTAAAACTCCATTCAGGAAGAGTTGGTCTCCTGTTTGCTTTGGGCTCAGATTTAAAATGAAGTTGTCATAATAGAAGCATTTTTATTTAGGCTTGAATTAAAACCAGATGTGATGTAATGACAAGATCAAGTATTTAGGATGTAGTAGCAGCTTCTGAAGATTTCTGTCTAGCTGGCATCTCAGGAGCCTTCACATATAAAGAAGTATAAAAAGAAATCAGTACTCTGAACTGAATAAAAATGAAAAATGTGATTTTTTTTTTTTTTTTTTTTTTTTTTTTTTTTTTTTTAAGGAGCATAGCTTGTTGCTTCTTCTTGAGAAGTGAGGAGAGTAGGAAGTAGTAGTGGGATGACTGCGAGATCTGGATGAAGAAAGATTATAGCTAAGGATGTTTTGAGTCTTCCAATATGTCCAGTAAAAGGAATCTGTTCAATCTTAAATACTGTTGTATATATAATATACTGTCTGTAACAAATTTTGTATGAAAGCAGACATTCCTTCTTGGCTCTCTTGATGTAAAGAATGGTAATTTTGCATAGACAGTTCAGGAAAAAGTACTTCCAATTTTAGGATTGTTTCACACCAGGATCACAAGCGATGTGTGCATTCTTTTTTTAATGCTGTAGTCACAGTGCATGTTAGAAGCTTTCATGGGGACTGTCTCTTCAGCTCATGAATTAGAAGAGGTAGCTTAGATGTAACTGCAGATTCAGAACTGGATGATAGGATGCTGGTGCAGATCATATGTGCATAGCAAGTTTGTTGCTGAAAATTAAGATTAAATACGGGCAGTGGAAAGAAAAGCAAAGTTCCTCTAAAACATGATGTTGCAGGCTGTATGGGGGTGTTGCTGGTTTTGAGGGGAGTGAAAGGTCTGGGGTGTTCGGAGATGAGATATACACAGCTGAGCAGTTTAACACTGCATAGCTAATAAGACTGGCAAATCCATTTATCAGTATGTTTCTTGTATTTGAGAAATATGAATTTAAATAACCATATTTCAAATTAGAAGCAAATATACCCTTCTTCCAAATTAGTTTCTGTTGCTGGAGCATTTATTGCACTCCAGCCGGCAGAGGGAGTCTCAGTAATGACCTGCTCCGTGGATCTGGAATTGCTTTTTGAGCTCAACAAATAACCAAAAAGGCTCCTGGTTTTTTAGATCTTCATTCCAAATAGAGGAAAATAAATGTGTAAAAGGCTGAAACATTTGGTAGCATCCACTTCATCCTTCAAGGAGGAATTTCAAATGTGGCCGAGTCAGAGCAGTTGAACTTGCCTAACTCGGTTTGAATGTTTCCGTCACTTGGACAGGGCTCAGATTTGAACTGTGACCCACTGCAGAGCTAATTTAAGAAGAATGCTTGTAATGTAATTAGAGTAAACTTTGCATTTCCTGTAGCTTTGTAATTAGTTTTCCCATCCCAAAGAGCTGTATTTATTAGTCACAAGGTTGTGTTTTCTTTTTTACACAAAATTTTAAAATACGAGTTTCCAGACTGCTAAGCTCTTATTCAGTAGATATTGGCACAAGTGAATATACACACTTGAGTCTTTTGGCTTCATTGCTAATGAACTATAATGTCATTTCAGGTCATAGGCTGAATATCACTGCAGAGAATGATTGTCGGCGTTTGCACTGCTCCCTGAGAGACCTGAGCTCCTTGCTGCAGGCTGTTGGGCGTTTAGCAGAATACTTCATTGGAGATGTGTTCGCTGCCAGGTTCAATGATGCTCTTACAGTGGTAGAGAGGTAGGTATGGGATGGGTAGTTTGCTGTTCCTTTGTCAGTGCAGGGAGCTACTGTCACCACTGCAGTGAATGTCATAAACAAGGTTTCTTTCTGCCTTCCCTTGTTATAATTAAACTGAGAGGCAAACAACTCAAGGGCTGGTGCCTTAGCACTGATGAATGCAACACTTAAGTTTCCCAGATGACTTTCTAACCCATAACCAAAGAAATAAATTACTATTATGATGGGGGGGTTAAATAAAATCAGTTATTGGAAAAGGTTGAGGTACTTGTTTTGCAGTGTATGCGTTTGTGATGCAATGGTAAAGTTTGATAACTTCAGAAGTGCATGTCCTAAAGCTAAATCTCTAGAATCTATTTTGTTAAAAATATTGTGAAAACTGGAAAGCAGACTTCAAGAAACTCTCCAAGAAATTTAATTAGCACTCAGTTGCAAATTACAGAGCCACCTTGGTTACATTTTTATTTCACTTCCACTTAAGAACATTGACTTGCTCCATTCTACCGCAAACAAGGAAATAGTCTCTAAATTACTTTCAGTTAGGCTAAATCTTTTATGTATATTGGCTAAATATTGACATAGACTTGCCAAGAGCTGCATTCAGATAAGATGTTCTTCTAGTGGTTTTGTAGTAGATCTGTAGTGTGTACATCTCACAGTTCCTTTGCACTACTATTTGTGTTCACTTACAGGTTGGTAAAAGTAACGCTATATGGGTCCCAGATTAAGCTGTACAACATTGAAACTGCAGTACCATCTGTATTGAAACCTGACCTTATTGATGTGTGAGTATGAGATATACGCTACAAATGGTAGTATCTAAATTCATTACCTACATGAGGTGGAGGAAGCTTTAGATCCCCTAAATTTGGGTGCACTTAGAACAGTTGCCAAGCAAATGCTTGAAAAATGTGTCTCCAGTGATTGCTAGCTAACCAGGAGAGCATTTTCTTTTAACTGTTAAAGGTTAAGGCTGCTACTAGTATTCATTGTTTCCTCAAAATGATAAACTCGGATTGTTTAAAGAAAAATATACTTGGAGTCAAAAATAAAAAGGCCCATTGTGTTAGCTCTAAAAGCAGACCATTACTCTACTGTGTACTGATGGCCTTGAAAACAGTTCTTTTGCAGTATGATTAGATGGTAAAATAGCTGTTAAATGGTGGTCTTACAAGAAACAGATCTACTATCTGTTTGTAGTTCAGGTTTATGGATTTTTTGCTACCAAAGTCAGATGTATGGCTCGCGTAAAAGATTTTTTTCTTAGTGCAGGGTTTTGAGTCCCTTGGCTTCCAAGACAAATGTATGCCTTCAAGCTATGAATCCTGTTTCTGAAACAAATGAATACCTTCGATCGAGAAGCTGACATTGAATACAAAATCTTGATGCCGTTAGTAGCAGAACACCGCTCTTACCAGCCTTTTAGAGACCTGCCGTTTGTAATGGCTGTATTGTACAAACCTGTTTGCTGCCAGCTGGCATTTTGTGAGCAGAATTTAAACTTATCTTTTTAAACATGTCAAATGCTCATTCCAGTTTGTGACTGCATGCATAGCAGCTCCCTGAGAACCCACACTTGATTTTATCATGTGATTCCGTGGACTTCTCCACAAAACTTAGTGCTAACAACTTGGGATTATTAGGAGATGATGTTGTTTTAATGGTCTGTTTCTCCCTTATGCTTTGAAATAGCTCAGGAGGCTTTTCACATCATCTGTTAGTGAGGGTTTTTCATTCCTTCCTTTTGGGTACGTCCAGTGTTGCTGAAGAAACTTGTGATCCCTTTTTTAATGCAAGTCTAACAGATACGTTGTCTAATGTTTGGAGGACACCTGTCTGTGTGTTCAGGAAGAATTGTCCTAACTTGCATTTTAACGCTGTGCCAAAAACGATATATTGATCTGCCAGTTGATTGTAATTTGACTTTACCAGCTTTCCTATACCTTTGACTTAATGCTGTTGCTCAGTGGATGAGTCCAGTTACACTGCACCTTTAACCAAGCCTAGAGGGTACAGGCTCCGGGACAAAGTACTGTTTTAGGCTATATTATTAATTCTGCCATAAGCAATGCACCTGTTCTCAGCTAACAAATGGGGAAGAGTTTAAGCAGTAAATACACTAAGGGAAGAAAATATTAAGGAAAAGGTTTGTGGTTTTGGTTTTGGTTTTTGTTTTTGTTTTTAAAAAGATAGCTTCATCTTGCTGTTCAGAGGGAAGGTTTTAAATAAAGACTTTCCCATTCTTTCCTGTTATGTGCAAATTCTACTGGACTTGGTGACTGAAAGTGAGGTGTTCAGAAGGAGGCTGATACAGACCTGGGAGTTGGCTGCCGTGAACAATCGAGATCTTAAATCCGATCACTGTGTTGGGGACATGTGCACGTTTGAGAATCTTTATTTTTTGGAGGGAATATCAGTGTTCATAGACTCATCTTTTCAATAAAATCTGCAGGATAGGGATTGGTTATGAACAATTCTTCTGGCCAGGCAATGTATTTTACAGGCTGACTACTGTGTGTAAGTATAGATGCCAAGTGGTATCCATAAGGCAACTATTTTCTAGTCCCCCATCGATCAAATGGGTATGCAGAATGATTCATGTACTGCAAAATTAGGCAACTGATTAGAGGAGTATCTGAGACTGCAGTGTCATAGCACTTGCCATTCTCCCGTCTTTTTAATTTTTTTTAATTGTGTGAGTTCTTGATTGCATTCCATTTTCATGCCTGTTTTTGCACAGGGTTGAAAAGTCTGCAAAACTCAGAACGCCACTATAAATTGCTTTTCTTTTTAATAAGAGCGCAGAACTTTCTAAATCTAAACAGAGATCCCAGACCTCTTCAGGTGCTAAAATACGAGGGTAAAGAGTTATGAAAAGAAATAGGACAGATACCATTTTACATCCTTTATCTAATGTTCACTGGCACAACAATCCTCCTAAACCAGTGTAGTAACAATTTAAAGCCACCTTCTTGTCCCACCAGGGAAACTTGATGATCAGGTTGGACTCTAAGTTTTAAAGAAAAAGCTGCCAGATTTATCTGAAAAGAGTAGCAAACCTGTCCCTGATCCGCCGTCAAAACTACATGCTGTACTGAGGACTTCTGCCCTTCCATGGCTCTTCTGTTGTATGCCTTTTATCACATGCGTCCTTCTTACCGCTGTTTTCCTCCTGCTGTGTAGCCACGCTCAGTCCCTGGCAGCGCTGCAGGCCTACTCGCACTGGCTAGCGCAGTTCTACAGTGAAGTTCACCGGCAGAACCCGGAGCAGTTCATCTCTCTCGTCTCCACCGCCCTGGAGGCAATTACACCTCTCATCAGCTCTAAGGTAACTTTGTCAGTGCTAGCCTCTGCACTGAGACTAAGCTTTCCTGTAGAGGAGCAGGAGACTCTTAAGCAATAAGATAGTGCTTGCTGTTCTGTTTAGGTGTTTAACAGTCTGCTGTGGACCATGGTGTTTGTGACTCTTGATGTGACTCTGTCTTTGAGAGCTGGATATTTGACTTCCAGAGCCACAGCAAATGTTTCATGTAAAGTGGGACTAATAGCAATGCTAGATAGCACCATGGCATAAATGACTGCAAGAGTAAGCAGCTTCTTATTAGGCCCATTAACTAAGTCTAATGATTTTATGGCTTGGAATCCCCCCTGCCCAGTATTAAGTATTAAGGAGACTTACCTGTGTTCTGAATTTTGGCCAATAAATACTATATATAACTGTCTTGCTTACGACTACTTAGTAATGGCAGCTCCCTATGCTGTCTGGTACCAGTGTTGCATCCCGAGGTTCTCTGTGGTGGTGTTGCTGAGGACACTGACCACATGCCCTCTCTGTTGCAGGTGCAAGAGAAGCTGCTGTTATCTGCGTGCCACTTGCTAGTCTCTTTAGCCACCACAGTACGACCAGTGTTCTTGATCAGCATCCCAGCAGTGCAGAAGGTGTTCAACAGGATCACAGACACTTCTGCTCAGCGGCTTCCTGATAAGGTGATTTTTGGCACAAAAACACGTGAAGAATGTAGATTAGACGTTCCTGGGAAGTGGTGCATCAGTTCTTGCTCTGTTTAAAAAAAAAAAAAAAAAAAAAAAAAAAAAAAAAAGCTGTTATCTCTGTGCACTGGATATTCAGGAATCCAAGCTGCAAAGCTTATCAATAGTGATCTATTTTCAACCACAGTATAATTAAAAAGCACAATTGCAGCACTTATATCTTCCTCTTTCATTTACTGACACAGCCCCTGACTCTACACCTGCTCACATTGTCTTTACAGTACTGACATGTTGTTTCTGACATGTGACAATCTTTGCAAAACTAGTAGCATTCTGTATTCCTCACTCCAAATTAATATTTATATTACAGAAGTACCGAAAAGTCACAATGGAGGTTGGGATACTGTTGTATTGTATACTAGCATGGAAGTATAAAGTGATGTACACGCCTACAAGCTTAATGTGTAAACCGGACAAAGAGCAATAAAGGTGGCATCATCTTTATTTTAGAGATAACATGAAGCATAGAGACTTACTGTTTCACAGAAAGACTGATAGTGCTGGGAGCTGACTCCAGTCCTGAAGTCCTGGAGCTCTGCTTCTTTCTCTTGTCTTGTAAAGCTGCTACTTCTTGCTGGGGTTCAACTTCTGCTATTGAACCCTTTGCTCAGATAGTGAGTGCTGCTGCATGTCTTGGACAGCTGTAAATGTCAGGCTGGGGTTGTGCTCTAGTATGTCAGTCTAGTGCGGTGCTCTGTAGCAAGCACCCTAAAGCTTTGTCTCTTTGCTTAATGTCTTGTTGCTTCCAGGCCCAGGTGCTGGTGTGCAGAGCACTGTCAAACGTATTGTTGCTGCCCTGGCCAAATCTTCCAGAGAGTGAACAGCAATGGGCAGTTCGCTCCACCAACCATGCCAGTCTAATCTCTGCCCTCACAAGAGAATATCGCCAATTAAAATCCAATGCCATCTTGCCACAGAGGAAAGTGCAACTGGAGGACAGTGAGTGCTGATCAATAACTATTTTGTCTCGGAAACTGTGTTTAGAATAAGGGGGGACAGGAAAGGAGCAGTTAGATTCTTCTCTTCCGTGAAGAGACTCCTATTCTATGGGTGCGTAAAGGGCACTTTTACATTGCCTGTAAACTATTCCATCAAAGCACAGTCTTCCTCAGCTGTCCAGAGGAAGAGAGATCAAGTTTGTGATAAAACTTTGAATAGCCATGATTGCTTTAACAATACTTAGCAGTCTAACACTAGGGCTGCCAGACTGTTTTATTAGAAACATTGACCAGAGGCAGCACTGGTGAAGATTACAGCTGTAGAAACTTGAAAGAGAAAATAAGATCTCCTTCAAGACTTAGGAAGTCTACAGAGGATGTATATAAGTAGGAGGGAGCCCTGCACTGATAGGGTCCAGGGACCCTTGGAAGCTTCAGTATATGTTTTGGAACTGCTATTTTGGGGGAGGGAGAGATGAGTTTGTTGGTTTGGGGTGATTTGGGGGGGGGGGGGGCTGGGTTGGGTTGGTTGCTTTTGGAGAATCACAGAAAGAATTGTTTAGAAGTCTGCAGCGTCACAGCTCTGATAGATCAGTGTGTAAACCTGATGTGCTGGTCAAATCTCTGCAGGGCAGGAATGAGTGTGGGGGAGAGGGTCATCTGAGCCCTACAGGAAGAATATCAGCAGACTGCTCATGTGGTTTCAACTGAGCCACTCGAGTTCTGCCAACTTTTGGGTTAGTTAATACAGCAATTGTGTGTCACTTGAGTTGTTACTTTTCTTGGCTAGTGTTTTTTAGCAATAGTGTGTTTGAAATAACATAGTAAACATGCACTTGGGAACATTTTATTGACAGCTTGGTGTATATGCTGTCTTGAATGCTTTAGTTACTGCATGCATGAATTTGACTTTTGCCTCTTTTCCTGCCTCTGGTGAGTCATTTTGGTGTATGCAGAAAGTATCCTCTCTCTCTCATTTTGCAGCCAAATTGATCATCCATCAGACGCTCAGCGTTTTAGAAGATATTGTAGAGAGTATCTCTGGAGAATCCACCAAGTCCCGACAGATCTGTTATCAGTCACTGCAAGAATCCGTGCAGGTCTCGCTAGCCCTCTTCCCAGCTTTCATTCATCAGTCAGGTATAACCATAGGACAGGCTTTAATGCTGTGAGTAGCTTTATGACCAACAGATAACATCCAAAGTCCTTCAACGTAGGATTGTGATGTTTGTGTGAAGTGTGTGGGTTTGCTGTGCCAAAGTGTAATGTGAATCGGTACTTCTGGGTGGCTGTTCAAATGGAAACTTGTGAATGGGGCTGAGTCTTCGATCAGGACAGGAAAGGGAGGCCTCGTACTCTGCCATCTAAGAAGTGGTCATAAAGGTTTGTCACTCTCCAAAAAGATGGAGATGCCCCATGTTCCGCAGTGAAACAAGGATGGAAGTGTTCCTGAGCACAAAGCAAGTTCTAAAATGCCCTGTCTGTCTCTAAGGTATGTTTGGCATTCAAGCTTGGAGACAGAAAGGAGGAGTAGCTCTCATCAGATTGGGTCAAACGCTTTTTCTGCAAAGGAGAGCCTGCTGAGGTGTAAACAGGCTTGTTGCTTGGCAGTCTTGTTGCCAATGACTTGAGAGGTTTTGTATCACATCAGAGTGGTTTGAAAGCCCAGGACTACTGCAGCTTCTCACGTGAAGAGCAAGGCACTCTGGGAAAATTTCCTGGAGCTAGGTGGAAGTTTCTCAGTGAAACAGGCATGTGGGGAGGGAAAACAAAGTTGAAAAATAGGAAGGATCCAAGAGAGTGTGCTGAAGCTGCGACTCCACTGAGTTGCTGTCTGGGGAGGAGGCCAGCAGCCTCATGCAATTGTGTTAGCTATAAAAGGCTGCAGAAAGCAAGAGCTGCACAGCTACAGCTTAACATGGTTATTCAATCAGGCGTGTTGGGACTGATGGAGAATTAGCTGATCCTGTAGTGCTGATCAGCTAATTGCACAACCACGTGCTGAAAATTACTTCTGAAATCATAAGGGTCTTTTCAGTTCCTGCCAAAAAAAAAAAAAAAAAAAGAAAAAGAAAAGGTTGGATTCTGTCTCTTAGCTGCTCCAAACTGTATAGATGTTTTGGATTTTCTTGTGTTTCCTGTTAACCCTGTAAAAGCAGGTATCAACTGGAGATTGGCCCAGATCATTGCAAGAGCTTTCTCCAAGTGTTCTGTGTAGGCAGACCAGATTAAGGATCTTCGCTGATAGTATCACGTTTGTTCTGGGAGTTGTTTGGTGCTGGCTGTACTTGTCGTTCCTGGCAGTTTCTGAAATGAATGAACAATCTTTAAGCCCTGTAGTACCAGCTGTTGATTTCCATTTCTAATGGGAGCCCTGCTGCTAAATTTCAAAGAACAAATGGATTTCCCTGTACAGAAGGAACAGATCTCTCATGAAAAGACTTCCTGGTACACTTCAGTGCTGCGCTAACATTTTTTTTTTTTTTTTTTGCTTTCCTGTTCTCATAGATGTGACAGATGAGATGCTGAGCTTCTTCCTCACTCTGTTTCAAGGACTGAGGGTGCAGATGGGAGTGCCTTTCACCGAGCAGATCATACAGACCTTTCTAAATATGTTCACCAGGTATTGTCCCACGGTCATCACTTTCTTATCTCTCAGGATGATTAATTGTGGTGAGCTGCTCTCACAAGTCCGTGTCCTCCAGGAGTATAATGCTTCCAACCTCTTTGTGGCCAGATTTTTGCCATGTGCCAGGACTAAATCTGAGGAAAATGATTCTGGAGTCTGAGACAACCCAGCCCACGCATATCCATCATACAGGCCACTGGGCTATTTCAGTTCTCCCACAGACGTTCTAGTCTTGGAAGTGCGTGATACTGAACTGGACTCCAGCACTGCTGATTAGCTCCTACCCAAGATCTGAGTGTGCCCTATCCACCTCTAAAAGCTCTTGATGCTGGGGGAGCATGTTTTAATCATCAGTCAAAAGCCAGCTTCCTTCTGAGGCTTAATGTACTTGGTCTGTATTAATTGGGCAAACTTAGAGGCACTATGTGCTTTCCGCTATATTAGGTAAACATGCAGATCTCTAGGTGGTTCTTATGCAGTGACTTTGTGTTGTAGGGAGCAGTTGGCCGAGAGCATCCTCCATGAGGGCAGCACTGGCTGTCGGGTGGTGGAGAAGTTTCTCAAAATACTGCAAGTTGTGGTACAAGAGCCAGGCCAAGTTTTCAAGCCTTTTCTACCCAGTGTCATCTCACTGTGCATGGAGCAGGTCTACCCCATCATTGCAGAGGTAGGACTGTTGTCACACTGGGTGGAGGAAGGGGGAGACTGGATGAGGAGGTTGTGTTCGGTTATGGAAGCAATGAGGTTTTTTGCTTTTTCCTGTAAATGTCAGTCCCTGTGCAGGGCAAACTGGGTGTCTAGACAGTGGGAGCTGGAAGCAGAGTGGGCAGAGGACTTTGTCAGGGATTGTCAAAGAATCTAAAGTTACAGATGTGCTCAAAGCAGAAGGTGGAACTCATAACAGAGTGGTGAGTTTTTAGTACTATTCAACAGTCATTGGGTTTGATGCTTTCCTTAGGAGGAAATGCTTTGATATGCTGGTGCCTTTGCTGAAAAGCACTGTCCTGGGTGGCCACCTGACAGGATACTGTTAGCAGTGGGATTCCAGCACAGGAACCTGTTTTGAGTTGTTCTCTTTTTCTTCTTCTAGCGCTCATCTCCTGATGTGAAAGCAGAGTTGTTTGAGCTGCTTTTCCGGATTCTCCATCATAACTGGCGGTACTTTTTCAAATCCAGTGTTTTGGCCAGTGTCCAAAGAGGAATAGTGGAAGAGCAGATGGAGAATGAAGCACAGTTCAGTGCCATTATGCAGGTAACTTGGTTACTCTCACAGCTGTCCAGGACCCTTTCTGTGATGGAACATATGCTGGTTGCAGCAATGTGTTAAAAATGTGGCTCATTCAGATTATCTAATGTCTTGCGTGAAGTGTTGAGTTTAAGAACTGATGAGAATCATCAAAGTACCCGTAGAGTAGCCTAGCTGCTGTTCTCGCAAGGCAGTGCCTCACCAAGGAGGGGAAAATACGAAGTGAGGATGGAATGTTAATTCCTTTCCATGCCTGCATCCTGCATGAGACCCTGTGTCTGGACCTAAAATATTACTGATGCTGACTCATTTACTGTTGTTGCAAGTCTTATGGTTAGCACTAGCATGAACTGTCGGTGCAGAAAAGTTTACATGAGACCAAGATGGTCTGTTTTTTATCTGGGCGTGTTCTGCTGTTCCATTGGATCTGGTGGGGATGGATCAGTGGGGTAATCCTCTAGGCTTTTGCTGGAGGAATAGAGAAGGGAGAGGCAGTATGCCAGCATGTGTGCAGAGCCAGCACCAGTCTTGCCAGGTTAGGGAATTTAAATTTTAAAGAGCAACAGACTGTTCCACATGTTACTGAGGTCAGAGCTGGCCAAATGAATTGCTGTGCAGTTCCTAGATGTAAGAACTGCCTACAAAGTAGCGCAACTTGCAATAAAATCGGAATGGGCCTCCTGATCAGTAGTCTTATCAGACTACTTGGTGCAGATCCCTTTACCTCCAGCTCACCTCAGTGTAAACAGAGGACTTGCAGCATGCCCTGGAAGCTCAGAGCCTAGGACTTGCCTGGCCAAGGGCGCTGAACGCCAGAGCGGAGGGCCGCATGCCTAAGCACCACACTTCAGGTGGGAGGACTTTTTGCAACGCTACCCCAACCCATTGAGGAGTGCTTGCAGGTCCTGGGTCCCTCCTGAGATGTGAGGGAGGAGGGAGCTCTTGCACTGATGTCAATGAGGTTAACTTTTCTCTTTAGCTTTTCCTTATCTTAGCATCTTTTGACATGAATGAGGCCCAAGTTAGTCCCCATGCAGGGCTGTGCATGCATCTTTTTCTTTTTCTCCTGTGGCGGTGTAAAACTACCAAACTCTCCTCAGTGTGTGGTTTGGGGGGGGCACTTACTTGTTAATCTCAGTATTAACTACATGCTGGTGGACAATTCTGGACTATTTGTTTTACTACTTGGCTCCTGTTGTTTTGATGCAGAGCTTTTATTTAATATTCTGTAAATGGTCTCTGTTGTGAGAACAGCCTGTGTTTGTGTTCAGGATGTTACTAGTTTGTGTACTGTTTTCTACTGGACATGGGAGTCCAGAACTGGCTCAGTCTTGAAGAGGCTTGGGCCACTTTTGGCCATCTAACAAAAAATGGCTAATATGGAGGTATACTATTCTGTTTCCTGGTAAATGTCTTGGAGGCTACAAGGGTGCATCAACTAGTAAAATTCTGCTGCACACCTCTGCTTGTCTGTACAGTGTTTCAGAGGAGCTCAGGGCATAAAAGATGTTTTATCCCAAAGTCTACATAAGCTACCAGACTAGCCCAGTGGGGTCCAGCAAATTTTGGGCTCTTCCCCATTTCCGTAATGCCAAGTTCAACCTTCCAGTTCTCATCTCTAATTTCTTTTTAATTTCCTGCAGTAACATGTTAAACACATCTGTGAGTTGTCTTGGTCTCTAGACTTAGATTGAAAATAAAACGTCTGCACATGTGTTCTGGCTTTGTTCATGCTCACGACAGTACTCTAGGTAGTGTCTCTGAGAAGTACCCCAAATCCTTCATGAGCAAACAGCCTGCCAAGGGCACTGCTCGCAGCATCCAGTGTTCCTCTTCAATGAATGCTTGGTCTTCTGTTCCCAGTGGACCTAGCTTAGAAAACCGTTCTGTGAATTTTGGATATGATCACATTTCCACTAAAGCTTCTTCATCCCCATGGATCTGGCAGCAGCATGGTTGATACTAAACAGCCAGTTCTTTTGTGCATCAGCTGCACTGAGAAGCAGCAGAGGCTGCTAGGATCCATGAGGGGATTTGTTCTTCTTGGATATCGGTGCAGCCCACCACCCTGCACGGTGAGGTCAATGTAGGCAGAGCCCGAGTTTTTGGCATGCATCTCAAGCCATGCAATGATATTTCCTGGTGAGAACTGTGAACAGGTTCTGTTTGACAGGAGTGTGTTTGGGGGGTGAAAATGTTCTTGTTCTGTCTGACAGACTTCATATTTTTATGGTATCAGTCCCCTCAAGTCTGCTTTTGTTCATAGGCATTTGGCCAGTCCTTCCTACAGCCTGACATTCACCTGTTCAAGCAAAATCTCTTCTACCTGGAGACACTGAACACCAAGCAGAAGCTGTACCACAAGGTGGGTCCTAGTTGACCAGCGCACGTTCTTTGCCTTGCTTGGTAGGGAACTGTGAATCACTGCCAGGAAAGCTGTGCTAGGCAAAGGGCAGTTAAAGGCTCATGTCTTCCAATCCAAGAAGGTTGGAGAAGCTACCTTCGAAGCTCCCAGTTGGCCCAGAAACTGAAGGTCAGGATTTGAGGGCTTATATACCACAGCCTGTGGTTGCTGTGATCCTGTTGGATGTATTGCTGGTCCGAGTGGCATTGCCATCTCCCTGATACTGTTGCAGTGGACACAGGAGGGATCTGAACTCTAGCCAGTCAAAGCAAAGCCTTGATATGTGCCCTACTGAAAATGAAGGAAAGCAAAGAACAAACCTAGTGACAGCATGATTTTTTTGGCCTGGTGAAGTGCAATTTTGGGTCATCAACAGGACAGTGGCTGAGTCCCTCTGTCATTCTTATCTGGGTCAGCAGCAGGGTATTTAATCTTTACTATGGAGTCACTGCTAGGGATTGTCCATTGCTGTCATGTGAGACCCATCCTCCAGACCCTCTCAATTTGACGTGTTAGCTGCTGTCTCAAAGGGCTGGAGTTGGAATCCATGGTCCTGCCCTTCTGGTTACTCTATGAAAGCAGAGCTTTCAGGTTTGCGTTTGTGGTCACAACTCAAGGACAGTCCTTCATGTTAACAGCTGGCCATTATAGGCGTTCAGGCAGCTAGCCAGATTCCCTGGGAACTTCAGATGCTTTCAGGAACACTGTGCGGGGTTAAAACTGGCTGCAGTTTGAACGGGACCTGATGCTGTTTGCTTAAATGCCAAAGGTTTAAACTTGGGTCACACGACATGAGAAAAATGAGGCCAAATTCACCCTTACGCTAAAGCAGGTATGAATCTAGCTCGTTATATCCATTTATGATCTTGGCCTCGTTCAGACTGGGAAAGCTTGCTCTGTGCGCACAAGGACTTGCAGCCCTCATCCATAGCTCAGAAGCTGCTGTTGGCAAAGTGGCCTGGTGCAGCCCTGCTCGCTTACCCAGTCTGATCTTGATGAGTTGTTACTTCTGAGGCCATGTATTAGCTGCTGGCCTGCTCGCGGGAGGATTGCTGGTGTGCAGACGTGTAACTGTGTGCTGCTTTTACTGTGCAGAAGATCTTCCGGACAACCATGCTGTTCCAGTTTGTGAATGTGCTACTTCAGGTGCTTGTCCACAAGTCGCATGACCTGTTGCAGGAGGAGATTGGCATTGCCACGTACAATATGGCCTCAGTGGACTTTGATGGCTTCTACTCAGCCTTTCTCCCTGAGTTCCTGGCCAGTTGTGATGGTGTGGACTCTAACCAGAAAAACGTACTGGGAAGGAATTTCAAAATGGACAGGGTAAGAGGGGGGAATGCTTCAGAAGAGCAAAAGTGTTCCCAGGACGTGCAGTGTTATTTTACTCCTAAAATATGTTAGCCAACAGCCAGAGGCTTCTCTGTGTGGTGTTTTGAGGCAGTACCCCTTTTGTTACAAACACTTCCATCGTTGGCAGTGTATAGCCTGGGATTTCTCACTGTAGGTAGCCAATCTGCCATCTTATCTAACAGACTGCCTTATGCTGTGGGAGTTTGGGAATACATTTCCTGGAGGGAGTTTTCACAGGAATAGACTGACATTTTCTAGTGGGATGCTCATATCCTTGCTAAAATTTAGCTACAGCTGCTTGCCAGATGTTCGAGGGTTACAGTAAAGATAAATGCAAACAGCTACACTGCTTTCAAACCCCTTGCGAGTGTGAAGCAAATGGTCTATAACCTCCCCACAGAGCATCATGGCAGCGCAGCAGGTCATGGTTTCCATCTACTGAAGTTTGCTTGTCCACCGAGTGTTTCTTCTTCGGTTGGAGATGATGGGGATTTGAGGCCAAGGTTAGGGTGTGGGAAAGGAGCCTTGAGAGAATCACTGGACTCTAGTAAGCAGTTGAGGGAAAATTAGCCCTTGTTATGGGATATCTGGGACCCAGGAGCCTTAGCAGAAGTGCACTGAGCAATTGCCACTGCAGGTGACTTTTATTGCCAGTGTGTTGTGCCTGACTGCATGTGGAGAAGGCAGTGCCATGAGTAGAGCCCAACTTTCTATAATCAGCTCTTTGCTTGGAGAAGCTCTGCAGTCTATGGTCCCTGTACGTAGGGCTGCAAAAACTGGAGTTTCCTGGGCTCAGACTCTGGAGAAAATGGTCTGTTTGTCTGCTGTGAAATATGTGGGTGCTTGTGGCCCTCTCTGTTTCTAACTTCTGCAGTAAGACAGTGCTCGTAGGTATTATTCTGTTTGCAGTACAGTGTGTTGCTTGATCTTTTCCAGGATCTGCCATCGTTTACCCAGAATGTGCACAGACTGGTGAATGACCTGCGTTACTACAGACTCTGCAATGACAGTTTGCCCCCTGGAACTGTGAAACTATAGTTACTGCACTGGACTCGTGTTTTGATCACTGTAGGGAATGGATCCGTATTTCTTTTGCCACCACATTCTCTCCTCCCTGATTTTGTCAGTACTGCAGGACGCGGCGTCTTGCACATGGGCACATGTTATAGGATTCACGCACCACGCTTCCCTTTCTTCTCTCCCAACCCAAAGGCCCCCAGTTGGAGTCAGCACTGTCTGCAGGATGTGTCTTAACGCCCAACCACAGGGCAGTTCAACTGTATGGAAAGTCCTCTCACTGGGGTTTTGTTTTACTAACGTAGCACTTTGTTGCGTCCAGAGATTACTGTGGAGTTGTCTCGAGAGATCTTGTGCGTATCAATCATGAGGCAGAAGCGCCAAAGACTACTTCAGACATTCGTACCTTCATGTCATTCCACCTTCCTGCCCCTGCCCAGCTCTCAGAGGAGGAGACTCATGATGTTGGGACTGTTTTGGCACTTCTGTCACTCCCTTTGTTTTTAAATTGCCTTGAAAACCTCCCTGCTGTTTGTGGGGATTAGAGACTTTTTTGTTTTTTTTTAAACGTTTTCTCATCATTCCATTGTGATACTAAAACAACATGCTTAATGGAAATAAAGTGCTTACTTTGTTGTTTTAAATAACTTGTCTTGGTTCCCTTGTAGGCCTGTCTGTCAGCAAGCCCAGGTCATGTTCCGTACTGTAGACAGTGGTCTCTGCAGCCCTTGCCCAGGCTCCGCACGAGTCAGCCTGTGCTCTGGGAGCAGTCTAGCTGCTCTGGAAAGATGCTGTACGTAGCTGGGGCTGATCAGTATTGGCTACTTTCTCCATTTTACCCTCGTATTTACAGCCTGTATTGCCTGTGTTTTCTATCATCCATTGTGGTGTTCTGCTTATTCCCTCCAGCAGTCTGTTGTCCCAGGTGATCAAGAGCTGATTGTAGATAGAAAAACTCCTGACATTCATGATGTTGCGTCATAGGACACCTAAGCTGGAGGCCAGCTCCTGTCCAGAATGACCTGTTATTGGCGTTTGAGCACAAGGTTAAAATCCCAGTCCCCACTCACATCGTGCCAGTTTTCATGGGGCTTACAAAGAGCCTTCGATTGGGCAACTGGGCGAGATTTTTCCCTGGTGTCAGATAGCTAGTATAAAGTGTAAAACTGGTCTTAATCCTCTGCTGTTTTCCTCCCTGCAATTATGGGGGCAGCCACAGCAAGGGTTGCATGGTGCCTGTCATTGTGAAGGGAGCACACCTGGAGCTGTTCAGATCAGTGTGCGTCCTACTATAACATGTCTGATAGACGTGGGCTTGAAGTGAGATGGCTGCATGAGGGACATGTCTGAGTGGTGAGATGGAGTCAGTGAGCACTTGTTGCATAGTTTGCGGAGTTCAAATTTTGTGAAAAATGACAACAGCTTGCAATGCACATGTTTACCATTTGAAGACAATGTTTGCTGTCTGGATAGCCTGTTTGCAGTCAGAGCCCTGCATCCAGGTCGTCTGAACTGGGGCTAGTTTGATGTTTATGGGCTTCGTACCCTGCAGTGAGCTGCTTGGGTTGGAAGACACGCATGAACCAAAGAATCCAGCCTACCAAGGACATGCTTCACCAGGTATGGTCCATTCAACTGAGCTGTGTGAACTGTTGTCTGCAGAGATCTGTCAGCTATGTGATGATCAGCTTGGAGGGGGGTGGTGATCTGTCACAGAGGGACCTCCTGACCACCGCCGGACTGCAGATCTGTGACCTAGTTGGAGAGGATTGAAGACACTGAGCTCCGTGCAAGCTAGAACTTGCAGGAGGAGCACATGGTTCAGGACAGCCTGCTCTAGCAGAAGTATTGCGTGGATGCAGACAGTGCCCTGATCAGTAGTAACCTGTGCTGCAGCGCAACACACGGAGACAGTCGCACTGTCGAGTACTGCAGCAAGGGATGGTGGTGGCCACCTGCCACCTTCTCAGCCAAGCACTCTGTGAGTGTGGCTTCCTTCAGACATGTGCTAATGGGAAACTGGTTAAGACCTACTGAGTCCTGACCTTGATAAAACAGCGTGACCCATGCCAGCCCTTCCCTGCCGCGAGTACTGTAGCTGGCGCTGCCTGGTCCCTACTGCTTGTGCTGCCAGCTGCCTGTGGAGGATGTTGATGTGTGCCGGAGGCTCATGTGAGTGCTGAGACCTAGTGATGTTAAAGTCTAAAGGCCACAGACAGTCTTGCTGGAATACTAGAGAGCTCTTGTGCATCCTTTAACTGTTTGGGAAAGTCCTCTTGCGAAGAAACCACTAAGCACTAGTGTACACACTAGAAGGGGTGCACATTGACTCTGACTGGCCTGCTGGAGCTATACAAGTTAGCAGGTCTCTCGTTGGTCTGTTACAGCATTCCCGGGGTGCAGAAGTCTCTTTCAAGAGCAAAAATGGTCTATATCCCAATGCAACAGGAGCTAGTCTTGTCCTGGCTCTGGGACATCAGCTACCCCAGGGTGTTTCTGCAGTCCAAGCAGGTCACTTGACAGTAGTGCAGGCTCTGGGATTGGGGAAGGAAAGGACTCTACCCCAAAGGACAGCTGTGGCTTGAGACAGATGCTTCATTTGTTACTGGCACAGCTCTGCTCTGAGCACGGCTCTCCAGGCTGGTGGTGATTCTGTTTCTTACAAAATCTTTGGTCGATCTGGTCGGTTTGCTAATATAAGGTGAAAGTGCATGTTTTTCCCCCTCTCTGACTTGCTGATCAAGGGCAGTGGGTTGGAAGCCATCCAAGCCTGGACCTCGCAACCTGCAAGCCCTTACGCCAAAACCGCAAAGTGCTGTTTGACCCTTGCTGTGTAGAGAAAGTCATTTCTCCTTTGCCAATCACTGACAGCGTGTACAACTTCCAAACAAGTCCCTATGCATAAACAAAAATGCTTCTGGACCTTCCTTGCCCTGGAAGAATCTGCCTTTAGTGATGAGCTCTGTCGAGGTTCCTAATTTCAGGTCAGTAGAGGAGGCAATAAGAGATCAACCTAGCTCTGTTACTGCTAGCACTGGCTCAAGCTGCTGTAGTCTCTCCACGTCCCAAGAGGCAGGGGAGGTACAGCACTGTATCCCAGGTCAGCTCAGAGCTTGATAGGCACCAATCCGGGGCTGATTAGAGCTCTTTGCTGTCCCCCTCTGTCCCTCCTGCCATGCCAAGGCCTGTAAGTGGTGGGAGAAAGTTATGCTCAAGCAAATGAGCTGGAAGAAGCCAAAGAACTGAGATTAAACATGATCCCTGGAGCTTGCTCATAATAAGGCCTTTTCTAATGGAATAAAAACTGCAACTTCTCTCTTAGCTTCCTCCTTCCAACTAAACCTACAGTGATGCTTTGCAGAAAGGCATCATCTCCCTTGTGCGGGAGCAGGGAGAGGCGTATTCACTAACACAGGGGATGGAGGGGAGAAGTCAGCATTTTTTCCTGACCAGGAATTTCCCCAGGTCTTAAGGGCCATGACCCAGGGCTGCTGCCAGCTGCTGATCCAGGGTCTGAAGGGACAAATCCATCATGTCCTGTCCTTAATGGCTTCTTTTACGAGAAAACTGCTCTCCTGGCACGTGGCTGTTGTGGAACTGGAGTCTTGCTGCGGCGTGGCATGGTGGCACTGGGGGTGGATTTGCTGAATGGGGGGCACTTTCTAGGGATGGACACTGGGACAGCGGGGCAGTATGGGAGGCGGCTGCCCCTGCTGCGAGCGCCAGCGCAGCCCCGAGCACTCGAAACCTGGCTGTGTCGGGCAGAGGGGCCAGCGCCTGCGGGTAAAGTCCATGTCCCATGGGGGCTCAGGGCCAGCCACAGCGCAGCTGCCCTTGGCGTGAGCAATGCAGTTCACTCTGGGCAAATACTGAAGGGCACCTGATAAGAGGCTGATCTATGTTTCCAACTACCTTAGTCTTCCTTAAAGTGATCCCTTCCTCCGTAGCATCGCCACTTCAGTCCCGACCGCAAGAGCAGCATGGGCACGCGGCCTTATCAGGCAGGGTATGTCGGCAGAGCTGACCGCTGCCTCGGTGCCGTGGTGGGGCAGCGTGGTGCCGAGGAAGGAGCTCGCGGAGCAGGCGGCCCCCCTGCTCGGGAGCACTGGGCTGCGCGTGGGAGCCGCGCGGCTCCAGCCAGGTGTTGTGATCCTGGGCCTCGGTGTAGACGCTGGGTTTCCGATGCACCCGCTGTTTGGAGAGTCTCTCGTGCGTCCCAGGGTCTATATAGGCATGAGAACAGCGGTTGCTTTGAGCTGCCACGTGTCAGGCACCTTCCTGGCCTCGTGGTTCAAATTATCGCAGGCCTGAAAAACAGACTCAAAGCGACGATGGTTTTCCATGAACTTGCAGATATTTTAATAGCAATGTTTGCATCAAACAGCTACCCAAGAAGCATCTCGGGAGTTCTGTACGTAGGGAAGTTCAATAAGGAGCGAGTTCCCAGAAGCTGGCCTGGAAAGAGACTGCCTTTAAAAACTAAAGCGCTGCAAGTGGAAAATCTGCTGCGAGTGTAAGCAGTGTCGCGTGTCACACCTGGGTACAGGGGTGCTGTCAACTTCGGGACAGGAACAGCAGGAGCTGTTTCTGCTTTGGCGCTGGTTTAGGGAAAAGTGAAATCTGGACTGGAGCAATACCCACCCCACCACGGGGCCTCGCCATGTGCGCGGGGCCCCGTCTCCCTGCTTCCCGTTTCTCTAGCGATGCTTTGGCAGCGGAGGGGCTCCTGGCTGGGCTTCTGCTCCTGTCCCTGCCGGCGGTGGGCAGCTGTCCGGGACGCAGCGGGGAGCGGGGCAGGGGAGCCCTGGCGCAGCGGGGCCGGCGTAGCGGCTGCGGGTGGGCCAGGGGCAAAACATGAAATACATCCGTTTCCCGATCCCCTGGGAGGGGACTCGGTCCTGGTGCTCTGGGTACCTGGGCCTTGCCTAGAGCCCACTGCATCACGGGTGCAGCCACCCACTGTGCCTGGGCACTGTGCACCCAGTGCTCCTGGAGGGACCAGTGCTGGGACTGGGGCCCTGCCGTGCCACGGTGGGTGCAGGGCTCTGCCTCTCTGAGCGGACAGTGTCACCTGTGCCAGAGCCTGCCTGGTGACAGCACCGTGCCTGTGTCTGGGGCAGCTCATGGTGGGAAGATCTGGGGACAGGCAGACAGAAAGGCATGGGATGTCCCCTGCCAGGGGATGCTTCATGTTGGGATGCCTGGGCTTGGGGGTGCCTGGGCTGGGGAGATGCTCCGTGCTGGGGTGCTCTGTGCCAGGGGGATGCCCAGGCTGGGGATGCTCCATGCTGGCATGCTCCATGCTGGTGTGATGCTCCATACTAGGACGCTCCATCCTGGCGATGCTCTGTACTGGGAATGCTCTGTGCTGGGACACTCCATGGCAGGATGCTCCGTACTGGGGATGCTCTGTGCTGGGATGCTCTGGGCTAGGGGTTATGCCTGGACTGGGGGTGCTCTGTGTTGAGATGCTCCGTATTGGGGATGCTCCATGCCAGGGGATGCTCCATGCCAGGATGCTTCGTGCTGGGATGCTCTGGTCTAGAGAAATACCGGGCTGGGGATGCTCCGTACCAAGATGCCCCATGTCGGGATGCTCCGGGCCGGGATGCTCGGTGCAGGCAGCGAGCCGCGGTGGCCGCCCCGGCGCTGGCGGCTGCTTTAAGGGGAGGGACGGAAACTTGACCCGGCCCCGGGCCCGGCGGGACCATAAAGCCGCCGGCGGGGAGGCAGAGCCCCGCTGCGGCCAGGTCCGACCCGCCGGCCCCGCCATGGGCTCCCTGGGGCGCTGCCTGGCCCGGAGCCTGCTGCGGGGGCAGCCGGGCCCGCGCCGCCCCCCCGGGCCGCCCCGCCGCCACGGCTCCGGTGAGACCCGGCCCCGGCCCCAGCGCTGCCCGCTGTCCCCGTCCTCTCCCCGAGCGCTGCCCGCTGTCCCCATCCTCTCCGAGCGGTCCCTGCTCCCCTCCATCCCACCCTCAGCGGTCCCTGCTCTCCTCCATGCCACCCTCAGCGGCGCCGCTGTCCCTGTCCCCCTTGAGTGGTCCTCTCCTCCCTCCTCCCGCCCAGCAGTGCTCCTTGTCCCCTGTCCTGCCCTGCGTGGCACCGACTGTCCCGGCCCCCTGAGCCCCCCAGCAGCCCTCCACAGCCCTGGGCCGGGGGCGCCGGGCGGGCAGGGCGTGTGGCTCACGGGCGCTTCGTGGGGGACGGTGTCCGGGGTCCCCTGTGCTCCGGGTCAGGGCCGGTGGCTCCCCTCGCACCTCCCTGCAGGTCCGAGGGGCTCCGTGTGCCCACGGGGCCGCATCCCGGGAAGCGCTGCAGCCGAGGGGTGGGAACGGCACCAGTGACCGGGACTAACAGTAAACCGCTCTTGCTTAAAATAATCTCTCTTTCTCTCTCGCTCTGTCCCCTCTGAGGGACGGGGCAGTCCCCGCGCGCTGCGCCCCTGGGGAGCTTCAGCCTCCCTCACCCGGCTGCTGCCCGGCTCCCGTCCCCCCACCCGCTCTGCTCTCCTGCGCCTTGCGGCCGGGTGCCTGGGGAGGCTGAGGCCTGCAGCGGGGGTCACGGCGCTGCTGGACCGACAGGGCCAGGCATGATGGAGACGCCGACCCCTGCCACCCCCCACCCCGGAGAGCAGCTCCGGCCGCAGGGCTCAGGGCTGCCTGGGGCTGGGGGAGCTGCTGGCCTGCAGCTCACGGGTTTGGTTTTCCACCAACGAAACGCTGAGGTTTGGGAGCCGCTTGGTGCCGCGGTTGGGCCCCGGACTTGGGCTCTCTTTGGGCAAGCAGCAGCTGTTCATGGAGCCCAGCATCTCCCCTGGCCCCGGGTGGGGGACGGCAATGGGGCTGGCGGTGGGCCCTGCTGCCGGGATGGCACAGCTGGGTACGTGGCTTGCGGAAACCGGAGCATTCCTGTCCCACTTTGGGTTCAAAGGGGCTGTTTTCCTGCTGCGGACACGTCCTTCCAGCATTCCCAAGCGCTCGCCGCTCCCTGTGTTGTCCGCTTGCAGCGCGTCCCTTGGGCCCAGCTGGATTTGTGGCGCTGAGCCCCCCCGCTAGCACAGCCCAGGGCCGCGTGCCCCTTTGATGCTCGCGGGCTGGCCGACCCTGGCGTCCCCGGGGAGCTTGGGACGTCCGCCGGGCCCCGCGTGTGTCCCTCCCCACGGCAGCTGCGGCAGCACGGCAAGAGCCGAACCGTCCCTCCCTGCCGCAGGCACCCCCGAGCTGCAGGAGAAGACGCTGGTGCTGGTGAAGCCTGATGCCGTGCAGCGGCGGCTGGTTGGGGACGTCATCAAGCGCTTCGAGAGGCGCGGGTTCAAGCTGGTGGGCATGAAGCTGCTCCAGGTACCTCCTCCCCAAGGAGCCGCTGGGGCCCTGCCGTATCCGCCATGCCCCGCAGACACCCGGCGGCTCCTCCGGCTCTGTGCCTGGATCGGGGCGGCCTTCCGCCCCAAGCCTGGGCGAGGAGGCGGCCGCTGGCGGGGTGCGGGCGCCCGACCGACCCTCACCCGTCCCTCGCCCCCAGGCCAACCACGGCATCCTGGACAAGCACTACCACCAGCTGCGCCAGAAGCCCTTCTACCCCGCGCTGCTCTCCTACATGACGTCGGGCCCGCTGGTGGCCATGGTGAGCCCGGGGGGGCCGCTGCGTGGCTGGGGCCGGGTCGGGCTGGGTGGGAGCTGCCGGCCCCATGCTGGGGTGAAGCAGCTGCCACGCGTTCCTCCCACCGCCGGCACCGACACTGCCGGGCGCCCGCATGCCCCGCTTCGGCGCCGCTCGGTGCCGGCGGGATGGTCTCGGCCTCACGCGGCCCGCAGGTCTGGGAGGGCTACAACGTGGTGAGGTCCACCCGCGCCATGGTGGGGGACACCGACTCGGCCGAAGCCAAGCCGGGGACGATCCGGGGCGACTTTGGCATGCACGTGAGCAGGTAGGGGCGAAGCGGGGCAGTGGGGGACGATGGCGGGGCCGCCCGCCCCACGCCCACCACCGCTGCCGCCGCACAGGAACGTGGTTCACGCCAGCGACTCGGTGGAGACGGCCCACAAGGAGATCGACTTCTGGTTTCACAGCAGCGAGCTGGTGGCCTGGGAGTGCAGCGACCAGGACTACACCTACGGGCCCTAGCCCGGCCGCCCCGCTGCCCTGCCGTGCCATGCCCCCATTAAAGCGGCCTCCTCCGGGCCTGACGCCCGTCTCCGTCCCCGGCAGGGGCCATGGGGAGGGGGGGCAGCCAAAAGGGGCTGCTGGGGCCCGCGGGAGCTTCCTCGGGGGCTCTGTGATGTCTCTAGGGGGCACTGGGATGCTACTGGGATGCCACTAGGGACACTGCGAAGACTTTGAGGATGCTGGGATGATGCTGGGGTACTGGGGAGAGACTGGGATGACACTGGAGGGCAGTGGGGACACTGGGATGACACTGGGGTAGTGAGGACACTGCAATAACGCTGGGGTACAGTGGGGACACTGGGATGATGCTGGGGTACTGGGGACACTGGGATGATGCGGGGGGCAATGGGGACACTAGGATGATAAAAGGTCAGTGGGGACACTGGGATGATTCTGGGGGACAGTGGGGACACTGGGATGATGCTGGGGGTACTGGGGACACTGGGATGATGCTGGGGGCAGTGGGCACACTGGGATGATGCTGGGGTACCGGGGACACTGGGATGACGCTGGGGGAAGTGGGGACACTAGGATGACAAGAGGGCAGTGGGGATGCTGGGATGATGCTGGGGGCAGTGGGGACACTGCAATGACACTAGGGTACTGGGGACACTGGGGGGCAGTGAGGACACTGGGATGATGCTGGGGGGTACGGGGAACACTGGGATGATGCTGGGGGCAGTGGGGACACTGCAATGACATTGGGGTACTGGGGACACTGGGATGATGCTGGGGGTAGTGGGGACACTGCGATGATGCTGGGGATACTGGGGACACTGCGATGACGCTGGAATGACGCTGGGGGGTACTGGGGACACTGGGATGACGCTGGGGGCAGTGGGACACTAGGATGACAAAAGGGCTGTGGGGACACTGCGATGACGCTGGGAAGACGCTGGGGGGCACTGTGGGACACTACTCGCGCCCCTGCGCGGTTGCCAGGCAACAGCTCCGCACGCCGGCGCATGCGCCGCGGCGCCTTCCGCGCGGGAGACAGGGAGGCGGCAGGACGCGCCCCTCCGGGATGCCTTGCGGCGGGCGAGGGACTACAGCTCCCGGCATGCCCTGCGGCGGCGCGGCTACAGCACCACGGTGTGCTGCTGTGGCAGGACTACAGCTCCCGGCATGCCCTGCGGCGGCGCGACTACAGCGCCAGGGCGTGCTGCGGTGGGCGGGCGGTGGGGGTGGGGCTTCCCGGCGTGCTCTGCGGGGGCGGCGCGGGTGCCGGGCCGCGCGGGTCGGGTCGGGCAGGGGTTCAGCGGAGCCGCGCCGCCATGTCGCAGGCCGGCGCCTGCCAGCCGCCGCCGGACGTCGACACGGACGACTGCCTCCGCGAGTACCGCCACCTCTTCAGCCCCGACATCCTGGCGTGAGTGCCCGGCCCGGGGCCCGCCGTGGCCCAGCAGCTGGAGCGGGCGGGCAGCCGCGGCTCAGGCCCCGGCCGTTGGCGGCCTCCGTGGCGCCCGGGGCTGCTGGCAGGCTGGGTCTCGCGCCTCCTCCGTGGCCGTGGGGGGCTGAGGCGGGGGAGGCTCTGCCTGGGCCCAGCCCTGAGCCCTCTTCTTTCCCCCGCAGCGGCAGAGTGGCACTCATCACCGGCGGCGGCTCCGGCATCGGGTTCCGCATCGCGGAGGTGTTCATGAGGTACGGCTGGGCCGCAGGGCCCCGCAGGGAAGCCGCTGCGCTGTGGTGGCGCACAGGGAGACGTCCTGCTCTGCCTCTTCAGGTTCTGTGGCCGAGCTGGCTTAAGTGCAGGATGCTGAAGGTGATAAAGGCCTCCTGTCCTTTGCAAAGGCTGTGGTAGCAAGGCCTCCTCCCTGCCGGAGCAGCTGGGGACAAGGTGGACCTGCAGTGGGGTGGGAAGCTGGAGGCAGCAGTATCTTTGTGAGGAGTATGGGCAGGAGACACTGGCAACCTAGTCTGCCCCAGGCTCTTGTAGGTTGAGGTGGGGTGGGAGGTAGAAGCAGGCCTCAGGCATTCCTGCTCTGTCACAAGGCTGCAATAGGGCTCCAGTGCCTTGTTAATCTGCCCCTTCTTGAGTCCTGGGCTTTGCACAGTTGTATCTGGCCTGGAGAAGTGATGTTAATTCCAGCAGCATTGCTGCAGCTCCCATGACTTGTGGACTGAATTTTTGGTAATCTTCAGGGGTCTGAAGTGACTCTAAGGAGTCAGCCGTGTATGGTCTTTTTCACTTGGCCCTTCTTTGCAGGCATGGCTGCCAGACCATCATCGCAAGCCGGAGCCAGCAGCGAGTGTTGGAGGTAAGTCTGTGGGCTCCAGTGGGACCTGCAGGCAGTGTGGAGATGTGTGAGCTCCTGGAAGTCTTCTGCTCTCTGCTAGAGATCGAGATGAGAGCCTTGGGATTAGCGTGTCATGTGAAATGGCTTCCTAGCACTGTCCCATCTTCTTCCTACCTGAAGGAAGCGCTCACCTCTGAACAGCTCAGCACTATCAGGGAACTGCATGAGGTGGGTGGGATGGGAGGGGGGTTAATGTAGGATTTCACCTAGGACACCTCGAGGTAGAGCTCAGTTAATCACTGAAATCACCACCCCCCTCCACCACCCCCAGTCTCGGGAATCTCTGTTATCTGTGGCATGACAGAACAGGCCGCTGAAAGCCTCATGCAGCAGGTCTGTTGCTCTGACAGAGCATTTCTATCCAAAGTTGTTCACAGGAGCCTGGTATTGCAATGCCTTCTGGTTGATGAGGGAAATGGGATGCCAAGAGGCAAGCTCTGAAGATTTGTCAGTAGGATATGACAATCTTAGGTTGAACCTGAATCTCAGCCTAGACTAGGGGCAAATCCTCCTGACCCTAGGGTTACGTGGGTTAAGTGGGGTATCTTGATCTTCAAAGTCTCAGTTATTTTTGTGCTTTGAGGAGTGGAAGATGCAGGCCTAGAAAGCAGACACTGAAAAAGCTGTATTAGACTGCAGCTGCCCTGCATGCAGCTGGGTGGGACAAACACCCACCGCCGTGTGTCTGACCCTGACCTGGTGTTTGGCTGATCAAAGTTTCTGTTCGTCACCACTGGCTTGTACTGTACCCTCAGACTGAAAGCGGCTGTGAGAGAACTTTGCAGTAATTGTACAGAGTTCACTGAAATATATAAAAGATCAAAATCAGAGCTCAGGAGTGAATTGGTATGACCAGTTGCCTCTTGGAGGTGGTTAGTACTGTCATTTTGACATCCCTCATGCTCATATCCCAGAAAACTAGCAGCAAGACTAAGCAGCCTTCCAGTCCTCAGGGACACTGGGATCTCCTGAGCGCAGGGACTGGTTTCCCAGGCTCTTGTCACTGGGTGTGCTTGTGTGGTCACCGGGGGCTCAAAATTTCTCTCAGAACAGCCAGATGAGCCTGCGCAGGAATGTGAAGTGTCACTGGATGTTGTGCAGTTACGTGGGTTGCTATTGAGCCTGTGTGTCCTCTATATTTAATTTCCTGAAGCTGCCCGGGAGAGCCACGTTTCTTAACAAATGCCTTGGAGGTGGTTCCTGGCAGAGACGTTGAGCTGCAGAGCTGGCCCCGCTTCATCTCGCGGGCAGAGTCCGCAGTGACAGTTGGTTTGCATTTGCCCTTTTGCCTAGTGAAATAGGTGAACATAGAGACAGAAGCCTGACACCTTAACGTTAACTGTGTCTGGGCTCATGCCAAAATACTGTGTTGGGTCCAACCTTTGTATTTGCCCTGCAAAAATTTTGCTCAGGATGTGCTGTTGCAATGCGAAGCCATTGAGTTGACTGGGTTTAGTGAGTTGTGGCCTCAGTTCTTGCCTGATGCTTGTTTGGATGCAACATGCAGGAGCTTCCTGTGGCACTGCAGGGCTTTAGCTTCCACAGTGCCACCAGGATGAAGTTTGCTGTGCTTGGGGAGGTCTTTCTCCTCCCCAAGGTGAGAGAGGGGGATTTTTATAAACAGAGAGGCTGTGCTGGCTGACAAAATGGAGCTGCTTCTAGGATGGGATGTGACAAGTGTTTGTGCAGGCAACGCCAGCATCTGTTGTGTGCTAACAGGGACACAGCTCCTGCCTGAATTGTAGCTCACCTGTTATGAGGTCCAAGACTCCCCCTTGCTGAAGGAGAGTCCCAGAATCTCTCCTCTCTTTTCCAGGCCTCGAAAAAGCTGGTGGCAGCCACGGGCCAGCGATGCCTGCCTCTGTCCCTAGATGTCAGGCAGCCCCAAACCATTGTGGCAGCAGTGGATGAGGCACTGAAGGAGTTCGAGCGGATTGACATCCTTGTAAATGGTGAGTCGCTGGAGTGGGGATGGGGAAGATTTGCCACAAACTCACTGCTGAGCACAGCATTTCCCTGCATGTGGGCTGTATTTTGCTAGTGTCTGGCTTTTGCTCCTGTAGCCTGGGAGCGTCCTTGGCAGCTGATGGTGTGAGCTGCTAAGGTTTGCAGAGGGAATGGTCTTGCAGAAAGCAGAGACTCGCTCTAAGTGCTTGGCCCTCCTTGCTTGTCTCGATGTGGGTCATCCCTGCACCAGCAGCCTGCTGCCCCTGCGCTGGCTGTGCTGCTGCTCTGCTGCTCTGCCCCTTTGTCAGGCCTGTTTACACACGCCTGGTTCCCTGCGCTGCTGCCCCAGCTGAGGGCAGTGGGAGCCCAGCTCATAAGCTGCAGGAGGGTCCCCCAAAAGTGCCCGTGGTCATGTGGGTACAGCTTTAGCAAAGTGCCACACTCCACTCAAACCTTAACTGCAAAGCAAGGGAGTAAAGCAGCAAAGCAGCCTTCTGGCAGGAGCTGCAGGGAGTAGAGCACTCCTTTGCTAGCGTGTGTCCCCCCCTTACCTCCTCTCTGATCTGGATTGGCTCTAGTTCAGTAACCTCTAGGTGTAGGGTCTGTGTGCACGTTCATACTTGCTCACTGTCCCTCCTGCAGAGTGCCCTGAATCCGCCTGATCCTGCCGCAGCCCTGTGCTGACTGTACCCTGACTGCTTGTTCTCCAGGTGCCGCGGGAAACTTCCTGTGCCCAGCCAGCGCCCTGTCCTTCAACGCCTTCAAGACAGTGATGGATATCGACACTGTCGGCACCTTCAACACCTCCAAAGTGCTCTTTGAGAAATGCTTCCGGGTAAGTGGCTCCTGAGCCACAGGACTCAGTGGAGGAGCTCCTGGTAAGCAGGGAGTTAAATTCAAACAAACCATACCTCACTCCTGAGAAATGCAGTGAAATGTAGAGGGCAGAAGAGCTCTTGCTTCTGGGAGCATGGTGCACAGTACCCCACTACCCAGGGCTGTGCTGTCAGGCTCTGGACCACCTCCTGGGAGTCAACCCTGCTCGGATCAAGTCCATTCCCTTTCTGGGATGGCAGCCCTTGTGCAGGAAGTGGGAGTTGTGGACTCCGAATTTTGCATGTCCCTAGGCTTTGACTTTTGTAGCACCTTTCCATGCCCTGCCCTGTGTTTCCCAAGGGAAGTGCTACCTGGGAAGAAGCCGTAAACCTCCTGCTGCTTTTCCAGCTCCTATCCTTTCCCTTGGCCCTTGCTTGTTCCATGCTTCTCCTGCCTCTCTGGAAGCTGGCTGTTGGCCAACTTGGCTCAGTGAGGCTGGATGGGCAGTGCTGCCCTGGTGGTGAGTTAGCAACTTGGAGGTGGCTGTGCCCATGTGTTACCCTCCTCTTAGCCCAGTTCCCTTGTCCCACTAGACTCTTCTGTGTGGTCCCTTGTGGTGTTCCCTGCCTAACACTGTGTCTTGTTTCCTTCCCCAGGACCACGGCGGAGTCATTGTTAACATCACAGCAACTCTGAGCTACCGTGGGCAGGCCCTCCAGGTGCATGCTGGTGCTGCTAAGGCTGCTATAGGTACCAAAATGCTTCTTGCTGGGGTTCTGCAGGCTATGTGAGGCTGGTAAGGGAGCTCGTTGTTCCACATATTGTGATAGGAACACCTCCATAGGAGAGGTACGTATGAATCAGAGTGGTTACTGTGCAGCGTTGCACATGCCTGGGATTCGGTTGAGGCTCTTCTCTCCCCTCCAGGCTGTTTTTTCCTGGGTCCTTTGCTCTTGGCCGGAGTGTCTCATTACTTTTTTGGCTTCCCTACAGTTGGTTCAATAGTCTTGGTCTGTTTCTCATTCCTGTTGCAATCTCTTCCCCTTCCCAGATGCTATGACCCGTCACCTTGCTGTGGAGTGGGGACCCAACAATATCCGAGTGAACAGCCTGGCACCAGGTCCCATCATGGGCACTGAGGGCTTCCGACGGCTGGGTGAGGCAACCTGAGACGCTCTCTGTCTGTGCATCGGAAATGGCTTGCTGGCATCTTTCTGGGGGGCTGGAGCTGCCTGGCACTGGTGGCCTGCTAATGGGGTGTATGGTGTGGTCTGGGCCATTCCCACTGGGCCCAGTTGTCTTATGGCTCAGCTGGCATGGCTTTCCAGGAGAGCAGGGAGCAACCACCTCCTCGGCTCTTAGGGTGCTGATTTTTCTGTCAAGTGGCAGCTCTTTTTGGTCTCTGTGATGCCCTGATGTAACCAGCTCCCCTGCCTGATGGTTCGGAAGTCCATCAGCAGAGCGCCTATTCAGTCGTAGAGGCTGGGAAAGCTCTGTGAGATCATGTGAACTCACCGTTGCAGCATCCAGCACGTATCCCACTGCTGGGCTTGACTCCCCCCCCCCTTTTTTTTTTTAATCCCTTTTCTCAAGACTTTCTCTAGGTTGTTCCCAGGACTGTGCCAGCATCTCATCTAGGTTTCCTGCAGCTTTCATCAACTTGTCCATGCAAGCAGTGCTGACAGGTTGCAGTGTCTGGCAGGCTGTGATGATGGGCAGATGGCCCCGTGGTCCTAGCCAATACTTTTTCTTTCACTGTTTAGGTGGGAAATTTGCCGAGAAGGCAAGCTACTTTGAGATGATCCCCCTGCACCGTGCGGGGAACAAGACGGAGATTGCCCACAGCGTGCTCTACCTGGCGAGCCCCCTGTCCTCCTATGTGACAGGCACCACCTTGGTTGTGGATGGTGGGAGCTGGCTGACCTCTGCCAACGACTTCCCTGCCTTGCTGGGTATTGCTTCATCCTCTGCTAAACTCTAGGTGACGTGCATTTCCCCCTCCGTGCGATTGGAGCAGGGCTCATGTCAGGAAGCCTCTTGCCCCATGGTGTAGGGCATGGCTGCCATACCAGAGGGTGTCACGTTACCTTCTTGCCCAAGTGCCTGGTCATGTTGTACCAGTCCCAGGCTCTGTCCCCCTGCAGGCTGCCAGCCATGCAGGCCGTGTGCGTCGCAGCAAGCTTTTGGGATCCTGGGTGACTGGGACTGGGACTGGGTCTAAGCACCCACAATACATCCCTGCCTTGTGCCCAGTCCCGGCACAAGCAGGTGAGTCTGCGCGATGGGGCCTAGGCTAAGCTGCCACATGGGCAGCACGGGGGGTCGGCTGTGATCCCTGCAAAGGCGTCCCAGGAACCCGGTGGGAGGTAACGAGACCCCTGCCCAGCGCCATTGTGGGCAAAACGGATATGTCCAAGGGTTAGTGAAGACCATAGTGCTGCGTGGACAGATGAGAGAAACCACCGCAGCACCAGGGCTCCAGGAGGTGCTGTGGGGTGTGCCAGCAGGAGTGGGTCTGCCCCATGGCAGATGCATGGCGCACATACAGCTGTGGGGGAGAAGGGGCAGAGGTTGGGTGTTAGTGTCTCTGGGCAAGGGCAGCCAGTCCAGGTCTTGAATCAGCAGCACTTGTTCTCAAACCTTCCTCTGCTTTTGGGAAGGTGGAGCAGGGTCGCCCACCACACTGTCACCAGAGCAGGCACTGAGCAATGCAGGGAGCGTCTCCGAGTTCTTGCGTACTTGCTGCATTGTGTCTGAGCAGCTTCAGCTGTCAAGGAGGAGGCCATCTTTGCCTGCAAACCCTATGCACGACCCATTCATCTCATCCTGTGTGGAGATACACATGCTAGCAACTGCCTGCGCGGTGTCCTGCCTCATGGCACTTACAAGGCAGTTCCCCCTGTTCGGAGCCAGCTCACCCCTTTCTCGTACGCACTGCAGAGTGAGGGCTGGTGCACAGCCCTGCTCACTGCTGGTACCTGCTGCTCCTACACCTGCTCAATGAAGGCTGAGCCAGATCCTTCATGTCCAAGCAAGGGCTGGATGGTGGTGTGGTGTTGGCTGTAGCAGTGGGCAAGATGAGAAGCCTGGGGGTCAACAGTCCCTAGGGATAACTTGGGAAGGGCAGGAGAGCTTGCTGGGTTTTGCTTCTGAGCCTGTGCTTGGCATAGTATCTCTTGCTGTTTCTGCTGGAGGATACTTGTGTGGACACCTCTGAGTGCCTCCTGAAGTGATGCGGTGCCCCTCTGCGCCCCAGCCAGCAAGACTGGGTGCAGGAAGTCTGACTGTTTCTGCCTCCCCTTTCCTCCTTGCCCGAATTACTGCAGCGTATGTTGCATTGCAGCTGAATTGCATGCAGGACTTGTTTTGGCAGCATACCCCTGCGGAGGTGGGAAGGGAGCTGGCACTTGGTTGCTAGGCCTGTGCTTTTCTGAAGAGGAGGACTCCTTTCACCCCCTCTCCCCCGCCTCGTTCTCTGGCTCGGCAGGCTCCTCGGGGCAGGGCAGGCTTGGCCAGGGCTGTGCGTACCGACCTCCCTGCTGTCTTGCAGATGTCTGGGCTGCAGGAGCAAACACAAATCAATGATGGAGAGCCTGGGATTGACTGATGGACAGGAACGTAACCGAACGCTGCTGCTCTGGGACATCTCGGGGTCACATCACCTAGAGTCCGAGCTGATAGCGGCTGCCTCTGTCTGACAAGCAACTGGTGATGGTGACACTGCTGATCCTGCGTCCGCCTGGGGGAGGGAGCACCAAGGATGCTGGGTGGGGAGCAAGCCTACCCCAGTTCTGTGCCGTTGTTTTCTTCCGCGCTGACATGGCTGAGATTGCAAGGATAGTGAGGGGTGTGCAGGCTGTGACATTCTGTCCAGTTTGTGTGCCCCTTCAGGTTGTTCTCCTGGCCTTTCCCGAGTTTCAGTTAGTGCTCTCCCAGGATCTCCGTCCCCTTCCCGGCCTCTCTCCTGTGTCAGAGAGCTGCCCGAGATACCCAGCAGCACCCCTTTTTGGGAGGGGGTGTACCTCAGCCCATTCTGGGTTAAGCAAAGTCGTGTAATTCCTCACTGTCACTGCTAGCTGCCACGTCTGTGCCTTATCCTTCTGTGGGGATGAGATTAGCCATGGTGCTCAGAGCATCTCTTGCTTTGTAACAGGCGCTGGCAGCTCTCCGAGGGCAGGCAGGTACTGAGCCACTTCCTGGCCCCTGGAGGGAGGAGGAATGGCTTTGTTACCTCCTGTGATGCTGGTTCCTCGATGAGGCAGTGGTCCCTTGAGGCCGGCAGGGATGCAGCTGCGGTGGCCATTATCCCAGGAGCAGAGACGGCGTGTGTAGGCCAAAGCCAACGAGAGCATCCTCTGTACCGCTGTGCGGAGAGCCTGAGATGTCCGGCTTGCTGTCAGCCCTGATCTGTCTGTCATGCTAGTCTCGTGCTGTCTCCTTTCTTAATACAGACACTACAGATGAGGGTAAATCAAGGGCACACTGAGGTCTAGCTGAAATTCAGGCCTTTCTGAATTGGCCACTGAGCTGACAAGCTGCAGGGGGCTGCAGCAGTTCTGCGCTGGGCTGCTGGAAGCAAACCCATTCCCTGTGCTGGAGCCTCGCGGGGCGCGCGCTCGTCGTGTGCTCGTGGCTCTCCTCTGCAGTATTCAGTGTCCTCCTGCTGCTGACAATTTTTAAGCTTCTCTATATAATTTTTAACTCAATTTTTGACTTCTCTGAAGTCTGTGTTAGAAAATTGCATTTCCTACTTGATTGTAGACTTGACACGTTTTGCTCCTTCTTCCAGGCCATGAATAAAGAACTTCCACACTCAGCTGTGACACTTGTCATCCATTCACCTGCTTAGGGGGTCGATCCTGCAACCTTTGTTCTGCCTTTACTTGCTGTGAGCTTGGGAAGGGTTGCTTGTTTCCCTTTTTCGCTTGTGATCTTGCAGTGTCAACAGCAAAAGGGCTAAAAGGCCAAGCCACATCTTAGGTCAGAGCGTCCTTTCCACCAGGGTCGCTATGCCAGCTTACTGCTGCATGGGCAGAGCAAACAGGCCGTCTGGGGGGCACCCTGGGGTGCTGGCTGGCACTGGCAGTCCCAGTCAAGCCCCGAGGGAGGATGGAAAACCGCTACTCCTACTTAGCAATGCTCTGTGCCACCTCAGGCCTTGGAGGCTCCTTGGCACTAGCACCCCAGGTCGGCGCTGTGCGCAGACCTACGCCCTCCTCAGCCCCAGCCCAGCTCTTGGGCGGATGGTTGCAGGCAGCTGCTGGGTTGGGGCCCTCAGTGGAGGTGCTGGGGAGGTGCTGAAGGATTCTGCGTGGGAGAGACACAGACACCCCAGCTCCTGCAGGGATGTGTTCGGACTGGGATCCTCAGGCTGTCCCAGGATTCGCACCAGCAACGTGCTGAACCAGGCCCCACCTCCTGCCCCAGGCGCCTGTGCACTGGGGAAGGGGATGCTGTTTCTTGCAGCTGTAGCGAGCACCATGGGCTGTTTCCCAGCCAGGCCTGGGGACCCAGTGCAGCTGTGATCCCAGAGTGGGTGTGTGGACCGTTATGGCCAAGATGCATCTTCCAGGAAGTCACCCGGCCCTGCTGCACTGTCCCCCGACGTCCTGTCCTGCAGTTCACTGCCCTGATGCTGAGGAGTTGGCCTAATCCCCCCTCGGGGTGCAGCCGGCTTCAGCCTCTGGCCGCAGGCTCTGGCTTTGCTCTTCCCAGGTAATTCTGGACGAATATTTTCTCTTGGAGACGCTTTTTGGTCCTAGCCACCCAGGAACGGTCTGTTCCCTCTGGGCTGCCCCCTTGTTCCCGCAGGGTAAATGTATTTGCCTGCGTCTTGTTTAACTGTGGCCAAGTGCGGCAGGGGCTGGCTGTCCCCGCGGGGCCGTCGGAGGTTTTCCTTTAGCCAGCCCCACGGTGCGTGCGGTGGGCACAGTGGTGCTTAGGGGCTTCAGCGGGCCACGCGCGGGGTGGCAGTGCCCTTCCGGGCCTTCGCGCCGCCGTCTGCCAGTTCTGCGCCTCCGATGCCTCCGCAAGTGCTCTCGCTCTCCTCCCGTCGCGGCTTTGGAGGCTTTCTGGTTGGCAGGACCACAGGCAGCCCTGCGCACCGCGAGTAATGGGTCAGGGGAGATTTAGGCTAGGGAAGGCGGTAGGTGGAGCCGGGCAAGGCGAGGAAGGTGCGCGCTCTCCGCCAGCCTCCGGTGCCTCTCGGAGCGGGCCCAGAGGCTGGCGGCCTCCGCGCGCCTCTGCAGCAGGACTTGGCCGAGGCGTCGTGCCAGGGCCGAGGCTGGTGCTGCTGCGGTGACACCAGCCGGGCCGGGAGCGCTGCCTGGGACATGCTGCCGCCTGGCACCGCACAGCGGGGTGCTGGGAGCAGCGGCAGGACAGCTGCGCCGCCCACGGCGAGCCTGGTGGCACGTGGGGAGGCCGATGGGATGCACGGTGCCTGGCGCATGGGGAGGCTGGTGGGATGGACAGGGCACGGGGAGGCTGCTGGGATGCTCAGGGCTCAGTGCACAGCGAGGCTGGAGGGATGCACAGGGCCTGGTGCATGGGGAGGCTGGCAAGATGCCTGGGTCATGGTGAGGCTGGTGGGATGCAAGCGACATGTGGAGGCTGGTGGGATGCTTGGGTGATGTGGAGGCTGGTGGGATGCATAGGACATGGGGAGGCCGGTGGGGTGCATGGGTCACGGGGAGGCTGGTGGGATGCCTGGGTCATGGTGAGGCTGGTGGGATGCCTGGGTCATGGTGAGGCTGGTGGGATGCCTGGGTCATGGGGAGGCTGGTGGGATGCCTGGGTCATGGGGAGGCTGGTGGGATGCTTGGGTGATGGGGAGGCTGGTGGGATGCATAGGACATGGGGAGGCCGGTGGGGTGCCCGGGTCATGGGGGCCGGGGGGGTGCCCAGGCCCGCTGCCCGGCGGCCCGGGGGATGCTCGGTGCGGGCGGCACGTGCTCGCGCGCGCCGGGGCCCTTTAACTGCTCCCGCGTCCGGCGAGCGAGCTCCGCCGGCGGCGGGGGGCGGGGCCCCGCCCGGTCCCGCGGGGAGGGGGCGCGCTGCAAGGCGAGTGACGTCACCGCTCCAGCTACTGCGGCGGCTACCGGATTGAGCCCCGCTGGCGGCGGCGGCGGCAGCGCCCCCCTCCCCCCTTCGCCCCATCCGGGAGCGGCCGCGGCCGCGGAGGGCCGTTGTGTCGCGGCGCCGCCGCCGGCGGGGAGCGGTCGCGCGGCCCGGCGGTGCCGCAGCGCCGAGCGCGGCGCGGGGCCGGCGGCAGGCGCGGGCGGGCGGAGCCGGCGCCGCCTCGCACAAAGCCCTGCCCGGAGCGGGCGGAGCCGGCGCCGCGCTCAGCGGTGCGGCGCGCCGGGACCGCGCCGGGAGCGCAGCGCCATCGCCGCGCCGGGAGCCGCCGCCGCCGCAGCGCCGGCGGGGCCGCCATGTGAGGGGCCATGGCCGCGGGGCATGGCCGCGCCGCCGCGGGGCTCGCCGAGGAGGCAGCGGCGGGGCGGGCGCCGGCGGCGGCCGCGGGCTCTGAGCGCCGCCGATGAAAATGGAGCCGCGTCCCCCGGCGGCGCTGCCCCCCCCGCGGGGGGAGCCGCCGCCGCCGCCGCCGCCGGGCCTGCCGCCGCCTGAGGCGGCCGGGGCGCCGCCGTGGGGGCCCGCGGAGGAGGGCGGCAGCCCCGAGCCGCCGGCGCTGCGGGAGGACGAGCCCCGCCTGCGCGCCGTCTTCGACGCCCTCGACCGCGACGGCGACGGCTTCGTGCGGGTGGAGGAGTTCGTGCACTTCGCCACGGCCTACGGCGCCGAGCAGGTGAGGGCGGGCGGCGCGGCGCGGCCCCGGCCGGTGACACGGCCTGGCCCCGGCCCCGGGTGCCCTTCCTGCCCCGCGCGGGCCGGGCGTCGTGTGGCGGTGGGTCAGGCCACGCCGCGTGACCGCCACGCGCCTCCCTTCCCCGGGCGCTTCGTCCGCGGGGCCTCTGGGCTCCCCCCGGGGATGAGCCGCCGGCCAGCCCCGAAGCGCCTCGGCAAGGCGGCCGCCCGCGGGGCCCTCGGGGGTCTCTGGCCCCCGGAGCGGTGACGAGCCAGCACGTCCCGCCGGCACGGGAGCAGGCGGGCGCTCCCCGGGAGAGCTCCCGTCCCCGCCAGCAAAGGCGGCGATGCAGCGCCGGGTCGTCCCGGGCAAAGGATGCTCACCGGTGTGAGCAAGGGGTGGCGGGACGCGGCGAGGGCAGAGCCGGCCTCGGCCAGGCCCATCCCCGCAAGTGGCACCTCGGCCGCCGCCGTGCGAGCGGGCGTCCCCAGCCTTTGTTCTCCGGGAACAAACTGCTCCGTCCCTCCCTCGGCTGCTGCTCCCGTCTCGAGGGGACTGGCCTCCGCGCAGCGGCACCCCGGGGTGCCAAACCGCCGGCCACGCTCGGAGCCGCGCTGAGCGCCGAGCAGCCCGTCCCCGATGGCTCAGGCGAGCCTGCACGGACGCTTTCTTCCCGTTTCCGCCGCACCACGGTCAGCTTGTCTTTGCTTGTGGCGGATCAGATGTGAGGTAATTTGAAGCCACCTGCTACGACCCAAAACCGAGGGACGGCTAGTAGCTGACCGGGGGATGGAAATGGATTCGTTGCACTTCTGCCTGTTGGCCTGTGTTGTTATTGCTACAAGAAACAGTGCTACATCAAAGTAGGCTTATTTATTTATTTAAGGCCTGTGGGTACCCTTGGGGAGGCTGCGTTTCCCACCCGGAGAGCCGCTTTAGCTCTGTAGCTGTCTCCGCTGTGCATGTGTTGCAGCGGCATGACAAAGCAAATCACCATGTGTGAAGGAGTGTTTTGGGTGGAGGAGGGGTTTGGAATGGTAAAAGCACCTTTTAAGAGAGGCTTCTGCTTAAAATACGCACGTAGAGGGGAGGTGCGCAACTTCTTGGTCTGCAGTTCAGACCTTGGCTAGGGCTCTGGTGCGGAGCGCGGGGCGCGGGAAGCGTCGCTCGCTGCCTCGTCGCGTGATGAAGCAGGTAGCGGCGTAACGGCACGGAGGGGAAGTTGTGAGCTCATCTCGGCAGCGCGTTCCTTGCGTCAGCGTGCGAGAGGGCTTATTCTGGGTAAAGCCACCGGCTTGCGCGTTCCCCGCTGTGGTCGGGGCTCTCTGCGCCGGTGCGCGTGTCCCCGCGGTGGCTGCTGACAGCCGAGAAAGCGGAGCCAGGCGGTGCTTTCCCCTCCGCGCTCCCGCAGGGCTGCTCGTGCTCCGCCGAGGCTCGCAGCCCTTGTCTGTGCGCCGCCGGTTGCCTAGGCGTGAGGGGAAGCGTAGCGAGGAGAGCGTTGGTCTTAGCGTGGCTCTCCGGCGTTGGTAGGAAGCAGTCCCCGCGCCTAGGAGACGAGGGCGGGCAGCCCGTGCCGCGGGAGATGCGTGGCAGGCGCCTCCTGCACTCGCCGGTCCGGCAGCTCGGGCACCGAGCACGGACCTGCCTGTCCGACCCGCGCGGGTCCCGCAGCGCCGCGTGCCTGCCTCGGGCTTGCTCGCTGCTGAAACGGCAACTGTGCCAGCGCTTCAAAGGTGCCAAAATAAGCCCGTAAAGTGCTCTGGGATTTTGCACCGAGCAAGGGCTGCAAAGTGTTAAGGCCTATCCAGATGAGGCTGTGCAAGGAGTTTTTGTACTGCTGCGGACAGTCTGAACTGACCCAACTTGCGAGTGGCTGTGTGCAAGCTTCTCGCTTCAGCTCTGCCTTTGAAGTTGCTTGTTCTTTCCTACGGAGCACAGTTATCGCTAATGTTGTCCAAGCTATGTCGTGCTTTTCATGTATCTAGATATAAAATGTGTGTATATACACCTATGCACACACTATAATATATATTTGTACATACGTGTTGCTGAAAATGCATATATTTATATAGCTAGCTCTCGATGTGCTGAACGACTCTCTCTCAGCACTGTAAGTCCTGGAACATCCTGGTGAGATTGATGTGGCAACTGCTGAGCCAAGAGGTAACGGGCACCCCGGGGAATGAAGCCTGGTACCTTTTGCAGAGGCATGCCAAAAAGGAAAAAGTAAGCTTGTGATGCTTTTGCTTGCAAGAAGACTTAATGTTAGCTCGCAGCTCAAAAGAAAGACAACACACCGAGTGAAGGCAGGGAAAGGGTTGTTGGTGGGATCTCTAAGCTTCCAGCAGATGTGTTGAGTGGTAAAGGAAGGAGTTTTGGGAAATTTCTTGACCTCTTTTGCTTTAAGCAGATGTAACTTGGGCCAAAAATGGGCCCCCTGAAAAATGAAAATCCAGCTCAGATGAAAGCTAAAGGACAGGAATACCACAGGGTGGGTAAGATGATCTAAAGGTGACTAAAAGGAAATTGCAAGAAGTCAACAAAGATTACACTTAAAACTGGAACTGGGAAGCCTGCCAGGGGCTTCCCGGGGGTGCGATGGCTCATGAGGTTATCGGGTAGCCGTTCAGTTGGCAAGGAGCTGATGAGGAGCTGCTCCCAGTCCTCTTCACCGTATCCCTCGCCTAGCGATAGGAGGTACCTGCTTCCTTCCCTTCTGCCCCTGCTTCCTCCTAACCACCACCCACTCGTGTGGCTGCGTGGAAGGTATGAATGAGGTGTTGGAACAAACTGCTAAATTTAAGCACAGCAAGTCATGGGAGCTAGCTGATTCATCCAAGGGTTCAGAGGGCTGAAGGGTTAAGGAAAGCATGTGTGTAAAACAATATGTACCAGAGAGCTGGGGAGTAGCAAATGTTGTGTTTAGCATTCGCTAAAACACCAGAGGCGTTTATGGGCTACTGAGCTCAGTGCTGTCGGATTATTTGGCTGAAACAACTATTAGCTAAATGTCAAAGGAAAGAGACCAACTGGCATTTATTCCATGAAAGATTAAATAGATTTGAATTCCTATTAGGGTTTCTTCTCTGCATGATGAAAACCATGTGTAGAAAAATTGGGGTTTTTTGGTTTGGGTTTTTTTATTGTTTTTGAAGTAGCTTGGGTTGTTGAAAGGCTGTCTTAAACTCTGTGGCTGTGTAATGGGAGATAAAGTGCGAGTATGGAGTAGAAGAGATCAAGGCATGGAAAGCGAAAGACTGCTTGCTCTTCTTTGAAGTGAGGAAAGCTAATAGGGATCAAAGCTATCACCAGCACCTTTGTCTTAGATGTGGTACAGGAAGGATGGACGCTGAGGTCCCGGTGTTTGATGCCCTCGCCCGGGGGTGGCCTTGGCCGCAGGAGACGCAGCCCCGCGCAGGCCTCTAGCCGTCCGCTATGGGCGGCCGCGTGTGTCGAACGCAGACCGCCGCACCGCTTACGGTGGTACAGCCACTTACGGTGGTACAGCCGCTTACGGTGGTACAGCCGCTTACGTGCGCCGCGGACTTGTAAACAGGACGTGTGTGTAGGGGAAAACAGGTCTCGAGGACGGCTTGACTTCTCGCACAAAACCTCCGTGGACCATTCGCTAGTAGCGTGCGAGGCAGTTCACAGCAGCACTGTCTTCATCATCTCCCCTCCTCGTACTTAATGCCCTTCCTAGGACCTGGCGTTCACCTGGAGCTGCTCCGTATGCTGTCGTAGCAAAGGGATTCCCCGTGAGCGGTACCTGAGAGCAGAGTGATGGGCAGATCCTGTGATGGAGGGGGAAGAAAAGCACTAGGATATCAGTTTAGAGAGCAAGTTAAGTAGTAGAGAGTCACGTTTTCTGTAACTTATATGTCGCCTTGTAAAGCAGAGGGTTGTATCTTCCGCTTATGTGGGTTACTCGTAGTCTAAGGCTATTACACAAGATTTCAGAAGAGCAAATGCATAATTTGTCTTGCTTGTTTTCCAGTTGCAGTATGTGTGTCTGATTGCAGTGAGACAGGAGGCAGAGCCTTTTCTCACCAGCTTTGTTACTAGCTAGAAATGGGAGAGCGTGTTGGAGGAGGAGAAACAAGTGTTTGTGATGCACGAGCAGAAGCTATCCTGCTGTCTTTCTTTTTTTATCCAGAAGATAATTGGAGATGGAAAAGCCTTTTGCACCACATGATCTTGCTACCTCAGTTCAATTAAAATAAGTCCCTACAGTTTGCTTGGCATATTTGAAAATAGGTTAGACAATACAGCTTCTCTGCTTTTTGTGTTTTGACAGAGATCTTTGGCGTCCCCCCACGCCCCTCCCAAATGATCAGCTGAAGCTTTGTTTCAATGTGCTTTGTCTCCCTTTCTTTAATATTTACATCCTTTAAAAATCTGCCCTTGACTACCAACCTTTTCCTGCTTCAAATCAGCTAATCCTTAGCTGAACTCTCCATATTTAGCTTTTAAGGTTTCCTTGTGTGATTTCTCCAGTTTTTTGCTGTGCTTTTCTGGCCTCCCATCACCTTATCAGCTTCTTGGAAAGAGGTGCCCAGCCTGACCTGGATGTTGCAGAAGGAACTGGGTCTCGGGGGTAGCAGGTACTCTGCCTTGAAAACTGCAGACAGCAGATGCAGAGACATGGATTTTATTTTTTTAATGAAAAAAAAATCTCCGAGACTTGGCAATTACTTTCTGGAATGAAGTCTGGATACTGTCAAACTGCAGCTTTTCAGTGTGCTTTTCTTATAGTTTCAAGATCTGGGTCACTTTGCGCTCAGGTAAAAGCCAAAAAAAGCCTTCCATAAAACACCAAACCTTAAGGAAGTCTCTCTCCCCCCCTCCCCCCCCCCCCAAGCTGCAAACCACTAAAACTTGTGCAGTGTAGTTGCAGACTCCTGTCTAGTGAATCCAGGCTTGTTTTTCCTTCTCAGCTCTGATGGACCCCCCCGGATCTGTTTGGAGCCCCTGGGTCAGAGCTCTTACCTCCCGTACAGCTCAGTCTCGCGGCTGCTGACCACACATGTGATCCTCCCTATTCCCCTTCTCCCACATCCCCAGAAATCGAATATTTTGGAACTGTGTCATGGGGAAACCTCAATTTTTTTCTTCACTTTGAGGAGTGTTGTGGGTCGTGTACCCCCCCGAGGAGAGGAAATACTGGCTTTGCCTATAAAGAGATTTCTCAAAGTATTGTATGAGGGTTCTTAGACCACGTAAATGTGAGCGAGGCTCTAAATTGCTTCCACCTGTGCTGCTGCTGCTGCACCTTTCAGAGGCTTTAATTGCTGTCGAACTTTGGTGTCTGCTGGTTGAGGATGGAGCTGGAGTTGCAGCGAGAGTGGTGCCGTGGGTATAGCCGGGGCGTGAGCCTGCCTCTGGACAGGCCGACTGTCACGCTCACACGTATGTGTATTTTGGAAGAGGCGCAAATCTGAAATATGTTGCTTGCATTGACTGAGGGCCCAGTTTTTTCACCATAGAAATCTGTGGCAAAACTCCCATTTGCTTCACTGAACCAGGCTTAAGCTTTTGCTCACCTCAAATAGTCGGCTGGTTTGGCTGGAAACACGCTATAGCGATTAGTCTGTCTCCTTCCTCCTCCCCTTTCAAAAGATATATCATCATCATTAATAACACATCTGTATTCTGCGGGAACTTGAAGATTGAGTTTTTCTTTCTCCCTCTGAGAGGAGAAAGCTTCCAAGCCAAAATATTTCTTGTAATATAGTTTGGGTAAGGTGGTTGCCGGTTAGCTGAAAACGAATTCTCAAATAAGTTTTCTCATTTGAAGTGTCATAAAGACTCTTTAGAGCCTCTTTTTGAACAGTGCCTGTGTCTCTCGGTGTTTGGAGAGCAGCGGGTTTTTTGTTTGCTTTTTTCTTCCCTCTTAAGTTCTGGTTTTCAGCTTGCTGAAAGCATCCCTTTTCAGAGTGGATGGGGACAGCTGGGGCGGATCATGCAGCAAACAGCTCTTGCGTTGCAAAATGGCACAGCAACAAAAAAATCCTGTGTTTGATAATTTTTATTGGCAGTCATAATGAGATTGAATTGTCCCAGGTAGATCAAATCTGGCAGGACTGTGAATACTCAATGCGATGGTTTGTCTGCACCGGTCGGGAGGAGGATGCTGATGGTAATTTTATCCGTAAGACCAGTTTCCTTGAAAAACCTTTTATTCTGCCCCTCTCCTTCAGACTGAGAGTACAGCTACTGCCGCATAGCTTGGTGATTTCCCCCTCCCCCTTTAATTGCTAATTTTGATTTTTGTGATCACTTCTCCAAATAAATACGCCTGTCCTCTTTCCCCCCCCACCCCCCCCCCCGCCAAAAAAAGGGGGGCATCAGTGTCCTCTTTGGAGAGTTTGCAAATTCTGTGGACAAAACCAGGGAGGGAGATGAGCTGGGAGCGGGGCGTGGAGGAGACACCCAGTAATCCTTGGCTGCGAGCGCGGCAAGAAGTCACCTTGCAGGCTGGGCACGGGGCGCTGCCCAGGGGTGGGACAGGAGCGTGGCTCCACGCGGTGACTCTCGGGGCTCGTGTGGGAGTTTCACATAGTTGTCGATCCATTTGGTGTCTTCATAGATGGGAGGTTGGGGCTTGGCGTCTCCACAGGTGGGATGGCTAATGTGGTAGTGGTTAGCCAAGTCCTTTTGCGGTACGATAGTCAGCCTTCCGCAGTGCCATCTCTTCTCAAAATAAGCTAGGCTTCAGGACGTGAGCAATAAAATTTGGGGTGTAAAATGAAAGCAAGGTTGTCAGAGGCAAACTTCTAATGGAGCAGCTGAGGCTCGAACATGGGAATCCCTGACAGTCCTCGGCCATGTCACCTGAAATGGGGACGTCCTTTCTCAGGCCTCAAAGAATGGTTATTGGTTATCTGGGAGGAAGGTGGTTGTGTGCTCTACACCTCTGAGGTCCTGCTCTGGCCTCTCTGGTGATCTGAAAGCTGGTTCTGCTCCTCCTTCAAGCACCGTGATGCTGAGATAGGGACACCTTGGGGACACTGTGACACGGGTATGTAGTTGCCCGTTGGACACCAGCTGCATAGATGAGCTAGAGGAATGGAGGAGGGTCGTGCTGCGATGCCCACCAGTGCCGCCGGCAGAAGTGCTGCCAGCTGCGGTGGAAGGAAGGCGGCGTGCTGCTGTCCCCAGCTCTGTGCCCAGCCCTGCCGCTCCTGCAAGCGCGAGGTGGAGCTAGGCAGGTGATTTGTCATGGGGTTACGCTTCGCGCTAGGTAGAAGTGCTAATTGCAGAGCAAAGCTGGAAAGCACTTGGAAATGCTCTTGTAGAGCAAGAAAGGTCTTTTTTTGCTGTCAGTAATGCTTGTGGGTCTAATACTAAACAGCCTATTCCCGTGTGTTGCATGGACCTTCATCACCCTGCGGTCGCAGTGCCGCGAGGCGAGAAGCGTGCGGCGCTCGGTGCAGCTAGTCCGCGTGCCGCCGGAGGCCGGGGGCGGCGTTGGGCGGCCGCTACTGTGCGAGATGGACCTTGCCGAAATCTGCACGGCTCTCAGGCTGCACAGGAGCCCTAGCAGAGTAAAAGCAATTCTTCTAAAGTTTTTCAGTGCTTCCTGTTTTTAGTGCTAAATGTTTTAAAATACTTTTTTTTTGTGCGTCACAAAAATGGAGGAAAAGGGGGGAAAAAAGTTCTTCCAAAGTTTTGCCTAGTTTTTGCCATGCTACTTGGGGCTGTACTCTAAAAGAATAAGGTAGAGGTTGATTTATGAAAGGATTTTTCCCCTTTGAGCAGAATGTTTCTAAGGATATAACTAATAAAATTGTATTGAGGTCATCTTAATTAACTGGCTGAAATATGATACTGTATCTCAATGCAGTGGTTCTTCCAGAGTCGTTCCAGTGCAATATCACTTTAGACAGTAAACACTTTCAAAGCACTTCAGAGGTGCTTGTATCATTATATAACTCAGTATAGCCAGTAATTGATAGACATTACAACAATTGCTTACAGATCTTCTCTCAATTTTATTCTTTTGACTTTTGTTTGCCACTTGTCAGGTAAGACTTGCTTTGAACCCAACAGCATTTTTCCCCCTCCCAGCTGACTTTTGATTTTGCAAAACAAATGACTTCCTATTAGCTGCAAAGCACAGCTCTGCTTGGGTAAAGAGTAATCTACCTTTGCTGGGTCACGCTTGCATTTCTCTCTCCTCTGAGATAATTGGGCTTCTAGCACTAGAAGTGTTGAATGCTTCTTTTCCCTTCCCTTTTATTTCTTCCCCCACACGGCTCCATCCTTTTGAAATCCTGTTGAGCAGCGTCCGCTTGGGTTTCTGGTGTAAAGGCGCAGGGCTGGTTTCTCGGCATGCATCTGGAATGAGCAACGCCATTCTTTGTTTGTTTGTTTTTCCTCTTATCACCTTGGAAAATGTAGATACTTCTCCGCGCTCTGGTAATGCCGTCAGACTGGTTCTGGTGTGTGTCTCTTTAGAAGCAGACTTTCTTATCTGGTAGCATGGTTTATTTGACGCTGTGGTCAGACTAGTGCTAGTTTGGGACACAGCAGAAAGCGAGTTCAAACAACTTTAAGCCTAAAATGCCATCTGACTCATCAGGCCTCTAACTGATCATTTGGCAGAAAGGCATGTTCATAGGGATGAACAGGATTAGGTAACAATTTGGTATCTTGCTACTGTGATCATATTGTTAAATGTGCCTGCTGACACAGAGAGTGAATTTGTCCTTGGGGAATTGTGTGCTTTGGACTTTCAACAACTCTTGCGCTCCCACACGCCAAAAGCATTTCCATCTCCCGTCTGACAGCAGTGTGCATTCTCAGCGCAGCGTTAAACCGACTGGAGCCGCTTTCCCGACAGCGTGGTTTTGCGCTACATCTGCACTACAGCTGTCTGGCTTAACTAGCTAAATGACGTCTAAGGCAGCGGTGCTTCTCCGGGTGTTCAGCTGACAAGTTTAGAAGTCCATGCTGTCCAGTAGCACCCCCCAAATCCTTTCAGTTTTCATTTTCCATTTTAAAAGCACCGGGTCACTTATTCACCTTTCAAATTGATCTTTAGCAAGACGCTTGTGCGTAGATGAGGCTTGTGCTGCCGCGTTGCTGGTGGAAGCACGCTTGTGATGGGCTCTGCATCGCCGGGGCTGCAGGTCGGAGCGGCAGGGGCCACGCGTACTGCGGTGCGTGGCCGGGTCGTGCAACGATGGTGAAACGCGCAGGGCGCTCTGCTCAAGCCGAGCAGGTACAGCTGGCCTGCAGGTCCAGGTTTCAAGCTTCCCAGTGTAGACAGGGCTCTAATTCCACACAGTGAGAGATCATGGATTTAATAAGGCATAAAAATTGCTGCTCAGTGCTCTCTGTATGTGTTACTCCTCCTGTTTGATAGTGGGAAGATACTGGAATACCTACAGGCTCAAAGAGAGCTTATTCTCCGTGTGAGCAGGGCAGTCATGACTGATAACCATGCCGCAGCGGGACCTGTTTTAGGAACCCAAAACACCTAAGCCCAAGGAGTAGCCCAAAAGATTAACGAGACAACGGAAAATCTGGCTTAGGCCTTCTGCATCGCTCTTGAGTTGAATGGAAATTGTCTCTTTTCTTCCTGAACTTTGGTTCATGATGGGTTTTCCCCTTCTTCATAGTCTCCGTTGGAGCTGATACGAGGCAGAAGGGATTTGCTGGGGAGAGAATAAGTTGGTAACTGCCCTATGGAGGGAAGAGGAGGAAACATGACCAAGGCCAACCTTGGGAGCAGCTTCCTCTCGAACTGCTGGATTTTATGGCCAACCTTGGGGTGATGGGATTCGCTCCGCTGAGAGAAAAGCATGTTGAAAATGAGTTTAAGCAGAATTCAAAGAGAAAATCAGTGGTGTCAATGACAGTCGGTACTTCCGCAGCGCTCTGCTGTTGTGGTTTTGGGGGCGGGCTGGGGTTTTTTCCTCTCAGTGTAGATGAGGAAATGAGATGTAAGTGTGGAGAGGCAAGTGCTCTCGTTTTCAGTGACTTTCCGTGCTCCAGGAAACCCACCTAATGGAAGAGTTGCTGGCCGTCCGGTCCTTTCACCTTTGTGCGTGTGCTGAACGATCTCGCAGCTGCGTGGTGGGTTTTCCTACCCCGTGCCCCACTGTAAACGCCTCGAGGGCGAGGCCTCCTTTCTGGGCTCTGCTTGCTTTAGCCCTGGTTTTGATCAGGGGGTTCTTCCTTCCCCTTCACTAGTGAGAAACTGCTCTGAGAAGTGAGATCTGTGGAAGCCGCTCAGGAGAAGGCGTCCAGGCTGCACTGAGCGTGCTGTGAACTGCTCTTAACCAGCTCTGGGTCTAAGGGCTTCTTGTATTAACAGCAAACCCCCGTTTTAATAGAGAACTGCTGACAACACCAAACTGACAGGAGGTGGTCTTGAAAGTACTACATTTGCTTCCTTGGTGTTACCTTAAAGCTTGGAGGTGGTTAAAGGTAAAACAAGCAATGAGGTGGTAGTGGTATTCAGCAAAAACTTTAGTGCTTGGTTAAATGACATTGGCTAATTCTGTTAGATAATGTTTGGAACAGCTTGGTAGTCATCTGTGATTTTATAATGCGTTGTATTTCCAAAAAAAGTTACTGTTCCCTCTGCTACGATATCCTTTGGTAAAGTACCAATAGTGTTACACTGAGTTTGAGTCACTGCTAACTTCTGAAAGGGATTTTCAGTTTGCAAATCGCAAGGCTGTGCTTACTTTCTTTGCTCCCCGGAGAAGGAATAAACCCAACCAGAGAGGATCTGGTGCTGGAAGCTGTATAATCTGGCAAGACTAAGCGGAGCCTGCGAAGGCCCTTGGAACCAGGTCCGACAGCGCTGCAGAAAATCCATTTGCCGGTGTCCAGTAGGAAACTCGGCTTGAGGAAAACGCGCGAGAGGTAGGAAGGAGCCCAAACCAACAGTTTTTAGTGAACAGAAGCTTTGAAGGGCAAGAAACAAATAGTGAGTGTTTAGTGCAGCTTGAAGGCACTTCTGAGAGCAGTGACACGGCGCCAAGCTTGGGATCTGCGCGGGCTGCTCTGGAGGCCTGCAGACTTGTGCAAAACGTGGCATGAAACTGAGAGCTCTTTGAGGGGTGTTTTCTTGCTTGGAAAAAAAGTATAGCTTTGAAAATGAAACCATTATTATTATTATTTTAAATGGGAAAATAATATTCAGTTCTACTTTTGCTTTAAAAGTCGATATCTGAAGAAATGGGGAAGCTTTGGCTTTCAGCGCTGCCTTTGGCTGTGGCGAGCCCTTTGCATGCCTGCATTCCTTATTTTTCCAGAGGAGTGGCAGTTCTTCACCCTGCTTGCAGTGTGTGTGGGGAAATTATAGCTGAAAAAAATACTTGGATGTCCTTGCTGAATTTTTCCCCTATGCCTGCTAAACTGATGCAGCCAGTAGCTAATCCAGGCATGGCTACTTGGAGCTCTGGGGACTACTGTGCTGGCAGGAAGGCAGTGAAAGGACGTGGAGGGAGAGAGGCAAGGCTTGTGGGAGCTGACTTGCATAGAAGGGGCCAGGGTAAGATGCTGGAAAGCTTGATGTGCAACAGGAAACTCGTTCTTGGATTTCGTGCTGCATCTCTTCAGGCTTTCTGTGGAGCATTCGCCTCTCGGTGGTCTCCGGGGGGAGCTGACAGCGGTAGTGGGGTGGCAGAGGTAGTGGGCAAAGAAAGGATGCCGACAGGGGAGGGGCGGGACTGAACGTGTGGAGAGCAAAGGCAGCTCCCCTGGGAAGCACAAGCAATTTATTTCGCTGCCAGCTGATACAAGTCTCTTGGTAATGCCTGGCCCAGTCCAAGGTGACCAACCTCCCCCTGCCTTTGGGCTCAGGCAGTGAGCTGGGCTTTGCTCCGTGCTGTGTTGCAAAGGATGTTGTGTGCAGTGCAGAGCTGGACGCACCTTAGGCAGAGACCTGCAGAGCAAAATCCAAAGCTCTTGCTCCAGAGGAGCCGAAGGGTGGGGGATGTGGTGAGCTAGCTGGGCGCTGGACCGCTGCTGGAGATGCATTGACGCTGGAGTTGTGGCGTTACGCTTGCAGGCCAGGTACTTACAGTCTCACCCTGAGCTTTCAGTGCTGTGCGTTGCATCTCAGCTCATTCTCCTTTTTTTCTGAGAATTCATCTCTGAGCCCGGAAACCATTCTGGGCTATTTTCTGTCCAGCATATCTGCTTTGTGTACTTGCCTGTGTGCAGACAGCACTTTTTGAAGACTGGTTGCCAAAGGAGGGGAATAATTTGATGCAGTTCTGAAGAAGTAGTGAGTCTTTGTGCTTTGGTCTCTGAATCACACTTGTTTATTTAAGATAATCTTAATTTTGACAGTACTTCAGTGTCAGTCTGGCTACACTGAGCTGGCTGACATTTAACTGCCTGGTGTGGGGACAGACTCATGTTTTGTATTTACCAAGGCTTTACCTCTGTAGTCCGAGAGAGGCTTTCCGTTCTTGCTGACTCTCCAGGTTTTACAGTCTGTGAGATCTGCATCTGCTCCGAGAAGTGTGAGCACCTCTTGTGTGGACAAATCCAGCATAAATATGCTGTTGAGGAGTTTCCACTCTTGTAGTGGCGTTCGTTGTCTTGTGTCCATCTATGAACTAGTTATGGCTCTTCAAGTGATGCTGCTGCTTGCCTCTAGCTTTTCTAGTTTGCTGTATTTGTGTATTGGCAGCAATTCCTGTTACTGGTTATTATGATCCTACCCGCTTTGAAGATTATAGCGTGTAAGGTATCTTTTGGAGAGGGTGAGTTAATAAAAGCAAGCCCCAAGATAGTGAGAATGTATGTTCTAGGGCATGCCATGAATTTTCCTTGTGCTACTTTCTGCCCTGCTTTGGAGGGAATGAAAACAAAATTTTCAGTTCTGGATTTATAGTCCGGACAGTCTGTTCTGTAACCAAACAGGAATACACATTTTTTTATTGCAGGGAGTTTGCATGAAACTAAAGGAGGCATTGAAAAATGCTCAGTCTTGTATAATGCCTGCTCTTGGAAGTGTGGCCTCCTAGCATGTTTTATTAAGTTACCTGTTGTCTGTTCAAATCAGCTCTAAAATCTTGTGTAGGCTTTATGCCTCAGTGCTGAATTTCAGCAGCATGTAGCCTTCCCGTCTCAGATCCTAGGGTTACTTAGGTTGCGGTGTTTGTGCCTTCCCCCAAGGGTGGCCACAGCCTTGCATAAAAATTCCTGCATTAATGTAGCAGTAACCCAGAACAAAACCTGGTTTTGGATCCAGTCCTCTGCCTCTGAGCGGTGTGTTTGAAAGGGTGGGAACAGGCTGCCTGTGCCGTTGAAAGAACAAAAGCTAAAAACCGAAGAAGCCCTCAGTGCTTTGGGGTGTGGAGGAAGAGCAGTGTATTCAAGCTTGCTTAGGCAAATGAATATACTTGTAAGGGAGCATCGCTGTTGAACTCTTTGAGCATTTAACTGGAGAGGCAGGAAATCTGGAACACCTGAGAGAAATGCAATTAAATTCTGTTAAAACTATTTCAGTGTAACTTATGTTGTTATTAATGTTTTCAGACCATCCTTGAAGTTTTCTTTAAATACAAGTTTTTATGCTTCTGTAATAAAAATGGATGGGCAATTTAGAAGTCATCATACTTATGTTTGAGACAATATTAAAAACATATAATGAAACTAGGCTCCTAAACCATGGTTAGGGTGGGGTTTAAAGGCTACCTGCTGATTTGTCTTGGAGCTGGTAAGGGTAGTCCATGCAGGCCTTCTGCTCGCTCCTGTTACACAGTATAGACTAGATGAATTTCTGCAAGTGTTTAAAGACTACTGGTGAGGCTCCTGCTCCAGTGAATGTGCGTGATCTGGACTGGTGAAGACTCCCACAGTTCAGATCAATACAGTGGGTTGGGGGAAGGTCTGGCTGGTCGTGCTGAATTTACTGATTTCTTTTGGACACCTTGGTTTTGGTTTCTTGTGAGGACGGGCAGAAAGGATCTGGGTCCTCAGGCTTTCTTGGCTGCAAGCTTATTAAAACATGTTTTTTGGCTTCTCCTTCCTCCTGTTGAATTTTGAATGTTGGAAGGAAAGCGTTTTCCTTTCTGCTCTCCAAATCCATATGGCACTTGTATAACAGACTATCCCAGCTCTAGGAGTGGTATGCAGGAGACTTACTCACCTGAATCAGCTTTGGGTTTGTTCTTGGTTCCAGTTAACTCGGAGACGTCTTCCTTCCCCTTTCAGAAAGGGAAGATAATGATGGAGCGGGAATTCTCTGCACGTTGGCCCTTGGCCATCTTGAGATGGTCCTGTGCATTGCACGTTCACATCTTTCTCCTCTGGTGCCGCCTGCCCCTGCAGGAGGAACCTGCTGATGCCTCCTACAGCAGTGCGTGACCCTGGGAGAGGCTGGCTGGTGGCATCCCGCCCTTCGTTTCAGGGACAAAGCTGCTTGTGTGCAAGACTGGCATGTCATGGACTTTATGTCACCTACTTCAGGCAATTTCTGTACCAAACAGCTTTAGTCTCGGCTGAATAGGAGGAGGGAGGAGAGGATTTGATATGCAAATGGGTTTGTTAAATTTTGAGGGTTTTGTCTCCTTCCCTGGGCGGGTAGGAAAGGAGGGAAACTTGTTCTTGTTGGTGAACTTGCTCAGTTTATTTCAGGCAAACGATCAAACTGCTACAGCTTCTTGCACTTGGTTTGTGGATGCTCCCTTCCCTGTTCCAGATCTTTACCTGCAGGCTGATAAAAACATTGGAGGGTCCCCCCTCCCCTTCCCTTAAATAGGCTTGATTTTCCTGTTGCAAGAGGAGATGAGAATAAAACAGGCCGAATCTCTCTCTTCCTCTCCTTTTCAGAAAGATTTTTTTTCCCCCAAGTATTAGATTGGTAGCAGAGGGCCCTGCGATTTTTGAATCCTTTGAGACTGAAGTGATGACAGATGAACTGATGTGCCCACAAGATTGGGGTGGATGGAGGTGCAGATTGCAGAAAGCTTCTTCTCTGAGTGTTGCTTATGGTAGACCTTTAAAGAGAAGCTTGACCAGACAGAATGTGCCTGCTGCTTTCCTTCTGGACTTTTTGAAAAGGCTCAGAGAGCAACATACTTCCACAGCAAACCTGGATAAGTGCCACCACTTACAAAATAAATAATGCAGCTCTTGCATTGCTCGCTCACAATTGACCAGTGCTTCTTCCTGTAATGAGATCTGCCCCTTGAGGATATTTTAGAGGTTGGTTAATTAGGTGTAATTGCAGCAGAATAGAAACCTGCTCTAGGGTTCTGCCTGCTCTCTGTAATGCCAGATCCTTTAACAAATTGCTCCGTCGGTTCCTATAAACATTGCTGGAACAAGTGCAATCCCAAGTTATCAACCTTGTGCTTAGCCTGCTTGGGTATGTTGATGGAGCTGCAGGAGTGACGTACTGGAAAGGGTGCCTCCGACTTTGGTACCCTGTGCGACGGTGTTCGGATCACAGCAGGGCTCTGGGAGCTGCCTCGCAGCGTAGCGACATAGTTATGCTCACGCACCGTCTGCATGTTAACGCTCTCTTTCCACCCAGCGCAGGGAAAGACGTGGCCTTAGCCCAGACAAATGCTGTGTTAATGGAGATTGATTCATTTCAGCTGATCACATTGCAGCCCATTGATCTGCAGAGTGCATGATCTAAAGAGAAGGGCTGTGTTGTGACAGCCTGTGTCTGTGGCAAGTTGTGCAGCTGCTCTGGTACGTGGCTGCAGGAGGTCCAGCGGTTTCAGCTGTAATTTGCACATATCCCAAAGATAAATGATACAGCTTCTCACTTGAGCAGCTAGCGTGGTTTTTTTTTTAAAAAAAAAGGTTTAGCCTTAAGAGACAAAGTGTGTGGGAGGGTGGTTCTTTCTTTTTTTTTTTTGTGTGTGTGTGTGTGTGTGTGTGTGTGTGTGTGTGTGTTTGTGTTTACAAACACCTGAATACCTCCTCTTTGTGCTTAACTGAAGAGTATGAGTCCAGAGATGCTGTGTCCATCCTTGCAAAACCATGAGAGGTTCTTAAGTTGAATATGCTCTGTCTGTTTAATCCCTGTGTAATACTTCAGGCCAAAGATCCAGCTAAACATAAAGAAGAGAAATCTGTCTTGAGCCCTTTCCTGCACTTTAAAGCATTGATAACTAAAAATCCCCTATATTTGGCGTAAATGCAAATGTGGAAAACTTAACTTCTGTTTTGCTGGAGTTCAGAGTTTGACTTACCATATTATTTTTCCCCTGAAGATAAAACTTGTCCAGAGTGGACTTAGCTCTTTACAGAAAAGAGCGTATTCAGAGCTGAGAGGTGCCTGGATTTTTCACGTCCCGTCTCGGTCAAGCAAGCTTTGTTGGGTCCCGTATACGCAGAATTGATCTGGAACCTGATAATTCAAAGGTTTGTTAAATGACCCTTTTCTGTGTTTAAAATAGGGCTGGCATCTACCCTGAGGTTAAATTAGAAGGCCTGTACAAATCATTATGCAGAAATTGGTCTCCAAAAAGATTTGCAAGCTACAGGCTGATCCTGCATTCTGCTTTCTGCCCCATGACCCACTGAGTTTGGGACTTGTTTTGTCTTTTCCTTTGATTGAGACTCCAAATCATACATGGGCAGAGCGGGTAAGCTGGTACGCCCAGCAGATACGGTCTGGCAGGTGTCTGCTTCTGTAAGCCCGTGTGTTGTCTCCTTGAGATCCTCCTTATCTGCAGTGCAAAGCAGACAAGCGCGGTACTGCTGGATGCAGCAGGCTGCCTGTAAATAGACCCTTGCAAACCAGGCTGCTGCAACGCAGAGACTTCAAATGAAAAGAGGCGGTTTGGTGTGTGGGCTTTTTTAAGGCCAAACAGAAGATACAGGCCAGCTTTGGGCATGGTTAAATTAGCACGGAGCCTTGCACCAAGCTGGGCTGAGATCCAAGCAGCAGAGTGCAGGCAGCAGAGGGGAGAGCGGGACAGCTGGAGAAAATGAAAAGTAGAGGCTAATAGAAGAAGCCTAGCAGTTGGATTAAAAGCAAAGTTTTATTTTCTCTTTGTAACACTTCAGAGTTTTCATTCGAGCAGAACCTCCGAATGCGTGGGGAACGATGTTAGCGTGCACTGTGACTTGCAAAGAAGCTGATTAAACAGCTACATAAACACTTTGGAAACCTTTCTGGCCTGTTAACAGAAATGTTGAAAGGCTGCATTTACTCGCTTCCTCTTCTGCATACTTGACGTCCTTGCCCACAGAAGGAATGGATGGCTGCTTGCCTTCCTCAGATTTTCCTCAAAGGCACCAGAACGAAAACAGCCCTCTGGAGCCGGAGCTTGACTAGCATGGACCCTGCTTCTCTGCCTGGTGCTGCCTTGCTCCGTGTTAAATTTGACCACAAAGGCTCCCTTTTCTTCTGAAGGGGAAGAGACAAGGGTAAGGTCTATCTGTTGGAGTCTGCTGTGATACTCATTTCGGGAGAGAATGATTTTTTTTTTTCCCCCCTCCTTCCTGTTGAGTCTGACAGCTGAGTGGGGAGGCGGTAATGAATGCATGAGGCTGAAGGTCTGTGGAGGTGGCTGGTGTCCAGGGTCTCGCTATTCTCTTTTAACTGTCCCCCCCCCCTCCCCCGAGAGCTCTGCTCCTACCTGAGCCGTGGTGTGTGTGATGGTCTTTCCCCTACCCTGGTCCCTGCCTTGTGTTCTGACAGCTCCGTACGCTCATGTCGTCGAGGGCTTGTGTGAGCAGCTTGGTGTGCTGGAACTGGCAGGGAGCAGCGGAGGCACCCGGTAGCGGGAGCTGGCTGTGGTGCACACGTGTGACCCCGCAGCTTCTCTGCGCACCGCAGCCTCGCTGCTGGAGTGCCCGCCCGAGGCAGGGGCACCCACCCCGTCCTTGCTCTGAGCAACTTTCCTCGAAGCTCCAGCTGGAGTGCCTAAACGCTCTCTTTCTAGGCTAAGCCTTTGTGTTTTTGTAGGAGTGGTTTCTATAAAGTGAAATACGAATGCGTTTTGAACTGCTCATGCAGCTGCTGCTTTTTGCAACAGCCCCCAGCCAGCTCTGGCTGCTGCCGTCAGCTCAAAACACGGTGGTGGGTTTGTGGGTGAAGGTCTTCCTCTGGTGGTTGCATTAGTGGTGTGTCTGTTGTTTGGAGGATAAGTCCCAGCCAACAATAAGTGTCCTCTCTGTGGCCCAGTGGAAAATCTGGACTGGGCTTACTGGTTTTGTGAACTTTTCCCTGAAGGAACTAGTCTGTCCTTGTTGATTGCTCAACTGGGCACAACGTACTGAGCCAGATGCCAAGTGCAGACAAATCGGGCTCTTGCTCAGTCTCCTGTGTGTTGTTTCTTATCTCAACAGGTCTCTTGTTAACTGCTTTCTCCAGTTTCTAGGTTCATTTTTCATGTAATCCGTGTGGTTGGTCCCCCTAGGGCAGTTATTTAGGTTCAAGGTAGCACAAAGTGTAACAGGAGGTGTACCTTTTCATGGCTCTTAAATACGACTAAATTACGTTCCCTGCCTTTGTGCCTTCTCCTTCCATCTTCCCCCTGCTCCCCAAAAAACAGCTATTGTCACCAGTGGCAGGCAAGAAACCAAGCCTGAGAGCAGAAGTTACCTGTTAAGCACAATAGATCTGATATCTTCAGTTTTCATCCTCAGTTTCCTGTGACTTACCTTGTCCTATAGCTCAGAAAACCAAGGAGACTGCAGAACGAATCCCTCCCAAAGAAAGGAGAGAACAATTTCAAGGCAAATGTATCTCAATTTTTGCATACCTCTGCATGTCTCAGAGCACAAGTTTGGGATGAGAGGTGCAGCCTGCTAGCTGGCCTGCCTTGAGGTGTGTTACACATGAGATCACCGACTCTGGTGGTCACTGGCAATCTCTCGCTTTCACCTCACCCCTCGAACAAACCTCTTTTTGAAGCCTGACTTAGTCTCAGTCTCTGTCAGAGCATGGATGAAAACTTCTGGCAAGCTCAGAGGCTATGAGGAACGTGTCAGCTGGCGATCGCAGCCCTCCCTTCCTTGGGAGACCAACACTTAAAACATCCACTGCGCTTGTTATATGGAATCCATCCGCCACGTGGTGGAAACGTGGAGCATCAATGAGGCTGAGAAAAAAGGCCTGGAGCTTCCTTTTCCTTTCCCCCAACCTGTTTGACAGGGGCACTTGCAGCTGGGAATCCCTCATCTCCCTGGAAAACTTCCATTGTGCAGCTGCCAAACCGTTATGTTAACTTGAATTTGGAGTTGTCACTGTCAGTTTAGGTGAGGCTTGAGAAATCATTTGCTGAACTTAAATTCTTTGCTTCGAAGCAGGGTTTTTTTGTGTTCTACATCTTGGGGAAGTTGTTAACAGACGGTGCAGCACTGATCCGTAGTGCTGGCATACGTACTCGGAGGTGGCTTGGTCAGAAGGGGTTCTTGGAGATGGGTGGTGTTTGGCAGCAAGTCTTGTTATTTTTGGAAGGCAGAACGCCCTTCCAGTATGAAGAGCTCTTGAATACAGAAGATGACATGTTAATGTGGTTGGTGTAATAAGTAGTTCTTGCTCTGTTGTTGAGATGTAAGATGACCCTCCTCCTCCTCCCCAATCTGCTTTCCTCTCCTTGTCCCTGGCAGATTTCTATAGAGGCTCCAACTAGTTGAATGCAACCACATATCACCTGCCTGCAGATCCTTAGTACTTGCTTGTCGGGAAGGCAGGCTGGATGGTGGCCGAGAATCGGTGCTCGTGTAAAATAGATGCTGCAGTGCCTTCCCGTGATCATTATCTCTGCTGAAGGGTGCAGGAATGTTCATGAATTTAGAAATGAAGATGCTTTCCTGTAGCAGCCCTATGCTTATGATGGTCTGTCTAGGCATAGGGGAGCATTTCAGGCATCTGACTCTTCAAGGCCTGTATCATGGCATGTGGGTGGATGCATGAAATTTGGAGCTGAGATAGTCAACAAGAGGTGGGAAGTGTATTTAATTCAGCCACTGTGTTCGTGGGTCAGCGTGCATGTCTGTGTCTTGGATCTTGCTTATGAGATGGCGCTAGGTGCAGCTTGCTGACTGGGCTCTTAAGCTGATGTTGCCTTGATTAGCCAGTTTTCACCTACTCTCCTGAGAGAGGTCCTGTACGGACCTTGTGCCCGTAGCCTGTTCTGGCTTTGGTCTGCAGCCTGGGCCTCATCCCTGCCACGGGAGCAGGCAGAGCTGCTTCCTCAGTTCTTACTGTGGTGTTTTGCTTCTGCGGATTTGTGTCTGCTTTCAGTTCAAGGTAGATTGACTTAAAGTAGTTTAAATCTCTAGGTTTCAACCAGGATTTAAATTAGCTATTTAAACTAAGTCATCCTCTTTGCTCTTAATCCTCTGTGTTTCTAGCTGCTTTTTCCTCTTCAAGAGGAGTTTGTTCATAATGAGCTACAAACAAACACTTCCAGCAAAACCTGTTTTAGATGTTCCTAGCTCATCTGTGTGTGTTTTACATCAGCGGGAGTTTAGTTTAGTATTGGAATTTGGTGGAGTGTAACTTTTGGGTTTGAGCTCATGGGAATGGGGTGTTGACTGCTCTACTTCTATCCAAGTGAGTGCAAATAAATTAGTTTTCAGCTAAACACAAATCTGTAACTTTGAAACTGTTCAACAGATTTGCTAATCCAAAACTATATTTAGCCATAACTCATGAATTTTCCAACCTTTCTAATAAGGTAACGTTTGTTTTTAACTTAGTCAACAAAATGAAGAAATAGAGAAAACTGGCAGTAACAATTCATGAGAGAGATCTTGGAGCTGTCATGGGCAGTTCCTGATGTGATTGACTCTGCAATGACAGCCAAAAACTGAACAACGCGATGGGCCTCCTGAGGAAGGGCAGCAGGAATAATGCAGAGGGCTTCTGTCTGGCATTGTTTAAAAAAGTCTTGATGTATCCCCATCTTGAGTCCTGTGTGCAGTCCTGGTCTTCATCCCCAAAAAGCATGTGGGGGGGACCTGGAGAGGGTACCAGAAGAATGATTTGAATGATCAAGGGGATGGAGCAGCTGCATTAAAATGATTAAGGAGAAAGGGAGAAGGCTGGGACCCTCTGGCTAGGGGAGAAGGTATATGATCAAGGTCAGTAAGATTACAGAGATGATCATGCTTTGCACCTGACCACATCTTGCAGTGCTAGGACTAGGACACCCTTGATAAACTAGCAGGAGAGAGGTTTAAAGAGTTAAGACAGTTCTCCTGTACTGAGCAGGCAGTGACCTCCTCGGGCTTGCTGCTGCAGAGGCTGTGGAGGCAAGTGGCAGGTTCAAACAGTCCTTGGACAGATCTGTGGCCACTGGAAGGATGAAACAGGGTGGTACCAGCTGGCAGCTGGGAATTCATAGTTGGATGCTAGGAGGTCCCTGTGGGCTCGCTGTGCTCTAGACAGCCTCGCTCAGGCAGAACAGGCACTAGGTGGGCCTAGGGAGGTATTTCTTATCTTCTTGTCCTCCCTGTTTTTTGAGCTTCCGATTGTCAGAAATTCTTTGGCACTTCAGAATCTGGGTATGGGACCTGTGTCTCCATCGGTTATTTTACGGTCAGAGGTCCTTTCAAACCCAGAGAGCAAGTCCCTGCAGATTTGGATCAGCATAGGCATACTACAGGGTACTTCATCTGGAGCTGTGCAGCATTTATTTGTGTGCATCTGTAATTTCAGGGCTGTGAAGTTTTGCTTAGTAAAAAAAAGAGGGGAGAGGAGTTGAAATACTTTAATTTAAATACATAGGTGACTTTCCCTTTTGCATAAACAAAATATTTGTCCAGGTGTTGTGGCACCTGTGTGGGAGGGGTGGTTGGTGGGGTGTTAACATGAGGACTTGGCTCCCATTGCTTCTAAGAAAATCCGCTGTATTGCAGCAGCACTGTGAGCATCCCCTGCCCATCGTCTCACGCGGCAATGGGGAGGATCGTTATAGCAACTGTACTCTTTGGGTGTCATGATAAACCTTTTAGTCTTATGAAGTGCTCTCGAGTTCGATTAAATGTCACTTGCGCTTCTGTTATCTCTATACGCAGCGAACAAATTAAAAGTTACTTTCAGCTTTTGAGCTCGAATCTGCCAGATGCATTAACTGGAACTGACATGTTCCCATGAGTTGTTTGTGTTACTCTGAAATACCTTTGTTTGACTTACAAGAAGTGTGACTCATTTGAGTCAGTGTGCCATATGAGTTCAGCAGTTCTGCTGTTATCTCTCTGCAAAAAAAAAACCCCTACCCCAAAAACCAGTGTTCCCCACCAGACTGGAAAAGATGCTCTTGTTTTCCCCTCCTCATTCGCAACAGGGTAAGCTGACGGGCAGGCAGACCTGTGTCATGCCAGGGTTTGGGCTCTTTCCATCTCCCTAGTCTTCTCAGAGATGCGCATCTTAGTATTTGTGGCTTATGCCCTGCTGCTTCCCCTGCGCTGGTGGGATGCTTGCGGTTGCTCTGGGGAGGTGGGATTTTGGGAGCCACGACTCTTCTACTGTCTTTCCCCCACCCAACCTCCCCCCAGGTTGGAAATCACGTGAACATGCGAGTGAACCGCAGACAGTTCTGATCGTGTGTTGCAAATGTGATTACGTGGGTGTTTTTTCCTGTATAAACACAGACTTGGGTTTCTTAAGGAAAAAAAACCAAAAAGCAAAACTGCATTGATGAGACGGAAGGCTCTAAGCGATGCAGCTGGACTCGGTGCTGTTTAGATAGGGTGGCTACTTCTGTCCTCCTTGCCTTTGGATGTTAAAAATATCTTTTTAGATGCAAGGTGTTTGTTTCCTTCCTTGCAATAAAAGGCTCAATGAGTCACCACCTTTTCGCCAAGAACAAACAAAAATAGCGAGATTGCCCGAGTGCGGCAAAACGGCTCTGCGATGAGTTTGTGCTCATGAGAGCTGAACAAATTCAGCACTACAGAGCGCCTGAAGACTTTCTCCTGTATGTCAGCTCTGGCGGAGGAGGAAAGGTCAATGCGTATCGTGGTGGCGAGGGCAGAATTGTCAGCGCTTCTCGAGTACAAAACTAATCCCGTGATTTCCTTTTTCAACTCATAAATCGTGCTTTTTCCTTGGATTGTTTCTGAGCTAAAGGACGTGGCTCTAAAATATATGAAGGTGCCTCAGTATGTCTTGAAATGAGAATTTGCTTTAAAGAAAGAAAAAAAGGCAGGAAGATGTCCAATTGTTTCGGCAGTCTGCAAGCGAACTGCCGGATAAAGGCTTTTCTGGAGGGAGGGCTGTGCAGCAGCCGGGAAGGAGCCGCATGCACCTTTTTGAAGTCTTTGTTTGGACCGCGAGGAATGACTTCAGTTTTGCCCTCTGATTGTAGCTGCTCTGTTTGAAGTGCCAGAATAATCTTTGCCGGTTTTCAGAAGCGTCTCTTGCTCCTTGCGTGTGTCTCTGCTCCGATACCTGCATCCTAATCCTTGCTAGCTGACGTGATTTTTTTCCCTCCCCCTTAAGCATTGCCTAACTGTGAAAATGTTTCAATTATAAGGCCTAAATATGTAACATGGAACAGTTCATTATTGCTGAAGCCTGTTAATTGGGCCCTCCCACTGGGCAGTCTATTAATGAGCTTTCCCAATTAAGATGGGACCTCTTTAAATAAAACAAAACAACAGCAAAAGAAACCCCCCACACCAGAAACAAAAGCCTGGCAGAAAAGACCACATTGCAAGAAATACTGCACCGACCTATGTTTCCAGGCTGGCACTGAAACTATTGCTTAGTCCAGTCCCGATTAACCCTTCTGTGCTGATTCCTTATTCCCCCTTTAATGAGAACTGCTGCAGTTTGGTGTCAGTTTGAGCAGTTTGACGCTAGCTTGAATCTTTCTTTTGTGGGAGGAGAAGAGGGAAGGAGGAATTTGTTGAAAGATGCTTCTTTGATCGGAAGCTTTCTTTAATGTCTGGAAAAGAACTTTCTGAAGAGTAACGCTGCTCTTGTGGTTACAGGTAAAGGACCTAACGAAGTACCTCGACCCGAGTGGACTTGGAGTCATCAGCTTTGAAGACTTCCATCGAGGGATCAGAGCTATCAAAAATGGAGGTGAGTTTGCCCTTGTGCTGTGAATGAGGACAGAAAGACACTAAAACTCAACACCAAAAGGGTTAACGGAGCTGACAAATCGCTTAGTGAAAACAAGCTTGGCTTGGCTTTCTGAGTGTCCTTACTTGGTGTGTTGGGCAGAGAGCAAGGGGGAGTAATCGGGTGCACTTAAGTTTGTCAAAGGTAATATCAGAGTTGCGGTGCTGGTTGCATGTTTTCCTATTTATCAGGAAAGTTGCTTCCTAAATATATGTTGGAAACAGCAAAGCATTGAGGGAAAATCCCTTCTCATTTGGTATCTGCTGTCACCTACAGTTTTGTGGGAGTTTGCTGCTATAACAGAACAGTGACTCTTTGCTGACACCCTGCTCTAGATGTCTGTCTGACTGCAGTAGGGTGAAGCATCTCTAGACTCTGGGCACTAATGCATTTGCCTTGACTCCAACTGTTTGGAGGATCAGCATGCACAAGTGATTTCTAGCAAGAAGCGCACGAAATAAGAGCTTTCAACTCACTGGTAATGTTTAAACAAACAGGTCAGTGACAATGCTGATGTTGCTCTTGATGTGATTATTTCATGTGCTTCCAGAGCGGTAGTTTGGTGAAATGTTAAGTATGTTTCTGGTTGGTTGGCACTTGCATCGCTTTGCAAGAAAAAAAACGATGGTGCTTTTTCAGGGGATTGATCTCTAATGCTAGTGCTTAGAGGTGCATTTTTGGGGCAAGTGTGATGTTAAGGATAGCGTATGGAAAAATACTGGAAGTGTGATGTTGAGCACGTTTAATCTAAAATGTGCAATTATCAGTTGTCACATGATGCCTTTGCACATTACTGTAAACAAAGTTATTGATTAATACTTAAACTTCATTGCTGCTTTCATGCAGCAAAGAACACGCACTGTTTTGTCAGCCCTGTGGACTGAGCATGTTTTTGAGCATCAGCAGTAGCAAAGGTGTGAAAAGACTGATGTTCCTGTACAAGGCATCTTGTTTCTCGAGTAGAAAAAACCCTCAAAAGTAGGAGTGACTGGTTTCTGTGTAGAATGGTCCCCCCGCCCGCCCCTCCCTCCCTCCCTGCTTATTCATACTCATCTCTTCCTTGTACAACTAAGACTGTATCATTTTATGACACCTCCAAAGTTTTGGCTGTCTGGCTGTCGTGCCTTGATTGTGCAGCTGATTTTGAGATCTCATGGTGTAGTAGGAAATGTGGCATGCTATTAATTTGTAATAAATTGCTATTGGAGAAGAGCTTGTTTCTGAAAGCTCTGGCTTCTATTTCTCTTCAATAATTCATTGCTCTAGTTTTGTGTTATATTAATTGAATGGAAAAAAAACAGGTCCAGACAAAGCTTTTAAGACCACTATTTATTAAACTCATAAGGGATTGCTGTGTGTTTTTTACTGTGCTTAAAGGCAAAGCACTATAACATTTCACATCTATAAAAGAAATGCAGAATAGAGTACGGAGAGGGTTTCTTTGAGTTTTAAGAACTGAGCAGTTGTTTGTTGAAATGATCTTGAGGATTTATTGCTGCTCTTGAGAGAGTCAATACTGATTATCTTTTTGTAAAGAGCGAAGAGGCTATGCTTGCTGCTGGGCATCTCTAACACAGCTTTGTTAATTAGCCTGGCTTTTTTCAGCCAGATATGGCTCTGTCGCATTGCTGGTAGTCTGTAGTTCAGTCAGTCACTGAAGGGACACCTGACCTGGGATTTGTGGCTGTTACCAGGATTTCTCACTGTTCTTAGCTGTTCCTGGGTATCTGCTAGGCCTTGGAGCTGACTGGAGGTAATTGCAAAACCAAAACTGAGGTAGGCCCATTCAGCCGTGCAGGCTAGCTCAGAGAGGTCTATGGTCTGGTAGAGCCCTGTGTGTGAGAGAAGAGACTACGTGAAGTCCAGTGCTCTGGAGAGCATCTGAGAGCTGTGCAGTCTGCCAGCGATGGTGTGGTGTCGTCCCAGTGCTGAGCGCTGCCCGGAGCCTGTACCCAAGGGTGCTGTGGCTGGAGTGAAGGAGCGGTGGGAAGCAGGTGGCATTGTGCCAGACAATGTGTCCCTGGTCTGAACGGTCTCTTCAGACTTTCCTGTATGGGTGGTAGGCTGAGATGCAAAAAACCTGGGCTTGAGCGCAGGTTAAATGACACTGATCTTCTCCACTCTGCTGGAAAGCATGAGCAAGCAGGGCTGTGGCAGGGTGCATATGATGAGCCTGAGGCTTTGCCCCTTTGAGTGGGCCTGGAGGAGATGTAGGTGCCCTGCTGGGACCCCTCAGCTGACTGTCCTATTGGAGGAAAAAATAAGTGTGGTTGGTTTTTTTCTTTTTCTTTTTTTTTTTTTTTTTTTCCTCCTCCCCTCATTGTTTTGAGTCAATGGACCTAATTGGAGGAGAGCAGCTTTGGTTCTCTTCTAGATGTGATGTTAAAATGAAACTGTTTGCAGACCACGGGGACTTTGTGCCCACTGATAACTTCAGCCAGTGCCTCTTGTCAGTGTAAGTGGGACAGCTCTTGCAATGGATCTTAAACCACTCGTTGGGTAGTACAGACAGTCCCCTTCCTCCTTTGTTTAGGATATGGGCTGCTTCATTCTTCTCTTCTGTTGACGTGCTGTCATGAGTCACTGCTGTTCAGATCCCTGTTCAGTTGTGCAAGGCTGAAACTGCAGCTACAGCTTTCTGAGACGGCTGGCTGTTTTCCCTTCTGCATTGCACCCGACTTGTCGGTCTCTTAAAGAAATTCTAAAATTCCATCCATGTAACTAAAGCGACTTTTCTGCAGCTCTGGACTTCAGTTCTTCCCACCTGGCTCCTCTGTTGATGTGTCCTTGACCTGTGTGATGGCATGTGTGCATAATTTCTGCAGGTTTTCATGTATGGCAGTCTCACTAATGAGAACGGTGCTGATTCATCAGTGGATGATGTTCTCACAACTGTTTTTGTGTTCAGTTGGCCTTTATGTCTGGGGAGGATACTAAATTACTGAATCGTATTCTTGTGCCAGCTGCTTGAGGTATGTTCCCACTGGCTGAAAACACGCTGGTTTAGGACTCCTAGAACTTACCTCTGCCTTCAGTTGCAGAGTAAAGCACAGCTTAACCACTCAGTCAGTACTGAAGGTGGCAATGCCACCCATCCATTGCAATAAAACAGCTCTTTCCAAGTCTGATCTTTCCATCACTGTAACCCCACCCTAGTTTGGGGTGGTCCAGGTGGGTGTGTGGGGGGGGTGTGGGGCTCGCTATCCTGGGAGATGGCTGTGCTTCCTCCTCTCCCATAGAGGAGGGGAGAGTGCAGGTGGGTTCCTTCAGCTAGCAGGAAGGTGTGCTGGGGGATTTGGGGCGACCTTCCTGTGCTGTTGTTAACTTAACCTCTTAAGTTTCAAACACCTTTTTTTATTATTTTATTTTTAATGAGGGCATCGTGACATCCAGTAGGACATATTTAATATCTCCCGTTTGTAGCTGACCAATGCTTTTACTGGAACTCAGAAGTAATAACGGAAAACACCATGTAATTAGCACGTGTGCTCTGATCTGAAACATGTCTTTTTAAAAAACAAAACAAAACAAAACACCACAAGGCTTTGCCTAGGGGATGGGCTCTGTGCAGGTACCCTATTGCATGTAGGGAAAGGACTGTCGGTGTCAGTTCAAATTACCGTTGGCTAAACCGGAGGAAGGTGCAGTCCTGCAGCCTGTGGCCTCGTTCGCTGGTTCTGCCTTGCGTTCTGATCCCTTCACAAAAGGACTTCTGTGTACTGAGAGCGGACGGTGCATCCACTGAGAAATAGATGTTTGTGAGCTCAGGGGAGGGCCTGAGAATGGAAAGAGTCAAATCTTTTCAAATGCTTCAGCTAAAAAGCTCTTTGGATTTGGAAAGATGGAAAATAAGTCCCCAGAGCCAACATCCGAACCTGGAACTCCTCTCACGGAGTTGCCGTTTGCAGGCGCCGCGGGCCCTCGGCAGGAGCGGGAGGGGTGCGGGAGCGCGGGGCGCTACCGGGAAGCGCCGCCCCGAGGGGGGCAGCTGGCGCAGCTCGCGGCTGGCAGCCGTGCCGAGCTAACGCGCGGCCTTTCAGGGCAGGGATCCCTGTCGGGCTGGAGAAGAGGCATGCAGCAGGAGCGGTGTGCTCGGCTTACCAAAGGCACTTGAGAGCTTTCCAAGCGCGAGGCTGGGAGGACCAGCACGGGGCCGTGGAAGGAGGCAGGTCCGGGTCGCGGCTGGGATCGCTCGCAGGGCTGGCCGAGGCTGGCCGCCCTGGCACCGGGCGGCTGGGCAGGTGTGAAGACCCTGCGTAAAAGCGCTGTGCAGCTGCTAATCGCAACTGGCACTGCTGCGAAGTCGAGTAGGTCGAAGATCCGTTTTCACGGGGCCGCCTTGCTTTCGGTGGCGGCGAGTAGCCCTGTTTCTGCGCCGGCGTTTTGCACCTCCAGGTGCTTGGGGTGTTTCTAGCAGTTGGGTGCCAGTTCAAGAATCCCTCCTTTCCCTGAAAGGAAGAGCGTGCATCTAGCCCTCCTGCTGCATGAAGGCTGTTCGTGTTGCATCTTAAAAGCTTGCAAGTCCAAAGAGAACTGCAAATCAGTTTTCAAAACCAGATCTGAGTTGTTATCCCTGCATTGCCAACCCGTGTATCAGGTATGTGCTCTACAGTCTTGCTTTAAACGGAGCCATGTTCCCACCTCGCGTGGATGCAATACCTGCGCTGCACTTACAGCTTTGGCGTCTGCGAGACGCCCCTGCATCTGATAGTGCTAGGTGACATCTCTGTTCAGATCACGGTTCTGGCTGCCCGTGAACCACTTAACGTTTGTATGAGCCTGCTAGACATAGCACGCCGTGGCTCTGACTTAATTTCTTAAGAGCCAGGCTGACTGCTGTCCTTGTGACATGGCTCTGCTCCGGCTCTGCAGCGTGTTTGAAAGTGCAGAGCACATTAGATATCTGGCTCCATCTGGTAACATAAACCGCTGTTGGTTTGTGTGTATTTTTTTCCTTTGTAAGATCTGCATTGCAGATGGCTTTTGCTACACGAAATTAAAGCTTTCATTGCACAGGGATAATTCCCGAAGCCAAAGCTTGCATTCCCTTACACGTTTCCAATCCAGTAATTATCTTCTGACGCTGTGTTTTTGTGGGTCTTCAGTGTTCCTTTCTCCAGGCTAATGCTGTAAATATGGCAGGACTTGCAACAGGCTGCTGGTAACATCCAAGCACACTTATGTTGGTGGGGGTGCCTAGGCCCAAATTAATATTTAAGGCATTTGCTTTTTTAAAAAGAAAGCTTTTAACTAAAGCTTAGCAGATGGAGTGAGATCTTGCGTGCACATTTGACTAATAACAGTGCCTGTCTGGTGCTGGCGGAAGCACTTCCTACCTTCCCTTCAGATCTGCTGATGGCTTTATTCACGCAGCGTTGCTGCAGTGGAGACTTTCTTGTTGGTCTTGCCTGTTCCTAGCCCTGGCTAAACTGTCACCCGCTGGGGAGACGGCTCGTTTGCTGGCTGAAGGTGGAACAGATGCCTCTCTGTTTACAGCTGTTGCTTGGAGAACAGAGGCTGCCCTGAATGGGAAATCAGTCTTGATTCAGGAGCAAGAATAAAGTTAAAATCGCTCTGATTGCGTTCTCTGCATTTCTTTGCATTGCATCTTGCTCTGCCCTGGCGTGTGCTGCTTGCTGGGATCAGAGGCAGAATGAACACTTGTCTCCATAGACCTCTTAAAGAAGTAAAGACTTGTATGTCAGGTTGAAATTTATGTATGTACTTAAAGGGAGGAAAAAAACCCTTTGCTGTTCTTTGTAGCGCTGATCTTTGTGGATCAGAGCTCTCCTCGTCCCCGCAGCAAAGGGGGATCCATACGGTGCTGCTATGGTGCCTGTCAAGCTGGGAGCCCATGCGGTCCCAGTCTGACCTGTTCCGCTAGGTGCAGAAGCGGCCGAGCCTTTCTCAGAAATACTGAACTTTAGTTTTCTCTTGAAATAATGGCACTTTAGCACTTTTTCTTGGCAACTGCTGGGCCCGCACATGAAGATATGCGAGGGTCCTCAACTGGGTGGGTTTAACCTGCCTCGCTGGCAGGGAGGGAGGAGTTAGGAGTGGGGCGGGCTGGGCTGTGTTGGAGGTGAGCTGCTTCAGCAGCATCCTGCTGGTCGAAATGGTGTGAGGTCTCTCTGTCCCTCTGCTGCAGAGACCTCTCTGAGAGGAGATGACCGCCTGTCAGCAGGGGCACCGAGGCGTTCTCCTGTGAAATGCTGGTTCTCTCATGCAGGGGTGGGGTCCCCCAGGTCTGGGGAAGAGTAGCCGAACTTCATGCTGCTCCAAGGCCCCCCAGCATGCTTCTCAAAGGGGATGCTTCCTCAGATGCCTATTGCCAAACCCCTTCTTCAACCTTGTGAAATTAAGACAAAGCCCTGAAAGCCATACCTGCTCAGCCGCCTGCCTCTGCAAGCATAGCTTGGTTCTCCACACTTAGTTTCAATAGCTGCTTGTACCCCTGCCGTGGCTTCCGCATCCTTGCCGCAGAGCAGAGCACGGTGCTGTGGCCGGAGGGCGGCGAGGCTCCTCCGGTCTCCTGGGGACCGGAGTGGGGCAGGGAGCAGCCCCTCTTCCCCGGGAGAGCAGCAGAACAAACCTGCAAGAACTACCAAACTCTTTCTCTCCAGTCACATAGCTTCTCCGATTACAGGCTGCTTTCCCCGCATCCGCATAAGCAGTGGGATTTGGCCGAGCATCAGTAGCTGTTTGTTCTCTTCCAGAGCGCGGGCTGTGGCTGGAGAGGCAGGGAAGAAGTTAGCGTCGCTCAGCTGCGAAGCGTGTCCTCTCCTGGTCGAGGTCTGGAGCAGCAGTGAGCCCAGCTGCCAGACAGCGCTGTGCTCAAGCTCTTTCGAGTAACTGTTTACTTCTGCTATAATGTGATAGGGAAAAAACCCAAATGCTAATTGGAGGGGGGGAGGTGCAGAATGGCACTTTTGGCTCATGAGAAATGTATGGTGGGGGGGTTGTGGGTTTTTTTTTGTTAGTTTTTTTTTGCATCTGCCTTTCAATTCAAATAAACAATTGGGGTTATTTTTTGTAACTTGGCAACATGGTGAACTGTTACATCAGGACTGAAGCTGGCCTACTATCTGTAGGCCGTGCCTGAGCAGGGAGGGTGTCTTCCCAAAAACAACCTCGCAGATGACATGCTGCATTGACCTACTTTCACGAGAAGCGCAGGAGTGTTGTAGGAGCTATGTCCGTAGGCCTTATCACAGCTCTGGAATAAGGATGGCAGTGAATTGCTCAAATGTGCTGCCATAAAACTGCTGCTAAGGCTTAGCAGCCCTCAGGGTCCAAGTGAATGAGACGGATTTACACAAGAATCTCTTGCAATTTTGAGAATTCTTTCTTTATGAACATTTTTGATGCATATGCCAGAGAGATCTTGCTGCATCCTGTCACCATCCGAGTATAACAGGCTCCAGGTCCAAAACGGTGGGGGGAAATCTAGAGGAATCCCTTTAGTTCGTTGCAATGCAAAACTGCCCTTCACTTATTGTGGCAAGCGTTTATCTTTGATCAAGTGTCCAAAGTGCCACCATTTACGCACGGTTCCTCGTGAGGGAAAGCATTACTGCCTGGCCAGATTTCTCACAAAAAAGCGAATTGCAGATGAGTAGGGAGGATAACCAGGGACTTCCCCGTGTTGTTCTGATGAAGTAAAATAAACTTGTGGTGGCTGCTTAGATTCTCGGATCGTAACCCCAGGCCTGACGAAGGCAAGCTGGAGTGAGTTTAAACTGCAGTTGAAAGGGCTAAGTTTGGGCCTAAAAGAAAAGAAACCATTTTCCTCTGGCAAAGGAGAAGAGAAGGCAAGGCAGTACAGGGACTACTTATTTTCTTGGAGATGGTCAATATAAAAAAAAAATGCAGAATGGTGTTTTATTAGAGCGTTGGAGACTCTTAGAACTCTCTTGTCTATGGAAAAGGGGACTAAAACCAAATGTAAACTTCTGTTACAAAATAGACTTTTCTGATAATCCATTTGCTGTCCTAGTACTTCTCCATCATATTTTTCCTTTCTGCGTACTAGTATGTTGTTTTGTTCCACATCTGTTGCTGCTAATCCTTCTGAGAGCACTGGGCTAGCTGTCGCTTGGCGGCTGGGGAAGGAGGCTGGGCTGGGCTGCGCTGGGGACTGCAGATGCGTGGTGGTCACGGTCCAAGTCCTGCGTATTTTGGTTTTGCAGGTTTGGATGTTTTGAATATGCTCTGGAGTGAGAGATTAGTAATTTTTGGTTCATCCAGGAAGCTGAGGAGTGTCTCCTCTGTCCTCACCAGAAATATTTGGCTAGGGGTCAGGTCACATTTTGCATGACGAATGGATTTTGGTTCCTAAGCTTAGGTAGCAAGAATATATGCAGCCTGTCGTTCTGCCTCTCTGGACAGGCTGTCCATCCAGAGCTGTCAGACAATTTCTCGTTGGGAATCCAGTCAATCTGGTGCTATTAGTGAAGGGATAATTACTCATCTGCAACTTCTGCTTCTCTGAGAACACCGCTTGACTCTCACGGCCTGGAGGCTTGTGACTGTGCAGTGAGTGTACTCTTGTGATGCCTTGACAGACTGATGTGGCAAAAGCTTGTTTCTTTCAAATGTTTTCTGGTCTCGTTCTCTGTTACGACATGTGATGTGGCTTTTCTGCTTTGCTGAGAAATTGGTTGTAATTGCACAGCCACTGGATTCAGGCTATGATGTGTGAGCAGCAGGTTGGGCCGGCTCCGGTGGGCAGCGCATCACCCAGATTAAGAGGTCACCTTGGCAGAAACCATCCCTGGTATTCTGACGAGCCACTTCTGATTTCTTGTTGACCTTGATCCCTTTCTGTCTGCACCAAGCCATGTATCTCCTCCTGAACTGCTGTGCATGTCCCTCAGATAGCTTTCTGGCTAATGATCTCTTTATTGGTTCCCAGGTGAGTACAGACTTCTCTTGTAAATCTGTCCATTTAGCAACTGGGCAACTTATTTCTCCTTCAAAGAGGAGGCACTTCTGCTAACAAGGTGACCAGTGCTGAATTCATTGATTAGATGGTCAGAGGACTGCACTGAAGCCACCTCTGCTGAAGGATTATCGTCTGTTCAAAGCCAACCGCGTGCATCTCAGGGACTTTGCTTCCATGCTGTTTTGTGAGCGCTTGTGACTTTGAGGCCATGACGCAAGTTCTCAACTAACTTTTTCCACTTCCTTGCTTCTGAAACCTGTTTTATTTTGAATCTAGGTTGTAACACAGCCAATAATTATAGAGAAGTCAGCAGAAACAATATGACAACTTATTATAAAAATGCTTCTATTAAGCCAGTAAGATCTTGGCAGCATCGTGTTTGGCCCTTTTGGATCCATTCTAACAGGTACTGTACTGATGAATTTAAAAGCGTGAACGCTTCAAATATAGTAGTATTTCTAACCTGTCATCCTTTCAGCTGAAAGAGAATGATCAGACACAGACAGTTTGGACTCCCTTCCAGAAAACAAAATATTACCAAAACCTTTGAAAACTGTCTGAAATGAGGTTTATTAAAAGCTTATAGCTCAGTGACTGCATTAGCTTAAGTGCTGATGGTCCCTGCTCATGTGTGCGTTACATAGTTTGGGGGGCTTCTGACTGCTGTGTTAGATCATTCATGTATTTTTGTCTTCTCTCAATAATGACAGGAAGGAAGGAAGGTTGACTGGCTGCCTCTGACACTGTCCCCCTTGCTTTGGGGGCTCTTATGCTGGATGAAGGATTTGAAAACAACCTTAGAGGACTCCCCATTACCTCTATTTTTCTCTGGGCAATACTTTTTTACATAAGCCAGTTTGAGCAAAAAGTACTTCAAATAAAATATAGTTCCCCTCCTCTTTAGTGGTATGTAGTACATAGTTTGGCTCATTTCAGAGAGAACTTTTTGGCAGTGTCGCGATTTCAGGGGAGAAACAGGGAAGGGTGTTTAATCATATGAGCTTTAAGGAGCATCTTCCTATTAACCTGCATAGCCTTCAAGATACTTTGAAGGAAAGGGACTCCAAGCAGCTCTACTACAGCCAGCAGCAGGGTAACCTGCTGGCTGCTTGATATTCGCTGTAACGGGCAAGAAACTTCTCAGCAACATAATCATCACTTCTAAAAGATGGCTCAGAACTCTGAAGTGTCACACTGGGAAGAATTCCCCTTTCAGGCATTATTTAATGGCTCTTCTACCTTCCTGTATTTTCTTTTCCCCATGCTTGCCGGACAGATCATGTTCTGGTCTGGAAGCTGGCTGCTTCTAGTCTCTGATTTTAGACCTGCATGTAGTTTTTACTGATGGTTTTGCAACTCACCTTTTGGTGTCAGAGCTTTGGCTGGAGTGGAAAGTGCTTTGCTGTATAGTTGTTGGCCAACTTTCCAGTCCACCTGTAGATCCCGTGTTGCCTGAAGGTGGGTGGGTGGCTCTGATCTGAACTGCTTGCTGGGACTTGGTGATTGCTTTGAAATGGTTCTTAGCCTCAGCTTCCCATTAGTCGTCATTAGCTTGTGACATGGCCAGTGGAAAGAGAAATGGTAAGGAAGACCCATATGTGCTGAATGGCAAACAGACGCTAGCATCTTCCATGATGACTTGCAAGCGCTTTAGTGATTTAGGTATTAAAAGGAGTTATCGTTTTGATGCTTGCATCCAGGCCAGGAATTCTTCTGCAGATAAGTTCTGTCTAAATTCAAAGAGACCATGCATTCATATTAGTAACTGGTTTTGCTCGAAGCTAAGCCCATTATAAATGTTTGTCAGGCACAGGATTGGGAGCTGGGACCTGGACTGAATTGGCTTTAACTCTGTCATCTTGATGTCTCCACGTGGGAGCTCTGAGCTGGAGAAGGTGGGGAAGGTTGAGAAGTGCTTGGCATGATGAACAGTGCCATCCACTCGCTCCCACAGCCTGTCCGAGGGGCCCACTAACTAGTGGGCTAAGGAACAACTGTGTTTGTCGGTTATCTAGCATGTTAAAAGCCCTGGTGCATCCAGGCTCTTGAGCCAGGGTTTTCTTTATTTTTATTCTGTGTGGGGCCATCTTATCCAGAAGGTGCCTCTTGTCATTTGTGTGCTTCTTCCCAAATTATGCAAGATGTTGAGCCCCTAGAAAAGTTTCCATTGGCATGTACTCAGAGCAGCAGCTGCGTGTCCCACAAGTTGAATCTGCATAGTGTGCTCTGAAAAGCTGAATTAGGATATTCTGGTATCTACAAAGTTGCATGTGATCTTTTTTCAAGAGGTCATGCAATGCTCACCTGATCTCCAAGGTAAAGCAAAGGTAGTTAGGTTTATGCTTCCAAGGTGCTTGCATACCATGAAGTTGATTCTGTTTATGTTTTTAGATGGTATTTCTAAATAAAGCCTGAGGGTCTGTGCTGAACTAAGAGGATAAAAAGGAATATTTGATAGCATTGCTCTATGGATTGATACCTATCCAAGAAATTAAGAACTGTTAAAACATTATTTGTGAGGGGATCAGGTGAGGGTTGTGTAAGCAACCTTAATTCTGACACTGCTTTTTACTTGAATATTCTGTAGTTGTAACTTGTGATTGTAAAACAATAGTCTTCAGTAAGTGCTCTGAGCCAGTTGTGTTTTCTCTCTGGAGGAGCCAGCATGTTGAGTTGTAGGAATAGCAGATTTGCCACTTCATACTGCAGTCATGTGCAAGGAGAGGGTCTGTGGCGCTGGGGAGGAGTCTTGAGGTTGGAGAGATGTGTGCTGCTTCTCCCTGAGCCTACAGAGACTAGGTTCCTTGTGAAGACACGGACATGTTGATGGAGGTCTGGTGTTCATCTTAGGGGAAACAAAGATGCCACTGGTGACACGAGAAATCTGATGTGGAGGGGAAAACAGCTTCTCCTGTTTCCAGCATTTTTATATGAAGACAGAAGACATCAGATTGTAAATGTGCTCCTGTATCGCTTACTGAAGGCAAAGGTGAAAGGGAGGGTGGTTGGGCTGGTGCTAGCTTAATCCTGCAGTTACTAACGATACATGGATGCTTTGGACTAAAATGAAAGTACATGACCCTGAGGTACCTTTGGCAATACTAGTTTTTGCATAGCGACTTTCCCTCTGATTCTTTGCTGTGCATGCAAGGTCCTCCTAAATCCCTGTAGCCCTCAGTGCTGACCTGGACTTTTTTTTTTGGACATATTCCTGTCTCCTGTATTGCTGTGCTACTGCCAGGCCTCTTACTAGGGCTCTGTGTTCCCTATCTGTTTTTTGTGTGCATGTGCATGTTCATGCAGGTCCCCAGCCTTATTACTGTGTTGAATAATTCAAGTGTGTTGGCTGCACGTAATCCATACTGTTCAGCTCACTTTGAGTTTGTGGCTCTGTGGCTTGCAGCAGTAAATGCAGTGTGTGTTGGCAGATGACTTAAATACTTCTGAAAGGCTGTTTTTCTAGGTCACTCCTATATGAAGTAGATAAAACTGGCTCTGTTTCTGACCTGTGTGTCACTACTGTACCCACGGCTCTTCGCTCAAGGTGCCTTTTCACTCAAATCCTCTGTCTTCTGAAAGCAGCTTTTAGAAGCTATTTCAGGAGCCTTCTGTGCTCTGTGGCTTCCTTTGCTGTAGCTCTGTGTTGTGTTTCTTGAAAAGCCTGAGTTACTATTACATCTCCGAGCCCTTTTGAATAGCGGCGATTCTTCTGATGGAGCGTGTCTGAGGCCACTGTGGAGCTCAACAGAAATCCAGGCGGTCTGACTTCTTGCCCTGCGGAGAGCAGCCTGTGGCCTGTTCCGCTTGTTCCCTGGCTGTGCGTGCCCTGCCAGGAGTCTGCCGCCATCGTGCAAGTGGTTGTGTGCGTCTGTCAGCAGTGCTGCCCTAGAGCTTGCCCGGTGGCTCCAGGTGCTCGCCAGATACCGGACCGAGACCGCGCTTGTCCTGTCGCTTGTCCAGACTGCAAGCCAACAAATGTGCTGTCAGTGGGAGAGCATACGGATGTGCTCCAGCGGAGGTGGTCCATGTCACGGGCTGTACGTGACAGTATTTGGACAGTGTTCTTAAAATGCTGGGAGGAGTGAGGGCATCTTAAGAGTGGAGGGAGATGTAGGATATAATTCAGTGCCATAAGTCTGGGGCTCCCTATGCATAAGCAGGGTAGCAGCAGGGAAAGCAGAAAATCGGGTATGTGGGGGGGAAAAGACAGCTGCTGTGGCTGACTGGTCAGAGCTGGATTCGAAACTGTCTGTACAAAGCCAAGAATTTGCCCAAATACAAATCTCGGTCTCCCAAACAAGTGATGCGGTTGATGCGGTGAGCTTTTGGAGGGTGATCTTTTCAGTGGGGTTTGTGTGGGTGCGTGTTGGGCAGCAGGAGACTTCTCAAGGTAGAAGGAAAGTTTAGTTGCATGCAGGTACAGGAAAGGGTGTTGAAGGGATGCTAGAGAGGACAGATTGGTGGGGTTACGCTAGCATACAAATGATGCCAAGAAAGTGTGCAAGCTGATGCCCATATAGTGGGTTTAAGCAGCAGGAAAGCTGTGAGCGATGACTGTAATCGTAAGGGAGGTGGCAAGCAAAAACAAAACCCAGGAGCTGCGTGTTGTGGCCAGACGGAGACTGATGAGGAGGAGCCAAAACGGAGGTTTAGTGTGGGCAGAAAGAGACTGGGTTTGCAGGAGAGGGTCTGACCTAGAGAACGGGTTTGGCTTGTGATCTGGGGCAATGGGATCATCCAGAGAACGTTAGAAAGAGCAGTCGGGGTACGACCAGGCAGGAGGGACGGTCGGGTTAGAGTCTGTGTAAAATATCCTACTCTGGTAACAAAGCCATAGAAACCTACCACGAGTTGAAGGCTAGCTGCGTTGTTCACAGGTATGGGTGGAGTTGTTTTTTCTGGCCGAAAGCCAAAGGCAGCTCACTGGGAGCTCTTGTTCCTGCGCTCACAGCTTGTTTGCGAGGCCTGGTGGCTGGAGCGGCCTATGCACCGTTCCCGTGGCCATGGGACGACTGCAGGAACATCCCTCTCCACGTTTAGTCCGCCTTTTCTGCCTCTTCCAAATTCACTTTAGCTTTACTAAATGATATATTAAATGTTCCTAGTCTTATTGGTTACAGCAATTACTTCTGTAAATTCTGTATGGGCACCATCACCTTACTTAAATTATCGCAGCAGCAAAATTTTATCACTGCTTTATCCAAATGCCTGGTACCCTGCCCACACATTCCAGCCAAGCAGTTCGGTGTAATTAATCTGGAGAAAAAGACGCTACATATAGCTTATAGCCTTTGTAGGGTGACTGGGTAGTAAAGCTCCCTGTGGAGTCTCTTGGAGCCTGATTTTTTTGGCTTTTAGATTTTTAGCTCTGCTCAGATGCAACAGGACCCGCAATGGGAGTGACTGATACAGAACTGAAAATTTGGGCGAGGTCCGTCACGGCCGCTCAGACGGGAGCAGCAGGCGCAGGGGCAAGCGCTCCTCAGGAGGAGGTAGCAGATCCCAAAGCCCATGACATCTGAATCTTTGGGGAAAAGGAATGGTTTTCAGTGGTGTTGGCAAGAGGTGGCTTCAGATGTTCTGACCACATCAACATTCGGAGGAGGAGGAGATGGAAGCATGCTTTATGTTGTGAGAGGCACGGAGGAGGGGGTGCGAGGGAGAGGAGGGGGTCAGCTGAGATTTGGGTTTGAAGCCAGAGGAGGAGAGAGGAGTGAATTTGCACGTTCGTCCTCCTTTTCCCTTGCTGTGTGTCGCTGTAGTTGGAGCAGGGTTATGTGGTGCTAACGCTGGTGCCCCATGTCCGTCCTGGCCAGAGCAGCAGACAGAGGAGAGAGCAGTGAACGAAGCCTGCCATGCTCCCGCTGCGTGGCACTTTCTGCATCGGGAAGATGGTGCTTTTCATGTGTACGGAGCACCAGTGGAGCAGCTAAGTTCTCCTGGGCTTTTTTGGCTCATTTGGACAGGAATTTGAAAGCTTAATGCAGCCTATTGTGCTGGAAGACAGGCAGGCAAGCTCTCCATGGCAACTCTCCCTATATACAAAGCACCATATGGCTTTTTAGGAGGGGGAGGGAATGGATCAAGTAGAAAAGTCAACCTTTGCTTGTTTTGTTCGTCTTTGCTCTCAGAGTGGGGCAAGTGGCTCTGACTTGGGTGCGTGGGGATGTGGAAACACTCGGTGTTTCCTGCTGTCTCCTGGTCACAGCTTCTGCTGAAGAGGCCACCGGGAAGTGTGCAGCTCTAACCTTGAGACCTGGAAAAAGGATCTCTCTTTCTGAAGTTCTCAGCTTGCTGTGAAAGTAGATGGTGTGTGAAGAGAGACCCCCTGCTCAGCACGCTCGCTCTGCCAACAGATGGAGCGACCAGCCGTCTCATTCTCCCCTGCACCAAGAACCACCCGAAGGGCTGGGAACGCTCCAGGAGCAGTGTAGGAAACACTCGATTTAGGCAAGAATTATAATGGCGGCAGTTGCTGTCGGGCCGTAGCGCGGAGCTGTTTGTGTGTTGGCTGCCCACGGCTTTCTACCTCAGCTTCCAAAAGGAACTGGAAGCCTTTGCTTGATGGAAAATCCTCCCTTTGCAGCTCCCTTTGGAAGGAATGAGCTGAATAAATAGCTTTATCTGTGTCTGTAGAAAATCTGGACCCTTCTGTGTATGTCGTTTTTTGGCAGGGGGAGTGAGCAGAAGGGGACAGCCCCATGCCTGGCTCCTCCTGCCTTTGGAGTGCTCTGACCCTTTCTGGAGCTGCCGTGGCGGTGCCACCAGTAGCACTGGGAATGGTCTCGCAGGGTGGACACCAGTAAGACTGCGTCCGAGTTGCCTGGCCCTGCAGGGAGAGGTGCTAGGTCAGATAGCAAGCGCCCCTGGCAGCCTCCCAGCGCCCAGCTGCTTGGCTGGAGTCTCGCCACTGTCAGCTCAAGCATTCAGCTGTTAACTGTGCTGAAGAATGAGTCCTTGTACTGCTCTGAGGCCGCAGATGTGTGCGGAGAGCAGAACCGGGACCCGGGAACCCCGGGGGGCAGCGCCCTGGCCGGGGTGCGGGAGCAGCGTGTGCAGAGTGGGTCCCTGTGAGCCGATCCAGCTGGGACCTCCCAGTGGCATTTGGACATTCCCATTACTGGAGCACATTAGTCCTCCGCTTAGAGGCGGCCATCACCTGTGCGGCATGGTCTGTAGTCTCTAAGAGGTGTGGCTGTCCCCTCTGTTCTGAGGGTGCGACATAAATTGTTGGATTTTCCCGAAGAAGTGGGCAAGGGCTCCTCTTTGAGGCTGACTCTCGGGTGTTCCCGCAGCGTTGCAGCCGGCAGGTCCCCGTCCCCTGTGGGACAGGCCCGGGTTTCCTGCTGCCAGCAAGGAGGCTCTCTAATGTCAGCACAGAGCCTGCAATCGTTAGTGGCGGGTCTCCTCTCGAGTGCAGGCTGCAGCACGCTCCGTCCAGCCTGGTCGCGTGGGTGTCACTCTGGGCAAAGCCCAGCAGCTCAGACGGGGGTGGAGCTGAGGAGGTCGGGATGGAGGAACGTTCGTTCGTGGGGAGGGAGAATGCAGTCTTGGATACTTAACGTGCTCGAACTGCTAGCGGGGCAGGTGGTCCGTACCTCCAACAGCGTGCTTGTGCACCGGCTTTTTCACACAGTCTCACTGCCTTGCTCCGGGTTACAAGCCAGAATACCCCCACAGTTGGAAAAACAGCTCATAGCAGCACTGCTTGCCCAGTGCTGTGATGAAGGGAAGCAGTGGGGATATTGAAGTCATAAATTGCAAACAAGAGCACCTTTCATCCACTGAAGCTATGACCCCACTGTGTGCTTGCTGTGGAGCACGTTGTCATACACCAGTTTCTGGAAAAGTAATTCTGCTTATTCCTGGTTCTGATTTATCGTCTTGCCACCGAGCTGCGTATCCAGGTCAGGAAGGTGTCATTTCTGAGAATGCCATCTGTTTGTCTTCGCCCCACTCCCACAGCTTTACCGCCTGTAGTCTGGGCTGGAGGTATCCATCAAGGTGGCTTCAGCATCTCCTGGAGCCTTGACTGTGTTTGCATTTAATGGCCAGCTGCAAGAAGCACTGAGGGTGTTTGGGGATGGTGTGGGGGGTTTTTTTGTTGTTTGATGGGGGGGGAGGGGAAGTGTCACTGCAAGCCTGCCTTGCTCTGTCCTGTGCCCTAATCACTTGATTTTGTACTGGCCACGTAGATCCATTAATGAAAATGGTCCTTCTTGATGTTTGGAGATGGACTTGAAGTGGGAGCAGTTCTGAGTCCTCGCCGTGACTGCATAAGGAATATGCCCTTTGGAAGTGCTCACGTCTGATCCCATCTGGGTGGCTGGGCTGCTCCACTGCAGCAAAGCTTAATGTGACTTATGTGCCCCTTTGGTTTGGACTTCAGCCTAGAAGCTCTTTGAATTGGCTGCGCTGCCAGCCTGCTGGGAAACCACTAGCCTGATGGACGCTGAAAGCAGGCTGCGCTTTGTAGCTCTTGTCTCATCATCTGCCCCTATCAGCCGTAAAAGGAAAGCCTGTCCCTCCCAAAATCCTGCGCGGCTGCAGAGCCTCCCCGGGAGCACTGACATAATGACTCCCTCTGCCTGGCCAAGTTTATCTACATCAGACAGACCTAGTGCCGCAATGTATGCAGCTCCTAGGCATGCGGTTTTGAGCCTGCTATTTATTTTGGGACTACAGCATCTGATCTTGATTTGGTGTTTCCAGGCTGTGATCTAGGTCGTGTGCTGGATCGGGCATTAGCCGTTGCTTGAGGGAGCCCGGGGAGTTTACGCTCACTTCCTCAGCGCACGGGCTCAGAGAAAGTCCGCTCTGCTCCGCTGCGGATGTGTGTTTGAGGGTAGGAGGGGTAATTTTTTAAGAAGTCTCCTTGAAAGCCTCCTATTTTCCTATCCTCCTGTGAGGGTGGCTCCTGAAGCGGCTGGTCGCAGGAGGAACGGTGAATGATAAAAGCTTCAGTGCAGCCTGCTTTCTCTACTGTTCCCATGGTAGTTGGCTGTCGCACGCAGAACTAATGTATTCCCTGCCCACAGCAGGATTAAAGCCTTCTGGGAGCAGAATAAGAGGATGCAGGAGAATAGCGATAGGGAAGGAATCAGGAAAAGAAACGGAGACCATGGCAGAGCTGGTGCGTGGTGAGAAGATAGGGGAGAATCCAGGTGCTAGCCCCATCTGAGCTGGAAGGGGGCTCCTGGGACCGCTGCCAGGGAACAGCATCTGAATTGCCTCCCTACCTTGGTCGTGTTGGGATGCCTGGAAACCGAGGTCCTTTCTGAAAGCTGAAGGCACCGGTGCGTGCAAAAGGCAATTCTTGTCCTTCTGCTTCCTTGGCTCCCAAGGTTGTCCTTTATTTGAGGGTACAGGTTTCCTTTTGGTGATTCTCTTTCTTTTTTTATTTTCCTCTGCAGATCCTGACAGCCAATTGTATGATATGGGATATACCCCTGAGGAGGAAGCCTCGGCCTGTCCTGATGAGTTTGATGACTTTGTCACGTTTGAGGCAAGTATGGAGCGCTGTAAACACCCACGAGTGCTAGCTGTGTGTAGCGTGAGGCTTGAACGTGGAGGGTATGGCCGGTGGAGAAGAGCGTTTGCTGTGACAGGGCTCAGGGGCCTCAACCCATCGTAAAGGCAAATTCTTTGATCTGTGGGTGAATGGGCCAGGGAACTTGCAGCAAGCATTTCATGCTGTTTAACTTAAAATTGGTGTTAAAACAAAAATCCAGTCAGTGCTAGTGCTCTCTGGGCTTGCAGGATGCCAGCGCGTGGTGCCCTGGCTAAAAGGAGATCCTCTTTGTGCTGAAACGCTAGTGATGTGGGAGAGTGCCTGCTGCTGTTGGGTGCATCTTGGTGCTGGGATTTCAGAGACTGAAGAACGTGAGCCCAGGTTTGAGATGTACCAGCTGGGAGCTGGCCTCAAAGGCACAGTGAAGCTGTCGGGCATTGGCACTCACTGCCGTTCTGCCAGTAAAAGGCAGAGCAGAGGGCAAAATGTGGATTTCCTCTATTCTTGGGGTTGATGAAGGATGCTTAATTGATGTACTGATTTTTTTTCCTTTTTAAAACAAAAAAATGTGGCCTCTATCTCTGTTCCCTTCTGGATTCCTTAGCACAGGAGCATATTGCAATACGTGTCCTTTATCTGTTCTCCCCATCTAGGAAGGCGGCTGCTGTCACACTGACCTGTTTGTTGTCTGTAATTGGGACTTTTGCTGTTTGCTCTGTGGCTCACTCTGTTCCTGCTCTGTGCTTTGCAGCCTGGAGCCCAAGGCTGCTGCAGCTGCCTTCAGAGCAAAGGGCCTGCTGGTTCCACAGTCCCGCAGGGGGCTGAGTGTTTTCTTTCTGCTTTTTCTTCTTTTAATTTATTTTGTTTTTTAAAATTTTCTCTTTAGGTTTCTGATTCCTGTGTCATGATACCCTGGACTCTTTAATCATACAGATCTTTACTTGCAAAGGGACATCCTGCTGTCCCAGCCTACTCGGCTTGTATTTACATGTAAATATATATGCCATGTTTTTTTGTTTTTAATAATTATTAGCCTGTGATTTGTTATCTTGGTCTTGTGACTTCCTGATAAAAGGCTAAAACTATTCTTTTGAGTTTCCTAGTGATAAGTTGGGTGTTGGGCAACTTGTCTTCCCCATATCGGTGAGAAGCACAGGTCCATCACATGGGATGACTTGAAGCTCTCACTTGGACAACTTATATTTAACAAAAGAGTAAGCCGTTGCGCTTCCAGCCAGTTGTAGGGTTTCTGTTGAGCCAGTTGGCTGGCTCCTGCTCTTCAGCAAATCAACGGACTTAAGCTGTCACCCTGAGCAGGTCACTTAGTCCCTTGGGAGAACTCAAATGAACATGGCCTTAATAGCTCTGTGATGCTGGGTTCCTCCACCGGAAGCTTTCTAGGCATGTTGAATCTTGCATGGTTTTCCTGGAGGCTGAACTGCTGTAGCTGTCTTTGTCTACAGTTTCTGCAGGCAAGGGTGAAAGGAGTTCTGCTGTCTTTTGTTTTTTTTTCCATGTGAGTATTCTAATAAAGCTCACAGGCGTCACTGTTCTCTTTGGAAAGAGCTTACAAAAGCCAAAAATAGCTCCATAGGAGGGAGGCTAGGAAGGGAAGTGTGTTTTCATATTCCTCCTTCTATATTGTAAAAGGTTATAAATATGCTTTCTAACGGCTGGATGGAGTGAGTTAGAGGTTGGCAGACTGAGTCATGGCGCTCGTACCAGCGATGGCCTTAGCTTCTTGCTCCTCAGACCTGTGTCATGGGGTGCTCATCTCCGAGACTTGGAGGAGGAAGGTTTTCTCAGGGCTCATTTAACATAGATGAGCTCTGACAGCATTGCAAGCTAATGTGCGAAGGAGTGCCCACTGGACGGGTGTGCCACTGATCTCTTGAAACAGCAAGATGAACCAGAGGAGGAAGGCGATGAATCCCAAAATCTCCTTTTCAGAAAGATGTAAATGGGCTCTTACACTGAACTCTGGGTAATCTTCAAAGCATCAGAGCTCTGTTGGTGTCTATGTATGTTTAACATGCTGGGTAAGAATTACCCTTGTTGTCTTGGATACATGATTCGAAATAACTTCCAGCCTGCAAGGATTTCATAGAGATTCAGCAAATGAGAACATGATCGAGAAATACCGCTCAGCGTTGTGAGAGTAAAAATAAATTGGCGCCTTGGGGCGTGTGGCTTTTTGTTCTCGTTTAGCTGAGCGGTGAGCTCCCAACGTGCGTTTTCTTCCACACGTCCTGTAGTGTTGTACCTTGGAAAGCTCCAGTTGTTTCGGAGAGGCGGAGCGCGAGAAGTCCTGGTACGGAGCAACCTGCCGGGAGCTGCAAACCAGTGCTTTTCGCCCGCGCGCTGAGCTGCTAGCCGGCAGAGGAGCCTGGCAGGCCGTCCCTACGTTACGTGCAGGAGGGAGATGCTCTGCAAGCCATAAGGCTTCCAGACACAGTATAAATGGCCTTTCCCAGTAAATAATCTGCCTGGCCTGGATTCACCTGGAAGAAAGGAGGGGAAGATATCTTCCCCGAAGTGACGGCGTAGCCTTCCTGCTGAGTAGAGCTGTCATCCCACTCCACCAAAAAGCATTTTGCATTCTCAGCCGTCCCTGTTTTGGAAATGCAGTGCACAGCAAGCATGCAACTCTAAAATTTGCTACTACTGTTGGACTGCCAGGCAGCTAAGCTGCCTCTTTAAGCTGACTGCTTCGTTTTAAGCCTCCAAAACATAGTCGGTGGGCTTTTAGACAGCAGGTGAGCCCCTCTTGCTTTGGCAGGGTCCGGGGCCGAGGTGCACAGCCAGCTTCCTTCCTGTTGGGTCATGGTAATGTGACATCAGAAGGTGTTTTAAAGGTGGCCTGAAGGACTGATGCTGAGTTTGTGGCACTGTGCTGGTCAGAGTAATCGTGTGCGGTAACTCTATTTGGGGTATCTGCTCTAGTCTCCCGTGCAGCACAAAAGCCCCCTCAGTTGAGTGCTCAACTCTGATGTGTTGAGGTCTTGACAGAGAGCTTTTCCGCTAAATGTTTGTTCAAATAAGTGTAAACAAGTGCTTAAACAGTCTAAATGAAAATGTCTTCCCTTTGTTGATAAGGCCGCTCTTGGTGACTCATCCCCTCTTCATTCTGGTGGTTGTCATCAGAGAAAGCTGAACATCTGAGGAGAACCCTGAACACCCGGTGCTGGTGTCTTTGAGTGCATGTTTGATCTGCAGAGAAGAACCAGCACTCTCCATCCAGCAAGGGCAAAAAGCCTCTCGGTGGGAGCAAGATCTGAACTTGGACACTTCTCACAGGGATCTTTGTAGTGTCAGATACTTCTGCAATTCAGCCATGATCATCTCAGCTTGGGAATAGACAGACTTGGTATAGGAAGGAGGGGGAGAGATGATAGGTAAAAGCTGATGTGGTGGAGAGTGCTGTGTTTTTATTTCATATTCAGGTGGGGCTTGATCTTTCTGTAATTAGGTGAAGTCCCCAGCAGAGTTGGCAAACCTCAGACACGAGCTTACTCCCGAGTCTCTGCCCTGGTGCCACGTGGGCCCTTGGGGCAGCGCAGAGGCAGGTAGGAAGAGCTGAAGGCGCATGTGCGAGGGGAGCACGGAGCGCCTGGCTCTCCTTGCATGTTGCCAAGTATGTTTGGCAGATGTGCCTTGACTGCTAAACTGTTTTCAAAGAGGATTTCTAGTGACAGAGCTCAGCTGAGACAGCTGCTTGAAGGGGATCAGAAATGCAGGAGCCCGCGTTCCTGCAGCCACATGTGGCTTTGTGTGTGGCAGGAGCTGTGCTTGCAGGGGGCTTGTTCCAGTCCCCAGCGCTCCACGCCACGCGTGCAGGATGGATGTCATGCCCCTGACCCCCAGTTCCAGGGCAGCAGTGCATCGCTCAGCCAGAGGGCTGGGTGCCCGCTTGCAGTCCCAGTCGGTGCCCTTCTCCCTGGCCCCAGGCAGGAGGTGTGTGGTGGCTGCAAGGGCGCAGGGTGACAAGCTTCCTGCATCCTCCTCCTGCAGGGAAACGTCACCCAAGAATAATTACCATGGATTTGGCTAGCCTGCCTACTTTGTGCATTTGAAAGCTACATAAATGGAGCTTGGAGTCTGTCCGTCCAGACATCCAGGTCCTTGTCCATCTCCCCCCCAGGCTGGGCTGCTGCAATTTTGCTGCAGACTGGTGGGAAGGTAGGAGTTATCCTTGCCTCCCTTGCAAGCTGAGGAGCATGAAGCTGTGCTCTGCCTCAGTCTCGAGGTACGCGGACTCGTCTGCATTGCCCAGGGGGACGGGGGTGAACTTGGAGTTTGCTCTCCGCGTGCCTGCTGCGCCTTCCCTGCAGCCGGGCTCTGCCCAGGCTGTCCTCTCTCCTGGGGATGGTGAGCCCATTTGAGCTATGCAGACCGGGAAGGCTGACACTCCCCAAATGAAAGCAAACCACAAAAATTGGGTGTGCTGCTGGAGTTTCGCTGGGAGTGGGGAGGGGTGTGTGTAGACCTAGGTGGGCCGGAGGAGAGGCAGAGCCAGTGCAAGGCTGCGCTCCGTAAGAGCTCGCCAGGAGCACGATAAATAGCACAAATGCTGATTTAGCCGTGAGAGCTCTTGCTTTGGCTCAGAACATAGCAAGACTCAAGGCCCTTCTCGAGATCTGCAAAATGGGCAGCCAAAAGCCCCGAAGGCGAGGGGGGAGCAGCGTGGCCCGCGGGGGCCGGGCGGGCAGCGAGGCTGGCGGCACTGCGCAGGTGGTGCGCGCCCCGCGCGGGGCGGTTGCCATCTGCTGGCGTCACCGCGGTCTCGGCAGCAGCGAGGGACCCGGGGTGTGCCGAGCCGTGCGCGGCCGCGAGAGGGGCGTTCGCTTTCCCAGAGCAGTCGCGCCAAGCAGACGTGCAGGCGGGCACCCTGCAGTCCTCACCCAGCCGGGCTCGGGTCCCCTGGCTGCACGTGCAGCAGCCAGCCGTGCGGCACAGCTGGCCTTGCTGGAAGGACTGTTACAGCTGTTAGAGCTGGAACTTCTCCTCGCGTGGAGTAATTTAACGAAGGGCAAAAATGAGCGACCCAGGCAGTTTAAATCCATTTGTGATGCAGAACCTGTCATTGAGTGTGTGTGGTGTATTGCAACTTCAGTGCGCAAGAGCAGTTCTCCAGAGCCATCAGCTGTCGCTCCTCTTGGCTTGCGTTTTGCGATGGGCCCTTGGTAGAGTGGTTGTACGCTTCCACCGTAGACCCCCCATCTCTCCTCCTAGGAGCCCAGTGGACCTTTGGAGCCCTCTTTGCAGACTCGCCTAGAAATGATTTCACTTTCATTGCAGCACAGAGCAATGTGTGGGACAGCAGATAGCGTTTGGGGTGCAGGTATTCTTCCTCTGCTGTGGACCCACTTTGCAATTTTCAGCAGTTCCCATGAGATCTTTCCTCCCTTGCCTCTCCACAGCACTGCACTGGTGGAGCTGCGTATGAGAGTGGGGTGCAGGTCTGCAAAGTCAAGTTTAAGCTGTGCAGCTTGTAACAGCCTGCACGGCCCCCGCCGCACCCCGGCAGAGCCTCGGGGTTAAGCTCTCCTCGGCAGCTTGCCAGCTCTGCTGGGGGCTTTGCGGGCTGTCACCTAATGATCCCCTAACACAGGTAGGAAGGTCTGCAAGCCTCTGTCACGCTGGCTTTGCTGTAGTGCTTCAAACAACGGTGGTGGTGCGACTCTGGGATTAAATGGTGTGGGAAGACTGCACCTCCTAACCCCTCAGCCCCGGCAGCAGGAAATCCTCCGCGCGGTTCTCCCTTCTGGAAATTCCTGGCTTTTTGATGAATCTTGTTAATTTTTCCTGTTTTTTGTAATACGGCTTTCTATTTCAAACATCTCTCTCCACTCTATGAAGCGCAGCTTACCCTCCTTTTGCAGCCTTAGTTCCTGTTTTGGCGAGGGGAATTTCTCTCTTTACGCTGCGCACTTAGAAATCCCGTCCTCTCTCTGCTGTTGGGAGAGCTTGTGGTGTTCTTGCGATGGAGTTTGTAAATCTTTAACCACTTTACTTCCTCTTATGGATGCAGTTCGTCTGTCTGGACCGACGAGCCTCGGAAGGCTTCTGTCCAGACGCCCCGGACACCAGCCCCGAAGCCTTTGCGCTCCTCTGCGGGGAGGAGCTGGGGAAGCCGGCAGCCCCGTTCACGTGTGCGGGGCCCGTTTTCTCGGCAAACAGGGGAGCAGCATTGCTGAGAAGCGGTGTGAGTTAGCGGGAGAAGGGAGCTCTCAGCCTCCCTGCTCCTCTGATCAACTTTCCTGGCTCCCTCTCCACTAGCTGCCTCTGTAGCTCTGATTTTGCAAAGGATTTGCTTTGAAAGAATAATACATATTTTAAGTCTATGCATAATCTCTATTGATCGGTTACAAGAAAACATGGTAATTAAAAAAATGCTGGATTTGGACTTCAAAATCAGTCTGCGTTGATAACTTTGTATCAAAAAGAGGAAATACCAAGGAAATTCACACCTTGTCTAGACCTCGGTAGTGCTTAGAGGAGAGGATGGGAGGTGGGTAAATCGGGTTAGAGTGTCTCTCTGAAGCAGGACTCTAGTTCAGGATTATGGTAAGAGAAATGTTCTTTGCTGGTTGAAAAAGATCCCAGCTGGAGTGTTTGCCTTGTGTAAGATGGGCTGAAAAGAATTTGGAAAATGAAGACCTTGAAGCCTTATCTTTAACTCGGAGCACAGTGCGTGGGACCAAGAAATGTGGGAGCTTGACTGCAGCACACAGCGCGATATGGGGCTCAGGGTGATAGCAGGCATCAAGTGGAGCATGGCTTTGAGCAGATCAAGCAACTTTTGGAAGCAAAATTGTCTTGGTAAGAGTTGGAAAAATAAAATAGGCAGGTGCAGGTGCTGCTAATTAATCTTACTGCAGCTTTCTTTGACTTTGGGTTCCTCCTGTGCTGGGCGTAGTGCAGCTGTAGTAGAAATTCCCTGACGCCTTGCAGCACAAACAGAAGTTGAAAGAAAGGGGCCGTGACCTGCTCAGTTACATACCAAGTCTGGACAGAGGCTGGAAGACAACTCCAGGTTAAACCATAACTACCCCCTTGCTGTACTCATTACCAGAAATCCTTGCCTGTTTTAGACTATGTGCAGCAGGTTAACTGGTTATCAAGGGGCAAGACACTTCCACGTAGTGTTGTTGGAACATCTGGAGCCGTACGTCTTGTTTGGGACCCTGTGCTTCAAGAAGGTTGTGGCCTGGAGAAGAATGATCCAGAGAAACTGAGAAAATATAACTTGTGAAGGTAATTGAGAGAAATAAGTTTGTTCATGCTAGAGGACCACAGCTAAGAGAAACCAAAGTTCAAAGTACATAAAGGGTTTCTGCAGAGAGGAAAGGAGTAAATTCTTCTCTTGTGTCTTGTGCGTGAGGCAAGAAACTGGTATAAACTGCAGTGGGGAGGGTTAGGTTAGACATCAGGACCAACTCTAATCACTAGTTTAAGTTTAAGCAGGTGTTTGGAGAGGAGGTAAGATCTTTGGGAGGAAGTTTTAAGGATCTGTTGGACAAACTGCTGGAAATGGTAAGTTTTCTGTAGCTGGTACTGACTGGGAGCAGAACAGTGAACCAGTGACTTCCAAAACTCCTTGTTTTGTGGCTGGGTGTTAAAAAGCGGATTGCAGGTCCTCCAGATTAGCCAGGTCCTGCAGATTAGATGTGGCAATTCTAGTAATGATTTGGCTGCAAAAGATGAAGTTGGCGCTCTCCTTGCTCAGAGTAATGATACTGGGAGTGAGGGGACGAACTCTGAAGACCCCCTAGCACATTCAGTGTTGGCATAGCCAGAGCGCTTCAAGCATTGCTTCAGGGCTCATCCCTGGCTCTTCCAGGGACAGGCATCTGGGTGACATGCAGCCGAGACATTCCTGTCCCTAACGGACACTCGGGGAAAAATCTCCAGGAAGAGATTTTGGGAGGTGGTTAAAATGAAGAGAACCTGGTAAAGATGCTGTCTTTCTTTTTATTATTATTTTTACTTTACTTTTTCAAGTATCACTGTGATTCCAAATGTGGAAATATGTAAAACAAAACCCTCAACTTCTGGGTTTGAGCAGTGCATCACAAACCTTGCATTTTCAGGGACTTTATCTCTTTATACCACTGGATTTTGGCTACCTTGGGGAAGGGGAGGATCCTGAAGACCCAAGGAGCTTCCTCCCCTTCTTGCATCACTTAATGTCCGCGGCTCTGACTGGGCTCTTGTGTTGGCTTAGGAAGCAGCTGCTTGGGTGGGGGCAAAACAGAGCTCAGGGAAGAGGTGGGTGCAAGTTCGTGTGTTGATAAACTTGGTTGTCACCGATTACCGAAGCACCAGCCTTTCTCTGGGAGTAATGGTATCGTGTGTATCATAAACTGCTGTCTGAGTCACTGAAATGTTTTTCACTTATCAGCAATAAAACGCTTCTGATTTTCCTGTAGCGAGCAAGACAAGTCTCTTTTTTTTAAAATTTATGGCTATAAGGAAGGGGATTGTCATTTAATGCTTTAAAAAAAAAAAGAAAAAACAGAAAAGATGCGATAGACCCCGGGTGCCCCTACAGCAAGAAGGGTGCACTTGTCCTGCTTGCGATGAGCTTCTCGTAAAAAAGGAGCTGCGCCCACCTTGCAGCGGGCTGCCGGTGCGTGGGGGGTTGGAGGAATACTCGGGTTTTGTTATCCGCGCAGCTAGGACGGTTGCAGTCACACGGCAGGGAAATGTGCATTAGCTCACATATTGTTATCGCGGAGGCTGGGAGGTCAAGAACAAAAGGAACTCTGTTTAGAGACCTGCGCTTAGTCAGTAAAGCCGCGCCGAATCCTTCCTGAACTTTGCTTCCCTCCTCCCTCCGCGGGATAGCTGGGAGCCTCCAGCTGGGCGTGCGTATACGGAGCTGGATTTCGCTTGGGCAAGGAGGCAATGTGTCCTCAGGTGAGTGCTTTTTCTGCTAAAAACACAATAAAAAGGACTAGATTTTTAGAAGGAGGCAGGTGACTGGCTTGGGGCCCATGCTGAGCCCCGGAGTGTCAGCACGAAGCAGCACGGGAGGCTGGGCACCCGCCTGCCCGAGCAGCGTGTTTTCTTACCGAGTCTGTTGGAGCAGGTGGTGTATTTAGAAACCATCCTTCCTCCTGATGCTTGGTGGTTGTGTGAGTGTGTGTGCTGGTACCTTCGTAGCTCCAAAGCGAGTGCGTTTTCTTGGGCAGTTTCTGCAGAAAGGACCGTGGCTGGCAGGCTCTTCTGAGGTGCTGAGGACACTCTCTGAGAAACTGGTGTCTTGGGGTTTTTGGTTGATGGGTTTTTAGTTTATTTTTGATTTGCCCTGACAAATCCCGTGCGGGTTCTGTCGCCCAGCCTCCGGGGGTGTTGCTGACTGTCAGAGCCTAGACACCTCTGCAGGCAGGTTCTTCAGGTGACCAAAACTTGCTCTGCTGCAATGTTTGTGTTCAGAGATCAACTCCAGGGACCGTGTTGGGGCAGGTGAGTAGTTGTCTTCACCCCAGGCTGAGCGTGGAATCTCCAGCTTCTCTGAGAAACTGTATATTGCCCAAATGTGCCTCTTCCTGCATGTATGGTGGCAGAGATCCATGTCTTGCTGCTGCTGGTGGCCCTGGTGTGGGGTCTTGGTGGCCCGATGGAGGCTGAGCTGCGCATGGCTCAGCACAGGGGGATGTTTCGGGGTTTCGGAGGCGACTCTATTAATGCGGACTCCCGGGGGACCACAGGCATGGCTCCCCTCTACCCTGTCCAGAGCTCGAGCCCGTTTAAGCGTAGGCTGCGTAGGAGGCCGGTGCTGCCAGCCCCAGGGCCTGCCCGGCTGGGCTGCCGCCACCACGGAGGACGTGGCACCCCCTTTCCTGGCAGCAGCTTCCCGGTGTTTGTGGCCAAGGACAGCCGTGCTTCAGGATTTCAAGTCTGCCTCCCAGAACCAGGGGCTTTTTGGAGGTGGGGGAGCAGCTCTGCAGAACAGCGCTTCCTGGAAGCAGCTTCCTCTGCAGGCTGCTGGCTGCTGCTTCAGCTGTGCTTTTTTCTCCTCTCCAAGGCAGTGCCTTCCCAAAGCTCAGGTAGGAAAAGGGAATTTGGATCTATCTGGTAACATGCACACCGAGGTGTCTCCATAGGCCCTGCCTTAAGCATGGCATGAACTTTCCTCCTGTAGGGCAGGGGCCTTCGAGGTTGAAGCACGTCTGTCGTCTGTGCTGAGTTCGCTTCCTCTTGGTGCAAGAGCTGCCTTGATGTGCACAGACAGAAGCTTTAACCAGTAAAGCAGATTCTCTCAAGCCTGGGATGTTTAGTGCTTTCTTCCTAATAGACATGCCTGAAAATGCAGAAGCATGCTTGATCACTTGCTGCTTTTCTTCTCCCCAGACTGAAATCCTGGCATAAGCTTGCAGGGCTGTGCAGCCCTCCAGGCTTGGAGGATGTACAGTGTGTGTTTGGGGTGGCCCACACTTGAGTCTGTGTGGTGTCTTTTGGACAGCTGAGGATGTGTTTCTGTCTCTCAAGGCACTCACTTGATTTCAGAGCCTTTCCAAAGCTGGGTGGCTTTGGTATATCATATAGGAGAGATTTTTTTAAAAATGCTTTTGTGAGTGCCTCTGTGCTCCTATGCTCCACAAGCCTACGAGGTGTACGGTGTGCACAGTAATCTTCTGCCTGCACAATAAGGATGCTAAACCGGAGGATTTAGCTTTTGGCTGTGCTACTTTGGGATGCCACAGTACACCGAATCCTAAGATTTGATTTTGACTCAGGTGTGATTTACTGTAAGTGCCACCAGGCCCACAGTTGGTCGGGTCTTCTAAGAACAGCAGGTGTTTGGCCCCTCTGGGAATCTGTGCTGCAAACCGTGCAGGCACAGCACCCAGACGGACAGGCTGCTTCTCAAAACTGGGGTTAAAAGCGAACAAAACACCTGCAAAACTGGCAGGTGCCCTAAGAAAAGCAGTGGGGGGAGAAGGCAGGAAGCTTTGCATGCTCGGCCTTACTGACTTCATACATCCCCATCTGGAGAGAGGCCCTTGAAGTTCTCTGTTTGTTGAAGGGTATGTGTTATGTCAAGTGCCAGCTGCTTTTGTCATTGCAGAACGTCATCTCTTAACTGCCCTTGAGCGGTCCCCTCCCTGTGCTGTTTGCAGTAGCTACTGGGCTAGTCACTTAGATAGCAGTGACAAAGTACCGTGATCTCTCAGCTTGTCCCTGCTCACGTGCTGCAGATGACTCCCAACAGGCTCGTTGCCTCTCTTCCTGCTAAAAATACTTCTGTAATTAAAAGTCTGAAATAGAGGAAATACTGGTGGAGAGATCTCCTAGAAGTGTTTCGTTGGCTCACCCTTTTTATCAGGCCACGTTACATCACTTCTGATGCTGATTTCCTCTGTTTATTTCCTTTCAGAAGCGAGGCGACTCAGCCTTTCCAGGCTTTCAAATCCTCAACATTTGCCTGAATATCTCTGAATAAGCGGAGATGTGCCCAGGTGGTGTGAACTCCACTTCAAGCAGGTCCTCGGACCTGGGGGACGTAACTGTAGGAATTGGTGTGGCCCTCAGGTGCTCAGAGATGAGAGCCTCGGGCTTGATGGGGATGTGCGGGTGTAAGGAAGATGTATTTTAGTAGGTGCTGGATACCATTGTGCGACTGGTTTAAAAAAATAGATGAGGAAATACAACTTCAGTAACTTTTAAGAATTCTACTCCTCTTGTAGAGGCTGTTAGAGCCCACGGCAGAGCAAAGAGGTCTTTTGGGCTTTCTCATAGATGACATACTTGGCAAACGCAGGAGACCCTGCGTGCGCCCTGCACACAGCCCTCATGGCAAGGGTGTTGTGGGGCGGAAGACCTCTATGGAGGAAACCAGTGATGCCACCGTCCCCAGAGAGGAAGTCCCAGGGCGTTGGAGCCCATGGCTGTGCTTGGCCTGAGGCTTTGAGCAAGGCTGAGCATCCCACTCGGGCACAGAGAGCACCTCAGCTCCATCACAGTCGATGTCCCACACCCCCGTGCTTGTTGTCACCCAGGTTAAGGCTGCCGCAAGGTGAGTTGCTCCCAGGGGGTTGCGCGTAGCCGCTCGGAAGCTGGTGGCAGAGCCCAGCAACACCTTTGCGACGTGCAGCGTTGCCCACGGGACGTCGGGCTCTGTGCGAAGACACAAGTCCTCACCGATAGCCCTGCCAGACCCTTCTGTGGCCTCTAGAAAGATGTGGTATTTCAACTTCACTCCTGTCCAGCTCTGTTTCAAGACAGATGATGCTTCAGTCAGTCTAAACGTGATTCTGCTTTTGGGAGGGAGGGGGTGGAAGCATCGTATGTGTGTGTGTCCCCCAGTTCTAAGGTCTGAGGTTTAAAGCGTTTAAGGATATGTTTTATTTGATTAAAAACTTAAAACATCCCAGTACTGGTGATACTGCTCCGTTGCGAACGTGGCGGTTGTATCGATGAGTTGCCCGTGCAGCCGCAGCAGCCTGGCTGTCCCAAACCCGAGGAGTTGTGAAGCTTGTGTCGTATGACCTGCCGTATCGTGATTTTTATCTGAAAAATGTGCTTGCCTTCTGCCTGCTAATGGAAGGGCAGACTTGGCTGAGTGAAAGATCTGGCAGAGGGTTTTAAATGGTCAGTGTACAAATCAGCTGTGTATGCGAGGCCATAAAAGGAGCTTTCTGCAGATCTGTGGGTTTCACCTTTGCTCAGGGCAGAGGGTTTTGGTTTTGCTTTATTTTGCTTTGCCAGGCACTTTGTAATATCTTACCTTACTCTGCTGGTTTGCCTATCTCTTTTTGCATCTTTTTTTGTGAGGTTTAGTTATTTAATCTGTAACGAAATGTAAAGCAAAGTTCTCCATGCTTGTGCTCAGGACTCCAGTTTAAAGTTTCAGCTGCTCCATAACTCATTGACTGGGTAGGTTGAATTTTAATGGGACTCTTGCATTTGAAATTTCTTCCAGGTTAGTATGAAAAGAGAATAATCTAGGTCCAGCAGGCTACTGTATGGTTCAGTCTGAGGGAGGAGCAGGGTATCACATGTATGCAAAAGCAACCTAAATCCCAGTGTTGCGCATATGGTTTTCCTTTGATATTATGGGACAGAAATGTACGTGCTCCTTGGAGTACCTTTTAAGAGAACTTGATCAGGTGGCCTTATGGTGTGCTGCTGGCTTGGGTGTTCAGGGCTGCTCAATTAACCAGGAAAATGGGAGAAAGGAAAACACTTCTTTCCTATAATGTGGTTTCCAGTGCCCACCGCAGCTGGCCAAGTGGCCATTCACAAATTGGCACATCTACCTCATTTGCTAGTGAGATTTAACCTTTATTAAGTATTGTGGAGGTGTTTTCCCTGCGGCGGTCCCAGGACCGTGGCACTCGGTCTCCCTGTTCCCTGGCTGTGTCGTTGCATGCCGCGATTGAAGTCGTCTGTTCTAGTGCCCTGTTCTGGCTCTCCACAAGTGCCGTGTGGGAAGTGGCACTTTTACAGCAAAAGAAAATTTTCTGCTTTGCTAAATGTGAAGAAAATTTGCTAAGTTGTGCTCCAGGTCATCTTAAAAAGGGAGAGGAAAGGAAAAAGGCCATACGTCCTCCATGCGACTGAAGGGGGACAGTTAATGAGTGGTTCTGGCGACTGCTTTTAGCTGTGAAAGCTGGCTCCCTCCTTTGGGCTGTTTGTGCAGATATTTCCTGTCAACAGGATGTTTCCTAACAACTTGATAGGTAAATCATCTAATCGAAGGACACTGGGATGCGCTGAAGCCCTGAGCTGTTTCACTTCTGATTATGCTTCGTGCTGGGAGGGCCAGCAGCAACAACTGTGAAGGAGTGTCTTTAAACCAGTTTACTCTCGGATTTTGTTTTGGGTTTTGGGGTTTTTTTTGGGGGGGTAGGAGGGTTCTGGTTTGGGGTTTTTTTTCTGGTTTTGGGGGGATTTTGTGTTGTTGGTTTTTGTTTGGGTGGTTGATCTTTTTTGTTTGTTTTGGTCTATCTGCAGTAGCAGTCCTTATTTTATGCTGATTGCAACACTTCAACGTATGCTTAAATTTAAGCCTTTCCAGTGGGAGGCTTTTTTGCCTGAAAAAACACTGGAGTTTACTTTGGAGTCTGCAAGCGAAATTATTTCCAGTTTGGCTTTAAACTCTTTCTTCAATCCAGTGAAAACAGGCAAAAAGTATCCCTCTGAAAGAGGCAGTTAGCTCCGCAGATGTTGCCGACCACGGCTGTCTCTCGGACCCGCGCTCTCTCCTGGATCGAGTTGCCGTTGCTTCCTGCGTAGCAGAGCCGCACCAGTCCGGCACGGCGTCTCGGCGGCCCGCGGGACCGGCTCCACGAGCACTGGGGAAGCGCGGTGCATGTTGGAGAGGGGTTTTTCCTCCCTCCAAAATGAAGAATAACCAGTTCTGGACTAGTGTTGCAACACAACGTTGTTAATTATGCTGAAGTCCGGCCTCCCCTGAATTTGGCTTACATTGCAAATAGCTTGGAAAGGTACTTGAATTATGTGAGCATGCCGTCTTCTGGGGGCTCCAGAGCAGCAGCGCGCAGCTTAGCCTTGGTGTGAGTGCAACGGTAGAGGAGCACCGAGAAGTCTCTCCAGGGTGCTGTCCTTGTGTGTCCCTCCTGCAGCAGCCTGGAAACTGTGTTTTAGTGAGCCAGGAGATGTGAAGCCATCGGTTTGAAATCTCCGTGTCCTCATTCTGCTCGAGCATTAAGAGCCTGAGCAGTGTTTCTAGGAAGTACAGCATAAATCCAATAAAGCAGTTAAGCATGTCCCTAACTTTAGGTATATAAGTAGTCTTGCTGGATTTATACTTTCTAAAGAAGGTGGATATATATATATTTTTGGAGGCTTTTGTTTCTATTTTGAAGGCTAGTGAAAGCCACCTCCTCCCTTTCCTCCCTGACCTTGCCGCTGGCCGTTCTCTGCAGCAGCATCTCTCTACTTGAGTAGAGCTCACTTGCACAACCCTCTCTTCTCCTGATGGTGGCTTTAGACTCTGGTCCTTTAAAGATTAATACAATGTTCAGCTTCAGGATGATGTCTTGGAGAGAGCTGCTGATGTCTGTAGGTCAACATGGATCCATGAAAGCTGAGCAAAGCTTCAGAAAGAGGGTCTTGATGTGTGTTGCTCAGTCTCCATCTCCCAGCTGCTGAACTCATTTGCTTTGCTACCAAATATGTGTAGAATATGAACCACTACTGAACTGTTCCCATGTACCTCAGAAGAAATTACCTGTTTCAATAGAGACAATTCATTGACACGTTTTATTTGGTTATCCCTCCATCCCAAACCTGCCTGCTGTGGGCATAGATCTTTCTGTTCAGACCACTTGCATAAATTCACGTTAGCCTTTTGGCCTCATAAGTATTGAGGTAGTCTGAGAAATCGTGGGTGAAGATCATTAGTCAGGAAAAGACTTTGTACGTGGTAACCGCATCTTGTAACAACCTGGAGGTGATTATGCACCACAGAAATGAACAGGTCTGGATGAGGACCCGCATACAGCAGGTAAAGCACATAATCCCAAATACTTTTTGGAGAGCGTGTGTGTAGAAAATAGTGGTGGTAGGATTATGAGGGGGGTTTTTTTCTCTCTCCACTGAGTCTCAGATTTCTGGATGGCAAACAGAGACCTTGGTTGTATCTCAGGCCTGTTTACACTGGTGAAAAATGCGACAGATCTTTGGTTTGTGAAGTCTTTATCTGAAAGAGAAGAGAATCAGGCCTTGCCTCCTCTGCAGAGCTGTCCCAGCGTAGGCTGGTAACAGCTGTGTTTGCTAAGTCTAATCAACGTGATGGCAGAAATATGTTCGTCTCTGTTGGTCAGTACTTTCCTGCTGCACAAAAATGGTGCATGCCTTAAAAACTGCTGTTGCACTAGAGGGCAGCAGCTGCAGTGATGGGCAGGACTATTCCGTCCTGCCATATGCATACCCTACCTTGAATCAACAGCTATTAGTGTGTGTTTTTATTCTTTTGTCCCTGTGTGTTTTCTTTCCAATTACTGGTCTTCAGTAATGCAGGACTTTGAGAAATCTCAGACAGAGAGAAATCTCTACAGAGCGGGTTTGACCCTGTTGGAGGAACTTCAGATAAAGCAATGGCTTTTTATGGGTGTCTTTATTTTTGAGGTCTGTTCGAAAAATGGCCTTGTGCTAGGAGGGTGCCTGGTATGTTGGTTGCAACAACAAGAGCTTTTGAAGGGGATCCTGTCATTTATAACGTGTGAGGTGTCCTCCAGTACGTGCTTGTGTGCAGCCTTCAGGATCTCCAGCTTTTGCTTGCCTGCTGGTTCTTTGCCCCAAGAAACTTTGATTTTCTTCTGTGGGTAAGCACTGGCCTTCCTTTGCCAGGATGCTCAGCTACAAGGCGACCTGGATGCCTAATCGTACTGCTTCACATGCAGTCTGCACGTGGGCCAGGCCCACCTTCCCTTGCTCCGGCTGCAGGTGGCCTTGTGCCAACTCCTGTGTTGCTGTGGGTGCGAGTTGTGTCCCCGCTGGTGGGGTTAGGCAGGAGGGCTCCCGTCCCTCTGCCCTCGCCCTGCTGCGTCCACAGGACTGCTCTGGCGACAGGTGACCAGCTGGAGCTCAGCACTGGGATTGACTGATCCCAAAATGATTGATGTCCCAGAGACAGAAATGGTTAGATTTGTTCTGAGCAGGCTGCGGTGCCCCAGGGAAATCCCATAAATGCTGGAAAATGAATTGTTGCTTTTATTACTACCATGAGCTTTTGCTTTAGGAGAGTATCTCTTTTAGTGGGTCCCACAGCTCTCCTCCTAATGTCTGAATGCTTCTGGGCACCGTGGGTGTTCAGAGAGGACCGTCCCCATCATGTGTAGGGAAAAACAGGCAAGACTGAAGATAAGCGACTTGCTGAAGGGTCTGAGGCAATGGCAAAAAGGGGAGGAAAACCCAGCCCTTCTGGCTCATAGCCCAGGGTCTTAAAAACCGACCTGTGCTTCCACCCTAGACGCTGCTGCCTTGGTGCAGGTAACAGATGTTAGTGAAGCAGTGGGAAATATCTGAGATGCTGTTCCAGCTGAAGTATCATCGTTCAAGTGTTCTGAAGACGTAGGCTGGCGACGCACTCCTTGTAAATTATACGTTGTAATAATGATTTATAAACCAGCTTTTTTTTCTGTTGAGGGATGGATGTTGTCCTCATATTACTATAGGAAGAAAAAAAGTGCTTTAAGAGCTAAAAGATAGCTCTGAATGGTGGTCCTGGTAGCGAATCCAGATTAGTAACTTTGTCCTCATAACATGGAGTGGATGAAATAAATTGTGCCCAGAACTGCTAACTGAGCAGTGGGTAATCGCTCCTGGACTTGACAAATCCATACTTGCTCTCAACAAAGTCTGTATTCAAGCCTTATTTAGTATATCTTTATTTCTACAGTCTGCTTTCCAAGTACTGATGTTTCAAAGCATGCGCGGTCTGCAGGCAACAGAGCATGTCGGGAAGCCAAAGCTCACCACAAAGCCAAGGTGGTTTTCGGCTAGCCATGGAGCAGGCAGCCGCTCCATGTAAACGGAGACCAAAGAGCATCCTGGACGTGGCATACAGCTCACGGTGTTATTAAGAGGTTGAATTTCTGTGCTTAGAAATGAAATGCTGCAGTAATGAGCTGCCCCATGCGTGTTTTGTCCTGCTTCACAGTGAACCCGAGTGGCTAATGTCTCATACGGTGGGTTTTTTCCCCTCTTGTGTTTTGTAACAGGCAAATGAGGTGACTGACAGCGCGTACATGGGCTCAGAGAGCACGTACAGCGAGTGTGAAACCTTCACGGATGAAGACACCAGCACCCTAGTACATCACGAGATGCACGACGAAGTCGAAACGGACAGTGCCATCGATTCCACGGTGCATTCGGAGTTCACGGACCCTATCGAGGAGCCCGAGCATGGGTCAGTGGTGTTTGCTGTTGGTCGCTGTGGGGCAGGGGAACGGAGGAAGAGGAGAATTAAGTGTGGGGCAAGACGTGTAGCACACTGCAAGTAGATGACTGAGGGAGATGTGTCCTGAGGATTTCTCTTCCCTCATCTGTGAAGATAAAGCGTGCTGAATCTGTCTGGCTAAAACTGGTTTGTTCTTAGTATTTATAACTTCATGCAAGACCTAAATATATTTTCTTTAAAAATAATAATAATAATTAGACCACACCATGTGAAGGCTTTTTTTGAAGCTCAGCCTGGCCATATTTTGAGCTAATCACTACTTGCCTGGGGAGGACTTCTGTTGCCTCATTAGCATTTTTAACCTCCAGAATAACTACTCAGATGATTTAAACACCTGAAATATTTGCAGTTTTTAATTTATCATTTTGTGCAACATATAATTTTCAAGTCATTAGTGCAACTCATCACAGTCTTGTTTTTCCTAAACATGTGTGCACCCTTTGTGTAACCACCTCCCGTAATAGCCGGTTTTAATCTTTTGCCTGAAGCACAGCACTGTGAACTAAGAACTTCTTCCCTGTGGTGTCTGAACCGTTGCTGGCAGAACTGCTCCTGAGCCCTCCCCGTTTCCTAGATGTTACTGGGAAAGCCGTTTTGGGGCTAAACTGGGATGCTAAGAAGGCAGCAAGGCAGGAGGGGATGTAATAACTTTATTATCCAGGCCTGGTGCTCTGCATAATATTTACATTCTCCTTTGCTTTTAGAAAGCAACAGGCTTTTTATGGCTTCCCTCCCACCCTAGAAACGCATCTAGGGACATAGAGGATACAGCGAGCAGTTGATGCTTCTGGGCACTCTGCACTGGGGCTGAAAGAGTGCTTGCGCTTCGAGGTGCTGGATTAGAGCAGAAACGAGATTAGCTGGCTCTGCTCTCTTTGCTCAAGTGCATTCAGCTCGGTGACTGTTAAATCAAAGTATATAATCAGTTCCTGAGCTCTGAGACAACTGCGTGGAGTGTATTTGGAGGGGCTGCAGCAGCCTGAATGCGCTCTCGTCCTCTCGGGGAAATGACGTGCCTCGGAATCACCTGCCTGTAGGTACAAAATACTTTGCTTGGGAATTTTTTAACATTGTTATCTTTGAGGCTTCCCCCATCCCTCCCAGTATGGGCTTGGGAAGGTCAGGTGTCCTTCAGGTGCTCTGTCCAAATGAAATGCTATCTACTGCTGGGTGTGTTAGACATGTGCAAGTTTGAGGTAGCCAAATAATTCAAAGCAGAAATTCATTTGAATTTGGACTTTTACCTTAAAGATTGGAAGGCTTGAGGTTGAAGACTCTAGAGATCTGCTCCCAAGAAGTTGTAAGGCTGTTTTTGGTGCCTTCAAAGCCCAGGCAGGGCAGCAGTTATGCACCTCTAATGTCCAGAGCTCTTGCAGGAAACAGTTTGTAAGTAAAACTCAACTATATTGCTGATGGACTGACTGAAAACTTGGACATTGAACACCGGTTTTCAGCAGCTGTTAAAGTTCAACATACCTGAGACGGTTGGAGCTTAAGTGAGTATTTCAGCTGTGTATAATAAAGATTGGTTGGGCTCTAGATCTTGCAACTGATAAAGCCCCAATAGGTGTATCTGAAATACCTGTGCTGGTGCCTGAAGCACCCCTGGCTCGGGGATCCCACCGGTGCTGCTTTGGTAAGGTGCTTGTCAAATCGGAGCCCTGTCGTTAGAGATTCGGGGTTGAGTTTTGCTTGCCTGAGTTAAAAATTCCACCCCCTCCCTTCTATTTCTGGGCAGATTTCTGATGCTTTTTAAAACAGTCTGATGGGTGAAGTGTCTGATTCATTGCTTGGGAGATTCAGATTCTGACAGATCTCATTACAGAAATAATAGGGCTTCTCAAGCGGTTGGGAAGATGTGCCGATGCCCACAGGCCGGAATGGACTTGTCGGCTGTTCAGTAGAGATTTGCTGCTCTTTTGTCTTGAGAGTTGATGTGTTTTTATTAGCGGGATAAGGGCAAATCCTTCAGATGTTGCAGATTTTTATCCTAAATGGCTTATCTGTAATCTTTTCTCTTTTGGATTTAGTGCAACAGTGTAGTTGTACCTCCTCCCCAGTTTTCCCCTCCTAGTGAATGGATTGAAGATGGGGGTATATCCTGAAATAGCAGATTTTACTTTTCTTTTCCTCTCCCCAGCATTGAATTTTAGAAAGGAGAATGGTATTAATTCCCCCATCCCAAACACACACATGTGGCTCGTACACGTGGGCTTGCTCGTGGATAAAGCCAGGCTTGTTTCACAGCTTGGCCTTACAAATCCCACCTGCACCCTACCAGTTTCATCTTAAAAACTCCGCAGTCCTGGGTGAGGTCTTCTGATTGTGGGTGCACACCGTCATAATGAACTGCTTTTATACAGTACTGCTCATTTTAAATACTTACAAAAATGATCACTTCTATAAGGACAGCTGTGTCCCCTCTAAAGCAAGGGAACCCCCCGGCATCCGTGCCAAGCGTGCTGTGGGTTTAGACTTGATGCAGTACTGTCTTGTGGAGCCAGTGTCCAAAACACATGAAAAACATCAGTCCTAAATTGCTGTGACTGCATAGGACATCTTCCCAGAAGACGCTGAGGAAGGGGCTCCTTTGCGTTGCCGGGAGGCTGTGCCGGTGTTGGGAAGGGCAACCTGCAAACGGCCGGGATTTGTGTCACCGGGGGGTTACAGTGCTAAACCCCGGTACTGGGCTCTTGATAGGATTACGCAGCGCTTGGTGAATGCGAGCCTGGCGTGTAGGCTGACTCTGTAACTCTGAACACATTTAGCGTGTGTTCGGCACACGGTGAGCTTTTTGTCTGCCCTGCTTTTGGTTGAGCCGTGCTGTGCAAGGGCCTGCCAGCAACGCTGGATGTTGCCCTGCCAGTCTGACTACCCCAGATACTACGCTGCAGTTGCCAGGGGAGCTTGTGTGAAAAAGCCCTGGTTTGGTTTGGAAAAACTTGCTGCAAATTTCCATGTGGTGCCTGGGCTGCCCGTTGAGTGCTCGAGGCACAGGGTGAACTGTACTGCCAGGGAGAGCCAGCCCTGCCTACCGAAATGGCAGCTGGTGGTAAACGTGGCTTGAAAAAAGGCTATAGTGTGTACAATTGGGAAGGCTGCTGTGGCCACCCTGTAACGCCTTTCTCTTTGCTCCCGCAGGTCCCATCCGCACGACCTCCCCCTGGGCTCCGACCTCAGCCACTCCATCGTTACGATAATTAGCGGAGAGGAGCACTTTGAGGATTATGGAGAAGGGAATGAAGCGGATTTGTTCTCGGACAGCTTGTGTAATGGGGAAAGCAGCTTTAACAGCTCCTCTTTCCTCTCTCCCAGGTAATACTTAGCCCAGCGTTGGCGATATTTTAACCGGTTTCCCTCGCTTAGCATCTTCGTCCAGGGTTTGTGTGCGTGAGTTGTTTCCTTTGGGTTTGCACCTCACTTGGCCTGCAAGAGAGGGTTCCTGGCTAAGCTTGGATACAAAGGCTTAATCAGCTCTGAAGTGGAGAGAGCTGCCTCTCTCAATCTTTAGTTTCCCTGAACAGTTCCTATCTTCTCACCCTGAGGCAGTAATGTCTCTAGCAGCAGTTTGAAGAATAGTCTGAATTTCACATGCATCCGGGACAATGTCATATTTCCTTTCTTCTTAGAGCTGTGGCTCCTACCAGAACTTTCTGGTAGAGAAAACTGCCATACAACTTTATTCCTGATCCTGTTGGATGATGACTAATTCTTTTCTTTCCTTTTCCTAAGCCTGCGATTTTGATTTTGGTATGATGCTCGGCTGGCTTTGCACAAGCTGGTGCAGCCTGTCTTCTCCAGGCAGGCTGAAGGGATACTTGGAGTAGGAAGGAGGCTGTAGTGCTTCCTGCAGGCTTTGCATTAAGGCCTGAAACCTGACAAAAGTTGGTTTTGAGCCTCTGCGGGGCGGACTGAAGAGCTAGCGTGACTACAAACCAGTCATTGCTTCGTCAGGAAAAAAGTAAAAGCTGAAACAATCATCCACTACTGCAGCCCTGAAGGTCTCTGATGACAGACAAGACATTTGTCCATCAGGCAGTGAGTCTCTGTGTCAGGAGTGGTCCCTGACAGCCCCATGCTTCTGCTGAGGAAGAGAAGAACATACTTTTTTCCTTTAAGATGATACCACCTACAGCAGTGCTACGGAGGGAATATGATTGGGACTTTCTACAGCACTATAAACCTGCCATAACTTTTTTGCTGTCTGCCTGTTTTTTTACCAGATTCCCAAAGCCCTCTGTAGAGCTTAGGCAGTTCTGATTTGACAGGGCTGAGAAGAACTGTTGTGAAATCCATGCCCATGGGTTTTGCTGCAGGTCAGGGTTGTCTTTCCTTTTTGCTCGTGAGGCAGCAATTTTGAAGACCTTACAAAACCTGCAATAGAAAACTGTTGCTGTTATTGCAGTAAAGCACGACTAACCCATGACCTCAGGAAAGCAGTGCTCCAGCTCCCCATGTGATGGGACACTTCACTCGCACATGCTTTTCCTCCCATCAGACCGTAGGGTTAGGGAGGCTGGAGACAGCTGTCCGTACTGATGCTGCAGCATGGGAAGTACTCTCAGATAAAAACCATTCTTGGTGTTTGTTTGGAGTTGCTCCTTATGTGGGCCTCCAGCCTAGTCCTGGCAACAAAATGCTCAGCTAGGTAGTTTCGTAATCAGTTAAATTTTTTGTTCAGTATCAGTTCTGAGCTCCCCAGTTACATGTGCTCACAGCGTTGAAACAAATTCTGCTCTGCTGGGGCACGCTCTTCCCTGTGCTGCGCTCTCTCTTCTCTGTAAGCTTGTGCTCTGCAGCATCTTTGCTCTGCTGGGAGAGGCTTACTCAGCAGGCAGCCATACGCTTTCTCGTGGTCAAACTGCAACCGTACGGGACGCTGTTTCCCTCTCAGCCCTGGGGCGAGGTAGCACCACCCTAGCACCATTTGCAGTGTCTCCCTACGTTTCTCTAACTTGAGAGCTAACGACTCTTTGCAGTAGCTCCTCGTATATTCTTGATGGGTGTGCCGGGGCCTCAGCGCTGGGGCTTGCTGGGAAGGCAGGCTGCAGAGAAAGCCCTGCAAAACCGTGAGAGTAAAGAACGTCCTTCTGTTTGAGGCAGAGAATTTTCTCCTGCCTTCTGGGTCCAGCCCTTACCTCGGACTGTCATCGTGGGCTTGAAGTTCCTTAGCTGATATTTCCCTAAGCGTGTGCTGTTTTTCTGAGCAGAGCCCTGCCTCCTCAGTGCGCTTAAGCATAGTGGGACCTTGCAAAGAACTGCAGAATCTCAGTGGTTTAGACCAAGTTCTCTTGATGAGGTTTGAGTACGAGGAACAGTTTGACTCGTAAATGGTCACCTCACCATGTGCTGCTTCCACATTAGTAGAGTCTCTAAATGGGAAGAAGCTCAACAAAGTTTCCTGCTGCAGCTCCGGAAGATCTTCATGAGAGGGCTGATATGAAAACCAAGAGCCTTAAGGAAGCATTATGGAGTGCTGCGTATTGCTCTTTAGTCCTTGGGTGCACGTTTGTGATGCCTCCTCTTGGCTCGCACCTCTTCCTTGGTACATTCCTACAGTCAGAGGAGTGCCTCTGCAACACTTGCTGAGAAATGGATGGCAACTGCAAGTAAAAGCTCCTCGCACGTACCCGTCCTCAGCTGTCAACACGCTGCGCGTCTGTCAGCGCTGAACGAGCTATAGGAGACCAACCTTACTCCATGGGATGCAGGAAGGAGGCAGCATGACTGCATATGGTGCGGAGTATGGCAGTTTGCCACAAGCGGTACGTGGGGATGCCCTGCAGCATAGCGCGGTTAAGCCTTCGCCCACTCAACTGGCAAAAAACCAACGCGGCCAGTGGCCGAGTGAACTTGTATGCACTTGAAAAGTTGAGAGGTTGGCCTGTGGATTTTCTTATGTGCTTCTTGACTAATGGCTTTTCCTATCTTTGTTAATGCTTGTTAGAGTAGAGTTTGCACGTCACACAGTGATTTGTGAATCGAGTGAATTGTTTCTGCCTTCCGGGAGTGTGATGGACTAGCTGCAGCGAGGAGTGCTTGCTAAACGGGGCTCGTGAAGCTAAATGTGAAGTCAGACCCCAGAAAAAGGCACATTCCTTCTTCTGGACACAACAAAGCTGCTGTCGGCTCTTACCCTGTGCAAAGCCCAAGCAACTGGAGTGACTGCTGGTGGATAATGATTTTCCTGAGACCAAACCTGCTCTAGAAGCTTTTTCAAATTTTTTCCAAGCATGGAAAGAGACGAGGAATTCAGTGCCTAATAATGTCCATTTATCTATTCTAAGGGGGCTAGGAAATACTGTACAGAACGGCATGAACTCACGGGCCTGCCCTGGGGGTGGCTGGGCTGCTGACCCTCCCCAGGAAAGCCAGGGAGGGATGATGCAAAGGTGCTGAGCCTGGGCACCCCTCCTGGGCAGTCTGGTGGGTGGCACAGGCACCCAGCCTCTCCCGGGGCCAGGACTTCCCAGTGTGGATCTGTATCACGGGGTTGACCGGTCCTTTCAGATGCCTTTTGGTTTTAAGCTTGTGTCTGCTCACACCTTTACCTGTCTTTCTTATTGAACTGCTTTGTTTTTTCACTATTAACCTTACTTTGATTAAAGTCTGTGGCTTCCAGAAGCATGTTTGTTGGCCGAAAGGCTTTGTGGCATGTGTTTGGCCCTAAGAAATAGAAACTCTTTGCTGTTCAGGATCTCTTGGCCGAATTATCAGCCAAGTTGTGCCAGTTGGGGAAAACAGCTCCCTTGTTTGCCAGGTGTCCGTGAACACCTGAGCAGCTTGCTCTCCATGGGAGCAGCTGAAACGGAAAAGCCGTTAGGGCATATTAATTAGTAAGGCAAAATAAGTCCTGTAGAACTTCACATACCCATACCAAGCTACGAACTTCAGGCTTTCTCTTCCCTAACAGCAGGGCCGAGTTGCCTCGTGAGAGTCTGTGTGCTTCACTTTGTGAAAGAAGTGACGAAAGTTGAATCTTATCCCCCTTTTTACGAGTTTAGCTTCAAAGAGCAGCTCTTTGAAATGAAAATCTGACTCTCTGGTGTGCATTGCAAAGAGCAGCACTACGGCAACGCAGCTGCTTTGTTTCTGAAACATTCCCGCTGGAAAATGGTGTGACTGACCAAAGACATTTCACTCCCAAACTCACTGCTGTGAGCAGCAGTGTGTCAGTTTGGGCTGTGTTTGACAGCGCAAGCTGGGAAGATCCCTGGGGCCATTTGAGACAGGTTGCTTGGAAAATGATGACAGCTTATAAATGTTGTAGGTACATAGGTTTGTGCAAAGCATACATCTAACATTCCCGGGGCTCTTGGAGGATATTCCACAGGGCAGGCTGGCACATGGGTCTGGATATGTGGGCCAAATTCACCAGCTGCAAAAAAATTCCTTTGGTTGCAAATCTCTGCAGCTTTTGTGGAAGGGGAGTCATGGAAGTCCAGCTAATTTATAGCAGCTTCATATTGACTGATGCTGTGCTTCTAAAAGTTCATAGATGGTTGAGTGGGAAGGTAACCTGATCTGCCCTGAAAGTTTTAATTGCAAGTCTTGTATCCTGTACAAAAAGCTCCCCTGCCCAGAGACCCTCCCTTTCAAATGTGCACTTAGCTTGTGGAAGCCACAGCTGAAATCAGGTTAGTCTGTTCTGTCCTGTTAAACTGACACTTGTGATTTCTCTAGCACCAATCCGCTCGCTGCGAAACTGCACAGCATTATCGCAGATGAAGCATTTGAGTTTTACTGTAGCCAGTGCCACAAACAAATCAACCGCCTTGAGGATCTTTCTGCTCGCCTGAATGATCTTGAAATGAATAGGTAATTGATCTTGTGCGTGGCAGCCTGAGTGTCTGGAATGATATCCTTGAGAAGGGAAGACTCTCATTGTCTTGCAAAGCTTTCCTGGGCCGATGCGTTGCTTGATGACCCTTTGTGAAAGGGGATGAGTCCCACTGAACTGAGTGAGCCTCTCCAGGTGGCAAAGTCCAGAATAACATTATGGAGGGTAGGCAGAAGTTTCATTTAATCTGAACCTTGGAAGCTGACAGACAATGGGAATCTCTCGTTCTGCTTTAGTCAGTCTCTTTGCATGTCCTGTCGAGTGTTATGTGAATGCAGCACTTTACCACGCTCTGAGTAATGGGGTCCTTAAGACAGAATTTGAAGTCTTAAGCTGGTCACGTACAGTATTTCTGTCACCAAGGAAATGACTACCTGGTCTTTTGGCTGGCCATAAACAACCGAGAAGTGCTTTTGAGTTGCTGATTCAAATCTGGAAGGGCTGGAGTAGCGCTTCCTCCCACTGCAGCAGTAACCTGGGAACATCAGCTTGCTCGCTAGGACCTGGGACCTTGTCTATAGGCACTCAAAGTTGCAGCAGTAAAAACTCGTTTCGGCTGGCTTATCTAGGTGCCTGTCTGTCTGTCTGTCTGTCCACCACGAGCAGTGTAGCTATGGTAAATGCTGGCACCTTTGTATAGCAACTTCAGGAGTTTTTAAATGTAACTTTGAGCTCTGCCAGCCAGCAGTTTGACTTGCTGATTTGACAAATGCAGAGGGATTTCTATTCGTTTGTTCTAGCCTGTTTGCAGTCTGCCGTGTTGAAGGATAGCAGGACTACTGTTAATGATTCTTCTCACACCCACTGTGCTCTTTCAAGCTGAGTTTTTGGTCATGCTCTTGGTCTGTGTCTGTCCTGTATAGGGACAGCATGAAATGAGAACTCTCCTGCGCTATATAGCTAAGGGAAGAGAGCTGGAAGACAAATAGGAACTTGCCCTTAAGACTTGTTTGTGGAAAAAGTACTTCTCTGCCTCTCTCTCAGACAAATGTTTGCCTCTGTTGTTACCAGTCTCTAAGGGAGGCCTTGAAGACTGGTGCCGCAGCTCAGGTTATACAAATAAGGAGAATGCTGGACTTCTCTGAAGTCTGTCACTCTGTCCTAGGCTTTCTCCACCAAATCTATGTTCAAAGCTGAATTAATACCCTCCGAGCCTCCTGGTGAAGGATGGGATTTCCAGAGGAGGCTTCCAGACCCCACGGTGGCTCTGTGGGAATGCCACAGGTTTTGACTTGTTGGAGCAGCAGTTTCTTCTTTACCTTGTTCCAGGGAGGTCTGTGTCATCACTTGGTGCGAATCAGGCTGTTTGCACGTTGTTTCGCATTTAACATGTGTCCTTTGGGCTTATGGCAACTAGATGTGATTCCTCCGTCCGTGTTCAGGATTTCCTGTGTGTAAATTTGCTGCTGTTCCAGCAAAGCATTTCAGCTTACCTAACTCTCTAAATTGCGAAGAGGAAACTGGTCTTGTTGTAAGTGTAACTGGTGTGTTGAAGTCACACAAGTACCACTTAGGTCCCAGAGGCTTCTGTATTTTATCTCAAAACAGCTTTAGTGCGTATTGTTGACCATATGGTCATGGTGTATTGCTGACTCTGCCTGTCTTGCTTCTGAGACCTGGATTTCAGCCTCTTGCTCCACAGTTCTACTTGATCTGAAGACTAGACCAACAAAAAGAAGATACTTGGAGGAAGTGCCTCTCCTGAGTAATACTTGCTTTGGTCTCAGCTTATTGTTTAAGCTGCAGTTTTCTCACCTAAATTTGGCATCTGACAGAAGCGGAGTGTGAAGCCTGGCCTGAGCACACTGATGCTGTTGGGAGTTTTGCTTGCACAAGTTCTCTGGAGTTGGGAAGAAGGCCATGGACAAGAAACGCAGCAGGCATGGCTGAAAAATGTCCATGGCATGGGAATACTCCCTCCGAGGAGAAAATAGAGCATGTCTGAAAGACTGATAGAGATTGAAACACAAAACTGTTCTCCAGGAAGGAGCGTCTGTCTGGGTGTGAGCATCTGGCCCAGCAAGAAGAAGGAGAACTACAAATTTCCAGGAACTCCTCAGACCTGAAGAAGTGTAATGAGGATTGCAGGAGCCATGTCAACCTCCGGGCTCACCAGAATGAAGGCCATCCAGTATGCAAGCTGTGTCCTGGTGAGAGCAGCAAGGAGAAGGGCTGCTGGCCCAGTGGGAATTGGGGCAGCCGTATCTCGGAGGAAGGCAGCAACTGAAGCTAATGACAGCTTGCTGCTCTTCATATTGCAGAGTGAGTGGGAATAGCAGTGGAAGGAGCAGAAAGGAGCTGATGAAAAATGGAAGAAGCCTCAAGAATGTAAAGAAGTAGGACTGCCAAAACCAGATTGTTTTGGACTCAGTGCCTAGTCCTCCAGGATAACTCATAGGTTTGTGCAAAACGAGGGAAGAGTTGTGAACCAGGAGCAGAGGGATAAGTGACACCTGTAACTGAGCTGATGGAAGTTGGATTTTCTGCATTTCCTACAGTGAAAGCAGATGAGAGGTACCCTGTATAGAAGCAGCACTTGGGATGTGTCAGGATCGATTGTTTGCTCCCGGCATCGCTATCAGGGCGAAGACTGCAATGCAGGGGACAGAAATCCTAGACTGCAGGCTAAGAGAGCAGCAGAAATGGGACAAAAATCTGAACAAAACAGCCTTGCATTGGATCTGGGAAGCTGCCAAGCCCTGGGGGTAAATCCTGAAGACAGCCAGTCCACAGCTTACTTGCAGCTGTGGTAAAGCCCAAGTTGCCGCTGTGTAACATCCTCACTCTTAAAAACTTTGGATATATTATCAGTATTTTATGCACAGAAGAAAGTAAGAAGACAAGGGAGGAGCAATGGCCCAAGCTCTGGTAAGCGTGCCCCTTCCCAGCCCTGGAAACCCTCCAAGGGAGTTGGTGCTGTGTTGCAAACTCCCAGCGTCTGACTGAAGCGTGGCCCTGGCCTGGCGTCGGGTACCGGCTGCCCTGAGCCCACCGCGCAGGAAAGCAGGGAAGGACTTGGCCGGGAATCTGGGAGGAAGCCGTTCTGTAAAAGTATATTTGGCTATGGTGCACTTGAACCAGAGGTTACATGTTGCACCCTCTCGTGAGATGCATCCGAAGGTGCCGGCACTGGTTTCTGATAAACTGCTTGCAGAGAAAAACAATTTCTTTTCTTCCTCCCTGATATGAGGGCGATACGTGACTTCTTACAATTGCTGGCAGAGACGGGGGCCTGACCTCCTCCCCGCAGGCCTGGGAAGGAGCGTGCCAAGTGTCCTTGAAGCCTGGCCAACAGGGATGCCTGCCCTCCTTAGAGATCGCAGTTTTGAGGATGTCCTTTTGACACGAGGACTAGCAACCCTGACGACGATCTGGGGCCAGGCATTGTTTCCCAGGAGCTGTTCTTTAAAGAAACTTATCCTGAACTATTTTTAATTTCTCCTTCTAAGAATTAATTGCAACTGTTGCATTTCTCTGGTCAGAAACAAACGCTCAGAGGTCGCTGCGTGGATTGCATCTTTTTTCTTTTCTTTTTTCTTTGCCAGATGCTTAGCTCAGTGGATGTGATTACCGCTTCTTGACTCGGGCTTGGTTTTTTTGTTTGCTATCATAATTCAGTGATGGTATTGTATCAATAATGGCTCCAAGTGGCATCCGCTTGACAGTAGTGTGCGTCTGGGTAGAAGTTGAGGCGTGAGCCTGGCATGTCAGTCGTGGCTTGCTTTGGAGTGACGGGAAGGAGCAGCTCGCAAGCAGACGTTTCCGGAAAGGGTCCGTTTCCCAGCGGAGGGAACCTGCAGCAGCTGCCGTCCCTCCTTGCTGATAGCAGAGTCATGGGGGCACAATAACGCTGACCTTCGCTGTTCATACCATGTGTCGTATTAAGTGTTAGCTAAACCGTAACCTTTGTGGTGCAGTAATAGCTGGCTAGGTCATATACACAGTCATGATCTCGCTCAGCTATCTGTGCAAAAGAGAGCTTACACCTATCTCCAGTAATGACAAAGGTGACTTTGCTCCAAATCCAGAAAGCAACATGGACCAACAGCCCCTAAAATCTTTGAATTACAAGTAACCAGCCGTCCTCTGGTGGTCCAGAGCCAAGTATGGTTCAGTGAGAATAATCTGGGACAAGCGCAAAGCAGGGAGCACGCAAACGGATGGAAACACTGATTGAGACGGGGAGCGAGAACTAAATCGTTCCCAACAGCGCCTGCGAAGGGACCTTCCTCCGGGGCAGCAGCGGAGGGAGAGCTCGGGGTGTTTCGGAGCTGGGCTCCCTGCGCAGAGCTGTCGGGTGCAATTCAGGCTGCAGTCACCGGTGGAACTGGGCTGAGGCCCACCAAACTCACGTCTATTATTAGCACTCTCCTTGGGGATCAGCTTTCGGGACTGGAATCAGCCAGTCGCAAGAGGAAACCATTGCTGGAGTCGGTGAGGTTTCTGCAGTGTTATTTTATTTGGTTCATTATCAAAACATTTTTAAATATGTGAACAGTTTCAGCACCTGCTTTTTAATGTGGATTGCTTCAGCTGTGCTGGCCGTGCATGGTGTGTGTGTGTGTGTGTGCGCGCACTGTGCTGTGATAGCAAAGGATGTGCCCCACAGTGTTCTCAGTTTCCTGTTTCCCTTGCTCTTCGCCATTGGTTTTCCTAACTCTTTCCTGTTTTTTGGTTCACTTCACAGTCCAAATAAAAGACTCTCAAGCAAGAAGGTAGCAAGGTAAGCTCATATTTGTATTATTGCTTTGCTAAGAAACGTGCCCGTACGAGCTGCCAGGCCTGCACAAGGCTATCAGAACCGCTTCGCAGTGTTTTACTTCTGGACATGCTGCATACTCCTGGGGAAAAGCAGGGTTTAATTCGCATGTATTTCATAATGGACTTCTTTTAAATGGAGACTTCTTATTTGTGCTTGTTGCTGGAGGCTGCCTTCAACCTGATTTGGGGGGGAGAGGGAGGCAGACAAACCAAGGGGTGCTTTTTCCCCTCCATCCTGCATGTGCCCTCACAGGGGCATGTGGAGTGGGGAGGGGGTCCCTTGACAAGCACGCCCCTCTCGGCCGCCCTTGCCGGACCGTCCCCTCTCCGGCGTTGTGGTGGCAAAGCTTTGGAGCCTCTAAAGAGCTGGACCGGTCCGTGCTGCTGTCTGGAGGGATACCTCCCGCACCCCAAAACCGCCAGCCCTCTGAGCCAGCTGCCTGGGCTGTGGTTTGCTTTGCACCGCTTCTGCGCGGTGCTCCCCAGCACTCGCTGCGTTTTGGCATCACGCAGGGGGTTTTCAGAGTTCCTGGGGGGAACCTCGTTGTTGGCTCTGAGTCTCTGGGGTAGAGGGTCCGCTGTGCCTTGATGAAACCTGGTGTCCATCTCTCCTTTCCTGCCCTCGCAATCCCTCCTCGTTCTCTTGGCATCATGGCTTTAAGAATATGTTGAGGCTTACAAAAGCTGCCCAGCCTGCCTCGTCTGTCCGGCTCACGATGGCTATTGCCTTTTGAATTCTTCAGCTTTCTCTCTGCTTGTTTCTGAGCTGGGGAGGAATGTTTTGGAGAAATAGGCAGCTCTTTTGAATAGTGCTTGGTGTAGCCTTGCTCCCTCTGGAAGAGCGTGGACTCGCTCACTTCGGCAGCTCAGTCAGTCTCTGGAGCACGGTCCAGGAAAGCTTCTCTCCCCAGCCCTCAGCTTGGTCCCTGTAAGTCATGCACAAGGACAGCTGAGCTGCACTGAATTGAGCTGCTTGTCTAAACCTCTCCCCAACTAATTCTCTCACCTTTCCCTTTTTAATTTTTCCTGTGGTCAGCAAGTCTCCCTTGGCATGATTTCCCATCCTGGAAAGGAAGTGGGTCTTGTATTGGATTTCCTAGTTCCAGTCCTCTCACTTTCAAGATCTTTATTAAAAACACTAGCAGGAAAGAAGGTTGAATGGAGCAGCCTGTCTCCAGGCTTCCTGTTTTAGGACTAGCTTTTGTCCCTTGCCCTCATATTGCTTGAGCTTTGTTGCCCCCTTGCTAAGGCAGATGGTGGAGCAGGAGGAGTCCACAGATGAAGAAAACTGAGGAGTTTTCACTTAGAATCAAGCTGGCCTCTTATTCTAGCTTCTTGCATTTAAAAGTCCATTTCCTCTCTCCTATAAATGAAGGAAGCAGGAGGGTTGATACGCTAAAGCTCACAAGTAGCAAGTTCCTGCGTGCAGGAGCTCCTGCAGTGCGTAGCTGTGCCAAGGTCCATCTGCCCGTTCTGGGAGATGCTGCTGGCTTTTCCTCGCGTGCTCAGTGGGAAGTGTAGTGATGTCCAAGCACAGATGGCTCTTTCCAACCGGATGCAGCCACTTCTCTGGCACAGCAAATTTGGGGAGGATTTAAGTTAAACTTCTGGGAATAAAGATGCTCTCTCTGTGGGGGCTTGGACCTTCTCACCCCTCTCTGTTTGCAGGCTGCTGCCCTGACGGCACTGCCCTTTCCGTGGCTGAGACTCCTCAAACCACCTGCAGCAGCAGGGCAGGTGAATGAGGAAAGCCCTGAGAAGCTATGTCCTGTGCTGTGTTCCCACATAGCACTCAGGGCACTTATGGATCAGTTGTCCATATTTAAGGATCAGATTAAGAAATAGGGTGGTACTTTCGCAGAGGAGATTGACTTCAGGGATTCCACTTGGCTCCGACTCTCTAACTCCCTGAATTAGAGTAGCTGGAGAATTTACATACAGCTTTCATTCTCCCCTTCTGGCTTTACATACAGCCTCCTTCCTCCCCTTCTGGCTTGGGAGCCGCTGCCTTTAATGAATGCAAATTCAGGTAACCCAGCAGCTCGCGAGGGCTGCGAGTAAATACTTCTGCTGTATGAGCTGGTTCTGTGCTGCCAAACGTCTCAGCCAGAAATCCCACTGGGCTAATGTTTCCTGGGTCACGCTGCAGTAAAGGGGTTGTGCATTTGGTTTTCATTGGGTCTTGTAGGCACAGGCAAACGCTGGTTAATTTGGGAGCAGTCAAGGCTGGTTTGTGATAGTGACAAAGGTAACAAGGTTTTGCTACAGAGTAGAGCCAGATCTTTAAGATCAGCCCGAAGAATGCACTTTGCAGATCCTGTAATTAGGGAATAATACCAAATGTTTGCTTTAAAGAAATTGATTTTACTTTGGTAAGGGCTCTTTCCTAACTTTTGTTATCCATATTCTGCTTTTACCAAAAAACCTCAACTGTTTAGGCCCTTTTGTTCTTGGTATGACTTAAAATGACAACTGTTCCCGAGCCTTTAGACTCTAAATATACACTCAAGATAAGGATGCAAAATAAACCTGGTACCCCAGCGGTGGTCTCTTTGGTCAATGCCAATTAAGCTTCATGAATATTTGCATGAGTGTATTGCATGGGAGGAATTTTAGAGCCTATACTACATATGCATAGGATAATTTAGGGTGGAAGGGACCTCTGTAGTTCTCTAGATCACCTCCTGTTCAAAGCAGTATTAGCTTCAAAGGTGGATCAGGTTGCTCAAAGTTAAATCAGGCTGTTTTGTAGTGAAGGAACAGAGTGCCAATGTGATAGGGATGCCAGAACAGGGCAGGATCCATCTGGAATATCTTCCCTCCCTGTTCACCAAATCAGTGAACGTAGTTGGCCTAGGACAGTCTCATCTTCTTCACCAAACTTGAGTGGATTGAACCAGTTGCTGGCCGTCCTCAAATATGTGTTTCTCTTTGCAAGGAAAAAAGGCCAGTGTTCGCCAGCAGACTGTTCATCCAAGTGCTTGGGAACACCGACTGTGGTGTAAGCCACGTTACTGAAGTCACTGGCTAGTATTAGAAACTGGATTTTACTAGGAACATCTGTGGTTTTTTCCAGGCAGCATCTGTCTAAAGTTCACAGTGAAATGTAATAGCCCCTCACTGTAGCAATGGTTGTTTCATTTGCCATGCGAAGATGGAGCTTATCTTCAGCGATAATATGACAATTAAGAGCCGATGAACTTCTCCACGGAGCATTCTGAGCCGTGTCCTTTAGATCAAAACAAAGCCATGTGGACAGGGATGTTGCAAGCCCTTGCTAATGATTAGCTTGTTCTCAGCTTTTGCGGCTGGTGGTGGGAGGCCGTTTGGGGTGTTTCACAACAAGTTCAGGGTTTTTTCACTCCCTTCACTCCCCTGGCACCCCCTGCCCCCGGTTCTTTTTTAGTGTTATCAGTGACGAGAGCAGAGTACTCTGTCCTTTGCTGGGTAACACAGCCTTAGTAAGCTCATAAAGAAAGGAAGTGGAGAAAGTGAGCTCTTATCTTTTCTTATTCCAAAGAGCAAGAACAAGTGGTCATAGCATGAAGTCTCAAAGTATTTGTCCACTTCTGTGCTTTGCTTATTGGGCAAGTTCATTCAGCTAGTAAGCAGCCACCGATTCAGTCCTGTAGTCCAGGAGCGCCGAGGTGGTGGCCTTGTTTGCCCGTTGGAGCCTGGCTTGGTGGAAAGGACCGCTGCTTTGTGAGGGGCCAAACCCCCGGCTTCCTTTGCTTGTGAATCCTGTAGCCCAAGAAGGAGCAGTGCTATCAAATCTCATTTGAAAAGGAGGCAGCAGCTGAGGAGGCGAGAGGGGATCGTACTCTGCAGTAGCAATTGTCATCTTAAATCTCTGTTCTGCAATGCTCTCCCTAATGTTCATGTTGCTGTGGGTTGGGGTGGTTTCTCTCTGTTACAGACAGTTGCATCAGACAGGCACGCTCTCCGTGGGTGTGATGGAGGAGTCTTACCGGGATACTCTGGATTGTACAGAAGAGGACATCACGGACAAGGTAAGAGTGATGGTGTCCATGCTGTTCTGGAGCATCTAGTTCATGGCTTGCAATACCTTGAGATCCCCAGGCAAGAGCTGTATTAAAGCTTCTCTTACTGCCCAGCTGCCACAGGGTAGATGAGTGTGGGTAAGATATATGAAGCACTCTGAAGGGATGGAAAATGAGAGTCCTCTGGACTGAATTGTGGAGTTACTCTGTTGGGTTGGGGAGTCTAATTGATGTCTTCTCACTGGGAGTGAAGGTTTGCTGTTCAGCTGGCAAACAACCCTGTGTTGTGGCTTGACATTATTCCCTCCCAACTTCTGAGTGGTGCCTGTGTTGGGTGGCCTCTCTGTTATGGCAGGGAGCAGAGAGGGAAGAGTCCGAACCACTGCCAAAGCCACTGAGGTGCCACCAACATGTGCCTGCTCTGGAGGAAGTTGTGGCTGTTTCCAGAGCGACACTAACAGAATAGTATTTTCACTTCTGCTTCACATCTCGCAATAAATTGTTGTCAAATTCTGCTTTTCTGAGATGAACAAAGTCATCTGATTTGAAACAAGCTCTTCCTTTCCTTTGTTGTCTCTTGCTACTGCTTGTCCTGCCGTGAGGATATAAAGCCGGCTGTGTGCTGTTTCTGTTCACTTTTACTGGGGAGCTATGAGCAAAGGATTATAGGGCAAGATGGGAGCTGGGCAGGAGGACAAGAAAGCTTTTGTTCAATCACCACTAGCTAAAAATAGCTAAGGGAAAGTCGGAAAGTTAAAGATGAGGTGAATTGTGACTTGTGTAAACATTTGCTGCAGTCATGAATATCTTTCAAAATGGCTTTTTAATTCTAGAATCGTGAATAGAGAACTGCATGGAGCAGTGATGCCAGAGTACGCGTGTGTTTGACTGCATGCTGGTATAATTATAATGCATAGAAAACCTTAAAGAAAGAAAAAAATCAACCAACATTTTTCCAAGCCTAAATGTTGGCTAGAACACTCTAAACCTAACGTTCCTGAACAGCCTCCAGGCATCTGTCTGTGGAAGCTGTGCATACAGTAGTTCTAGCAAAGACCTTACATCTTTGGACTTTTTTTTTTCTTCTTTTCTTTTTTTCTGGGGGGGGGGGGGCGGGGGGTACACTTGAATGTAATTTACCCTTCCCACCAAAGTGATGGGAATCTTGTGGGTTTTTTGGGACTATGTACTCTTTCCCCTAGGGCTTACCCCCAGCATGCACGCACACACGCACACACACACACGCGCACACGCACTTCATGCTTGGGTGTGAAATACAGTGGCACTCCTGGCCTGTTTTGCTCTTCTGCAATATGCAATATTGAGGGAAAGCGACTCAAAATGAAAGTACAACTGAAATAAAACATATATAGGTACAGGTAGAAAATACTCATCTCTGATCCTTTCCCACAAACAAGCATCGCTTCCTAGTATGTGATTTTATTTACATATGTTTTTGATCCAGGCTCTCTGTGTTATGTCCTTTCTGAAGTACTGGGATAGTTATTCCCAGGTCATGGAAATCTTGACGGTTGCACTTGAACTCAGCAGAGCTCTGATCTAGCTGGGATCTTTCCCTCTGGACTTTCCTGCGGTACCTTGCCATGAAGTTTCTGAACAAAGGAAAGAGTGAAGCGTCTGGCTTTCTATTGGCACTTGGGAGATGCCAAAAATTCAAGAACTAGCGTAAAGGAATTTTTATTAAATCAAGGAGTGGCTATCAGATTCCAGTAGCAGTTGCCCAGTTTTTAAGTAGCTTGCCTGGGAATGAGGTCGGCTCCAGCGGACATTCCTGCAGCAAGGGATGGCTTGCATGGCATGGAGCGGGACGCGTAGTGCCGCGAGCTGTGCGAGATTGGCAAGGTCGGAGGTAGCCGGTTGTGAAGGGACTGCAGAGCAAGCGGGACGTACCTGCGTGGGGCAGCGGAGGCGGGGAATTGCTCTGGCACTTGGTACTGCTTTGCCAGCTGGTTTAAGCACCTGAACCTTCCCTCTCTTGTCACACAGGTTGTCTTCTTGGAGAAGAGGGTGACCGAGCTGGAGAAGGACACGGCTGCCAACGGCGAGCAGCACAGCCGGCTGAAGCAGGAGAACCTGCAGCTCGTGCACAGGTAGGGGAGCCTGGCTCGTGCCGCGCGAGCAGAGCCGGTCCTTGCTGCACCGTTCAAAGTGCAGCTTAGCGTCATCTGCGATGTCTTGCCTCCCCCCGCACCCGTGTGCCGCGGCACCGGTGCCTTCCCCGCGCTGGCCACCTGCGTGCCGAAGGGATCTGTTCTCACGAGCCACCCGAGTGCGTGGGGAAAGGAGGCAGCAGGAAAGGAGAGAGAGTCAGGCAGAAAATAGCATTAAAGCTTCACAGATCTGCCTTCGCTGATCCAATCTCTCCCTGGCAGAGGGTGGCTGCAGTGAAATCCAGCAGGCATTCAGGCTGTCTTCTCTGCAAGAGGGCCTCTCGTGTGGGATCGCGGGATCTTGCACATGGCTTTCTGGGTCACTGGCAAATTCCCAGGAGCTCAGGAAATTGCCTGCAGCTCTGCAGGTACAAATTGCCCGCCTCCTGGTAAAAGCGCCAGCTTGCACGCCACTCCTTTGCAATCTTCTGTTCAGTTGCGTGCAACTCTTGTAGTGCTTTTTCATGCTTTTTAACTTTTTTGTTTTAGTAGCTCTTTAATATGTGCCCCCAAATCCTTCCTCTCTCCAAGCTCACTGGTGCTCTAGGGGTTGGCTCAGAGGAGCACAGAGTGTTTCATGATTCTTGGGAAGCCAAATATCCCTGTTTGGGAAGGGAAACACACTCTTCCTCTTGTGGCTCTCATTTTATTCAGCAGATCTGGATGGGAGATGCAGCGGGGCCTGTACTACGCATCTCCGCTCTGCCCTCCCCACAGCCGACCTTGATCCTATTGCTTTCAGAACCTGGCTGGGGTGTAGCCCTTTGGATCCCATTTTAAGATCACTGTCCTTATTAATCTGACAGGCCTCTCTTTTCCAGCCGTGTATTTACACTCTGCAGGTAAAGCCGGCAGGAGTTTATCTGTAGAGCTGTAAGACTGTTAAGTAATAATCATGCCATGGAACTGTGCGATTCAGACAAAGGTTTCTCTAAGCCCTGATAAACTTTGCAGCAAGGAGAATGTTTTTACTTTAGTAGCTTGGCCCAGAAGTGTCAGCTGGCTTTATTTGATTAAAAGTCCTTAGTTTACTTGTTGCTCGTTGAAGAATGAGTCCATCTGGCAGAAGGCTTCCCTGCCTGCCTGTGCAAAGCGATCGCATAAGCTACAGCACATCGGTCTCCTAGCAGACGGGAGCTCTCTGGCTGCTGCTGGGGTTCCCTTGCTGGGTGGATGGGTGCTCTTACATCCAGCAGCTGTAAACGGGGCAGCCAGCTTGGGCTGTCTCTGCCTGCTTCTGAGGGCTGGGAGACATGCTGCCAAATGCGTGTGCCCTGCCTGAGCACACAGGACCACTGCCTGAGCTGAGCGGCGGAGTCTCAGGACTGCACCGAGATTGCTGTTGATGCTGGCACATAGAGGTTTGACTTGCAGATCCCATGTTTTTGGTTAGGGACATTAAAGTGTGAAAAGCAGGAGGATTAAGGGACCAGGTTCAGATTAAATAGCTCATTCTGGATGGTGCTGTGACTGCAACCCACCTGGGTGTGCGCGCTAAGAGACGATCACTGTGCTTCCCCTTGCCCTCACCCTTGTTGGCCTCCCCTTTAAAATGGGTTTTGATGCAGTCTGGAGACTTACAAATGGGAGGAGACAGTACCAGCATCTCCCAGATAGCTTATTTTATTCAAATGTCATGTTGGTCAGCACTAGTTCCCCTGGTCCTAGTTTCACAGTCTGCATTGCTTTCCCACTGCCTTTCCTGGAGCAAAGTGAAGCCCTGGTACGCCTGCTGCTTGAAACTCTTACGGATGTACTTTCCTTTGAAAACTTGGTCTTTGCATTTTGCAGTCTACTTCTTCTAGTGCTGTTGTGGGGTGGGAGAAAGGCTGGGAAGAGAGTCTGATCCCTCCTTGGAATGTCACCGTGCCGTGAGGGCAGCCATCAGGAGTGGTGAATCCTCTCTCTTCTCTGCAGAGCAAATGCTCTCGAGGAGCAGCTGAAGGAGCAGGAGCTACGAGCTGACCAAGCACTCCTGGAGGAGATCAAGAAGCAGAGGGAGCTGCTGAGCAAAATGGAGAGAGAGAAGAGCATTGAGATTGAGAACCTGCAGGCCAGGTAGGGTTGGGACAGGGTTGGGTGGTGGCAGGTCTCCTGGGCTACATGGACATGCTGATGCTTTGCAACTGTGGCTTCTGGGGAGACAAAATGCAATAGAAAGTGAATTTAACTTGGTTAAAATTGCAGTTAAAGTCATGGTGAACCCTGAGTTTTGGCTACTTTTCCTTCCTTACCTTTGTACCGAAATAGGAAATCAGGCCTCTCCATGGACCTAGTCTTGAGCTCTTTGTTTGGATTTCACTGATTAATCTAAATATAGCTCACTTCTCCATATGTGGGCCTCGCCTGCAATGTATGCATGAAGAGGGTGTTCATTTGAGTGCTTGTTCACATGAACAACCCATGGAAGTCTGTTTGATGTTTGGGTGTGAGTCACCTTCATGTAAATAGGCAAATGTCTCACCTGCTTCTAGAACTGCAATGAGAATTGACCTGAGCTGAGCAAAATCAGGTCTAGAGGTAATGGATTTTCCCTCTTTGACTGTAGGAACATAGCGTGGTTGAAGTTTGGGGATTTTTTGGAGGAGGAGAACTAGACCCCAGCTCCTACTGACCACCTCAGACCTGTGACACAGGCAGTGTCCTGGACAGGATGCTTCATGTAGCCTGTTGGCTTTTTAAGAGTGGCACGGGAGATGTTAAACTTGTTTGAGAGATTCGGGGGATTTTTTTGTTTTTTTGCTGTTTTTCCAGAATTTTTTCTGCTATTGCTCAGCCCTTGTTGTAAATGAAAGATGAAGGCAGCATCTTTATCAGGCTTTTGTAATAGGCAATTGCCACGACAGATGATTGCTGCTTTACCTGGAGAATGCGAAGCTGAAGCCTTCTCTGAACCCCTGGCTCCGCCTAGGCAATGTGTTTGCTCTTTGGTGCCTAGTGCGGAGGTTTGAGGGAGCTGATGAAGCTTTTGGCCGGAAGAATAGCGTTAGATCTGCTTGAGGAGGGCATGCATTGGGCAATGGCCTCACCTGAGGCTGTGCGGATCCCCCCTGCTTTCCCCACAGAAGTGGAAATAGTGAAAGTCTGAGGGTTTGCTTTGTAAAGCTAGATCACTGCTGGCTTGCCTTCAGCAGATGCTGTTTTGATATTCCTAGTGATGTTTCAGTTAAGTCCTGTACATTTGGGATGTTTGGAGGATTTTTTTTTAACATGTGTCTGTATTGTTGCAGGCTGCAGCAACTGGATGATGAGAACAGCGAGCTGAGATCCTGTGTCCCTTGTTTAAAAGCCAACATTGAGAGACTTGAGGAGGTGAGGACAGTGTGCGTGTGTGTGTGTGTGTGTATATGTGTGTGTGTGCAAGAGGCCACTGTCTGTCCCAGCCCCCGGAGATGCCTCAGGTGTGCCATGGCCACATTTGATAGTGCCCTGTTCATTTTGGAGCTGGGACCTGCCAGGTTCTCCGGATGCTGCTCTCTTGGCAGGTCCTGCTTTGCCCACCTGCAGCCCTCCGTTAGAGTTAATGTGCTCGGTGCAGACCCTTCTGCTGTGGCTGCAGAGTGTGTGCGCGTGCTTTGGCCAATCCGTGATTTAGGAAGCTTGTGCCAGAGCTGTATTTCTGGGTTTGCACCTGCCACCTCACGTGGCTGAAGCTGAATTTCTCAGGTGCACAAAGGGCCCATGCAGAATCTGATTTTATGTAACAAGCAAATCCTTTCAGAGCCTCTTCAGTCTTCCAGTCCCTGTAAGCCAAACATTCAGAACGATCGCTTAATGCTATAAATGCAGATTCATGGTGTTTAGCCTGGCGGCAGATTGACAAAACCCCCTAGAAATCCCTGGGTGACGGTGCAGCCTGTGTAAAATGGAGCCCCAGTTCGCTTTGCTCGCTGCAGTGTAGCCTGCACGCGGTGGGGCCGGGCAGCGCTTCCTGTGCTGGCTACGAAGGTGCTCGTGCCCTCTTGTGGAAGCTCGTCCCCATTCCCATGCAACCGCTTCCTGGAGCGGGA